>NC_090934.1:1309984273-1310609273 GCF_040938575.1 Ambystoma mexicanum
AGGTGCTGCGTTTGATAGGCAGGAGTGTGTGATGGAGAGGGCTTTAAAGGGGATGCGCTCTTTAACTGGGAGCCAGTGGACATCCCGCCTTGCCTGTGAGATGTGCTCTCTCTTGGGTATGCGGAGGGCCGCTCTGAGGGCGTTGTTTTGCGTGGTTTGGAGTTTCTTCAAGTTTTTGGATGAAGTGTCTAGGAATTGGGCGTTGCAGTAGTCCAGCCTAGCTCCTACAGTAGCTCTGGCTATGGACAGGCAGTTTTTGGATGAGAGGTAGGGCTTGACAGCCTTTATGGTTTTCATTGTTGGTGCAGCCGATGGCGCTAACTTGGCGTGGCAAAGAGAGAGCATGGAGTCTATGTATACTCCTAGAGTTTTGGCTGCAGCCGAGGCAGTGATAGTCGTATTGTCAATGTTGAATGATGTGTACTTACTATCCAGTTTGTCGAGGATTTGTTTGGGACCTACCAGCATGGGCGTAATTTTAGGGGGGGACGGGGGTGTTTGTCCCCCCCAACTTTCATGGCACACAATTGTGTCCCCATTCATTTCAATGGGGCACCTTTTCTTCAGAGCTCATGTCCCCCCCAACATTTTCAGCAAAGTTTCTCCACTGCCTACCAGTAGTATGTCTTGTTTCCATTTAGACATAGACCATTGGCGCCATCCAGGCCTGGATGAGGGCATAGGTCTTGTTGAGAGTGGCTGCATCTTGCTCGTATGAGCCGGTGAGTGGGAGTAGGACTTGCGTATCATCGGCATAGTTAGTATAAGCTATGCCATGATCGCCAAGGTCATTGAAAAGTGGAAAGGTAAAAATGTTGTAGAGGGTAGGTGAAGTGCAGAATCCCTGAAGGACGCCGCAGTGGATGGGGGTGGCGCACATCTGGTCAGAGTAAACTCTCATGTGTCTTCCTTCAAGGAAGGAGGTGATCAAGAACGTGGCTTGTTGGGAGAAGTGTGCTGCATCCTTGTGGTGTCTTTAGAGGGTCTTGTGATCTACAAGATCGAAGGCTACAGACAAATCTAGGAGCAATGCTGGTTTCCCTTAATCCATGTTGGGCTCTATCTGAATTTTTAGACCGAGTAAGGCAGTCTCGGTAACATGGCATGGCCGGAAGCCCAATTGCCTCTTACCCAGGATGTTGTTGTCTTCCAGGAAGTGTTGAATCTGGAGGTATGCCGCCTTGTCTAGTATCTTGAGCAGAAAAGGGACGGTGGTTATGGATCTATAGTTATTCGGTAGGTCAGGATCAAGGGAAGTTTTTTTGCAGCGGGAGAACCCAAGATTCTTGGAGGAAGGGGGGGAAGATGCCCCTTGGGAGTTTGCATCAGCTCTCGTTAGCAACTCTCCTTTACTTGACTCCAAGTCCTTAGTCGGATCTTCCTCCTCTTACTAGGGTTGGTGGCCATTTCTTGTATTTCCCCCGGTCACGTCCCAGCCTCCCTTTCCAGATTCCGACGCCACTACACCGGGATTTCTCATTCGAGTCCCCTTGACACACAAGCACTGGTAGGAACCTCTTCAGTCAAACCTACTCCTTCCATCTATCTCTTATGTCATTCCAAGATTAATCCCTTTGTTCTGTTTACTTACTTCTCGTATGACTGGGCAATCTTCACGGCTACATGATAACTCCTCCCACTAGCCCTACGTGACTACCCACCAGGTACACTTTTCATTTCTTCATAACACTCCGGAAGGTCCCTAATAAATATGTGGAGCAACCCTTTTCTTTCTATCCCCAGTGGGCCACACAAATAAACCATTCAAGGAGACTCCCCTCTCTACTTACCTGCAAGAGCGTCACAACGCAAGACGAAGGAGCAGTTGATCCGGTTCATCCTTCAGCGCTCTCAACTGACAGCCGGGTTTTCTTCCCCATGAGGGTTTCCCGGGAGCTTCCTTTCGGCACCTGTGTTTGAAGGCGCCGGAAGAGTGCTTCAGGTGAACTTCTCCTCTAGTTGAAGGCAAGGTAGGAATTGTTTTCTTGTTGTTGTCTGCAGAATTGAGTGTGGGGTCCCTCCAGAGGTATAATAAAAAGAAACCCATAACAAGCTAACAGTTTCCTTGTTTGGGCTTTTTCTTTATAAGTGGTGCGATGGCGTCTATAGCTGTTTTGATGGTATTATTGTATATGTCTACAAGTGCTACAGGGTCTGTGAAGAAAGGGGGGCTCAGGGCTGAGGAAGCCTCTAGGAGTGGGATGATCCTTTTCTTAGTGAGGAGCCTGGATGATCTGTCCAGAGCTGGGGGTACAAGTTTGATAGTCTTGGATGTAGTTTTGGTAGGGAAGAGTATGAGGTGGTGGTCGGTCCATGGGCAGGGGGTGTTGATGCTGATATCCACAGCACAGTTGTGGTCTGCTATGCAGTCCAATATGCAACCTTTGTTATGGATTGAGTCAGTGACTCTTTGGATGAAGCCCAAGTCATGGAGTGCTTTATTGAGGGTTTTACTTTGTTTGTCCTTGGGGTCTCTAAGGCCTAAATTGATGTCGCCTAGGAGGATGGCTTTGGTGGGGTTTTTTTAGGTTGTTTCCTAGATTGGTTTGGAAGTCTAATAGTGGGACGGGGGCGGTAGATGGCATGTATGGTGATAGTATCGTTGGGAGATATGGCAAGTTTGACCGATAGAGCATCTGTGTGCTCATCTGATGACAAGCTAATTTGTCTAATGGTGAGGGAGTCTTTGGTGATGATCGCCACACCACCTCCTTTGTTGATGGTTCTGTACTTGTGGAACATAGTATATCCTGGAGGAAGTGCCGGACTAATGGCAGGGCCTGAGGCTTCATGCAGCCAAGTTTTGGTGAGGGTGAGGATGTCCAGGTCTAGGTCGGTGAGCAGATCATGGATCTCGATGGCATGTGTTTGGAGAGAGCGAGCGTTAATCAAGGCGCAGTTGAGTTGAGTGGGCGGGGCTAGTGGAGTGGGTGTATTCTTGATCGGGTCAGATGTGGTGGTGATGACTTTGGCTGAGGATGGAGCTTTCGGCCTCTGTAAGGTGAAGGGGTGCCAGACTTGGGTTTGGGCGCGGATGGTCTGTGGCGTGTGCAGGCTCATAGGAGTACATTTCTGAGGAGGGTGGGCCTAGGGTGAGAGATATGCATGGTGGGGGCATATGAGCAGATAACATTCTTGGCTGGAAAGCTGCTTGGTGGACTGGTGTGTTTGTTGGAGGGTGTGAGAGTTAAGTCATGTAGGGCAGGGAGGGCGCAGAAGAAGGGTGGCAGGAAGGGCAAATGGGGTATGTTTTCGGCGTGTGGCGGTGTCTAGTCCATATTGGAGGTGAAGAGAGGAGCCTACAGGTCTACGAGGTTGCTGCTGGGGCCCTTTGTGGCAGTAGGGACGAGCATGGTTTGGGGTGCGGCATCTGGGCATCTGTGGCTAGGGGAGTCTTGCCTCGGTGGGTGCTGTGTAGGGCCTGCGCAGCTGGTGTTCATGTTGCGGTGGCGGGATGCTTGGGCTGTGCGGCCTGGGGAGAGTCGAGGGGGATGTTCCTAGAGGCGTGGCTGAGGGGCAGCGGTGCTAGGAGTGGTGAGTGTATATCTTTGCAGTACATCAGATGATGGCGGTGTAGGTTTGCTGATGTTGTTGTGTGTACTGTATGGTCATGTGAACAGAACAGAGAAATCTCAGCCTATAATGCTCTACAAGCAGTAGGGGAGTTTACATCTTAGATACAGTAAAAATTATTCACAGCTGTTCAAAGTAACAACGTTAAGAGGCAAGGCTTTATGGGCCATAATTCCTATGTGCATATCAATGTCGGTATCATGGCCGTGCAGGGTGTAAAATGCTGTTCAAACAATAGGGGGGGTTTAGATCTTTGATACAGTACAAATTATTCACGGCTGTTCACAGTAACAACGTTAAAAGGCAAGGCTTTAAGGGCCGCAATTCCTACGTGCATAACAATGACGGTAACAGGGCCGTACATGTTTAGCAGTAGCAAGGTTTCAGGCATGTACAAGTATATGTACCAACATGTACCATTATGAGGAGTCTATAATGCAGCATGTCGTGTGTAGCCTACTACGCGGCATGGGTTAGAGCAGGCTACTTACAATAACGTCAATGCAGTAGGCTAGGTGCGATTACATCAAAGCTGTAGGCTGAGTACAGTACATTAATGCAGTTTTGGCATACTGAGCATTGTGGACATACCAGAAGTGAAGAGTTTGTATCCGGGTGACTGCAGGGCTCGAGGCAAGTTAGATCGTACTGGTGCGAGCGCAGAGCTTAGATGGGGCAATAATGGCCTTGTGCAAGGTGCACGGCCTAGGCAGGAAGTGAGAGGCCGCCTCTGGAGATAGTCAGGACCCCATGCTGGTGGGTAGTGGGGGGTAGGTAAGGGGATGATAGAGTACTTACGAGTGTCTGGTGAGTTGGGCCGAGTGGCAGGCCGACATAGACAGGCTGAGACAGGTGCCTTTTTAGTGGTGCCTTCGTAGGGGTGCCGGCTTTCACCTACCGGTCGACCCGATTGGATTAAGGCGTGTACTGGAGGCCAATCAGAGCGAGGGGCTTGTTGCAAGCTGCAGGCTCGTCTCGAGTCGGGGGAAAAATCATATGGCCATCTTGGGAGGGTGGGTTCCACATGTTGTGAGGTAGGATAACAACATTGGGAAGAGGATTACGGCGGCGAGATTCTTCGTTTCAGCGTAATATGTGCCTATAGCAAATTCATCCGGTCAACGGTGCCGGCAGGGTGCTGTATTAAAGATGAATTTAGGCAGCGTTGGGCTTCCTGGTAATGCGCTCCCAGAGCTTACCTCCTTGCCAAAGGCTGGATGGGGAGGGAGAGGGGCTGTTCCTGCAGTGCTTCTCACGGTGCAGCCTTCCTTGGCTGGAGGGATAGATGAAGTAAGATGATATATGACCCCCTTAAGGGGGTAGATAACCCGAGACCCCAGGGAGGAGCTGGAACTGAAGTGATTCCGGAGCAAGTCAGGAATGGCCCATTTTTAAATCACTTGGTTAAGACTTTGAGAGAACTATTGGCCTTACTGCCTATCAAGAGACTTGTTTCCCTGGGCAGGGGCCTAGGAAGCTAATCCACAATGGAACTGTAACAAGGACAAAGGTTATTTTATGACTAACAAACAAAGAGTTAGGAAGCTACAGTGTGGGTTAGAAGTGAGCCAAGCTATGCGAGAAACCCTTACCCTTTTCTTTAGGTTTTGTTGTTTTTCAGTGGTAGGTTAGGATGACGCTACACAGGTACCAATAAGAGACTGACAAAGAATGTTGGCGCTCTTAATAGACATGGCTTGATAGGGTTGGTTGGTTACAATGAAGGAGAAATGGAACAAAAACAGAAGTATAGATTTTCTCAGTTATGACAAGAAAATCCCACGTTTCCTTCCTGGGCTGTTTTGCCACTGCAAAGTCAATCAAGGTCTTGATGTTGTGGTGTTCGAGTGTTTCTTTCTTGACTTTTGGATCCATTGGTTTGGGTCCTCTATATCTCATCCTGGACTACAGGGTGACCCCTGGGTTGCCAGCCCATGTGCCCTGAATGCTAGGCCTGGGTAGATGCGGAAGGGAGGGCCACCTATGCTAAATTTTCTGATTTCTCCCTTCCTGTCTCAGGGTCCTGACACTGGTCTTCCAAATTGTTCTTGTTCAAGTATTCAATTGGTTTCAACAATCCTGTGCATAACAGGACCTCTACTGTCCTATCCACTCATCTACACTCCTGGTCCACTTCCGCTGAACCTCATTGATGCTGAAGCACATTCACGTAGCTCCACCCACCTTAACTTCTACCTCGGCAGTGTGGCTCCATAGACTCCTTTGTATATGTACGTTCTTCTGCACCTTCATCTCTCTCCCACCTCCTCCTTCGGCACCTCCAGCCCTCTCCATCTCCCTCAGCCTCCTACTTCTGCACCTTTAGTCCGCCATCTACCTCCTCCTGAACCTGAAATCTCTGTCTCTACTTCCTCCTTCAGCAACTTTACCTTTTCTTATAACTTCTTCTTCCTCCTCCTCGTCCGCTTTTACCTTCAACTCTCTCTGGACCTCACTCTAAACATGGTGTTATGCTCACCTGGCTCCCACAGAGGCGTCGATCTGAACTGGGCAGCTGCAGTCTCCATCAATGTGACACGTAGGGCCGAGATGACGGTCTGGACTGGCCCACCTAGCTTTGTTTGCTTGGCCCGTAGACATATTCTTCTGCAGATGGAGAAAGGGAATTAACCGCCCGTGGAGTTGAGTGTAAATTACCCCCACCCACGCTGTTCTCCCCACAGATCACCTTTGATGTCCCCTCTTATAGTCTCACCTGATGGTTTGAAAAGATGAGCTCTCCATCCTGCATTGAGCGCAGGGCCGCGTTGATAACCAGTTGCTTCACTGGCTCGAAGGAATCGGTGAGTTCCAGAACAATATTGACTCCGAAAAAATATGTAGTTCGTAAGAGTTCACATGTCTGACTTTCACTCTTGTCCGGTTCCTTGCAGTTTGCAGCTTGACCCGAGTGAAGAGTTCCTCGTGGTAGCTGACGAAGTTCAGGTAAGGATTAGGCTTATCCTACACAGTTCAATAAAATAAGGCCAGAATGTAAGCTGCTTGTTCCCTTATTCAGGTGTGGCGGGAAAATATGAAGTTCAGGGAATTATGCCTCCGGCGGTAAAATTAGGTAAGTCTATTGCAGTGAGAAGAGTTCCCCATATTTGTCCCATTGTCTCACCTTGTCGTCCTTTTGTTCCCCTTAGGGGCCGGGGTGCGGCGAGGATGCAATGGTGACTGCGCCGACCCGTGAAGAGGAATAGTACCCTCGGCGGTAATCAGGTAAGTCTATGGGGGTAGTTACTATTGCCTCTGTTTATTTCCTTGGCTCACCTTTGCTGTTCTTGTGTTCCCCTTAGGTGCCAGAATGCAGCGGGAACGTGCAGAAGGATGTGGTGGATCGTGAGGATGCTGCGAAGGCCGGTGAGTTCAGTGCAGCGCTGCAGCAGGCGAGGCGGCGCGCGTAAATGCTTCTTTCTTCCAGCTCGAAGGTGTGGTGGATCCGGAATTCAGGTAAGGATCGAAGGTTTGCACTTATTCCAACCTTTCTCCTTCTGTTCCTCCCTTTTTCTAGGAGCTGCAGACACGAGGCTGGCGTGGCAGAAGACTGGATGCAGGCGTTACGCTGCTGGATGCAGAATAACGCAAAGCATGTGCTGCTCTTCGGGGTGGTTTAAATAGCCTCCAAAGTAGTCCCAGGTAAGTATTCTTCCCCAGCCCCACCCGAGTAAAAAAAGAATCCCTAGGTAAAATAGTCCCTTCCAAGCCTCATTTGGCTTGGAGCTCTGCAGCATGGTCTGCATCAGGTAAATTCTACTCTATGAGCCTGGTGCCTATGGCGCCAGGACTGATTCTCCATATGAGCCTGGCACCATAGGCACCAGGACCGCACCCAATCAGCCCCTAGCAGGGGCTTTTGGGCTTGCTCAAAACAACTTGATGCCTGCTTCCGGGGTTGCTGGACCTGGTCTGGTTTCCCGGGGGTAGGCATCATGACACATGGCTGCTCACACCGCTGCTCCAAATACCAATGTTTACTTTGGTATTCTGTGGGTATTTATAGACCCCTGAACGATCACTGGCCAGCATTTTGTCTATGGCATGCACATTGTCTGTGTACACAGATGATTCTGTGTTGTGGTTTGCTATGGGGTAAATATTTAGATAGATTAAAACCTCCTCCACAATCCTCCTGACAGACCAAGCCTTCAGGAGGCTGTTCTGCCCCCTTGAAGTTTTACTCACACACATGCATGTCCGAATGAAGACGCAACTCTTTCAGCTGAACAGGATTGGATGTTCTCTTCTTTTAGACTTGCAGGCTATGGCGTCTGCAGGAAAACCATTCTTTGGAAGTGCGGTAATGCTTACCGTTTCCTTGTCATTATTCAAACGTTAATCTGCTATCCATCAGAATACTCAATTTCTTAATCAATTTCAAGTTCTTCTACCAAGTGCCCATTTCTGTATTCAATGGAAGTTTTGTGTGAGGTGTAGTGTTAGCTGAATAAATCATGATCTCAGTGTTCCCTGGAGTGAGGTTCAAGTTATTTCTCATCATGATTGCATTTACACTAAGCAAAATGACATTTGAGCAGCAATCTGGTAATATTGTGAGTTGTCGCGAAATACTTCTGTCAAGCAACATAACAATTTGTTAAAGGCCACTTATCCGTTGTATGCAGACTCTATGGGAAACAGAAACCCAGTCAGCCTTCCTGTATCATATGAACAGAGGTCATAGACCGAGAATGGTGGGGACTGAGGAGGACTCTATGACCAGTAGACCACTGAAACCAGTGAGATCATGTGAATACCCAGAAATGGGGTTAAGACATGGGAGTTATGAAAAGGGCAAGTAAGACGGCAGCAGAGGGAAGATCTGGAGACCTGGAAAAGCAAAGACCAAGGTAGTAGATGGTTAAGCCTGGAGGAGAGAGGGTCCACGAATTGCAGTGCGTGTGGGGCACTTTGAGGCTGGATCCAGGTGGCGGTCTGAATCAAAACAGGTTGGACATCTGGAGAGCAGGGCATATTGCTGAGAGAAGACAGATGGCCTACCAAGCAAAGTTGTTAACCTAAGGGCCTACCAACGGAAGCAGTGAGCTGGTGGGCCTAGCAAGTGAAGTTGGAAATACATTACTATTGGGAAAAGACAGTACAAGAAACAGTTTCCAAAGCAGTTGGTAGAAGAGAAAGAAGTTTGGCAACCAGATTTCACGCATGGAACTAGTTACATAAAACTAAAAAAATTGTTTTCCAGGAAATTATGTTTAAAAATTGGTAAGGCAGGTGCTCTGTTACCAGTCTTTAGCTTCTCCTCCAATTGTTCCAGGAGTCCCGGGCTCAAGGGCAGCAGCAGCAGGGCCATCTTGCCTTCAATGGAGAGCCACAACCATGGCTTTACCCCTCCCCTCATCAAGGGGAAGATTTGTGCTATGGAGGGAGTTGTTTCCAGTCACCTGCCAGTAAAATCAAGTGCGAAAAATACAAGTACCAGAATCCTCAGAGTCAATTAGCTTGCCACACCTGAAAAAGAAATGCAGACACGCCTGAAAAAGCAAAGAAACTCAGCCTCCCTGAAGATTGATGGAGTCATGAAAACGTGCGTTTGAAGGAGAAGCTAATGACTGGTAACAGAGTGCCTGCCTTACCAACTTTTAAACATTGTTCCAGGAGTCCCGGTCTCTAAGGCGGCAGCAGCAGCAGGGCCATCATGCCTTACAATGGAGAGCCACAACCATGGCTTTCTCCCTCCCCCCATCATGGGGAAGATTTGTGCTATGGAGGGAATTTTCTTTTAAGAAGCTGATGTGAACTATCTACATGAATTTTAGGAGAGTAATGATTGTTTTAGTTGTGATTTTTTTTGCTTTGTACATTTTATATGAGATGTACACTGTTAATAGGATCTTAGATATGCACTGAGTAACATGAAGTATGAACTTTGCTAATTAATTTTGTTAATGAAGTTATCTGTAGACTTTGCTAGGTGATGATTTATCTTAACTTGTAAGAGAGGTAATATATGTTTGAGGTGAGGCCTCATGATGTTTAACAATTGCTGGTGTGTTGAAGTATGCAATGTATTTGTAGATAAAATATACAAAAGGTTCTATGAAATAAAACATAAGAAATAAATAAAAAGAAGAAAGAAGCTTAATAATGAGAAAAGCAAAGCTTCCAAAAGATATGATTAATCATTATGAGGATGGCCGTGTGGTAAAGAAGTTTCTGTAATGGAATGACTGCCAGTTGAACCGCATCTTTTTTTTCTTCTTTTGTTTAATGATTTTAATTGATTATTTAATAGTAATAACCGTGAAAGAAATGATTAGATCAATCTTTTGGTAGGTTTAACATGAGTAGGTGAAATTACCAATACCAGGGTTATCGCAACAATGTACGACCAATATAGTGGTAAACAAGAAGGATGGTCTAACCAGCGTGCAATAATTATGAATGGACGAACAAGGGGAGGACACACAAGAACAGATATGGAACAAAAAGAGAAGGCGATGTTCAGAGTATACAAGATTGGGTATAGGTAATAGGAGTATACAAGTAATTGGATATTCGGGAACATAAAAGTAAAAGTAAGTTATTCACGAACCATGCGTTGACATATTGCGAAAGGAGAGATATTCAGTAAAGAGGGACCATTTAACATCATGTTTGAATTTCATATTAAGACGCGCTGCCATACAGTGTTCTAGTCCGTGAATGTGACATTTATTGTTCCACCAACCATTTACTGATAGATTTTTGGAATATTTCCAGTTGGCTATAATGAGTTTGATGGCCACAGCAATAAATAAATTGTAGAGATTAAAGGCTGGATGCATTCTCTTCCCAATCTCGAGGACAATACTTCGTTCGAGAGTGTAAGGGGGAGATTGACCCCCAAAATGATGGTCGGAAGAGACTACACCCCTCGCCAAAATGATTTAACAAAGGGGCATTGAAAAAACATGTGATGTAGGAACCACAGGTGTCACCACAAGTCCAGCAGCTTCCATCTGAGCCAAACTTAGTTTTCAAAAGACGCATTGGGGCTATGCAGGCCCTGTGGAGAAAGAAAAATACATTTTGTGAAATATTGCCTGCAGTGGAGATAGTTTTGACCCTAGACCAGATTAATTCCCAGGTATTGTCGTCAAACCACTTCCCACAGTCTGTTTCCCATTGAACTTGGATAGACAATCTGTCAGTCGGAGAGTTCTTGGCACCTAAACCTTTATAAAGTTGGGTCACTCTGACTTTGGGAGAACCACCTTACCTGCCAGAAGCTTGATAAGTCGTGCAGGACTGAACAAATTCCTTAACATTTACACCAAACTGCAGCCAGCAAAAGTGCGAAGACAACTGGTGCAATGTCTTAGTCACTCCCAAGTGACCCGGTAAAGGAATTTGGTGAGCCAAATCCAAAACAAACTTTCTGTGGCATTGGGGAACCACCAACCGTCTGGTGTCCTCGCCCTCAGAATCCTTTGGCTCACAGTACAAGAGTCCATCCTCCCAATACACTTTGAACAGTCCAGGGGCCTTGCCCTTCGCCTGCTCCTCTGCCTGCTTCCACACACCAGCCAGAGTGGGACACTCTTTCTGGGCTGTGTAGAAGTCAGTCTGATCTGGGCTCCCAGCTGATGCTAACTCATCCAGCTTGGGCAGACCCTTCAGATCTGCGCCCACCTGATCCTCCACTTCAGGTTACTGCGCTGTGCCAGGCAACTCTGAAATCACGGAGTCCCCTGCTACCAAAGTAGGGTCCTCCATGGCTACTAGCCCCTCTCCCACAGGAGTAGGCAACTCAGTAGTCTATGGGACTGGACTAGGGGCTACCAGCCATGCCCATCCTTCCAAAAAGCCCTCTAGAAGCCCTCCAGGCCGGTTTTGCTTTTGCTCAGCCATGTGAGGAGAACCCTTATACTTACGCTTCCCTGGCCCCTGGCAAAACAGGTTATTGTACTCAGACAGGCAAGAAATCACACTTAAACTAATTGTTATGGTAAAAATTAAAATGGCTTGTTATAGGCCCTTTATTAACTCAATATACAAAACTCAGCATACATAAACAAACACATAATCAGATATATAAAAACATATAGTAAATGGCATCACTGTTAGCAGAGAAGCAGAAGAAACCTTCATCTTGGCCACTACGACACTGCTTAGTCCCAGAGCAGGTAGGCAAAGAGATCACTCATACTTACCGGGTCTGAGGCGGAGCGTCCTCCCTCTCAGCAAGACGGCAACACCCAGGGGTCAAAGTTCTAACTGCTTGCCACAGAATGCTGTCTCCTCTTTATGGGGACATGTCCCCGCCCTTCTCAGTTGTGACTACCCTCAGCCGAAGAACAGATCACAAGTGGAAAGGGCAGAGAGTGGAAACAACTATTCAGGAGTGGAAAAACCCAGCACCCCTCTCCTTGCATTAATTCCCAGAACCCCTTATCATGCACCTGCATGACGCTCCCACTCCCTCCGCGTATTCGTCCTTCAGTGGACAATACAATAACTATTCTATGTCAAGACCGGAGGCTCCCATTATGCTTCCCTTTCTTTGTTTAAATATTTAAAGAAAGCGCTCAGCAGCAAGATATTTTCTCAGTGTACAGAAAACATAACCATAAATTTAACAGTGAAATGACAAAATATGACTTATAAATCCTGTAAATAACATAAAACTTCATTACCCAGAGGCCTGTGGAAAAGTTCAGCTTCTGGTCAGCAAGCATGTGGCCAGTATCCACCAATGAGCCATCAAGTCCCCACATAAACATTCTTGAATATGATGCACTTCCTCTTTCTTTGCTGCTCACAGCAAGAAATAAGTACATCATATTCAAACTGTATTATTGCTTGTCAGTCTGTATTTCCTGCATGTTGTTGTATGCTTATTTACATCAGGCCCTTACTTCATACCTGAAGTTCGCAGCGCGTCGTATCAAAGTTGCCCTGAAAGAGTTAATTTGGGCCTCGTAGACACACTATGCGCCATCAGCTGAGTGACCAGTTCTCTCCGACGCCAGCTACTTCGCCTTCACGAACCCTCGCCTGCTTTCTCCGTCTGCTCCCCTGACCCGCACTGTGAAAAGCAGGCCGGTGGAAGCAGCGGCTCCAACCTTTGTGTGACCGCAGTCCACCAGAGGGCGGGCCTGCTTCTGCAGGTACCTTCGTCAGTTTTCTGGCGCTTGCGATCGTATTTTTCGTTAAGTTTCGTAACAAATTTACGATTGTGGGCGCCAGAGGCTGTTTGATCCTCACTTGCTTCATTTTCAGCGATCTGCTTCACGGAAAGCATATATAAAAAAAAATTAAAAAAGAAGAGAATTGGGGACAGTTCAAAGCTGACACAGCCCATTTCACACAGGGCTATATAGAGACTCCCCATATTCTGTGGGCTTGAGAGAAGGCGGTCTGTGCCCACAAAAAGAAAAAATATATATATACTGAGAAGTATATATATTTTATAAGAAGAATTAAAAAAAAAAAAGATCAGGGAGTAAGAAAGGTGCAATTTTTACATCATGGCAGCTCAGTACTTCACTCAAGAGGATCAGGATTGGCCTGAATATGAGGAAGATACATATGAAATTGATGAAGTGGCGATGGCAAGCAGCTTAGAAAAGGTGCTAGGATCCACAGTGGAGACTAGCCTCAAGAGAGCTATATCAGAGATGCTCCTGCCTATCCAGCAGTGCCTGGACAACGTGGAGGAGCAACTGCAAGAGAACTCCCTACCAATAAAAAGAACTCCAAAAAGAAAGCACCTTTTGGATGGGTGATGTATCCCGGCTCGCCTGAGCAAAGACTCTACGACCTCCCCCCCCCCCACCCCACGAGCCAGCCAGAACCAGCCACTGCTGCCCTTTCAGATGCCTTCTCAAGGCTGAAAAAGACCTTTTTGGAAAGGAAGGAGACCCCTTCCGCTGATGGACCCTCTTGCCCCGAGGAAGAAAACAGGGGTACCAGACCCTCGAGCACGGAGGGATACCAACAGGGCTTTGACCAAGAAGGTTATGGTGATAACAGTTAATCTCCCGTCTCTTCCAACGAGGACACGCATACAATAGGGTCGCAACCCTCTACCTCAGGAATTTTGGCAGCCCCCGTCCATAAGAAGTCAGCTAAGGAGCATTCTTCCTCTAAGGGGATGCTTTCCCCGGAAGACTTAGTGCATCCCAGATCTTCCGACTGGGAGCCGTCTCCAAGAACAATGGAGTACACCAAAGACAGGCTGTGAAAGCCATTAGATAAAGAAGTTCGAGCGAGACTCAAAGCTGAATGTCCACACCCGGTAATCCCGGACAAGGTAGCCCTGACATCAGAGTTAGACTCCAAAATGATTACTTTCCTGGGAAAGAATGCTAAGGATCCAAGAAAGGGCATAGACCATGCCTGGAAATCCTGCCAGGACAGGGTGTTAGACGTCTTAGGTCTGTTAGCAAAAATGATGGACCTGGCTGAAGCAGCCATAGACACGGGTGATCCTATTGGCCCAGAGCCATTTGTTTGCTGGGCAACGCCAGCTGTGCCATTTCAGCCGAGCACCGCAAGGGTATCCTTCACAAAATATACGCCAAGCTATTTACTGCACTAGACAAGGCACAATCCTCCATCAAAAATCAAAAAAAGAGTTTTCTCTTCAGAATTTTTGGCAGGGGCGGTCGAGGCAGAGGTCACTCGTCCGGCCGATACTTTCTTGACCGAAGACCTTAGCAATCCAGGGACCATCAAGCCTGGTAGGATCGCTCAGACACCTTCTTCCCATCGAGAGGTAAAGGAAGAGGTTGGAGGAGAGCCGCCCGATACCCAGCACAGCAACAGACCTCAGGTCAGTCTACCCATCAACCGCGCTATTGACGCCTATAGGAGGGAGGCTAGCTCTTTTAGCGCATGCATGGGATTCCTTATCAGGGGACGCTTGGGTCAGAGACACAGTTTGTGGCATGCGCCTAGAATTCTTCACACAACCTTTTCAGACAGGCTGTCCCATTCCAATCGCAATGTCCAAGGAGGACGAGGTGGAACTGGACAAGGAAATTCACAGTTTAGCATTGAAGCAAGCGATTCTCCCCTGCACGAGTTTAGGTGGTTTCTTCAGCCCCATATTTCAGAAAGTCTGTCCAGTGATAAACCTGAGGGCCCTCAACGATTTTATCATTTACTGTCACTTCAAGATGGAGGGTATTCACATGCTCAGGGACCTCCTGAGCCCCAACGACTGGCTCATGCGGCTGGACCTGAAAGATGCGTACCTTGCGATGCCCATACATCAGGACCACGCAAGCTACCTGAGATTCTCCTGGAAACACAGAGACTGGGAATTCACAAGCCTACCATTCGGTCTCTCTTCAGCTCTGTGGGGTTTCTCCAAGCTCCTGAGACCAATAGTGGCACATTTGAGAGAACAAGGCGTCAGACTGATAATATATTTAGACGATATTATCTTCATGATCTCAAGCTCTGGTAGAGCAGCAGACCAAGATGGCCATAGATCTGCTACACAGTCTCGGATTCCTTATGAATTGGGAGAAATCATTCCTCCACGCATCCAAAAACCTAAAGTTTTTAGGATTCGTCGTCGACATGGAAACGGCTCAACTACATCTTCCGGCAGCCAAGATTCACTCTACCAAACGGGAGATACTCAGACTCCTGCAGAGGGACGATATATCCCTTCAAGACCTAGCGAGAGTAATAGGTCTTCTCTCCTCCTCTATCCAAGCTATTTTCCCAGGATCTCTACACTATCGGGAGTTGCAGAGGTTGAAGCGACAGCATCTAAGACACAGTCTTTCTTACTCACAACACCTGACTATCACCAAAGGCGAGAACGGAGCTCAACTGGTGGCTCATACACCTGGAGGCCTGGAACGGCCGGGCAATATTCGGATCCGCTCCAGACATAGTGATAGAGTCAGACGCCAGCCGTTCCGGCTGGGAAGCGAGATGCGGTCCAGTAACCATAGGAGGGACATGGTCACCCCAGGAACTCGGTATGCATATAAACTGCCTGGAGCTCCTAGCGGGTTCCTTCGCAGTACGCTCCTTTACCAAAGACAAAGTAAGCTGTTGTATCTTACTGAAGATGGACAAAATTTCAGCGGTGAGATACATCAATCATCTGGGTGGCACCAAATCTCGGCCTCTAGCAGAACTAGCCAAAGATTTTTGGCATTACTGCCTAGAGCACCGGATTTCAGTCACAGCGGAATATCTGCCAGGCCTGACAAATGTAGTGGCGGATTGATATTCCTGAAATGCAGTTGATTACAGCGACTGGAGGCTCGACAGAGAAGTCTTCCTTCGACTTCAGCAGATTTGGGGTCCCATGTCCAAAGATCTGTTTGCCTCATGCCTGAACACTCAGCTACCAGTGTTTTTCAGCTGGAATCCAGATCCAGCAGCGACTGCGACGGATGCTTTTCTCCAACATTGGACCGAAGCGGTGCATTACGCCTTTCCCCCCCCCCTTCAACATGATAGCGCAGACCGTGGTGAAGGCCTGTCAGGAACAAACAGAGTTGGTTCTTATAGCCCCGGTCTGGACCTCTCAGACCTGGTATCCAGTTCTTCTGGAACTTTCTTGGGATTTTCCAATCCTTCTACCCCAATTTCCAGATCTCCTACTGAATCCTGCAGGACAGTGTCACCCTCTCCTCCTCCAAGGGTCTCTGGTCCTAGCAGCCTGGAGGATTTCAGGTCTAGGTGGAGAGTTCCAGGCATGTCTCACATGGCAGTCAGCCTCATCGAGGAGAGTTGGGCCCCGGCCACTCTCAAAAGATACTCTAACTCATGGAACGCCTGGAGAAGCTGGTGTCAGGACAAAGGCTTACATCCAGTTTCGGCACCTATAGAGGAAATTCTCAATTTCCTAGCATCCTTAGTAGAAAAAGGTCTGGCCTACAGAACAGTTAACACATATCGCTCTGCTATTTCAGCAGGCCACGACCCCATAAAAGGAATTCCAGCTGGTGAACACCATCTAGTCTGCAGGCTGCTTAAGGGTGTCAGATTTACTGCTCCGCCTCTGTCTCGTTACGGTAAACTTTGGCATGTCAACAAAGTGTTGAACCTTTTTCTATCTTGGCCAGATAATGAGGAGTTATCTCGCACGGCCATATCTGGGAAATTCACTACACTGCTCTGTCTCGTCTCCTGTAGGAGAGTTTCTGATGTCAGAGCCCTCGATCTGGCGGGCAGAACCTTCTCCCCCGACGGCATAGTATTCCACATACATAGAAGGACGAAGTGCAACTCCAGAGTGATTTCCTATCCTGCCTTTAGAGATCAGCCCAAGCTCTGCTTAGTCAGATGCCTCAAGGCTTACAAGGAGGTCACGGCTCCCCTCAGAACATCCCCTGGTGGGCAGCTGTTAAAAGCCTTACGTAAACCTCATAAAGCAGTTTCCGCTCCGACCCTAGCGCTCTGGGTGCCGTGGACTTTAACCCAGGCAGGAATAGATACCTTGCACTTTGGTGCCCACTTCGTGAGAGGAGCCATGGCTTCTAAGGCTTTTCAAGTCGGGATCCGACTGGAAGATATCATGAAGATGGCGGATTGGGCAAGTGAATCGGTATTCAAACAATTCTACCTGAAACCGGTAGAACAGCCGGCATCTATTGTGGTAAGTAAGCTTTAAACTAGCATAATGGGAGCCTCCGGTCTTGACAGAGAATAAAGGTTTTCCATAATAACTTAATAGAAAGTCTTAATTCTATTAAAGACACGGAGGCGAGCATTATCCCACCCGGCGAGAAATTGGACTGCATCACGTTTAATGATCATGTATCTACATTGATAATTGTTATATGATTTCAAATGCATGACTGTTTTTTCTTTGAAATAACACAACGTATTTCTCTCCCTCCCCTCTATGGGAACTAGGGTTGTAATATACATGACCTAACTCCAATTATCTCCCTCTCTTGACAGCGCCTACCGACAAATCCGCCTAATCCAAGACACCTTTTTACCTACTACTATGAGTTGACTACAGTTCCGAATCTTCTATCGGCCAAGTTCGCAGTTTCGAAAGAGGAAGTGCATCATATTCAAGACTGTTTATGTGGGGACTTGATGGCGCACTGGTGGATTCTGGGCACATGCTTGCTGACCCTAAGCTGAACTTAGGCCTCTGGGAAATTATGTTTTATGTTATTTACAGGACTTATAAGTCATATTTTGTCATTTCACTGTTAAATTTATGGTTATATTTTCTGTACACTGAGAAAATATCTTGCTGCTGAGCACTTTCTTTTAATATTTAAATAAAGAAAGGGAAGCATGATGCTCGCCTCTGTGTCTTTAATGGAATTAAGACTTTCTAGTAAGTTATTGTGTAAAATCTTTATTCTCCACAGTAAGCCCACTCAGCAACAATAGTTATGTAGTTATGTGACCTTGCTCTGCTTTCGCTTCTGAAATGCTCATTTATTTTACGAGGCCCGCGGAAACGCAGGCTTTTATTACTGTGATGGGAGATGAGTGTCCAAATTGGCTGTGCATTATGTTGTTTTAGCTTGCATTTCGCACAAGCATTACACTCCACCCCTTGGACAATCTACTACCATAACCCGACAGGCGTGAAGGGGACACCCAAAATCATTAGATCATTCTCCATAAATTAGGAATATATGAAGCATAACAACAAAAACCAATCACTACAACAATAATACCAAAAATCCAAATCAAAGCAGAACGCAGTGCCTCAGGAATCCATTCAAATACGTTTTCCCACCAATCCCATCTTGATCTTGTGTTACATGGTTCAGTTGGCTAGCAGTGGAAATAGTAAAGTTGCATACCATATAATTTGAAACATCAACACAGACATTTATAGATATTGTACACAATCGTTACTCAAAATCAGTTCTTTTTCCATTCGCGTTAATCTTGAGTTGCTGACACTTTCCAATGTAGGACGGATCACAAGTAATTTGAAAACAGACATCATCAGGAGCGATGTCATGTGTCATAATACGGGTCATGTTTCTGCATTTTTGGATAGTGTCAGCACAGAACTTATTCATATACCAAAAAAGAATTCAGGACATCCGAATGCATAACCAAGGAATCATTATGCAAGACTCTGAATAACTCTTTCAAAATCGGGGTAGGCGTTGGAATAGCCACAAGGCATGTTGAAATCATATCTGCAGAGCTATGCTACTCACCACAAGCTGAACAGGCCGGGGCGTTGCTCTGACCTTCAACCCGCAGGTAATAGGGAGCCACTCCAGAATAATGTTCAGCCCTAGCTGAAGTGATCTCCCCAAAAGGAAGACACCCAGAAGCAGGCATCCTCAACTCGAGGATCTCGTTAATGCAATATACCCCTCTGCTGTACACAAATAACAGACAGAGGAGTTGATTACCCTGAAGAGCGGGATACCCACACCGCTACGCCAAGGTTGAAAGGAAAAAAAGGAACTAATTAGTACAGCAGAAAAGAGTTTCCTTGTTCAGTATTCCTATTAGAGGCGAGTATAACTGAAACACCTTGGGCTGGATATTAATGACAGTGTGGTATGGAAAGTGATGACTAACCAACCCCTAACAGGAAGAAGAAAATAATCTATTGTTCTAACTGCTTAAGAAAGAGCAAACCCCTGCGTATCCTGAATGGTGGCTTGCCCTATATCTGGAGTGGTACTGTGGCAATGAGGAGAGGAAACAACAACAGGAGAAAACAAATAACAGGTAGGTTAGTATAGGGAATCTCCCCAGACGGCACGCAGAGTGCAGCTAGAGTCGGGGTGGTGCAATGAGCAGGATAGCGTCCAGAATTGCACAAGTAGTGATCCAACAAGCACTGTGATGAGTCCAAAAAGTCACTTAGGTTCTGTGTTGAGGGCCGGTTCTTATGAGGGCTGGTTCTTATGCGGGTTGGTTCTTATGAGGGCTGGTTCTTATGTTTACATGCTCCCAAAAAGTCACTGGATTATGATATGAGGATTGGGTTCTCAGTTATACACTAGTATTGATATGCCCAATGAAAAACAGAAGCCGGTAAGCAAGATGAGTTCTAATATAGAACGTTAAATGGAGAAAAACAGGCTTAGCTGGTTTCCTAGGTACACCTGTAGCAAGAGCCAGATGGACTGGCGGGTGCAGAGAATGTGGGCCGGCAAGAGCCACTGGGGACGGCAGAAGCAGAGTGCGGTACTGTCCCCGGGCAGATGGAGACTGAGAACAGATGCGCACTTATAGGAGTGATGCCGTCAGAAAGGCGAGGCTCAATTGAGACAGGCGTCATAATTGTAACGCTCACCTGAATCCCTCGGAGGCGCAGGTCTGGGCTGGGGGTTCTCGGAGTCTTCTAGGGTCACGCGCAGGCCTCGAATGCCTCCCTGGAAAGGCCCTTTCCTCACTGAGATCTTGATCTGAAGGGTGAGGTGTCTGCAATTATGAGAGCAAGGGGTTAATAAGGATATATAAGCCTGACTGGGCAAGCTGACTCCCCTTCCTGGTACTCCCCAAGTAGTTCGTAGGCTAAATGTGCTCACCTTATGTAGGTGAAAGCGGAGCTCTCCATCCTGCGTCTGTGCAGGGGCGCCGAAGCCAGTTACTTCACTGGTTAATTGTCCAGCCTCTTGGTTGCAGAGGATGAAGATTTGGAGCTAGGCCGTCGTTAGCAGCACGAACGGCGGTTGCTTGAATATGGAGGTCCGGAGAGCGATGGAATGGCGAAGGTATTGCAGGCAAGTAAGTAGAAAATGTCAATTCGAAGTTAAAAGCACTTCTTAATTTCTCTTTTCCTTTTTCAGGTTGCAGAAGCAGCTGGGTAGAAAAATAGATGTCGAGGAATGCGCCGAGGAGTGAGAAAGATGAGAGCTGCCCAAAACACGTGCGTATAGATGGAGTTTTGTATTTCTTAATGATGTCCTTTTGTTTTGCAGATGCGAGTAGCAGCGTCGGCAGAGGCGAGAAGAATGCAGCGCAGGTAAGGAAAGTTTCACGGAGGTTTACTAACCAATGTCCTTGCTTCCACAGGGTGCCGAAAAATGGAAAGCTGCAGCCCGTGGCTTGAGATGCACCGATGGACTGGGTAAGTGCTGCGCTGGTTTTTATCTCGTGCTAACCTGGTGTTCTTTTCCCTTCTCAGATGCTGCAGAAGACGAAGATGGTATTTCAGAAGGTAAGATTACGGATTTCTCTTCCCTAGATGCAGAAGTTGAAGATTCTCTGGAGCTGACACGGTGAGCGTCCTGCTGCTATTGCAGAATAACGCGAAGCACGTTGCTCTGATCGGGCGTGGTTTAAATAGCCTAATGGAGTGCTTAGGTGTCTCCTTCCACAGCAGCCTCGCCCAGGTAAGAAGTCCCAGCTTCCAGAATAGTTCCAGTATCCAGTCCCAGGGAGTGGTGCTGGCCACACCCAGAAGGTAAAGTAGTTCCAGCCATGGATGGATGAGGATTTCATCCTGCAGGTGAGTGAGCAGCATGGTCTGCAGCAGGTAGGTCCACCCAAGCACCATTCCTTACATCATGAGCCCGGCACGTCCTGTGCCGGGACTGGGTCCCCTTATGAGCCTGGCGCCACTGGCGCCAGGACAAGGTCCATAAGGCCCCTATGGGAGCCGATGGGTGCCTGGAAATGAAGTTGTGACCCAGCTTCCGAGGCAGTTGGGCTAAACCTGACTCCTTGGAGGCTGCGGTCATGACAGCACCCCCCCTCAAGGCCCCTCCCAAGCTTGTCTTTTCCGGAGGTTTTGGCTTGTTGGGAAAAGCCCGATGAAATTTTCGGACTAGACGAGGTGCATGTACATATTCTGAGGGTTCCCAAGATCTCTCCTGGGGTCCATATCCCTTCCAATCAATCAGGTAGTATAGTTTTGATTTGGAAATTTTGGAGTCCAAGATGTCTCGAATTTCAAATTCGGATTCTCCGTCAACTTGGATTGGTTCAGGAGGTTTAGTCAAACGGGTTCCGGGTTGCACAGGTTTCAGGAGAGAAACATGGAAGACAGGATGTATCTTCATTCGAGTAGGTAATTCTAGTTTGGCAGCCACTGGGTTAATCACGGCCGTGATCGAGTAGGGTCCTAAATATCTTGGGTTGAAGGTGCGTGGCCCTTTTAAAGATAAATGTTTAGTGGACAGCCAGACTTGATCTCCTTTTTGATATTGAGGAGCCTCTTTTCGATGTTGGTCTGCTCCTTTTTTGTATGATTCTTTAGCTCGTTGAAGATGAGCTGTGGCTTCTTTAAATGCTTGAGTTATCGTCGAATGCAGATGGTCAACAGCAGGTGTTCCGAGAGCTGGAGGTGGGTCCAGATTTGAGGTTCGAGGATGACTTCCATACAGCAGGAAAAAAGGGGTTTTTCCCGTCCCAGAATGGATTGAATTATTGTAAGCGTATTCAGCAATCCAAAGGACATCCTTCCAAGTACCCTCGGATTGATGCAACATGCAGCGCAGATATTGTTCTAGAGTTTGGTTAGTTCTCTCAGTCTGCCCATCGGTTTGAGGATGATGGCTGGTGGAAAGTCGTACATCAATTTGTGCTAAACGACAACAACTCCGCCAAAAATGGGAAATAAATTGGCTCCCTCGGTCAGAGATTAGTACTGAAGGGAAACCGTGCAACCGGACAATGTTTTCAAGAAATTCTCGGGCTAGAATGGAAGCTGTAGGTAAACCCTTCAGTGGGATAAAATGAGCCATTTTTGAAAAAAGGTCCACGATCACTAGAATTGTGTTGTATCCGGAGCAAGGGGGTAAATCCGTGATAAAATCCATCGAGAGCGTGTGCCAAGGGCCTGGTGGAATGTCTATTGGACGTAATAATCCTGCTGGTTTTTCCTTCTGACTCTTGTTTTGTGCGCAGATACCACAAGAAGCCACAAACTCCTTAACATCTTTCCTCCAAGATGGCCACCAAAAATGCCTTTTAATTTTCTCTGAGGTTTTGGCAACTCCAGGATGTCCTTCCATTAGAGAATCATGGTAGCAGGTGATGACCTGTTTTTGTAAGTCAGCGCAGGGTAAGAATAGTCTTCCTTGGAAATACAATAGGTTCTGATCTATTATAAAATCCTTTCCTTTCAATTGCCAATTCGATGAATCTTCGGGAGTTATGAGTTGATTGACCCTTGCTTTAATCTCTTCGAGGGATAATGTGTTGATTACTCCTAGTATCTTTTGTTCAGGAATTATTGGCACCGGCTCCGGATTAGCTGTAAGTTCGTCTACCCCTATCCCGGAAAGGGCGTCTGCTTTTCCGTTCCTAACGCCTGGTCGAAATGTGATTACAAAATCGAATTCTGCGAAGAATAAAGCCCAGCGTAGTTGCCTCGAAGATTGAGCTTTAGCTGACTTCAGGTACTGGAGGTTACGGTGATCCGTGATTACAGTTACTGTGTGCCGGGCTCCCAAAAGATAATGCCGCCAGGCCTTAAAGGCGGACTTAATTGCCAAGAGTTCTTTGTCCGTAATTGTGTAGTTGATCTCAGGAGCCGAAAATTTGCGAGACCAAAAGGCTACAGGGTGTAACTGGTGCGTTTCGGGGTCTCTTTGTGACAGCACTGCCCCCATTGCAAGACTGGAAGCGTCTGTCTCAACGATGTAGGGAAGTTCTGGACGGGGATGCCTTAAGACTGGAGCAGAGATAAATTTGGCTTTTAATTCTTGGAAGGCTTGTTCGGCTTCTGGAGTCCACTCGAATTTTTTATTCTTTTTCAGAAGAGCCGTGATAGGTTGGACTACCCGAGAGAATTCAGGAATGAACCTTCAGTAAAAATTAGCGAAGCCCAGCATGCTCTGCACACCTTTCACGGAAGTTGGGGAAGGCCATTTGGTGATAGCATCCACTTTTCTTGAGTCCATGTGAACTCCGTTGGGTGATAAGATGAACCCTAAAAATTCCACTTCCTTTGCGTGAAAGGTGCACTTCTCCAGTTTAGCAAACAAGCGGTGTTGGCGAAGTCTCTGTAAAACCGCTGTGACGTGTCTACGATGATCAGTTTCTGAGGCTGAGTATACCAGGATGTCGTCAATATAAACGACTACGCACACATCAATAAGTTCTCTGAGGACATCATTCATGAAAAACTGGAAAGCGGCCGGTGCGTTACATAGTCCGAAGGGCATTACTTGATACTCAAATAATCCATATTTAGTGCGAAATGCCGTCTTCCATTCGTCGCCCTCCTTAATGCGTACCAAATGGTAAGCTCCTCTGAGGTCTAACTTTGTGTATATGCAGGCGCCTTTTACCTGGTCCAATAATTCAGGAATCAAGGGCAACGGGTATCGGTTTTTGACTGTAATCTGGTTCAGGGCGCGATAATCGATACACGTTCTTAGGTCACCTTCCTTTTTCGGGACGAAGAACAAAGCTGAGGAAGCCGGGGATTTCGAGGGGCGGATGAATCCGTTAGCCAAGTACTGGTCCAAGTATTGCCTGAGATGGAGGTTTTCTGGTTCAGTGAGGGCATATATTCTACTGCACGGAGGGGTGGACCCAGGTATCAGGTCTATCTGGCAGTCGTATGACCGATGCGGAGGCAGGGTGTTGGCTTGATCTTTCTGAAAGACATTGCTGAACTCTTGGTATTCCAGAGGTAATCGGGGGTCCTCGGAAGTGATGGCTGCTAGCTTGATTTCGGGCTGAGGACAACAGGTTGAAGCGCATTCTGGAAACCGAATTACCTTGGCTCGCCAGTTTATCTGAGGATTGTGCTTTTCCAACCAAGGCATTCCCAGAATCACCTGAAACTGCGGGGTCTTGATTACATCAAACACGATCTTCTCCCGATGTCCGCCTTGACATAACAACGTTACCTCTATGGTGGTATGAGAAACTGGTCCGGAAGCTATTTCCGTACCATCCACTGTAGTGATTACGTCCTTTACCATCTTGGGACGTAGGGGAAGATCCATCCTGGTAGCCAAGTCGTGGTCCACATAATTACCGATTGCTCCGCTATCAATGTATACTTTGATAGCATGCATGCGATCTGGTCTATTGGGACTTATGAGGACCATAGGCATTACCAAATGCGAGGTCAAGGAACTGGTTTTAACGCTCGGCAAGCGGACCTCTACGCTTGTCGGGCGAGGTCGTTTCCCGATTCCAGTTTCTCAGCATTTTTATCAGAAGCTCCTACGGTCTTCTTGACCGGTTTCACTGAGCAATCACGAAGGAAATGTCCAGAATTTCCACAGTATAGGCACAGCTGTAATTGCCTTCTTCTTTCCCGTTCTTTCTGAGTTAATGGTCCTTTTACTACTCCTATTTGCATTGGTTCCACGGAGTCATTCCTTTTAGCGGAGCCCTGAGATCTTGAAAGTACCCGGGTTTCAAATCTGGATCGATCGGTCTTCCTGTTCTGTAGCCGATGATCTAATTGGACCACTAGGTCGATATAATCTGAACAGTCTTGCGGCGGATTAACCACCTGTGCTAAAACGTCTTTAAGTTCCCCACGTAGACCTCTGTAGAAGAGCGTGATTCTCTTATCTTCAGGCCACCTGGTCTCAACCACCAGTCTATTAAAGGACGCTATGTAAGCCAGGAGATCCTGATTACCTTGTCTGAGTGACAGGAGTTCATTGTCCAAGGCCTGCCCCTGTGAATGTCTTGCGAACAACTTTTCCATACTGGTCTGAAAGTCTTGAAAGTTATAGAGGAGCGGGTCATCCTGTGTCACGAGAGGAATGGACCAATCTGCAGCACTACCGCTAAGATAGGAAAGTACAAACGCTACCTTGGCTTGGTCCGTTGGGAATGCGGCGGGTCTACACAGAAAGTGCAAGCGGCATTGATTGATGAATACTGCATATCGCTTTGGATCACCGGAAAAACGTTCGGGCGGGGCCAATGGCACATTCCCTGGCAGATTAATTTGCACCGGATTACTTGAGGTTGTAGGAGTGCCGCCCCCTCCATAGGGAGGCAGTGGCGTCTGTCCCGCTTGAGCCTGTAGCAACTGTCTGGCCAGATCATCCGTCCGTTCCTTGGCAATGATCAACTCCCTTCGTAAAGCGTTTGTTTCTTGGCGAGATGCGTGTACTTCTGCCCTTAGTTCCCCAAGCAATTGAGCCAGTTGATCTGTGTCCGAGGTTTCCATTGCGCCTGGGTGGGAATATTGCGGTAGGCTTCGCGTTCTGTAACGCTCACCTGAATCCCTCGGAGGCGCAGGTCTGGGCTGGGGGTTCTCGGAGCCTTCTAGGGTCACGCGCAGGCCTCGAATGCCACCCTGGAAAGGCCCTTTCCTCACTGAGATCTTGATCTGAAGGGTGAGGTGTCTGCAATTATGAGAGCAAGGGGTTAATAAGGATATATAAGCCTGACTGGGCAAGCTGACTCCCCTTCCTGGTACTCCCCAAGTAGTTCGTAGGCTAAATGTGCTCACCTTATGTAGGTGAAAGCGGAGCTCTCCATCCTGCGTCTGTGCAGGGGCGCCGAAGCCAGTTACTTCACTGGCTAATTGTCCAGCCTCTTGGTTGCAGAGGATGAAGATTTGGAGCTAGGCCGTCGTTAGCAGCACGAACGGCGGTTGCTTGAATATGGAGGTCCGGAGAGCGATGGAATGGCGAAGGTATTGCAGGCAAGTAAGTAGAAAATGTCAATTCGAAGTTAAAAGCACTTCTTAATGTCTCTTTTCCTTTTTCAGGTTGCAGAAGCAGCTGGGTAGAAAAATAGATGTCGAGGAATGCGCCGAGGAGTGAGAAAGATGAGAGCTGCCCAAAACACGTGCGTATAGATGGAGTTTTGTATTTCTTAATGATGTCCTTTTGTTTTGCAGATGCAAGTAGCGTCGGCGGAGGCGAGAAGAATGCAGCGCAGGTAAGGAAAGTTTCACGGAGGTTTACTAACCAATGTCCTTGCTTCCACAGGGTGCCGAAAAATGGAAAGCTGCAGCCCGTGGCTTGAGATGCACCGATGGACTGGGTAAGTGCTGCGCTGGTTTTTATCTCGTGCTAACCTGGTGTTCTTTGCCCTTCTCAGATGCTGCAGAAGACGAAGATGGTATTTCAGAAGGTAAGATTACGGATTTCTCTTCCCTAGATGCAGAAGTTGAATATTCTCTGGAGCTGACACGGTGAGCGTCCTGCTGCTATTGCAGAATAACGCGAAGCACGTTGCTCTGATCGGGCGTGGTTTAAATAGCCTAATGGAATGCTTAGGTGTCTCCTTCCACAGCAGCCTCGCCCAGGTAAGAAGTCCCAGCTTCCAGAATAGTTCCAGTATCCAGTCCCAGGGAGTGGTGCTGGCCACACCCAGAAGGTAAAGTAGTTCCAGCCATGGATGGATGAGGATTTCATCCTGCAGGTGAGTGAGCAGCATGGTCTGCAGCAGGTAGGTCCACCCAAGCACCATTCCTTACATCATGAGCCCGGCACGTCCTGTGCCGGGACTGGGTCCCCTTATGAGCCTGGCGCCACTGGCGCCAGGACAAGGTCCATAAGGCCCCTATGGGAGCCGATGGGTGCCTGGAAATGAAGTTGTGACCCAGCTTCCGAGGCAGTTGGGCTAAACCTGACTCCTTGGAGGCTGCGGTCATGACAATAATAGAACGTTAGCATAAAGAAGTCAATGGACGATCCGGGTCGGGTAGATGGTCCAGTCTGAACGAAGCCAAGGGAGTAGACAAAGGCAGGTCACTAGGAATTCCGGGATCAAAAAGGTTTGGTAAAAAGATAACTTTCCGGCAGTGTAACGCTCAATCAGATGCAGCGTTAGGAATGAGAGGAGCATTTTTGTGGGTTTGGAGGGGGCAGGGGCCCACGCGGACATGCTACAGTCAGCTGATTCCTCACGTGACCAGCTTGCAAAACTCTCCAGAGCAACCGCCAGCGTTGCAGGCAAGGTGATGCCACATTGAAACGAGCAGATCTTGTGGGTAAATCTTGCAGGACCCCAGATGTAAGAAGCTAGGTACATCAGCCAAGCAGAAATGCAAAATGTTCAAAACTCACTGGGCCAAATAGACCCATACGTTTTCGGGTTGTCTGACCAGGGCTAAATAACCATGAAGTGAAAAGGATGTTGGAAATTCCAGAAGGGGGCAAAAACAAGGCGTTATTTTGCTGCCCCCGCCGTTTTCTCAATGTGCCGCGATAGGCAGCAACAGACGCATTCTCCGGCGTAACACTGGTAGGAGGAATATCAGTCTTCATCCAGATCCCCCATTCCACTTAGAGAAAAGAGACATCTGCCACATCCCCTGACATGTACCCAGACCCTCCCGAATGCACTCCACCAAGCCGCACACAGGCACTCAGCATACTCAGCATCTAGAATGTCAAAATTCAAAAACAAGATATCAGTGGAGTACATCACTCACGCAAATGACATTTGTCAGTGGGGATATGAGTCCATTTCCTTTTCCCTGGTTCCATTACAAGAACCAATTGATCTTCACCACCTGCAATCACATCCGCCGGAACAGGCAGACCAGTAGGTTTCTCGACCCATACTTGGCACCTTGGGCATTGCATCTGATGAGCCAAAACCCTTGTCCCCACGAACTGTCAATACCGTGGGTGGCTCTCCTTTCTTAACCATGGATAGTTTTACAGGTACCAGTATTAATTGGGCCACTCTTTACCCTTTATGTATCGGCAGCATAGTCTCACCACTGTTGATGAGGATGACTTTAATCACACCCTGGTAATCTGCATCCACAATCCCTCCCAACACTTGAATGCCTTTGAGGGCTAAACCTGATCTCGGGCAATTAATCCCATATGTGCAGATGGAATTTGTACTCCAATTCGTGTATCCATCACAGCAATACCTCTTGGTTCAAGCCGAATTTCCTCCCTTGCATGCAAATCCACCCCAGCAGGGTCAGGAGTGGCACGAAAAGGGGCGAACACATCAGGAGATATCTTCCAATACAACAAAGTCTCCATAGCTCGATTTGGTTCAATTTGTAAGGCTGGTGTTAACATGCGCATCAATGGAGTTTCACTGTTTGCAATGGGACGGTTATTCAAAATTTGCACAGCCTCTAGTATACTTTCTCACCAACCTTTCAAAGTACCATCACCTGTTTTGCGCAATTGTTCTTTCAACAGTCCATTAATTCTCTCAATTAACCCAGAATCTTCCGGGTGGTAAGGGACATGAAAAATCAATTCGATTCCCTTTTCTTGACAGTAATCTAGGACCACTTTCCCTTTAACGTGGGACCCGTTGTCACTTTGAATTTGTAAAGGGATACCATAGTATACAGCCACCTGGTCCAATAATTTAAACGTGTTCAATTGGGTACCTCTTTTACATGGCAAAACCATTAGGTAACCAGAATAGGTGTCCACAATAGTGCACGCATATTGACATCCTCTACTGGTGGGCATAGGACCGATATAATCTGCCAAATCTGTCTGGGCAATTTAGCTTGCTTCAATGTACCATGAATTATGTGTGGAATAGATTGATGTTCCTGGTGTTGACACGGAGAACATTGTAAGATTATTGTTTTTACAATTTCTAACATAATGCTGTCTTGTGCCCCCCTGATAGCAGCCTTTTCTCTCGAGATGTCCACTCTTCTGGTGGGCCCATTTTGCAATTCCCTCCAAAGCATCCTCCTCAGCTCTCGCATCCATGACTGCAATTTTCGCATGTTCGTCTGCAACAGAATTGAACCACTGTTCTAACGAGTCTGTTGCTCAATGTGCATCTATGTGATATACAGTTATAGTAGCATGCATTAGCATCTCAGGAATGACTTGTCACACTTCTTTTCCCCACACTTCTTTTGCATGAATCTTCCATCCATTCTATTTCCAAGTCGGCAGCCATAGTACCAGCCTGTTTGCAACGGACCATGAATCAGTATACATATGACAACTTCCAGGCGTTTCCTGCTTCAATGCCTGATAAACGGCATACAACTATGCAAACTGGCTACTCTTCCCTTTCCCTGAGGTGGTTAGCACATTTTTCAATTTGGGATTGTACTCCACCGCTTTCCAATGTCGTTCAACTCCCACATATTTGGCTGCGCCATCAGTAAACCATTCATGTTCGACTTGTTCATTCGATAATTCTCCATATGGGATCCCCCATTTTACTGGAGACTCATCAAAAAGCATTTCACCCTCTTGCTCAAGGTTTACCAGTGGGACTCCCGCCATTTGCTCATGTAATTTTGCCATGCCACCTTTACCGGGCTTGGCACGATCTTGACTGTACCATTTCCATTTAATGATACTAGCCTCTTGTGCATGACCAATTTGGTGTGTTTTAGGGGAGCTCAGTACCCATTGCATAATTGGTATTTCAGGTTGGATCAATACATCATGACTCACCATCATTTATTTTGTATCAATGAGTGACCAGTAACATGCTAGTAACTGTTTTTTCAAAGGGAGTATACCTGTCACCCCCATCGTGCAACTTTCTACTCCAGAATCCTAAAGGTACACGTTTTCTGTCCCATTTCTGCCATAAGCTCAAGTTTGCATAGGCATCGTGTACGGACACATTTAATTCCACCTCACCAGACCTTCCCACCTTGATCTTGCCAGCTTATCGAGCTTCGCCTGAATCTGACGTTGCATCATCGCCCCCAGGGACGCCTATCTGAGCAATCTGCTGCTGCATCAACTCCCGCTCTCAGGAGTGCCCAAGTACCTCTTACCATACGGGCCTTCCCAAATTTGATTTCCTCGAATCTGCATCGACTCGGCTGTATCCCCATTACAGCCCACGAGGAGCCACCGAAATGGCCGCTGAAGCCTGTGTTTATTGGGTTGCCTAGCAACCACCCGAAGCCTCCATTGGCCTGTTGCCATCATTTACTGGGAGAGGCCTCGCCGGATGGCGTGAGCCGGCCCTCCCCCAAAGGCACTATCCTCAAGGCACACGCCCGTCTATGCCTGTCTGTAGCCGTCCTGCCATCACCCAGAGGCCTTGCAGTGCGAACATTCACCCTAAACTGTGCGAGTACCTGCATCACCATGCCTAGTACTTAACTATTAATACAGACTTTTTAGCCTCGGCTCGCTGCCTTTGCATCATATTAGTATCTTGATATCGCTACTGGAGTACCCTCAAACACAATCAATCACCATCGCTCACATAAGTTGTACTTTGCATAAATGCCTGAGGACCCCTAAACTCCGAATATACTGAAAATACTTTTTACCATTTGCCTGACTGTAACTTAGCAGGCTAATCGACATCCCACTTGCCATGGCCAGTCTGTATGCATGAAACTAATTGCTACTGTAATGTTAATTGTAGTGACACGAACGTTGTTTCCTAAATACTGTACCCATATCTGCCCGGCACTGAGGCCGCAGCCACCATACCCTATTCACCTTGCATTTGACCAGACTGCATCTTATAAGAATAGCCGCCGCAGCCGCCTGTGTTAGCCTTAATTTGATAGTCTGCCGCACTCGAGTCACCACTATATCTATACCTGACTGCATTTTCTAGGCCAACTGCTATTGTTAGCCATAACATACGTGCATTTTCTAGGCCAACTGCTATTGCTAGCCATAATCGCATGTGGCCGCCGAACTGCATCAAATACTGTTTCCATGCCAGACTGTACTTTTTGAAGCCAGATGCTATTGTCAGCCTAATTCATGCTGCCGCTGTATCCTATTTTACACTGTTTCCATACTATATGTTATGAACGTCCGTCTTTCCATGCTTGTGAATTAGCTAAGTTAATCATGCACAATGTTCTATCTTACTGACCTCTCTGCTACGTGTCACATCTACCTACCATGTACAGTCTTTTCTAACCAAGATCAAATATAGATACCCAACTGTATAGGTACTGAGTCCTTGTGCCACTTTCTTGTGATTTTGCCTAGCCACCTTATTCACCCTATTCCTAACCACATTAACTTCCCTTGCTGATACATAGTTGACGGTACGAACCCACTAGCGAGCTTAGCCCAGCGATGACCTAGCAGAACACTACCATAGCTGCTCTACTACCTACGCTCCAACTACTTTAATCCACACTGGTTGCCGAACGTCCCATAGTATAAATGTGCACCTACCTATATACCGTACGCATCCTGATTGCCTCACCCCCTGGCCTAATAGATTTCCTACCTTGCTTAGACCTAGCCTCTGCCTTGAATAGTGCTTACCTGCCGCTGAATACCCCTACCACCAACCACACTAGCCTAGTTCTGATAAGCAGCCCTCGCACAGTGGACACAGTCCTGCCTGCGCTTAAACCACAAGTCTTTACCCTCACAGCCCCACCCATTTCGAGCAAATCAACCAGATTGACTGATATGACTACTATTTCAGGTGCCTTGATCAACGCTAGATCGCTAGTGGCTCACGCCTCTGAAATAGCAGGTACCATCTGCATTGAGAACCTTGACGTCCTAACGGTCACAGAGACATGGTTGCATGACACCTCAGACCCAACCCTCTTGCTAGCAGTCCCAGAAAATAACCAGATATTTAGAGCAGACAGACCTAACGCCAAAGGAGGCGGACTAGCCCTCTTGGCTAAATCTGACCTCTCCTTAAGACGTGTACCCTTGCCTCCAATCAAATCTTGCGAACTGCTCATCGTCAAACTCCCCATATCCAGTTGCCGCACTCTAACCATTTATCTACTCTATAGACCCCAGGGCCCATCGGCACCTTTGAAGAGGACATCTCTAGTATCCTAGCAAATATTATAAAGATTCTTCTCAAGTACTGGGTAACTTCAATCTCGGTTTCAATGACCCCACTGACAAAAATGCCCAGATAATAGCCAATATCCTGTTAGAACAAGGATTGACACAAAGAGTATCCTCACCCACCCATGGCAAAGGCAGGACCTTAGACTGGGTATCGGACCAGAACTGTGAAACCTCCATCACCAAGATCACCCCTCAACATTGGACTGATCACCATCTGATCACCTTCAACCTAGCCACACCCACTCAACAGCCCAAAAATAAAGTCATGGCACCCCCTCTTCCCATGAGAAGTAAAACGAATATCACCACGGAAAGTCTACTTCCTCTCATCCTCTCATCCTTCCATCACTCAACTCACTACCAAACACCTCCGACCCTAATCTCATGGTCGAAGCATACATCAAAACCATGTCTAAAGCACTAGACACTATTGCACCTCTTAAAATGTGCAGAAGCAAACAGTGTGCACACCTTAATTAATAATAATTTATTGTGACTTAGTTTACAATGAAACTTTACACATAAAATATACCTTAAGTAGGAACAAAATTATAATGAGAAAACCATCAGTAATTAACAAAAACGTTGCATAAGAAATTACCAAGAAAGACAATACATTAAATTCTCTAAATATACATTTCCTAAAAACCATATAAAACAGCTTCATTTTAAATTCAGATTTACAATAGTTCTGGAACCAGATCTTACCACATCCTACCGTATATTCTCCAATAAGGGTTACAGATGGAATATCAATCTAATTTCAGTATTGTTACAATTCCTATATAAACAGGGGCCTGTATTAGCCAACAGCCCCTCATGGATTTCAACGATGGCTATACATCAACTCCTCTTTATATCCTCCTATATGGTTATATTAAGTCTTGTTTCCACCTTCAGCCAAACATTGTACAGTGCCATTAGGAGCCTTATACTGTTGAGTTAATACAGTGATGCCAAAATAGCTCCTCTTTAATGTAACCTTGGTTATGCACAAGCTGACGCAAGCCAAGGTTTATGGTACTTGACATTTTGTGACATTCAGTCAATACGTGTCTGGCCGTTTCTAGCTGATTCACTCCTTTACATAACCGGCAAAGCCGAAAGTCTGGGGGGATCATGTCTCTTCTGCCTGTTATCATTAGAGTAGGTAGTTGTTCTAGCCTTAGAAGTAATATGAAACGTCTAAGTCTCCTATCCGGGCATAAATTGAGATAGCTCTGCAGATTTTTGTAGTTATACAGTCTATACTGGACAAACTGGTAGCTTTTCAGCTTCTGGAGATGAGCGTAATTCTCCAGCCAATCCCAGAGCTCTATGCGTTTGACCAGAGCCCTTTGCATTTCTACAGTTACACTGCCCTCCCTAATTTGCCACCCAATAGTCATCAGGAATTCAGACATTTGCTCCATCAATGGGCACGAGGATTTATCCTTCAAAATCTCTAGGTAAACCGCCTTGAGTAGCCTATTCTTAGTCTCATCCCTCATTCTCAGGTAGAGTAGGGCTCGCTTTTTTAGAACTATCGCTTTCAATGAGGTCAGCCCCATTTCCAGTCTTAATATTGACATAGGGATTCCCGGTGATAGGCCCAGGATAGCGCGCCAAAATTTCCCCTCAATCACCTGCAGCCATTTCAGGTCAGAGGTGAGGAGGGCTTCTAGACCATAGGTGATCATAGGGGATAATACCTGCATGTACAGTTGTCTCGTGCCCCAGATGGTAAATCCCCCCTGATTTAGTGTGAATCTATGGAACAGTGCAGTCAGTTGGGTTGCCTTTACAATGCGTGACTGCTTGCAGAGTCCATAGTCGCCGATACTCTGAAATTCTATACCTAGATAGCGGTAATGAGGAGAATAGGCAATGGTATCTGAACCAACTCTGAGCTGTACACGAGTGGTGTTCTTGTTGGTAAATCTCATTGCCTTAGTTTTTTCCAGATTAATTATGAGCCCGTTCCTCACAGCATATTCCCATAGAGCGATGGCCGACCTTCGAAGCCCACTAACAGTGTGGTCCAGTATCACCAGATCATCCGCATAGGCCAGGACAGGGCAGATGGAATCTCCTATTTTCGGTGGGCAATTTGTCGCAGCCATAATGGCCTCCGGGATGTCATATACGTACATATTATAGATCAGCGGGGCCATGACACAACCTTGTTTGACCCCCCTATTTTGGAGTACACTTCTAGTAGTGTGTCCTTCCTGATCTAATTTTACTTTAACAGATGTATTCTGATGGAGTAGTCTGAGATAATAGGTCAGGCCCTCCGGGCAACCCATTGCTTTTAACTTCTGCCAGAGGGCCTCTCTGGGAATAGAGTCAAATGCCGCCGAAAAGTCTATAAAGAGGGCATATAGTGGTGGTTGCCCTCTTGATCTAGCTCGTGTTCTCAGAAGGTCCAGCACCATGATGTTGTGTGCCGTAGAATACCCTTGCCTAAAGCCACTCTGGAATTTGCAGAGTATATCAGATTGCTCTACCCAGAGCTGTAGCTCCTTTAAAAGGAGAGAGGCAAATATTTTGCCCGTGACATCCAGCATTGAGAGCAGTCTGTAATTACTAGGATCTGCTTGATTACCCTTCTTGAAGACTGGTATGAGCACCGCTGTTTGCCAGGATCGGGGAATTCTCCCTTCTTTTAAGATCTTTTTAAACATTATAGCTAACAGAGATGCCCAGAATTCAGGATGCGCCTTCATCACAATATTTGCTAGGCCATTTGGGCCCGGGGCTCGGGAGGATTTTAAATCTGAGATTGTATTCAGCACCATTTGATATGTCACATTAAATGGAGGGTTTGACGGCCTATTGATAAATGTATGGGGTTCCTCTGTGTCTGCCTTGGAATTCCTATTTTCGAGGAAAGCTGTCCATGTATCAGCATTAATAGGGTTAGCTAATTTTCCTTGTACAGTACCTCGCGCCTCACCCAACAGATCCCAGATATTACGCGTTTTGCCTGTACAGATCGTGTTTACTAATCTTTGCCAGGCCATGATTTTATCTAATTTCCGTTTGGCCTTGATCATAGCTCTATATTTCTTTTTGACGCTCCTAACCTTAATAGAATATAGGTCTGAAGGGTAAGCTTGTCTCTTGGCCAGCCGGAGTTCCGCTCTACGCTCTCTCTTCAGGTTTCTCATGGCTATGTCAAAGGGTGGCTTTTCCCTACCGCAGCTAATCATAGACCCCATACGACAGACCGCATGTTTCTCAGCAAAGGTGCAGATCCAGTATTCAATGCGTCACTCGACATCTCCTGGAATTTCGATAACAAATTTAGATCAATGTTAGCCAAAGCTGCCACAGCAAGAGCAACATTTTTATCTGACCAGCTGATCCTAGTGCCAGCTTTATTTGGCACGATGTTACCCATGTTGATACTAGGAGGGGCTTTTGACCCGATATTCAATTTGCATATGAGTGTAGCATGATCACTCCACTCATTAGGGGTTATTTGCATATCCTCCACTATCTCATACAGACTAGGGGAAACAAAAATGTAGTCTATGGTACTTCTTGAAATGCCATTGGACCAGGTATAATTACCTGGAGAGTCGCTCACAGTTTTACCATTAAGCATTTCAATGTCCCATAGGTCAAACAAATGTTTCCATCCTTGGCCTTCGGGATCATTGTTTTTGGTGTGTTGCATATAATGTTTAGCTTTTAACTTAGGGTTATAGGACTTCCCTATGTTACCGCTCATGTGGCAGTTGAAGTCTCCAACCACTATTACCCCAGTGTTCCCAAATGTTAGCAGCCAGGTAGCCAATAGATGTTGTAAGGCCTACTGGAGTTGTTCTCTTATTAGTGCACCCGGGGGGTTATATAAACTAACTAGTAGCAAGTGATCCATTCCTGTCTGGTTATTATAGTCGACCTCAACTGCCATCAAATTACTGGGACAATCATTTTTCACTAATTTAGAACCAAACATGTTAGCCACCCCTATGATAAGTCCGCCATAGGGTCTTCCCTTTGTACCTTTATTAGCTGCCCTTTGATAAATGACAAAGCCATCCAAAATCAATGGCTCCATAGCCCAAGTTTCTTGAAGGCAAAAACAACTATGTTTATCTAAAATCTTAATAGAGCCCTCAGTTGACAATAAATGAGCAAAACCCCTACAGTTCCAGGACAGAATAGACATATCTCATTGCTTTAGCAGCACTTCAGGTAGAGAATCCGCAATCCATTTTAATGCTTGTTGTATATCTGAAATGTCCACATTTTTTCCTTCAGAGAAATTAGGGCGGGGGTTGGTTTCAGCTGTCAGATCTGTCTTGGCGGGCAGTTGTCTTAGGTCTGGTTCATTGAGATCGGCATCAACCTCCACATCAACCGCTTTCAATTCGGTCTTATAGTTCCTTAGCAATGTCGCGGTAGATAGGAACTTACAATGCAATGCTGAGACCTGAGGATTAGGGCCTTTTAGTGGTTCCACGAATTGGAAATCGTCTGACTTGAGGACCCTCAGTTGTGGCACATAGCTCAGTCTAATTAACAATTCTGAGCGAGAGAGCCATTTTGAGTTTTCACTTAGATATAAATTCTTTATAAGACATATACGATTTCCTTCCATGGTAGATGTAGATTCGGTGGGACGAGTTATGATAGATGTTGCTGATAACTCTAATGGACTCCCGAGGTTGTCCTTGTCCACAATCTCCGGCCCTTCACTCGGATTCTCCTCCTCACATATATCCTCCACCTCCTCAGGCTCAATCATTTTTTCTCTGTCAGATATGAGCCAACTCGTCAAGCAGCCCTCAACACTGTTCTTCCTTTTCTTTGCTCTGGCTGCCCGTTTCTTGGCTTTCTTTGAGGGGTGTCCAGCGGATTCCTTAACAGACTTGGAGATGGCCATTTCTTTAGCTCTTTTAATCCCCGCTACCCTCCTGGCCATTCTGCGTTGCTTACGCGAAAAGAATGGTTCTTCGTTTTCTTTGTCTGTCTCCATCACCGGGCTTTGTAGCTCTTCAGAATGATGTTCTTCACTTACGTCCGCCAGTTTTATGGCTTCCGATAGATTGGACTCTGCTGATTGATCAACTTCAGCAGTACCCTCTACTTTCTCTCTCGCGGCCATCTCTAAGGTTAGGGCATTTGAATTATCCAGAATTTTCCCCGTCATTTTCAGTAAGACCTTAAGGGCAAATTGCAGTGATGCAACTGAGGACTGGATCTCAGCAATCTCTGTCGCTCCCGGATAGGTATCAGCCAGGCATTCACTTTCAGCTATGGGGCTGTCTTCCATAGAAGCCATCGCCAAATTTGGTGATGCTGATAGTCTGCCCATGCATTCAACTGGAGTAGGGGATACTAATGGAGTATTTCTCTGCTTATTAGCATTGGCGCCGTCCATGTTGGCAGGTATCGATCCTGGGGCAGGAGTAACTTTCCTTTGAATATTAAGACATAGTTCCAATAATGAATTATTGTCAATGTCATCGTAATTAGAGGCACATAGGGACCCTGCATTAGAGGGCACGAGAACCAAGGCTTCCTCAATCGTGGTAGAATTCGTTTCAGGAAGTGGGTTTTGTGGAAAAAACTCAGTGATCATTCCCTGGTCCACAGGTATTTCGTTCTTAGCTTTCTTTCTGGGTTTTACCCGCACGGTAGGATTGTTCGAGGGACTCTTAGCTGTCTCCATTCCATTGGTTCCTCTAAGGTTGTACTTTGACTGTGTAGTTCTCTTCTTCGGAGGCATACGGGTTTTCACAAGTTAGCGCCCTCCGCACTTAGATATTACAAGGGACAATATCAAAAAAAGGTATAGTGACTGCTGGAGAAGGATTATCAACCCCTTTACCCCAGAGGAAATGGGGAGGGATTGGCCACCGTTATCCAGGCAGTCCCTCTCACCTGGGGCCAGAAAGATTGCTCAACACTCACAATAACACAACACGCCCAGGATCAAAGGCCTAAGCCCGCAGTCTCCTGTGCGTATGACCTTGAGGCCCGATTGCGTATGTTGGGCAGCACTGGCCCCACTACTCAAAGTTAACAAAAAAGGGTCACGAGGAATAGGTATGGGATCCAACAAAACTCCCACGAAAGCCCCACTGATCAAGGTAGGTGAAGGTTTGCGCTCAGCTGGAGGTTAATAGGGCGCAGAAACTCTACACCAGATTATTGTATTATCTCAGCTGGCAGTCTGACTTTACTATGCTGACAGACGCGAGCATAGCGCCTAATGAGCCTCAATGGTGACTATATGAGGATCAGATGTGGAGAGCGTAAGGTGTAGCCCCAGAGATATGCCTCACAGCTCACCACTCACCTCCAATATTCACAGCAAAGCCCTCGTGATGCTGTATCACCAGCTTCCATGTGTATGGGAGTCGGCAGGAAAGAGCACGGTACCCCGCCTCCTTATTCAGCTCCGGGACTCCCCTCGCCGGTTTCGTGGTCACAGTCCCCGTCCTTTCGCCACTCCGCCTATATAGCAGCTCCCGTGGGCGTAGGGGGACCGAGGACCACACAGTAACTCGTTATGTAGTCACTCGTCTGCTGCCACGAACTTCGGGAGCATCCGTGTCAACCCAACCGCACCTCCGTCGCTCCACCGCCGCTGCGCTTTCCGTTAGAGGAAAGGACCCTGCAGCGTGGTGAGAACGTGCGTACACGAACAAGAAAGTCGTGTCAAGCCGCACCTCGTATCGAACTCAGCGTACCCAAAACTACGCTGTGAGAGGCCGCTTCCGACACCATCGACGCATTAGGATTTGAAAACAATAGTTACCTTAATGCTTGGTTCCCACCTCACTTCAAAAACCTGAGACTACAGAAAAGGAAACTAGAAACCATATGGCGACACACCCCCACAGATGAAAATAAAACTATCTTAACCAACTTTGCCAATATCTACAAAAAAGAAATAATTTGTACAAAAAAAGATCTTTACAATGAAAGAATCTCAAAATCACGCTCAAATACGAAATAATTATTTGTGATACTACGTGAAATGGAATCCTCTATCCCACCTATAGACAATGCTCCTAAGGATAAACTATAGTGCACAAGCATACAAAATGCTCTAGCCAATTAAATAACTCTACTACAAAACAAGATAGCTACCAAAAAAGCTTCCTTAGACAATCTTGCGCCACATCTGACCACCCATCTAAAAACTAATAGAACATTAGAACCATTCAGATTCACCAAAATATCCGTCCAGGATATTGCTCATGTATATCCTCTCTAAAACCGTCCAACTTCCAAGGAGACAACTGCCCTGCAAAAATAATTAAAGAGGAAGCAAGAGACCTTGCACCATTAATTTCCAAACGTATCAATGCTTCCTTTGCATCCACCACTGTCCCTAGCAACCTAAAATAATCCTGGGTCTTACCTCTACTAAAAAAACAGACTCTAGATCCGGCCATCCCAACTAATTACAGGCCGATCACCACAGTGCTGTTTCTCCTTAAAATAATTGATGAAGTAGCATATGTGCAAATACAGTCCTACCTCGAGGCTAACCGCCTCCTAGGCTCCCGCCCATTCGGCTTCAGGCCACAACATGGCACGGAAACAGCATTAATCGACCTAAAAACCCAAATTGATGAGTTCAAGGACAATGGGAAAAGAGCCATGCTACTCCTCCATGACCTGTCTGCTGCCTTTGACCTGGTAGATCACAAAGTTATATGCAGACATCTGGCATCGGCTGCTCACTTCTCTAGTGATGCATTTGCCTGGGTACAATCCTTCTTGAACAATAGAACGATGAGTTTTTTCCCCCCATCGGCATCTGCAGACCCCATTCTGACTACATGCGGCGTGCCACAAGGATCTTGTGTCTCGCCAACCATGTATAACATATTTACCAAGCCTCTGTTTGACAAATTTGATAGGTAGGGTGTCACCTACACTAATTATGCAGACGACACCCAGATCCTTATCCCACTTTCGGGCAATTTACAGTGACGACTTAGCCTTGGTAAATAAAATCTACCTCCTCATTCAGGCATGGATGGCAACCCATGGCCTATGCCTGAATGACGACAAAACAGAGATCCTGATCTTGGGTTCCGCTGCAAACCTAAATAAACTCAACAACAACTACTCTGCCTTTAAAATAGATGGAAACACGATCAAGGTTATGAAAGAAGTAACAACCCTTGGCTTTTACCTTGACTCTGTGCTAACCTTGGGAAAACAGGTCTCATCAGGGCCTGCAGGCCTTTTCTATCAAAGCATAGTTGCATTATCCTCGCTAAAGCATTAGTATTGTAAAAATTTGATTATTGCAATGCCCTCTACCTGGGTGCTGATAAATTTATCTAGATAAACTCCAAATTCTACAAAATAATGCATTGAGAACAGCCCTTAACATCCCCACCAGAGCGCATGTGTCAGAAATCAGAATAGAAAATGGTTGGCTGAAAATAAACAATAGAATCCTGCTTAAAACAGTAACCCTGAGATTCAAGTGCCTTAACAATGCAGCTCCCCCCTACCTCACAGAGAGAATTGTAAGAAAAACCTCTTCCCGACATTCTAGAACAACCAGTGCATTTTGCCTAAACATTCCCAGATTTAAATTAAAGAAATCAGGAGGAATCAGCTTCCCCGTGAAAGCTGCCAAATCATGGAATGCACTCCCTATTAACTGCAGAACTGACCAATCCCTCCTTAGCTACAGACGCAACACCTTGAACTGGCTGCGCTCCAATGATATCTGATCTGTCTCGTGGCACTTGACCTATTCTGATTATGATTATGTACTGCCTGTACTAGTTTAGTGTATTTAGTTTTGTTTATCTAATCTCACCTTCACCTTACTATGTACTGTACTTTACTAACCTGGTACCTTTATGTATCTTTATCTGATTCCTGTATGTATTTGTAAATTGTAAACTACCTTCCTTGTAACCTAAGCTGTAACTCTCCTTATGCAATAGTTGCGCCCAGCTACCTCCGCGTTCGGTGCGCTTAACAAATAAACAAACAAACAATCTCTCAATGGCCAAGTATTTTCCGAATGGTGTCCTTGGCCAATTGGAATGCCGTTTCCTGTTCCTTGTCCCAATTCAAGTTACATTTTGTACGTGTCACTCTGTAAAGAGGCGACAAAATCTGCCCCAAATGTGGTATGTGCTGTCTCCAGAACCCAAAAAGCCCAATGAACTGTTCAGCTTGTTTCTTGGTCCTTGGATTAAAAACTCAAGGATTTTCTGCCGCACCCTGGGTTTTAGCATCATTAATCTGCCATCCGTCCTTGCACAATCCTTCTCTAATGAGATCCAAGTATACTTGCACACTTTGCTCATTTTTGCCTTGAATCGATATGTCATCAATGTAATGCACAATTTGTACATCCAGTTTGCATGGAATTATATTTAGATGTTCCGCCACCAGCCGGTGACAGATCGTTGGACTATGCATGTAGCCCATTGGTAAACGCTTGAACGTATACTGCCTCTCATTCTAAAGCTACTCTTGGCATTTAGCCGCAATCGGTACGATGAAGAAGGCGTTAGCCAAATCTATCACTGCATACCATGTTCCCTCGAATTTCTGTAGATTTCCAACCATGTTACTGCATCCGGTACTGCCGGTACTAGCGGGGGAGTGTATTTATTCAACTCGCAATAACCAACTGTCATTCTGAAGGTACCATCCGGTTTTTTAATGGGCCAGTTCGGATTGTTCCAAGCCGTGGTTACTGAATGCAACACACCTGCTTCAACATACCCTTTGATGGTTTCTGAAATTTCTTTCTGCCCCTGGGAATTCGATATTGTTTCATGGACACTATTTTTGTGGCTATGGAATCTGCACCGGGGGCATTTTCAACAGTCCAACAACTACAGGTGTACAAGTAAATGCACTCGCCCCAATTAGGTACATTTTACCCCCTAGTTCGAGGGTTAAACCCTCTAAAATATAAAATCCAATAATATATTCAGTAAGGGGAACAATTCATATTTGATAGGTGTTTCTCTTTAATTGATCGATTTTCATGTCGATTTCCGTTTGGACTGCTGAGGTTTCTTTGCCTCCCAATCCAGTAATCATAAAATGTATTCCCTTAAATCTATAAGGATTTGCATGTATCAATGAGGCCTACACCCCGGTATCAATGAAAGCTCGAACCTCGTGTGTATTTCCTGAATGCCAAAACAATTTCACTTTTACATGAGGCCGTCTGTCCACCTTAACATGGGCTGCCGTTGACCCTCATCCTATTCGTAATTAGAGTGCGTGTGTTTAGATTCCCTTTCCTCCATTGCACTCACCAGCTTTCTTAAGTCTGCATAAATTGGCATGGAAGGCACAGATAATCAGGTATTTGTGATTACATCCCTGGGCCGCTAACTGTAAAAGAGACATTTTTCCCTTATCACCATTAGCATCCTGAGGAGGGCCTGCACACCTGCACATCTGGACTTCCTGCGTCAAAGGTAAAAACCTAGCAGAATCTGTTGCAACTATCGAGAGATCCGCCACCCCTCCATCTAACAGTCTAACCATCCAGGCTAGCAAAGACTCACCAATCCTCTGTTTCAGTCGGTTAATTATCTCCCCAACGTCCTGCTGTGAATAATCCTCAAGTGCAGTCATATCCACCACACCTCCCCCCGGATTCATTGGATGACGAACGATCCTCCTGCGTAACACGGGTTTAACAGTCACCTCTTTACGGGCTGATTCCGGCTTAGATACAACTGAAAGTTAGGAACCACTATCTGTAGTAATACTATCGAATACATCTCCATCCCACTGATCGGGGTCCCAATCCATACCTGCGGAAGCAATCACAGTTGCTTCATTATGAGAATTAACCCTACCTCTTCTCTTCCGATATTTATAGCGAGCAACCCTCACAGCAGCTCATTCAGCTACCGCTTGGTATTTGTCTTCCTTATCATGATACAATTTCATTTGGAGCTGCTGCATTAACGCAATTTGTTTTTCAGCAGCAAATTATTTTGCCAGTTTTTCAACGTTTGCTTGTAATTCCACATTCTGTTGATGCATTTTTCGAAAGGCATGCAATAGAATCCAACCTCTTCTTTCTAGAGCCGAACATTCTTTACCCTTCTCTACAGACACTTGTTGCAATCATTTCACCACTTCGTCTGGACTCGCTTCTCCTATACTTGTATCCCAGGTCTCACTTAATCCTGCACCACATGCCCAAGTTTGTGCGATTTGATCATCTGTGCCCTTAGCCCACCCTGGGATAGTTACCTTAGGACAGTGTCCGCCCGCGGAGCTTCCTTTTTTTCTAAACAGGGAACTCATTTTATCAAATGGATGTTTCACCTCCCTATCGGTAATACTTCAACACATACACACTTATACATTTGTTTTTTTCCCTTCTTTTAACTCTAAAGGAAGAAAGAAAGAAGGGAAGCAAAAAAACTCCTTTTTTCTTTCTCGCCATTCAGAGTCCATAACTTTAAATTCAATTTTTTTAGCAGTATCCTTTGGTATCAATATCAGCACAAAGACCCTGCGTACAGCGCCAAAATGTTTTGCTTTTGCTCAGCCATGTGAGGAAAACCCTTATACTTGCGCTTCCCCGGCCTCTGGCAAAACAAGTTATTGGAGTCAGACAGGCAAGAAATCACACTTAGAATAATCGTTATGGTAAAAATGAAAATGGCTTGTTATATAGGCCCTTTATTCACTCAATATATAAAACTCAGCATACATAAACAAACATATAATCAGATATATAACAACATATAGTAAAAGGGCATGGCTGTTAGCAAAGAAGCAGAAGACACCTTCATCTTGTCCACTATGACCCTGCTTAGTCCCAGAGCAGGTAGGCGAAGAGATCACTCGTACTAACGGGGCCTGAGGCGGAGCGTCCTCGCTCTCAGCGAGACTGCATCACCCGGGGGTCCAAGTTCTAACTGCTTGCCACAGAATGCCCCCTACTCTTTATGGGGGCATGCACCTGCCCTTCTCAGTTGTGACTTCCCTTGGCCGAAGAGCAGATCACAAGTGTAAGGGGCAGAGAGTGGAAAAAACCAGCCAGGAGTGGAAAAACCCAGCACCCCTCTCCTTGCATTCATTCACAGAACCCCTTATCATGCACCTGCAGGATGCTCCAACTCCCTCTCTGTATTCGTCCTTCAATGGACAATACAATAACTATTCTCCACAGTAAGTCCACTCAACAACAAAAGTTGTGTAGTTATGTGACCTTGCTCTGCTTTCGCTACTGAAATGATTGTTTATTTTACGAGGCCCACGGAAATGCAGGCTTTTATTACTGTGATGGGAGATGAGTGCACCAACGCCATGTTGTTTTAGCTTGCATTTCACACAAGCATTACAAGGCCCTGCGGCTTTTAGAGCGTTCAATCTGGCATTCTCTTTGGCCCTCAATCGTGTAGCCGCTGTGACTATTTCGGGATCAGGAAGATCACTACCCAACAGACCTGGGACAGGGATGGAGTCTTTCACCACTACACGGCGCTGGATCATTACACCTCACAAGCTGAACTCTACTATCACCAAGGGGCACTTACTCTTACCATCAAATCCACTTACGCACAACTCGGGCCCATCAATATACTGGCCTGGCTGTACCCACTGCTGGTTGACTGAGGTGACACTAGCTGCAGTCTCTCGGACCACAGGAGTTTTGTGTCCATTGATGTACACGTGTTCTAGATAGAGGTGAGTATTATTGGTAACTGGGTTCTGAATATCCAGTACCGTTCCCACTCAGTCTAACCAATCCACATTCAGCCACTGCCTGGCATAGTGGGAAATCCTCACCTGAGAGGCCCACACTAATGGTGGCCTCCTCCATGAGTCCAACATTCACTATGGCTTGCTTGGGTAAGCCCTTGCAAGCAGGATCCCCTTTCATATTACCTTTATACAGTTACAGGTGACACGTTCTTTTTAACTTTCAGACCAGACACGGAAGATTGCTTTTGCTTTGTGATACTTTCTAGTGGAGTTTTTTTTACATGCGATTAGCAGGTCAGTGACTAATCCTTCATATCAGAATAACTGCAACTAGAATTTAGGCTTTTATTAGTATTTCTTGACAGTGTGTTCATATGTCCTTTTTATTTCCTTTTGCAACTTCCCTATGACCCAACTTAATTGATGAAACTCTTTTGATGATGAACTATCCAAACATTAACCATATGCTGATATTGGTAATGTATGTGTATCCTTTACTTACACTTGATTGTTGAATGGTGCTTCCATTTGGCGACCATTTCAAACTACCATATGGTTTCCTATTGTCTAATTGTGAATATTATGGGTGTTCTAATTTGACTGTTACCATTACCTTTGCTAAGAGATTTAATCAGGAGGCATTTATAAAGATATAAGTTCACAGGCCCTGAGGAAGGGTTTACAACCTGAAATGCATAGGCCTTAAGTGACATTTCTGCCTCAAATTTTCAATTCCCCTCGAGGAATTTAAGCTTATGACAATAATAAGCAACATAAGCACAAATAAACATGCATGAGTTTCATTATTATAAGTCTTTAAAGAATTTTTTGGTACTTAAAATTTAACCGCCAGTGAGTGGTACAATGGAGTGCAGCCCGCACCGCTGGCTTCACAGCCAAGGTCTTTTTCTTCCCCTTTCCTATGGCCCAGCTCCTTCCACACAAAACAACCTTTGGGTGGTGAGAACGCAGGTGTCCCAGTGTTAGGGGTGCCCGCGCTCTTCTTTTCGGTGTGCACAGCTGAACTAGAGTTTGGGTGTTTTCCTTCGCTTTTTTGGGGACCTGACTTTGAAGAGAATTGGGTTGAACCTTTGTCCTTCCCATCCTTGTTTACTTTGTTGTCCGCCGATTTCTCTTCCGGTTTGGGTGTGCTCGCCTGAGCCTTTTTCTGGACTCGAGTACTCACAAACCTGTCGGCAGCCTTTGTAAGCTCCCTAGGATCTGTGATAGTCTTGTCCACTAGATGCTGGTGTAGGTCAACCTCAAAAATGTTCAACAGATGCTCACACGCAATCAAATTGTACATCCATTTAAATGTGTCAACTGTATTCCCAGTCACCCATCACACTCAAATATTTCAACGACAAGTATGTGAATGCTTCAAATGCCGGCCCACTTTTCTTTCCAAGTTCTCTGAAGCTCTTGAGATACTGTTCTGTTTTTTTTCAGAACTTCCAGAGGAGGACTGCCTTCCTGCTCTCATAAACGGGCCTTTCCTCAGGAGTTAACTGAAGAATTGCATCAGTCCCTGCACCCCACAGTACGTCATTCACCTCTTGCAGCTGGAATTGTTAGCTGGAGCGCTTCAAACCAGTCATAAATATCCTTCCCCACTTCATAAGCCTGTACTAAGTCTTTGGGGATGTCCCGCCAGGTCTTATGCCGGGGACTCTGGTTTGAGCCACTACTGTTGCCGTTGTTAAAGGAGGATCTGTTGGCCTCTTTCTTCTCTTCAAGCACCAGCTTGTGCAGCTCTATGGCGGCCCTATCCCTCTCAATGTTGACCTTGTCGAGCTGTTTCTGTTCCTCTAGCGCTAGTATCCTCTCCTCGAGCATGAGCTTTCTAGCCGCTAACTTATTAACAGCCGGAACAATTGCTGGGTCCCTTAGAGACTGTGTTGAGGCCTGGGACCTGTGGGATGCCGCATTAGCCCTTGTCCTCACTGACACTCTCGAGTGTTGAGAAACTACACTTGCCCCATGGCAGGATGATTGGCGTGAAACACTGCTCATGCGGTCATCCTTGTCATCTACCCCCTGCGGAAGGTCTTGTCTGTTCGGTGCACGGGGCCTAGCCCATCCCCTGGGGTTTGTTTGTTGGTTTGTTTATTTATTTGGTCATGCGCACCGAACCCTTAAGTAAATGGGCGCAGCAGAGACAAGTATACTTAAGGCTTAGTTACAACAGATACAATGAGTACAATATGGACATCGACCTACGTTACCACATGCGGGTTACAGTGATGCAGTGGTACTATAGGTCACAAAGCGCAGTCGCATAGTGATGACTTGGTTACAGTAGATAGAGTAATTGCAGTAACGCCATAGGCCAGAGTTACCACCTTACAGTTACAGTGAAACAGTGGTACTAAAGGTTGGGTCTTCCCTCCAACTGCCCTCGCTTCTACCCAAGCTTGAAGGCTGGTCAGCAACTCAGGTTTATTAACCTCAATGCTGTGGGGAAGTCCCCTCTCTTGACATAAGACATGCAGGACATCCTTGGTCATGCCTTTTATAGTCTCCATGTCAAGCTCCATGACTATTACTAATACCTAGCAGTGACTAAATGTTGCCTGCAACAGTACTTTTATCGTTGGGTAACTAAGCGGTCTGCAAGGTTCCAACAGATCCCACCCCTGCCACCAATGTGACAAATCAACTTCCGGGGAACCAGTGGTCCAAGGATGAATATCGGTTTCTAAACCATCAATCAACCCCACACCTCTAGTACACCAGAAGTGATCCAAACAGATTGGATTACAAGTACATTATAAGACCTCCTTGTCCAATGTTGGTAACGTGCACAGAATGGCAGGCTTATCGCTGGGTCGTTTTTTAGTTGCAACACAGCGAATATACAATTATTGTACAATGATAAAATGGACTGTGCAGTCAAGTTTGTATAAAAAGATATACTTTATTATTACTACAACAGACAGTTCTAGCACACTACAGTTACAACCCACATTGTAAAAGAACACAGAGGACAGACAGTTTCACAAAGGAAAGGGATGCACTCTGGATACTGACAGGAGAGTAGTTGGTAAAGCAATCAGTCCTACTGTTCAAGGTTATTTGGTTTTAACACCAAAGGGGCACTCTTAGTCCCATAGGACACCATGGGAATGGGTTCATTGAAGCATCAACACCATTACTAGCGGTGCTGATGCTTCTGTGATGAGTCTGCCTACCGGGGCTGCTGTGTCCAGCAGGGTCTGACCTGTCTAGCGCAGTGGCCCCGGCAGGCAAACTTGTAGTGTGGCGGTCCGGAAACAAGGGTGCCGGTGAGCTTACCGGCACCCTTGTTACCAGACCGCCACACTCATAATGAGGCCCTATATGTGGAATTCTATGAAGTGTTTTGATGCATTTGTGCCTGGTTCATGTCATATAAAAATGTAAGATAAAACAAAAATCATGCACAGCACTACTCTATGTACTCTAAGAAAGGAGACACATTTGCTTTTTTGATAAACATCATGGCAAAGCTGTCTCCAAAAGGTTCTGGGTAGAAATTCAACCTGTATTATGCCTTCACTGAAATTCCATTTAGTAAGGCTATTCAGGGACAATATTTTCAAAGATTCTTTTTCTTTGGACCTGCTATTGAATTACTAAAAATCAATGAAACATGCTGGCACTATGGACTTCATGTTAAAGAAGGGGTCACTCAATATTTTATATATGTGTAAACTGTGCACACACCTAAACAAAAAATAAAAAAGGAAAAACATGTTGCAAGTAATTTTCAAATGTAGAATGAGCAACTTTAATGTCCTCCAAAGCCCTATTTCTTTAAAAACATGCATGCTTCCATTTTATAATATTTCTATTGGTGTGTATGATTCAGTGCCCTGGCAGCAATATTTAAACACCAGCCTCCTCCAGCATGCTTTCAGGCACTCTTTAGTTAGAGGAAGCTTGTGTTTGTTTACTATCGTTAGTGCAGTCAATTCTAAAGAAACACTATAGAGTTATTACTTTCGTAAGACTGGTGTGTCATGTTTGCCGTATCTTTGAACTTTTCTTTAGAATTAAACTGCAAAGGTTATGTCACACAAGCCCTGTATGGTTGAATTTCTACGCACATTCAGCTAAACAGAACATGTTTGCTTTTTTGCTTTGCACTGCTATAACGTTCATAAGACTGGGGTGTGCATTGCATGCCAGCCTAATGACAGTTATAGCACAGAGTTTCTTGTCAAGGGTGTAACGCTTACCTGGACTCCTCGGGTGCGTAATGCCTTCCTTGCATGTGCACCTTTGGGATTTATTTCCTGTGTGACAATAATAGAACTTCTATAATTCCCTTTTAACCTTGTGAGGTGAAACTGTATGCCCCTGGTGATCCCTCCCTTCTCACCTGTGTCTTTGTTTTGGGGAGCTCTCCATCCTGAATTCAACAGGGGTGCGTTGAGAATGAAGGAACTTACCGTGGAAGGCTGAGGAGAAGGAGAGTTCCTTGCTTAAGCTATGTCCTTGCTGTTCCAAGATTTATCTGGGTTAAATATCTGAGGTAAGTCTTTAGTTTCTTAAGATTCGTAGTAGTCCCTACGTTGGAGAGATCTCTCTTTCTAATACCTTTTCCCCTTTCTGTTGCAGGTTCTTTGAATCCCAAGAGGTCAATGGCTGCGGATGAGTGTGGCATTAACTAGGGATGAAGGAACGGTAACCTGCGTAAGTTTATCTCAGCGGAGAGACTGTAGTCTTTAGACAAGCGCGGTTGTAATTGAGCAGTGAAAATGTGAAGAAACTTCAGGTAAGTTAACTTATTTTAACTTCTATTTTCTTAGATTCAACTAAGTTCATTGGCTAATCAAATACTTTTTGTCTGCAGAGTTCCGGAATGCTGAGACAAATTCCTTCAGATGCTGCAGAGACTGCTGAGGTACCTCAGGGTGAGACGCTGCGGCTGTGAACGGTGAGCGTTCCTTTTGAAGTGCCACGGCTGTGAAGGAACTCCTGACTGGAATTACTGCGGCGACGAACAACCTCTTCTGAATTAGGAAATTCTGCAGAAAATGCTTAGGTTCTGTATTTCAGATAACTATGAATACCTGTTGTTTCTCTCTGAAAACCAATGTTTCTAATCTTTTTCTTGACAGGGTTCTGTGGAAAGCGGCGCCAGTAGCGTTACCTGCTGTCAGCTGTGAAGACGCGAAGCGAGTGCACAAGCAGAGGCGGGGCTTAAGAAGCTCCCTCCGCTATAAGCATGGAGCGTGCAGCAAGTTTTCTCCTCAGATCTAGCGGAGGCCATGTTTGAAGTATAGAAACCACTAAAGTGCTATGAAAGTCTATGAGCACATGAACAATGAATGATGCAAGTGCCTTTTCTGCCAGGCTTGAAGCCATCTTAAACAAAGATCACGACCTCAATGTTTTTCTGTAACCTTCTCGCTCCCTCTTTTGCCCCTACTCTGGCACATTCCTATGGGCCTATACACCGCCCTCAAGCCGCCATAACAACGATTACGACCAGACCTCTCTGCCATTCTCATCCCAAGCCACGACGGACTTGACCGGAAGGATAAGATTCTCATGTCACACCTCACAATGGACCACCACCCCCAGCCACTTAGGACCGGAGCAGAGCCACCAAAGGCTCTTTACCAGGACTATGAGGACCAACTAGTTCCCACCAACTCAAGGTGGACCACCACCTTGACTCGGCCCCCTCCACTGCAGGGCAGACCGCTACAAACCATCTCTCTGGGCTTCTCCCAGCACGTCCAACTAGCGTAGATTCCACCTATCTACAGCCATGCACATTCTAGGACCCCCTAACGGCCACTCTCAGCCGAGACCCCTCCACCAATTTCGGCCACAAATGGGCATTTCCAGTCAGTGTGCCTTCTAATACCCAAGAGGCACACCCACAGACACAATGAGGATCTCCCTCTTATTTTAGTCAACAGCAACTTAGCCTTGCACACTCCCAGAGTTCGATCCCCACCCCATTTACCCTTAACCGGGCCCCTTGTCCCAACAGGCACCTTGTTCTTTCAGGCACTAGCCACTGTTCAGACAAACAACAATTCGCGCACACGCGCGATTGCGTCCACAGGGACACTACATACTCGCACATGCGCGATTGCGTCCACAGGGACACTACATACTCGCACACGCGCGGCTGCGTCCACAGGGACACTACACACTCGCGCATGCGCCGCCAGTCAAACCACGGCTGGTTGGCGCATGCGCGAGTACTTAATCATGGCGGCACTCCATTCTCCACAGAAGCCGCAGGGAAGCAACCCAGCACGAGATTTCACTCGTATACAGGTAAGCACTCCTTTTCCCCCCAGCTCACCCAGGGGGCGTTTTACTGCTTCAAATGCACGGACCACACGCCCATTTCTACAGGGAACGGCGATTTTGGGCACAATCCGCTTTTCACTCCCAGCTACTTTTCAGCCACTACGGCACGGGAGTCTGCTATGGGCTCTCACTAGGCTCTCCAAAACTGCATTTTTAACAGCCATCAACCATTTATCTACATACCACTAATCTCCCTATGAATTATTTTCAGGGCCCAACAAGAGCCAAGACTGCCCTAAGGACAGCCACTACAAACACGACCAGGACCCCACTTGGGGCTCGCAGCATTGTTTACATGGTAAGAGGACCACCCTCCTCTCCACCATCTTTCCTACCACTCGCCCCCTCCTGCCTCTCTTGCTAACCTCTCTCTATTCTCTCTCCCCTTTTTTCCCCCTTTTCTTTTTCCAACTGTTATGCTAATCCAACTATGAATGGAATGTACAATCATGCAATGCTTTTAATCTGTAACCACCACCTCACATCACCCACCACGTTAATTCAATGTATTTAAATCATGCTTGTCACAAAATGTCATTTATCACACATCACCTTGCACTCTTGAATATTGTTCAGCCTTGAGAAAGACCCTCCGGGTCGAAACACGTGTCGGCTGACCGAGCTAGCGCACAAATGCCAGAACAGTGTTCTAGACACTCACCATTGTATTGAGAAGAACCACTCCAAATACCATTATTAAAAGCGAACCTGTATCGCACTAACTACCGTGTTAGAAGGATTATTTACCCCGAAATTTGAAGCAAGATAACCAGGAGCAAACCCACTTCTCCTACGCACCAAATTGGGGTCCAGGCTAAACCCCAACCCACTCCTGTGATCTTGCGACACCAGAACATTCTTCCAACCCAAATAGAAGTGGCGCTCAGCACGGGCAGGTTCCAATTCTAGAGCCAACCCAGACCCTCCATCTTAGACCTGCTGACTGAGATTGTGGACCTTGCTTCCCCTGTCTACCTAAATGGGGGCTGTGTTGGCTTTCTGGAATCATGACAAAGGAACTCATATGGTCTTGTCGTTAAGTGCTTGCCCTCGCAGCCATGTGGCCTGCTTCGAGTCCCGGCCATGGGGCTCTTTAATTCTAAGGTACAGCAAATGTTGTTTTGTTTTAATTAGGCAATTTAAAAACAAGAAAGGTGATTCTCTATGAGGATTCCCTCCTGGTCCTCTTGACAGACCCAGCTACTTACACCTTGACCTCTTTATGATTCTAGACATGTTTGGGTTCATCTCAAATTATAAACTCAATATCAATGAATCAATACGTTTATTCGGAAACTCATTTTCCATAAACAGCAATACAAGATAAAATACAATACAAAATGCATAACATAGAGATAAAAACACATTACATAAAGTGACAACATTTTCAAAGTGTGTGTGTGTGTATGCCAATTAATATCCTCCAAGTGGGTGCCAGAGTAATCGTTATAATATCAATGTTCAGTCAAATTTTGAGAGATGATTTTTGTTCTCCGATGCCAGGCCATTCTCAAATAGTCCACTGAGCCCCAAGCCAGGGGCAGTGTGGCAGCTGAGAGTAGATAAAGGGCCGGCCTGGCTTGAGACATTCCAGCGGACCTCAGTAAGGGCAAGAGTCTTTTCCTCCTTAAGTCCATATATGTTGGGCAAAACAGCACACAATGCAAAAGGTCTTCCACAGGGCACCAACAGCAAGGACAGGCCAGAGATTGTACATTGTGAGACCAGTTTTTAGTTCGGGCCCCAACACATAGACAATCAAATCGCGCTCTTGTAAGTGCCCAACAGTCATAAGGTTTATCACTATGTAACAAATAGGGCTGAATAGTGTCTGCGATGGTTAGAACAACATGCCTTCTGTTTGCAGAAATGCCTAAGGCAGAGGACTCTTTGTTTGACTCAAGGATGGATTTAAACAATTGCTTGTGGGCCCTTACAACACACAGAGTCAAAAAGGCTGGAGGGCAGATGAGGCTAGCACAGTTTAACTGACTGAAACATTTCTGAATGTAAATGAGACACAGTATTTTTTTTGCAGCCAAACTACTCACCAATGCTGCTATGATTTTATGTGAAAGAACGGCTTTCTGGTTTAACCATAACGCCAGCCAATGCGCGAGGGGGGCCAATAAGTATTCATCACCAATGTGAGGGCACCCAAGTTCCAAATGGGTGCCATAGTTTGCCGCAGACTGCAGTAGCCCAAGTAGTTTTTTTAGAAAAATGTTCTCAACATTTTCAATACTTGGGATCTTTTCAATGCCCCACAGTGCGGCCCCATAGTTTGTGGCTGTTTTGGTTTGTGCCATGTAGACTTCGAGAATTAGCTTGAGTGGGTGCCCTAGACAGTCATTTTGAAAATGTGACAGGCCCCCCAATGCCTGTCTCATCCTCGTACATTGTTTTTCCACATGACCAAATCCTCGCCAGTTCTCAGTAAAGCAAATTCCCAAGTATCCAAAACTAGCAACCCTGGGAATAGGTTCTCCACCACTCAATATCCATTGAGGTGTCTGACGCCTGTGCTCCTGCATGCCATAACAGCTGATTTTTTAGAGTTCACAGAGAGTTTGTGAGTGGCCATAAATTCAGTATAAACATCCACCAGGCGTTGTAAGGCTATGGGGGTACGAGTTATGATGACCATGTCATCAGCATAGCCTAAGACAGGAAGGGGTACACTGTTACGCTCACCTGGTTCCCACGGGGGCGTCGACCGGAACTGGGCCGCTGTTACTTCCACCAGCGTGACATGTAGCGCCGAGATGACTGACTGGACTGGCCCGCTCAGCCTAGTTTGTCTGGCTCGCAAGAATATTCTTCTGCAAAGGAGAAGAGGAATTAACCACCCGTGGAATTGAGTGTCAACCCATCTTCCCCACTCCCGTTGTCTTCCCACTGATCACTCTTGATGTCCCCTCCTTAGTCTCACCTGATGGTTTGGAAGGATGAGCTCTCCATCCTGCGTCGACCGCAGGGGCGCGTTGATGACCAGTTACTTCACTGGCGTAGAGGAATTGGTGAGTTCCAGTATTGACTCTAAAGTCCAATTGTTCATAAGAGTTCAAATGTCTGCTCTTCACTCTGTCCGATTCCTTGCAAGTTGCCGATTAATCCACTCGAAGATTTCCAAATGGCACTCGGTAAGATTCAGGTAAGTCTATTGTGTTTTTCCCCTTAGGGGCTGGGGTACGGCGATGAAGCAGAGTAGACTGTGCTGACCCGAGATGAGGTGAGACCCCCTTGGTAAATCAGGTAAGTTTTGTGGGGGTAGCTTGTATGGCCTTAGAGAGTCCCCTTGCTCACCTTGCTGTCTTTGTCTCCTTAGGTGTCGGAGGGCGGCCGCGAGATGGAGAGAGCGTGATGGAATGCTGAAGTATCGCCAAGCAGGTGAGTTCAGCGCCGCGCCGTAGGAATGCGAAGCGATGCTTCAAAGACTTCTGTCTTTCAGTTCCGTGGCGAAATGGATCAGGATCCAGGTAAGGATTAAAGTTAAAACTCCTGTTCTAACCTTTATCCTTTTTGTCTTCTTGTTTCAGGAGTCCCAGGACAGAAGCGGGCGTGGCTGAAGACTGGAGCTGCTGGAAACACGGTGAGCGTTACGCTGCAGCAAGCAGAATAACGCGAAGCACGTGTGGCTGTCCGGGCGTGGTTTAAATAGCCTTGGAAGAAGATCCAGGTAAGTATTCTTCCACAGCCCCACCCAAGTAACAAAATAGTCCATTCAGTAAAATAGTCCCTCCTAAACCTCATTTGTCTTGAGTCTTCATGCAGCATGGTCTGCCTCAGGTGAGTATGCAGCATGGTCTGCTTCAGGTAAGTTATCAATAATGAGCCTGGCGCCCATGGCACCAGGACTGACTTTATCTTTATGAGCCTGGCGCCATAGGCGCCAGGACTGTACCCAAACAGCCCCTAACTGGGGCTTTTGGGCATGCTCCAAGTGGCATGATGCCTGCTCCCGGGGCTGCTGGGCCTGGTCTGGTCTTCCAGGGGCAGGCATCATGACAGCACTCCCCCTCAAGGCCCCTCCTAAAGTCGTTCTCCCCCTTGGCCGTGGTTTGTCTGGAAATTCCCGATGGAACCTCTTCACTAAACGAGGTGCATGCACATGGTCACTAGGTTCCCAAGACCTTTCCTGCGGACGATAACCTTTCCGGTCAATTAGGTAAAAGAGTTTTGATCTCACTCTTTTTGAGTCCAAAATATTCTTGACTTCGAACTCGGGCTCCCCGTCTATGAGGATAGGTTCAGGTGGAGTGGTTAGCCTAGTTCCTGGTTGCACTGGCTTCAAAAGAGACACGTGGAAGACGGGATGGATTCGCATATGAGCAGGTAGGTCCAACTTGACGGCCACTGGGTTAATAATTGCCTTGACAGAAAAAGGTCCCAAATACCTGGGGTTAAAAGTCCGAGTCCCCTTGAGTGGTAAGTGCTTAGTGGCTAACCATACTTGGTCCCCTATTTGGTATTGAGGAGCTTCACTTCTGTGCTGATCCGCATCCTTTTTGTATTTTTCCTTAGCCTTTTGCAAATGGATGGTTGCTTCTTTAAAGGCTTGTGTAATAACAGCGTGGAGATGGTCCACTGCGGGCATCTCTAAATGCTGGGGTGAGTCCAAATCCGAGGTTCGAGGATGGTGCCCATAAATGATAAAAAAAGGACTTTGTCCAGTTTCTGAGTGTACGGAATTATTGTACGCATACTCTGCGATCCACAGAATGTCTTTCCAATTCCCCTCAGACTGATGTAGCATACAACGGAGGTACTGTTCAAGAGTCTGGTTGGTCCTCCCCGTTTGACCGTCGGTCTGAGGGTGGTGACTGGTCGAAAGCCTAACATCAATTTGTGCCAGTTGGCAGCATTTCCTCCAAAAATGTGAAATGAATTGACTGCCCCGATCTGAAATTAACACTGAAGGAAAGCCATGCAGGCGGACAACATTTTCAAGGAATTCCTTGGCCAGGATTGAAGCTGAAGGTATCCCTTTTAAAGGAATGAAGTGGGCCATTTTAGAAAAAAGATCTACAATAACTAGAATGGTATTGTAACCTTGGTACGGGGGTAAATCCGTGATGAAGTCTAATGACAAGGTATGCCAAGGGGTAGGTGGTATGTCTAATGGTTGCAATAATCCAGCAGGTTTTTTATTTTGCCCTTTATTTTGTGCGCAAATGCCACAAGACATGACAAAGGACTTGACATCCTTTCGCCAGGTGGGCCACCAAAATTGCTTCCTAATTTTAGCTTCGGTTTTTGCAATACCCGGATGCCCTTCTATTAAGGTGTCATGGTAATGGGAAATGACAAGTTCCTGTAGTTGCTTTTGCGGTAAAAATAGCCGGCCTTGGTAATAAGGTAAATCATCGATGACAGAGTACTCTGGACCTTTCTTTGCCCAGTCCTGTAAGGCAACGGAATAAAAGAGTTGGTGGATCTTGTTTTGAATGTCCTCCAGTGTCTGTATGGATGTCAGGCCAAGGATTCTCTGTTCCGGAATTATGGGTACGGGTTCTAAAGTTATTTCTGCTTCTCCCATTCCAATCTGGGACAAGGCGTCTGCTTTACCATTCGTACAACCTGGTCGATAGGTTATTACAAAATCAAACTCGGCGAAGAACAATGCCCAACGGAGTTGGCGCGAAGATTGGGCTTTGGCTGTCTTTAGGTATTGTAAGTTGCGGTGATCGGTGATGACCGTGATGGTATGTCTGGCACCCAGTAGATAGTGCCGCCAAGTCTTGAAGGCAGACTTGATGGCCAGCAGCTCCTTGTCGGTTATGGCATAGTTTAATTCGGGGGCTGAAAATGTATTTGACCAAAACGCCACTGGGTGAAGCTGGCTAGTTTCGGATCCTTTTGGGAAAGGACTGCTCCCATGGCTGAACTGGATGCATCTGTTTCCACAATGTAGGGAAGCTCGGGGCGCGGGTGTCTTAATATGGGAGCAGATGTGAATTTAGCTTTTAACACTTGGAAGGCGTTCTCGGCTTCCTCTGTCCACACAAAGCGTTTGTTTTTTCGCAATAGTGTTGTGATGGGATGTACAATGTGCGAGAAGTCCGGGATAAACCTGCGGTAGAAATTGGCAAAGCCAAGCATGCTTTGAACTCCTTTGATTGAACTTGGCGAAGGCCAATTAAGAATGGCATCCACTTTTCGTGTATCCATCCGGATTCCTCTCGGGGTCAGAATAAATCCAAGGAATTCCACTTCTGTAGTGTGGAAGATGCATTTTTCCAGTTTAGCATATAATTTATGCTGGCATAATTTCTCTAGGACTGCTCGGACGTGTTTTACATGCTCAGATTCTGATAAAGAGTATACTAAGATGTCGTCGATGTAAACGACCACACAAACGTCGATAAGCTCTCGGAGGACATCGTTCATGAAGAACTGGAAGGCTGCTGGTGCATTGCATAGTCCGAAGGGCATCACCTGGTACTCAAATAGTCCGTACTTGGTGCGAAAAGCAGTCTTCCATTCGTCACCCTCTTTGACACGTACCAGATGATACGCCCCCCGAAGGTCTAGTTTCGTGTATATACAGGCTTCCTTCACTGGTCTAGTAGTTCTGGGATCAAAGGCAGTGGGTATCGATTCTTGATGGTTATCTGATTCAGTGCGCGGTAATCTATACATGTTCTAAGGTCGCCTTCCTTTTTCGGTACGAAGAACAAAGCTGAAGATGCAGGGGATTTCGACGGGCGAATGAAGCCATTAGCAAGGTACTGGTCTAGGTACTGGCGCAAATGAAGATTTTCGGGTTCCGTAAGGGCATAGATTCTGCTGCAAGGTGGTTGTGCTCCAGGTACAAGATCTATTTGACAATCATGCGATCTGTGAGGTGGTAAGGTGTTTGCCTGTTCCTTTTGGAAGACATCCTGAAAGTCTTGGTATTCAACAGGTAATTGCATGGCTACTGGAATTACTGGGGCCAGGACTGAGTTTTGAGTTTTCCTTGGGTAGAAGGTGTGAGCACATTCTGGGAAGGTTAGTCTCTTCTCTCGCCAATCAATACAGGGATTATGTTTTTCCAACCAAGGTATCCCCAGTATCAGCTGAAACTGTGGGGCCTTGATTAAGTCAAACATCATAGCCTCTCGATGCCCATCTTGACTCAGCAATGTCATCTCTGCAGTGGAATGAGTTACAGGTCCAGAGGCGATTTCCGTTCCATCTACAGTGGTGACAACATCGGCCGTGGTCTTGCGGGTGAGAGATAGATTCATCCTGGTAGCCAATTCCCAGTCCAAGTAGTTTCCTATGGCTCCACTGTCTACGTACGCCTTTACCGCATGCATGCGTGATGCCTGCTCTGGATCTACAAGGACCATGGGTATGGTGAAATGCGAGGTCAGAGTGTCCTTCTTTAAGCTCGGCAAGCGGACCTCTACGCTTGCCAGGCGTAGTCGTTTCCCGAGTCAGATTTCACATGGTTTTCGTCTGCTGCTCCTATAACTTTCTTGGGTGGTTTTACAGGGCAGTTCCGAAGAAAATGACCAGCAGTTCCGCAATATAGACATAATTGCAGTTGCCGTCTTCTATCTCTCTCCTTTTGGGTTAGGGGTCCTTTAACCCCCCCGATTTGCATTGGTTCTGAAACATCTACTCCCTTGGAGCTTACGTGGGTTTTAACCAACACCCTGTTCTCAAACTTGGTTTGGTCAGCCTTCCTGGTTTGAAGTCTGTGATCGAGCTGGACCACTAGATCTATATATTCAGCACAGTCTTGAGGCGGGTTCACGATTTGGGCCAAAACATCTTTGAGTTCTCCTCGAAGTCCTCGATGGAATAATGTGATTCGCTTGGCTTCAGGCCATTCGGTTTCCACTACTAATCTATTGAAAGTTGCAATGTAAAATAAAAGATCCTGGTTACCTTGACGTAGGGATAAAAGTTAGTTGTCCAAAGCCTGTCCTCGGGAGTGTCAGGCGAATAGTCTTTCCATGCTTGTTCGAAAACCCTGGAAATCTCGAAGAATCGGGTCATCCTGGTTAACTAGTGGAATGGACCAATCCGCCGCACTGCCGCTGAGATATGACAGTACAAAGGCTACCTTGGCCTGATCGTTTGGGAAAGCTCCAGGTCTACATAAAAAGTGCAAGCGGCATTGATTCATGAATGTTGCAAACTCTTTTGGGTCTCCGGCAAAGCGTTCAGGCAGAGCCAAAGGAACGGCTCCAGGTAAATTTATCTGCACCGGGTTACTCGATGGTACAGGAGCTGGACTTGTCCCAAGTCCTGGTGGAGGTGTTTGTCCAGCCTGGCTCTGTAATAGTTGTCTGGCCAACTCATCAGTTCGTTCTTTTGACACTATCAGTTCCCTCCTGAGGGCATTGGTTTCTTGGCGGGCGGAATGCACTTCGGCCCTTAATTTCCCTAATAATTGGGCCAACTGATCAGTTTCTGAGGTCTCCATGACGCCCAGGTGGGTATTTGTGGGTAGGCTTTGCGTTCTGTTATGCTCACCTGGTTCCCACGGGGGCGTCGACCGGAACTGGGCCGCTGTTACTTCCACCCGCTCAGCCTAGTTTGTCTGGCTCGCAAGAATATTCTTCTGCAAAGGAGAAGAGGAATTAACCACCCGTGGAATTGAGTGTCAACCCACCTTCCCCACTCCCGTTGTCTTCCCACTGATCACTCTTGATGTCCCCTCCTTAGTCTCACCTGATGGTTTGGAAGGATGAGCTCTCCATCCTGCGTCGACCGCAGGGGCGCGTTGATGACCAGTTACTTCACTGGCGTAGAGGAATTTGTGAGTTCCAGTATTGACTCTAAAGTCCAATTGTTCATAAGAGTTCAAATGTCTGCTCTTCACTCTGTCCGATTCCTTGCAAGTTGCCGATTAATCCACTCGAAGATTTCCAAATGGCACTCGGTAAGATTCAGGTAAGTCTATTGTGTTTTTCCCCTTAGGGGCCAGGGTACGGCGATGAAGCAGAGTAGACTGTGCCGACCCGAGATGAGGTGAGACCCCCGTGGTAAATCAGGTAAGTTTTGTGGGGGTAGCTTGTATGGCCTTAGAGATTCCCCTTGCTCACCTTGCTGTCTTTGTCTCCTTAGGTGTCGGAGGGCGGCCGCGAGATGGAGAGAGCGTGATGGAATGCTGAAGTATCGCCAAGCAGGTGAGTTCAGCGCCGCGCCGTAGGAATGCGAAGCGATGCTTCAAAGACTTCTATCTTTCAGTTCCGTGGCGAAATGGATCAGGATCCAGGTAAGGATTAAAGTTAAAACTCCTGTTCTAACCTTTATCCTTTTTGTCTTCTTGTTTCAGGAGACCCAGGACTGAAGCGGGCGTGGCTGAAGACTGGAGCTGCTGGAAACACGGTGAGCGTTACGCTGCAGCAAGCAGAATAATGCGAAACACGTGTGGCTGTCCGGGCGTGGTTTAAATAGCCTTGGAAGAAGATCCAGGTAAGTATTCTTCCACAGCCCCACCCAAGTAACAAAATAGTCCCTTCAGTAAAATAGTCCCTCCTAAGCCTCATTTGACTTGAGTCTTCATGCAGCATGGTCTGCCTCAGGTGAGTATGCAGCACGGTCTGCTTCAGGTTAGTTATCAAAAATCAGCCTGGCGCCCCTGGCGCCAGGACTGACTTTATCTTTATGAGCCTAGCGCTATAGGCGCCAGGACTGTACCCAAACAGCCCCTAACTGGGGCTTTTGGGCATGCTCCAAGTGGCATGATGCCTGCTTCCGGGGCTGCTGGGCCTGGTCTGGTCTTCCGGGGGCAGGCATCATGACATACACCTCCTATCCTAATAAAATCAGCATTAGAATTAACAAGAGCTTGGTAGACGCCATTTATATACAAGGCGAACAGTACCAGTGCCACAACACAACCCTGGCGAACACCCAAAAAGGTCTAAAAAGAAACTGTACACTGTCCCTGGTCACCAAATTTCACGCAGGCTGATGTATTGTCATGGATTATTTGGAGCACCTTGACCAGATCCTCCGGACAGCCCATGGACCTGAGCACAGCCCAGAGCATCGCCCTGTCCACTTTATCAAATTGCGGTGCTCAGGTCCATGAAAGCCAAATATAGTGGTTCACCCCTAACATAAATTGATGAAGCACCCACCAAGTATAGATTCAGGGCCTGGTCCCTAGTTCCCAGGCCTGGACGGAAACCATATTTGGTCTCTGTAAGTACACCCGAGTCAGAGATCCATTGTTCAGGCCGTGCCAAGACTGCCCTACCAAAGATTTTGAATGAAGTGTCCAAGAGGGAGCTCAGACGATAGGAAAGAGGGCTGCCAGGGTCACCCTTCTTGAAAATAGGGAACATTATAGCCTGTCCCCATGTTGCAGGATAGGTGCCCAGTTCTAGATATGCATTAAAGCACTTGGTTACTAATGGGGCCCACAAATCCACCTCATTACAAAACCTTTCTGCGGGAATGGCATCCGGTCTGGGAGCACGATTGGGAAGTTGCTTGCTTATGGCCAACTCTACCTCTTTAATTGTTAGGCGCAAGGGAGAACCACATGGTCCATTATAGCTAGGATATTGAGGAGCATTGTATAAAGTGTTAAAATGGCCAAACCATGCCAGGGCACTTACAGTGTTCTCTTTGCATGTTTTCAATCTTTTATGGGGAGGCCCATTAGCCACATATTCCCAAACCTTTTTTGGAGTCTCGTGACTGTACAGCCTGAAGAAGTTCCTCCCAGGCTTGCTCTTCTAGGTAGCACTTCCTTTTGGCAAGGGTGCGTTTATAGTGCGCCTGAGCTGCAAATATGTCACGTCGAGTGCTATCGTTTGCAGCCAGGATGTCTTTGAGGTTTTTCTGTGCTGACCGACAGGCTTCCAGTTTCTTTCTCCCCATTTTGAAATCCCTTTGAAAGATACTCAACATAGTGTCCCAGATTTTTTGTGATGCTGAAATTATGGAGCCTTAGGGTATCCATTTGAGAGGATAAGCATAAATTCCCCACTCTTCGCTTTACAAATGGAAGACTGTGTGTCCACAGGGTCCATCTTAGCCCATTTTATTCTCCGTTTGCACAGGGGATTGAGACCGCAGTGGTCCAAATGTGGAAAATTAACAGTTGGAACCATTGGTGAATCAATCCCCAGGACCAGCCGCAATGCATGATGGTCGCTGCATAGATTCTTAAGGACCTCAAACTCCTTAATTAAGTACCAATCTCTTACGTGAAGACAAAAGTAGTCAATCGTGGAGGATCCCTGTTTACCAACAAAGGTTGGCTTCCCGGGTCGATCTATGCCTACACGGCCATTCAAAGACCAGAACCCGCACTCTAGGAACCACTCACAAAACTGCAATCCCCTTGCACACATTCTTTCATTCACCATTTGTGCATGGGCTCCCGTGAGCAAATTCTTCACCAGGGTCTACATTTACTGACGGCACCCCCGGGCCTAGTTTCTCATTAAAGTCACCGGCCAGAATTAGCAATGCTCCCTGATTCCCATTATCACTACCATACGCTTCAATCAAGTATCTCAACGCACCTGGGCACCATAGGTTAGTAATGTGTGGACTATTATAAAAATTGACCAAGAATAAAATACAGCCGCCATCAGGACGTGCATTAATACATTGCACATTCCCGTTCTTAGTTTCTCTCACCGTCAACGTTAGGGCTAGGGACGCCTTCACCAAGATTGCCAGACCACCAAAACAACGCCCGCGTCTACCTTTCTCAGCTGGAACACATACTGAAACATAGCCATCAAAGCATAATGGGGAAAGTGCCCACATCTCCTGAAGGAACATGATATGATATTCTCTCATGGCGACAGTTATCTCCCTCTGCGAGAGCTTGGACACACCGCCTGCAATGTTCCAAGATAAAAAAAGACATGGGTGTCTGATGGGATGCCCGTTCGTTTGAGAGATGATTTTGTCCCCTTGCGCCTCCTGTTCCAGATATATCCTTTGGATGTCCCACCTCCCTCGCAGCAGCTGGTCAAACAAGTTCTTCAATTTCACCCAGGACCTTGTAGCTATTTGTGAGATCTACCGTGGCCACTGGCGTTATTGGTGCCATCTGGCTGCCTCCCCCAGATCCCTACAGAGCCACATGTGGATACAAAATTTTAGTGGTGGTCCATGGTGTTGATGGGGGTGGGTTTGCCGGATAAAATGCTCCTAAGGGAAGAAGGCACTATTTTGTATAAAAGAGTTGTGTGCCCTCCACTCTGGGTTCATGGAGGTAACCACATAATTAAGCTTGGCTGGGGCCTTCATAGACACCACCACACAATCCCCCACAGCCCATTTTGGTTCCTTCCCCACCCAGGAGACCCTCCTGGCCATAAGGATGCCTTTAGAGTCCACCTTCATACCAGGCAAACGTGAATTAATCCATTGTGCCGTCTTATTTAGAAGGGAGGAGGTGGGTTCGACCTGGCCAGAGGCCAGGGGAGGGAGTCCCGTAATAACTCCCACCAAGGGGGCAGCCTCTGGGGGAGGATTGAGTACTACTTGCTCACTAGAGAGACATTTGTCCTTTGAAATCTCATGTGTACCCATAGCTGAGACCCACAGGCAGCTCTTAAACCCCTTCCAAGAAGCGCGGCATTATGCCATATTGGAGGCACAGTTGGTATATCGGCGACTATAGGGTTATGAGCCACCACCCTACCCCTAAGTAGTTTAATTAAAGAGTTTGGGAGTTGGGATAGGGGGTTTCCACAGCAGGCCCAGGTGCGGCTGACCCTGTGCGTTCTACAACGAGTTCTTTGATTTCCATAATATCTTTTTTTAGACCTCTTATTAGGTCATCCATAATACATATGGTTGTGCTTAAGGAGGTTTTAAGGGCCCCTATTTTTTCTAGGAACGGAGCTAGCTTTCTGTCCAATACCGCGTCCAGGATTTTGAAATCACTTGAAGCTGACTCCAAGGAGTCATTGAATGATGCAGCGAGGTGAAGGTTCTGGCCACTATCCACCAAGCTGCCCATAGGGGCAACTACTTTTACTTCTTCATATGTTGGACCTCCAACGAAAATCCCCACACTTTCACCACCCAATGGGTCAATTTGCAAAGGATGATTATTCAATGTGTTTTCAAGACATTGTGAGAGGCTAGGGAGTGTGGAGTTTGGAGAAGGTAGTGGGGGCATTCTTTTGTCACCGGGTGCACTAGATTGCAGGCTAGCGACTTCAATAGCTCTTTCTGTATGTTGGATGCGCTCTTCCAGTTTACCTGCCATTCGCTTAAGGTATTTATTTAAAGTCGATTGACCATGGTCGACCTGGGCGCCTTTGCTTTTTCTAGACTTCAGTTTGGGATTATTACCGGCAGTATCCTGGATTCCCGGCACACCCAAAGAACTGGGCTTACTTTTTTTGGTTTTATTGGGGACCAGTGGGGGGGCTTTGGCCTTGTGTTTAGACATAGTTCAGTAGCACTGGGAACAAACCCTACTAAACCAGAATAAAACGCAAGGGAAAAAATCCTAGGTACTATAAACCAAGAGACCCCTATTACTAAGGAGAGTGAGCGTGTTGCTTAAAGTGCGAATACAGAAGGAGTGGAATAATTCACGCAAAAGGTAATAAAAACACACAGACACTAGTTAAAAACCTCCAGAAAGGGAAATAAAAAGAGTGCCACTAAATAGGTGCAATGACCACAAGTCAGAGCAGATTTATACCATAAGGCTAGGATAGGAGAGGGAACATATTCACTCGCAGCCCCACACCCTAACAACCTAATGGCCTGAAGGACGAAATCAGGGGTAGGGAGTAAAAACAGGAATAGAAATGGTGCAAATATGGCTAATGGGCCACTAATGGGCCAATGTACCCTGTCCCTGGTCACCAAATTTCACGCAGGCTGATGTATTGTCATGGATTATTTGGAGCACCTTGACCAGATCCTCCGGACAGCCCATGGACCTGAGCACAGCCCAGAGCATCGCCCTGTCCACTTTATCAAATTACGGTGCTCAGGTCCATGAAAGCCAAATATAGTGGTTCACCCCTAACATAAATTGATGAAGCACCCACCAAGTATAGATTCAGGGCCTGGTCCCTAGTTCCCAGGCCTGGACGGAAACCATATTGGGTCTCTGTAAGTATGCCTGAGTCAGAGATCCATTGTTCAGGCCATGCCAAGACTGCCCTACCAAAGATTTTGAATGAAGTGTCCAAGAGGGAGCTCAGACAATAGGAAAGAGGGCTGCCAGGGTCACCCTTCTTGAAAATAAGGAACATTATAGCCTGTCCCCATGTTGCCGGATAGGTGCCCAGTTCTAGATATGCATTAAAGCACTTGGTTAGTAATGGGGCCCACAAATCCACCTCATTACAAAACATTTCTGCGGGAATGGCATCCGGTCTGGGAGCACGATTGGGAAGTTGCTTGCTTATGGCCAACTCTACCTCTTTAATTGTTAGGCGCAAGGGAGAACCACATGGTCCATTATAGCTAGGAGATGGAGGAGCATTGTATAAAGTGTTAAAATGGCCAAACCATGCCAGGGCACTTACAGTGTTCTCTTTGCATGTTTTCAATCTTTTATGGGGAGGCCCATTAGCCACATATTCCCAAACCTTTTTTGGAGTCTCGTGACTGTACAGCCTGAAGAAGTTCCTCCCAGGCTTGCTCTTCTAGGTAGCACTTCCTTTTGGCAAGGGTGCGTTTATAGTGCGCCTGAGCTGCAAATATGTCACGTCGAGTGCTATCGTTTGCAGCCAGGATGTCTTTGAGGTTTTTCTGTGCTGACCGACAGGCTTCCAGTTTCTTTCTCCCCATTTTGAAATCCCTTTGAAAGATACTCAACATAGTGTCCCAGATTTTTTGTGATGCTGAAATTATGGAGCCTTGGGGTATCCATTTGAGAGGATAAGCATAAATTCCACACTCTTCGCTTTACAAATGGAAGACTGTGTGTCCACAGGGTCCATCTTAGCCCATTTTATTCTCCGTTTGCACAGGGGATTGAGACCGCAGTGGTCCAAATGTGGAAAATTAACAGTTGGAACCATTGGTGAATCAATTCCCAGGACCAGCCGCAATGCGTGATGGTCACTGCATAGATTCTTAAGGACCTCAAACTCCTTAATTAAGTACCAATCTCTTACGTGAAGACAAAAGTAGTCAATCGTGGAGGATCCCTGTTTACCAACAAAGGTTGGCTTCCCGGGTCGATCTATGCCTACACGGCCATTCAAAGACCAGAACCCCCACTCTAGGAACCACTCACAAAACTGCAATCCCCTTGCACACATTCTTTCATCCACCATTTGTGCATGGGCTACCCCGTGAGCAAATTCTTCACCAGGGTCTACATTTACTGACGGCACCCCCGGGCCTACTTTCTCATTAAAGTCACCGGCCAGAATTAGCAATGCTCCCTGATTCCCATTATCACTACAATACGCTTCAATCAAGTATCTCAACGCACCTGGGCACCATAGGTTAGTAATGTGTGGACTATTATAAAAATTGACCAAGAATAAAATACAGCCGCCATCAGGACGTGCAGTAATACATTGCACATTCCCGTTCTTAGTTTCTCTCACCGTCAACGTTAGAGCTAGGGACGCCTTCACCAAGATTGCCAGACCACCAAAACAACGCCCGCGTCTACCTTTCTCAGCTGGAACACATACTGAAACATAGCCATCAAAGCATAATGGGGAAAGTGCCCACATCTCCTGAAGGAACATGATATGATATTCCCTCATGGCGACAGTTATCTCCCTCTGCGAGAGCTTGGACACACCGCCTGCAATGTTCCAAGATAAAAAAAGACATGGGTGTATGATGGGATGCCCGTTCGTTTGAGAGATGATTTTGTCCCCTTGCGCCTCCTGTTCCAGATATATCCTTTGGATGACCCACCTCCCCCGCAGCAGCTGGTCAATCAAGTTCTTCAATTTCACCCAGGACCTTGTAGCTATTTGTGAGATCTACCGTGGCCACTGGCGTTATTGGTGCCATCTGGCTGCCTCCCCCAGAACCCTACAGAGCCACATGTGGATACAAAATTTTAGTGGTGGTCCATGGTGTTGATGGGGGTGGGTTTGCCGAATAAAATGCTCCTAAGGGAAAGAAGGCACTATTTTGTATAAAAGAGTTGTGTGCCCTCCACTCTGGGTTCATGGAGGTAACCACATAATTAAGCTTGGCTGGGGCCTTCATAGACACCACCACACAATCCCCCACAACCCATTTTGGTTCCTTCCCCACCCAGGAGACCCTCCTGGCCATAAGGATGCCTCTAGAGTCCACCTTCATACCAGGCAAACGTGAATTAATCCATTGTGTCGTCTTATTTAGAAGGGAGGAGGTGGGTTCCACCTGGCCAGAGGCCAGGAGAGGGAGTCCCGTAATAACTCCCACCAAGGGGGCAGCCTCTGGGGGAAGATTGAGTACTACTTGCTCACTAGAGGGACATTTGTCCTTTGAAATCTTATGTGTACCCATAGCTGAGACCCACAGGCAGCTCTTAAACCCCTTCCAAGAAGTGCGGCATTATGCCATATTGGAGGCACAGTTGGTATATCGGCGACTATAGGGTTATGAGCCACCACCCTACCCCTAAGTAGTTTAATTAAAGAGTTTGGGAGTTGGGATAGGGGGTTTCCACAGCAGGCCCAGGTGCGGCTGACCCTGTGCGTTCTACAACGAGTTCTTTTATTTCCATAATATCTTTTTTTAGACCTCTTATTAGGTCATCCATAATACATAAGGTTGTGCTTAAGGAGGTTTTAAGGGCCCCTATTTTTTCTAGGAACGGAGCTAGCTTTCTGTCCAATACCGCGTCCAGGATTTTGAAATCACTTGAAGCTGACTCCAAGGAGTCATTGAATGATGCAGCGAGGTGAAGGTTCTGGCCACTATCCACCAAGCTGCTCATAGGGGCAACTACTTTTACTTCTTCATATGTTGGACCTCCAACGAAAATCCCCACACTTTCACCACCCAATGGGTCAATTTGCAAAGGATGATTATTCAATGTGTTTTCAAGACATTGTGAGAGGCTAGGGAGTGTGGAGTTTGGAGAAGGTAGTGGGGGCATTCTTTTGTCACCGGGTGCACTAGATTGCAGGCTAGCGACTTCAATAGCTCTTTCTGTATGTTGGATGCGCTCTTCCAGTTTACCTGCTATTCGCTTAAGGTATTTATTTAAAGTCGATTGACAATGGTCGACCTGGGCGCCTTTGCTTTTTCTAGACTTCAGTTTGGGATTATTACCGGCAGTATCCTGGATTCCCGGCACACCCAAAGAACTGGGCTTACTTTTTTTGGTTTTATTGGGGACCAGTGGGGGGGCTTTGGCCTTGTGTTTAGACATAGTTCAGTAGCACTGGGAACAAACCCTACTAAACCAGAATAAAAAGCAAGGGAAAAAATCCTAGGTACTATAAACCAAGAGACCCCTATTACTAAGGAGAGTGAGCGTGTTGCTTAAAGTGCGAATACAGAAGGAGTGGAATAATTCACGCAAAAGGTAATAAAAACACACAGACACTGGTTAAAAACCTCCAGAAAGGGAAATAAAAAGAGTGCCACTAAATAGGTGCAATGACCACAAGTCAGAGCAGATTTATACCATAAGGCTAGGATAGGAGAGGGAACATATTCACTCGCAGCCCCACACCCTAACAACCTAAGGGCCTGAAGGACGAAATCAGGGGTAGGGAGTAAAAATAGGAGTAGAAATGGTGCAAATATGGCTAATGGGCCACTGTCCCAACAGGGGAGAAAAAAAAAATAGTACAATGTAAAACACAAGTCAGCTTCTTTTCCAACAGACACTATGGTAGAAAAAGAAGAAATCACGAACTCCAGGGGTAGGGACAGGGCATGCCCGACAGCTCAAGGAGCCCCCTTAGTCCGACTCTCCTCCCCCGTCCCCAGTCCTAGTGAAAATACAGAGCAAAGCACAGTTAAAGGTGGGAAAGGCAGTCAGTGAGGGCAGGGAACGCCCAACAGCTGGAGGAGCTGCCTTAGTCCATCTCTCCCCCCTGTCCTCCAAACTGCCGCAGACTATACAGGCTGCCAGGTTCCAAATATCAAAATAGCAAATAGCATCCACGGCCAAGATATAACAGTAATTATAGCAGCAGATGAAAGGATGTCTTAATTGTCAGCATCAGGGTTCAGGATAAATTCCGTGGGGGACACTGTCTCAGTTACTGCCACTTTTGTAAGATCCTTAATGCCAAGGTGCCACAATGGCGGCCACGGCTGTACACGGAGAAGATGATCCAAGAAACAGGCGGTCCCCTTATTTCAATAACTTTGCAGGCTAAAGATAAGACAGGCTAAAGCATGGGGGGGAGTGGTGGAGGATTTAGTAGTTAAACGACTCTCCGTCTGTCGCCCGACTCACAGCATTTCCAAAAAAGTTGGGCTGTAAGTGCCGGAATACTAAATACACACAGGTCGGGCAGCGCAAGAAGTGATTTTAAAGTTTCGGGCTAAATGCTGCCAAAGGAGCCACAATGCACAATGCACGGAGAGGGCAGGCCAGGCAATACCGAAATGTGAAGTGTCCCAAAAATTCTAGGCTGGTGTCGGGGGTGGAGCGGGAAGGGCGGGAATATGCCCCAGGACCCGTACCGTACAAAGTACGGCACGATGGAGGGCCTGGGGGGTTAGGCGCAGGGTGGGAGACGAAACGGCGCGAAAAGCAAGGGGAGTGGCAGCCAGGCGGCGCCCCCACCCATGGTGCTGCCAGGAAACAAGCAACACAACAGGGAAAGGTGCGAAGGAAAAGCAACAGGGGGGCCAGGGGAAGCCCGGCCCATATGGATAGAGGGGAGGTTCAGTCCGGCAAGGGGCAGTCAGCTAAAAGGGAGGAACAAGGCCAACGTGACAGAACTGCAAGCATTAGCTGAAAAACTAAATACGGCGGGAAGGGTCATAGAACAAGGGAAAGTGGTTTTCTAAAGAAGCATTGAGCCAAGGACAAGGGGGCCAGGATGGGGCTCCACATAGGTAGGATACGAGGAGGAACCAAGTGGAAAAGAGTGTTGCTCACGGGTGTGGCAAGGGAACTTGGTGTCGGCGCAACACTAGGGTGAGAGTGGTGCACGGAGAAATGACCAAAAGCAGCGCAGGAGGCTGCATGAGCTAGGAATAACACGCAGGCGGGAATGGTTTCCTAGCTGGGTAGCATTATGTGCAGCGGGAGAGGAGCTGAATAAAAAAGAAATAGAGGTGCAGTCGGATAACATGGCAGTGGTGCATGGGTCGAGTAAAGGGGGTGCATCATGCCCAATGGTATTAAAAGTGTAGCTGTCACCTTGGCGCATTTTCAGTGGCGAGAGGTGCAGGGATCCAAGGCCGGGCACCAGAAAGGAGAAAACGCCCACGCCAAAGAAGGCATGGGTCCCATCAAAAACTCTGGAAAGGGAAGAACGGTTGACTATAAGGTTAACTAAAAAAAAAATAATAATAATAATAATAATAATTTTTCGGCAGAGAAAAGGTGTGAATGCTTGGTAAGGGCATTGGCCAAAGGGAAAAGGAAAAGTGGCAATGTCCACGAAAAGCTCTGGAATGATGAGAACGGTTAACTACAAGGTTAACGCAAAAAGGAAAAGGAAGACCGCAGGGGAGTGCAATGTGAAAAAAAAATAAAAATAAATTGCGGCAGAGAAAGTGTGTGAAGGTTTGGAAGAGGCATTGGCCAAAAGGAAAAAGAAAAGTCCATTAAAAACCTGGAAAGGAAAGTACGGTTGACTTCAAAGGTTAACTCCAAAGGGAAAAAGGATACAGGGCAGGTCATAAACAAGCGAGCAAGGAACGCCCTAACGTACAAAACAGGTAAGCAGTACGAGAAGCAGGTAATAAATGCAGTGGTGGAAACAGGAGCGCAGGAGGTGGGTGTAATTTCGGCAAAAAGGGGTGAATGTTGGGAAGAGGCATTGGCCAAAGGGAGAAAGAAAAGCTGGGCCGAGGCATACCATGGGGCTTTCAGGGCAGGGGAACTAATGGCCCGTAACACGATAGATGTGGAGGGCCAGGCAAAAAGCGAGGTTAGTATACCAGTCAGGTAGAGGGAGAGCAATATACCTGAACTGCATCGGAGAGAAGGACCACTACCATAGAGGCAGCAGCAGCAGGTATACTGCGTAGCATGGCACGCAATGGGGGGAAAAACGGAAAGTTTCATGTCAGAATTTATAGCACGGAGAATCTGGGGCGCACCTGTCGACTAAGGGAAGGGGTGTTTTTGTTATAGCAACATTCTCAGGGTAGATAGGGGCACTTTTGGGGGGACCTGGGCGGCTGAGGCAACATCCACTCAGGTGTGGCGGCACGTGTCCGGGGTCGGATGCCCAAGGGTAACAAAGACTTGCTGAGGAGAAGGCTGGGCATCTCCTCCAACCCTGGACACGATGTGCCCAAAAGCATCTTGTTTGATGTATTCTGTTATGTTATGTTTTGGTGTTATTTTCGGTAGGTGTGTCTAATTAGACTCAAAGGATTCTGGTAGCTGTAGTGAAAAAAGTTTTTTTCTGTTCAGGTTGCCAGCGACCGACACCCCTCCAAAGCACAAGTCCTTCCCAAATTTGGGGGAGGGGAGAGAACCATCTTTATGATTCTCCAAAGTGAGGCACAGTCACCCCGTGGCGCTGCCTCTGGAGCCCGGGACTCCCATAGCATTCAGTACAAAAAAGAAGGTGGGTGAGGCGCGCACTCCCGGTCCTGGTCAATTAAACCTGTTGCAAAAAATAGGTAGCTGGGTCACATCCCAAAATGGACAAATATTCACAGGGTTAGATCCCTTCTGCTGAAAATCAGGTACTCAGTATTAACAGGGTTAGATCCCTTGCTGCAAATCAGGTAGTCAGTATTAACAGGGTTAGATCCCTGCTGTTAAGCAGGTGTGTCTAATTAGACTCAAAGGATTCTGGTAGCTGTAGTGAAAAAAGTTTTTTCTGTTCAGGTTGCCAGCAACCGACACCCCTCCAAAGCACAAGTCCTTCCCAAATTTGGGGGAGGGGAGAGAACCATCTTTATGATTCTCCAAAGTGGGGCACAGTCACCCCGTGGCGCTGCCTCTGGAGCCCCGGACTCCCATAGCATTCAGTACAAAAAAGAAGGTGGGTGAGGCGCGCACTCCCGGTCCTGGTCAATTAAACCTGTTGCAAAAAATAGGTAGCTGGGTCACATCCCAAAATGGACAAATATTCACAGGGTTAGATCCTATCTGCTGAAAATCAGGTACTCAGTATTAACAGGGTTAGATCCCTTGCTGCAAATCAGGTAGTCAGTATTAACAGGGTTAGATCCCTGCTGTTAAGCAGGTGTGTCTAATTAGACTCAAAGGATTCTGGTAGCTGTAGTGAAAAAAGTTTTTTTCTGTTCAGGTTGCCAGCAACCGACACCCCTCCAAAGCACAAGTCCTTCCCAAATTTGGGGGAGGGGAGAGAACCATCTTTATGATTCTCCAAAGTGGGGCACAGTCACCCCGTGGCGCTGCCTCTGGAGCCCGGGACTCCCATAGCATTCAGTACAAAAAAGAAGGTGGGTGAGGCGCGCACTCCCGGTCCTGGTCAATTAAACCTGTTGCAAAAAATAGGTAGCTGGGTCACATCCCAAAATGGACAAATATTCACAGGGTTAGATCCCTTCTGCTGAAAATCAGGTACTCAGTATTAACAGGGTTAGATCCCTTGCTGCAAATCAGCTAGTCAGTATTAACAGGGTTAGATCCCTGCTGTTAAGCAGGTGTGTCTAATTAGACTCAAAGGATTCTGGTAGCTGTAGTGAAAAAAGTTTTTTTCTGTTCAGGTTGCCAGCAACCGACACCCCTCCAAAGCACAAGTCCTTCCCAAATTTGGGGGAGGGGAGAGAACCATCTTTATGATTCTCCAAAGTGGGGCACAGTCACCCCGTGGCGCTGCCTCTGGAGCCCGGGACTCCCATAGCATTCAGTACAAAAAAGAAGGTGGGTGAGGCGCGTACTCCCGGTCCTGGTCAATTAAACCTGTTGCAAAAAATAGGTAGCTGGGTCACATCCCAAAATGGACAAATATTCACAGGGTTAGATCCCTTCTGCTGAAAATCAGGTACTCAGTATTAACAGGGTTAGATCCCTTGCTGCAAATCAGGTAGTCAGTATTAACAGGGTTAGATCCCTGCTGTTAAGCAGGTGTGTCTAATTAGACTCAAAGGATTCTGGTAGCTGTAGTGAAAAAGTTTTTTTCTCTGTTCAGGTTGCCAGCAACCGACACCCCTCCAAAGCACAAGTCCTTCCCAAATTTGGGGGAGGGGAGAGAACCATCTTTATGATTCTCCAAAGTGGGGCACAGTCACCCCGTGGCGCTGCCTCTGGAGCCCGGGACTCCCATAGCATTCAGTACATCCCAAAATGGACAAATATTCACAGGGTTAGATCCCTTCTGCTTTTTTCACTACAGCTACCAGAATCCTTTGAGTCTAATTAGACACACCTGCTTAACAGCAGGGATCTAACCCTGTTAATACTGACTACCTGATTTGCAGCAAGGGATCTAACCCTGTTAATACTGAGTACCTGATTTTCAGCAGAAGGGATCTAACCCTGTGAATATTTGTCCATTTTGGGATGTGACCCAGCTACCTATTTTTTGCAACAGGTTTAATTGACCAGGACCGGGAGTGCGCGCCTCACCCACCTTCTTTTTTGTACTGAATGCTATGGGAGTCCCGGGCTCCAGAGGCAGCGCCACGGGGTGACTGTGCCCCACTTTGGAGAATCATAAAGATGGTTCTCTCCCCTCCCCCAAATTTGGGAAGGACTTGTGCTTTGGATGGGTGTCGGTCGCTGGCAACCTGAACAGAAAAAAACTTTTTTCACTACAGCTACCAGAATCCTTTGAGTCTAATTAGACACACCTGCTTAACAGCAGGGATCTAACCCTGTTAATACTGACTACCTGATTTGCAGCAAGGGATCTAACTCTGTTAATACTGAGTACCTGATTTTCAGCAGAAGGGATCTAACCCCGTGAATATTTGTCCATTTTGGGATGTGACCCAGCTACCTACTTTTTGCAACAGGTTTAATTGACCAGGACCGGGAGTGCGCGCCTCACCCACCTTCTTTTTTGCACTGAATGCTTGTCATATTATTCCATAGTCGGGGTACAAGGAACAAGAGCGAAGGGGCGGGGGGGGCCACGCTACTCAGCCTATATTTACAATGCAGCTGCAAACCCGTGACAGTCAAGCCGTGCCTCACCTCACCTCCGGGGGCCACCTCGGATGCGCTGCAACGTCCGTAGTCCAAAGTAAGCTGCCGCTTTTTACAGTCGTCGCTGGAGACACTGATGTGAAGACATGCTGCAGCCTTCAATCCACGCAGTCCTGCAGTCCCGCACAGACTGCAGAGACTGCCCTTGTCCACCTTTCTTCGCCGCGGCTTTGCCGTGAGTGAAGACTTTAAAGGAGCCAGTCAGGTGGAAAAAATTAACCCCTCTTCTTCCTTCCAGTAGCACTCCTGGGCAGAGACTGCCCTTGTCTGCCCTTCTTCCAATAGAACAAAGACTGAAATCTTCCCTATCTCAAAGCTTTACTTGATAGGATTCTTTGGCGGCTTCAAATTCATTTGGGCCAAATACTTAAATATTTGGGTGCCTTGATATGCAACTCCAAGAATCTTGATATTAAGGTAGGGTAAATAGTCATTGAAAATACTAAATGGGAAAAACAAACCCTCTCATTCTGGGGAAAGATGGAAGCCATACAAATGCCCACCTTACCCAAATTGGTGTACTTATTTAACATCTGCCCACTCTCTCTTCGTGTGAGGTTCTTCAAGAAGGTTTATAGAGTATTTGCAGATGTTTTGTGGGAACAGGGGCAGGAAGCTAAAATCTCAAAATCAATTCTCCAAAGTCCAGTATAAGGTGGTGAGTTGGCATCCCCAATCTTGAGCCCTATCACAGTGCTTTTGCACTGAAGGCACTCCAAAAATGAATTGTTGAAGTTGATATTTCATTGCCAAACTGGGCATTTATTGAATGAACATATGCCTTTCTGGCACAATTCTGTTGCCTGCTTTTATTTATTTTTTGTATTTATTAACCGCGCTAAACCCTGGCACATCAAGGAACTGGTTATAACATAAGGAAAAAGATAAGACAACACACATTTCAGTTCATAATACAGTGCAGCAAGCATTTTTTGTCCAAGGATTCAAGTTGCAAAATCATATTAAAAGTGTGCAGGGGGTTCCAGACAAATAGACAAAAGCTGGGCATGGAGCACTAGGTCAAAGTTGTGCTTGGGGAAAAAAGTACAGTTTTAAGCTGTTTTCAGAAGGTTCATTTTAGGACAGTTTTTCTGAAGTCCCACTAAGGGCTTAGTAAAACCATTCAACTGAGACAGTACAAGACTCCACTCTTAGTATAAGGCTGTACCACCTGAGGTCATGGTAGCATAGACAGAGCAGCCAGGCTTATTTTAGGAGGGAAAAAGGACTGTAGGAAGTTACAAAGAACCTATATTATACCAATACTTCAATAGAAACGCTGACAACCAGAAGTATTATAAAAAATAATTAAGATTTATTTTAAATACAAGTAGGCCAAGATTAATCTTGGGTTAAGTACTGGTCATAGAGTCATCAACACATTTATAAAAACACACTACTATGCTTGAAGTTGCACATAGTAAAGCATATAACTTTGTTTAGAATACCTAACAGTAGTTCTAGGGAAGTCAAACCAATAATTACTTTTAGATTACCCTAGCAGTTGTACCTTAACGCTCAGCAAGAAATCGCTTAGTAAACCAACTGGACAAAATACTTTTTGTGAATAGTGGAACACTTATTCTAGGAACAATAAAAACCTATAACTCTGATTCAGGATAACACATCTATTCTAGGGGAGATTGACCTTGGGGTGTAATATACTATTACAGGTGCATTTTGAGATCAGTTTAATCCACATTGAGATAATCAATAACTCTTGTAACTTATTTTTAGATTGCATACAGCTAACTCAAGGTAAGTAATACTTATATGCTTTTTAAGAGGCTATCAGCAACTTCAAGGTAGGTATAAGCTAAGCAAACGTATTCTGGACAGGCTAACAGCAATTCAGGGGAAGCAAGACCCAGTTGGGAACACTCATACATTTATTTCCTAACAGGAATAGTGCAGTGGAACCAACAGCATTACTTTTGCGAAGAGGGGGTCCCAATTCACAGGTGAGTATATTAACCTTACACTTTCTTTTAGAATGGTGAAACAGTTTAAGGAAAGGAAGACTTTGTGTACACTTGAGAATGACACACAGCTTATTCAAGGTAGGTAAAACGTATATATACTTTTCAGAATGGCAGAACATATCTAAGGAAAGTAATAACTTTTTGTAATTGTTCACTCCCAGCTGGCAATTACCAACCAACTTCTTTTACAAGTAAGTACACTTTTCAACACTTGTTTTACTTTTCAAGGCAGACCCCTTAAATTAACCAGCCCTTCCAAATTCTATAACATGAATTTTCTCAGAGGGAGAAGCGGGACCCTAGCGGTCTAGGAACCAGCTATAGGCATGGTGAGATAAGGTTTATTTTCTGGCACAGTCAGAGTTCCTGAGGAAGACTGTTCAAACAAGAAAGTATGCTTCTTTAAAAGTTAACTGAGGGTCCAGGGGCTTCAGAGAAGACACCCTAGGAGGATTCCAGTAGGGGCTTGGGTGAACTGGATGGGTGGCCTCCCAATCACAGGAAACACTCCAAAGCTTAACAGAAATCACAACAGCTTGAGGTAACTAAATACCCAAGACAGCACAGTACCTTAGCACAGAAGAGGAGTTTCAGCAAAAAGACTTCAGGATCTGCAGTCAAAAACACAGTCGTCGAATTCCGTTATCATGAAGATTGAAGACAGGACTTGTGGAGGGACTTTTGGAGCAGGAATCACGTGGAGGGCTCTAGACAAGAGGATCTTCACATAGCTTACTCAGCATTGAAGAAGAGGATGCCATAGGAGGGACTTCAGGATCTGTAGCCAAAACCCCAGGTGCTGCATTCCTTGTCATGAAGACAGAAGACAGGACCCTGGATGGGCTTTTTCAGCAGGGATGGATGCAGAAAGCTCCAGGCAAGAGTTTCTTTGTGGCTGAATGCGGCTCTGTGGATTTGGCGCCCTTTTACAGGAGCCAGAAGAAGACTGAATATCCCTGGTGGGATTCTTATAACTTGGCAGGTCCAGCACTCTGGTGAGGGGACTTTTATTGTGTCGCTGGAGATCCAGCAGGATACCACCAAGGTTTCAGCGCAATTCAGAATTCAAAAGACTGTGCACTGCACAATGGCTTGAGGTCCCAGGGTATGGGGGTATTGCAGCCCCGCAAGGTCGCAGCATGACGTGGGATGGCTCAAAATTCAGGTCTTCTTGAGTCTAGTGCATCTCACCAGGCTCTGTGTTATCGTTTTCTGAGTCCGCAGGTCGATTGGAAGGAAGGGTAACAGGAGGCTCCAGTTACACAGCAGTCTCTCCGGTGGCTGGAAATCATCTCAGCCACGTTTTATTCATCATCCCCTTTGGTTTTGGTTCCAATGGTGGACTTGTCTTAAGCTTCCAGGCTCAGAGTATTTAACAGGAACTACAGCACAACTTCTGCATTCTCTCCCTGCATTTTACAAGGGGCATTCTGGTTGTCCAATCAGGATAGCCAGTCCCCCACTGGAAGTTGACCCCATTTAGGCAAGGTGGAAGACAAAGGGCTGCAGATGTTTGGACTCTTACCTCGCTTCCTGCCTTCACAGACACTCTGGAGCCTAATCAGCGAATCCAAGGGATTCTCGCCGAAGATAAGAATCACACACAGGAATTTCCCACCTTGTATCTCAGGAGAAGAAACAAGAAAGGACGAGAAACGCTAAAATGGTGGTAAAAGAACACAGGGCCCATTTTGGTAAAATGGGAACTCTTGGGTGCCTTTACTGCAGCTGTGAAAACAGCCTGCGGTAAAGGTGCCCCGAATTGAGAAAAGGTATCACTGCCACCAGCCGTTAAAGATAAGCTTGTCCCTGTAACAGAACTGTTACAGTTAAAAGGAGAACGGGGATACATGGTATCTCCCCAGCACTCCACATAAGGTGGGGTGTGCTGTTTTCACCTAACAAAATATAAAAGGGATCCAAATATTCTTTCTACCCTTGGGAACTGTAGTTCTCACAAGGTTAGCCAAAGAAAGTTAAAAGGGAAGCATAAAGGGCAACCCAGCAACAATAGGCAGTATGTGCCAAAGGTTGTCAAAGAGGATACAATTAAAAAGACACTATGGAGAGTCTTAAAAATGACACCCATAAAAACAGTGAAAATGTGTGGAAAAAGGTTCCAACTCAGTGAGGTCTAAGGAAAAAGAATCCACCAGTAAAGCAAAAGGTTCTGGGGTTGACATAGGGCAGGAAGATTTATAATTTCTATGAAAATCTTACCTTAACAGTCCAATACGATTGTTCAGGTATTAGTGAGGTGGGTAGAGCATTCCAATTGGCAGTGATGACAGGGAAGCTCAGCCCTCCAACTCTCTGCTGCCTAAAATTTGGGATGATGAGACGGTGGGAGTACTGGGATGGTGTGGGTCTCACTGATTGCTTTTTTTAGTTTTTATGAGAGTTATCTGGGCGCCCTGTCCGCCAATTATTTATGTACGATAGCTAGAGTTTTGAAGATGATTCTCTCACGAAAAAGTGTGAATTCTTTCTGTTGGCAGAGATATGATCATGTCTTGGGCGGCTCTTAGCACATTGCTTCGGATGACCTGTAGTTTCTTAATGATATGAAAGGGGGATCCTGAGAAAAAGGTGTTGCAGTAATCAAGCCTGGAGCTGACTAGTGCACGGGCTAAGGTTAGTTAATGTCGTTGGAGAGAAATGGTCTGCAAGCTTTGATCAAGCTTTTGATGGAATCTCGCCTTCCCTCCCCCATGCTTCATAGATGATACACTCACCCTAAAATCCTGGAAAATCAGTTATTTGTTTCAGAGCTCATACTGTCTAATAATAGTGGACCTTTCAATGTGAAGAAAGCAAGCTGTGAAAATGAATTGGAAAAAATGATGGGACTTTATTTGGGCATTCAAGAATTGGTGCAACCCTTGTTTACTTTGAATACTTAAAATTTAAATGCAAGCTAGACACCTTTGAAAGGTGTAGATTTGAGACTCTTGCTAGGTGGTTCGGTGACTTAGGAAACATGCCCCTCACTCATCTTTCCAAATCCCCCTTCCAGACTTTCTAATGTAACAACCACTGGCGAGACCTGAGGTTGGGCCGACAGGTGCCCTAAGTAAAATCAGGCAATGGATTAATGGTTTAACAGTGGATGAAAATATGTAGCTGTGCTTTGAAGATGAAATTGGATCTGAACTGTGATACACAGCAATGCATAATACAAAATGTGTACTGGTCCGATATAGGAGTCCAAGGTACTTTGTGAGAACAAGTGTTGGTCATGCAAAAAATCAGGTGGATCAATGTTACACATGTTTTTGAAATGTGGGAAATTTCACACCTCTCCAAGGACTTGCATAGAATTGAGATGATCTAAGGTTTATTCTTTCTGACATCCTCTGGGACTTATGCCATCTGGGTTGCAATGGCATAGGAAGATGCAGCTGCCTAGAGCCTTAGTTGTTTCAGATAAGCAGATCTTTAAAGTATGGAAGTTCAATTTCAAATCCAACGTCAAAAACAGGCACCAGCATTAATTGACTGAGTTTACATTAGATTATTACAAAATATCAGTATTATAAACAATCCTATTTACCTCTTAAATACAAGACATTGATTGACTATTGGACAGCCCATTACCACTTAAAAAAGGTCCTTACTGCCCACTCTTTATATAGATTATTTTCTAACTCAAGAATGTAAAAGGAGAGTGTACCTTTACATTCAACATTATTCTAAATCACCGTTGTCACACACATTGTGCAAGGATTAGAAGCAGTCACGCCACCTCTGAGAGGACTTCACTATTATCACACACCATCTCTATAGGGACATTAACTTAATTATCACACACCACCTCTGTGAGGACCTGAACATCCATATCATGACACACAATCTCTTTTGGGACTTAAGCACAATACACCATCTGTATGGGCAATAATCACATGCCATCTCTGTGGAGGCTTCAACATCGCTATTTCCATACAACATCTTTGTGGATTCTTTATCATCATCATCATCGCACACCATCTCCATCATTATTATCACAGACTATCCCTGTGAGAGACATTTTCATCACCATTATCACACACCATCTCTATGAGGACTTATCATCTTCATGAACACACACTGACCCTATGAGTACTTCAATAATATTATTAACACACATACTTTGTGAAGACCTTTCATTTGCATTACTCATGGGTGATTAACTTCACCAATATCACTCACAGTCCCAAAGTGGACCGTACCATCTTTATTAAGGCAATGCTCAAGAGGAGATGTGCTCATTATACTCACACACCACCTCTGTGAGGACTTAATTCTTATCATACACCTTCTCTTTGGGTACATTAACTTAATTATCAAACACCATCTCTGTGAGGACATGGCCATCTGTATCATGACACAAAATCTCTATTTAGACTTCAGCACAATACACCATCTGTATGGGGACTTTAATATCCTGATAATCACAGGCCATCTCTGTAAGCACTTCAACATTGATATTGCCATACAACATCTCTGTGTATTCTTCATCATTATCATCACACACCATCTACATCATTATTATCACAGACTAGCCCTGTGAGGGATATTTACATTGTCATTATCACACACCATCTCTATGAGAACTTAGCATCTTTATGAACACACACCAACCCTATGGGTACTTCAAAAATAGTATGAACACACAATCTTTGTGGGGACTTTCCATTTACAATTATCAATCACCCTACCCTCAGGGAAATTAATTTCAGTATTATCACAGACAGTCCCATAGTGGACCGTAACATCTTTATAAAACCAATCCTCGAGACGAGATGTGTTTCAGTGGGCAAGATGGTAACTGTTAAACAAAAAAACCTGAATATAAATCTGTGCTCCCCCGTTGACTACTGTGTGTGCTCCTGGGTCGGTTGCGTCATCTTTCTGTTGCCCAGTTTTCTTTGCAGACACATTTTGGAGTGTTAATAAAAGGGCTAAAAGACAGAATGAGGAGCCTTTTATTGAATACCTTATGGGAAATACAATACCATCACTATCAATCTCTTGTGCATCCCTGCGATGCGAGCAAGTACTCATGAACAGAAGTAGAATTGTATAATGTGAAAAGAGTAATGTGAAACACATATTTAGCCATCTGCATATGAATGCATTCAATACCAAATAAGAATAATGAACTAAGTCCCCACAAGGATGGTAACACATGTTCAAGTCCCTGCAATGATGGTACCCTACACCTGATTAAAAAAAGGTATTTTTGGAAATTTGAAGCTGGCTCCTGAATTCTGAATTCTGAATATATTTCTGCTATTAGCATGTTTTTAAAACATCGGGAAAGGATAGTCCCCACAAGGCAGGTTCACAAACATAGTTCCCACAAGGTAGGTAAAACGTGTATGTGTGGGTGTGTGTGTGTTGGGGGGAAAGGGGGTGTCAGGGGATCTGTTTTACGTAATCAATTGTTAGAGTACTAAGTTAAGTTTGCTTTTGGGGAGTAATTTAGGGGAATTTGTAACTTGATATATTTGTGACAGATTAACATGTTCATGCATGAGTTTTAAGCTGTGACCATTTGCATTAGAAGTGTACCCAATCGCATTTAGAAGCTGTGACCAACTGCATCTAGAGGTGTACCCAATTGCATTTAGAACTAGCGCCCAACAGCCTCTCTGGGAAAGTCGAAGCTAGAAGTGTTCCCAATTGCATTTAGAAGTTACGCCCAATAGCCTCTCTGAGAAAAGTGGTATTTAGAAGTGTACCCAATTGCATTCTAGAAGCTGCGCCCAACAGCCTCTCTGAGAAAGTTGAATTTAGAAGTGTACCAATTGCATTCTTGAAGCTGCGCCCAACAGCCTCTCTGAGAAGGTTGAATTTAGAAGTGTACCCAATTGCATTCTAGAAGCTGCGCCCAAAAGCCTCTCTGAGAAAAGTTGAATCTAGAAGAGTCCCCAATTGCATTTAGAAGCTGTGACCATTTGCATTTAGAAGTGTACCCAATTGCTTTAGAAGCTGCGCCCAACAGCCTCTCTGAAAGTTGAATTAGAATTTTCCCAATTGCATCTAGAAGTGTCCAACAGCCTCTCTGAAAGTTGAATTAGAATGTGCCCAATTGCATCTAGAAGGGTACCCAATTGCACTTAGAAGTTGTGACCAATAGTGTCTCCTGTAGCAGAGGGGATGAGCGCGAAGAGGGGATGAGCGTGAAGAGGGGATGAGCGTGAAGTGGGGATGAGTGTGAATAGGGGATAATTGTGAAGTGGGGATGAGTGTGAAGTGCGTAGAGGATTAATGCGGTTGACGGATGAGTGTTGAGGGCCCATGAGTGTGGATGGCCGATGAGTGTGGATGGCTGACGAGTGTAGAGGGCGGATGGGTGTGGAGAGCGGATGAGTGTGAAGAACGGAGGAGTGTGGAGAGCGGATGAGTGTGGAGAGCGGATGAGTGTGGAGAGCGAACGAGTGTGGAGAGCGGTCGAATTGCAGAATTGCATGACATCCGTATTATGCCTTGGAATGCATGGATACTTTGAAAGAGCATACCTCATATCACACCCCACGCTTACTCTCTCCTTACACCACCACTCAACTAGAAAACAGAGATACTATGACACCATTCGGTATAACTGTTCTCCTATCAACATCTGCCGCTCACTCCCCATCACTCTAAGTAATCATTGCTGGTCTCGCACCCCCAGCCAGGCGTTCTCCTCAGGCCTAACGCTGCCACTCTCTGTCTGGATAATTCCGGCCAGATCGAACACATACTCCTGACCTCTCAGCCACCACACCTACCGCTAGGAAGCAGCTACCACAGGAATTCCGCACCAGCTGCACACATACCGGATGCGCACACGCACCTTTGGACTCTCTCTACTCCCTCTACTGACCAGAACTTCGGTTCTCAAGGGCGTTCAACCTACCAGCACCTTCAGACCATACCAATGGTATATAAGGCGCTATATAAGTGCAAAATAACATAACATAACATATTGACAATTGAATTGGAATTCTTTCTGTGAAATGATTGTGGAGCACCCCCTTCTCAGCTAGACAATAGAATGCATGGTGAACTACCTCCACTGTTGACATTTAGGTGCAGTTTCCCACCTCCGAAGCCTCCTTAGGTTTGCTCGTTCTGTGCAATCATGTCAATTATGTCTTGCAGTACGCTTCCACTGACAGCACGTGGTGCATGTGATTTGTGGGTGTTCCAAAACTCACCCCTTCTGGTGGGTAGTGATGGAAAGAAAAACATGTCATTCTTCCGACTTAAACATATAATTTCTCTCTTGATTAGCCTTGAAATGTGTTGTTTTAGGGGGATTGTCAACCTCACTTGGCACGGCCTATTGCTAGCCTGCATGATAATGCTCTTAAAAGAATTGATGAACCTGCGCATAAAAAGCTCTACCTTAGTTGTGAAAGGAGGTCCTCCATGTCTCCATGTGCAATGACGTCACACGCTGTGGAAGTGCGGTGTACATGCGCCTGGTAACTGCCTTGATGTCATCTATTTGTCATTAAAGAAATTCCCTGCATTCGTTATTTATGAATGAATCATGTTTCCTCTACAAATTAATGAAAACATCCTCCCCGAGCACAATTGATACCCCAACTAGCTCTGCCCACCCGGATGGTATGTATACCATGCTAATAATCTCATGGGACAAATGGCTACCGTATTCAAATTGCTGAATTCAGAGCAAGGTGTGGTAACATATCTAGTCACTTGTGCAGCTCTTTTTGCTCACGGTGTTATGTTGCTATTTCATTATTCATAACAGCTTATTTTTCTTTTCCCATCTTGTAGAACAGCCACCCGGTTTGTATTACCGTGTTGTGAACATTAAAATTCAAATGTTCAGTTCAGTGTTCCCAGTTGATTTCAAATGCTGTTCCTTTGAGTGCCATCTGTTAATCAACATTTAAAAAAAAAAATGACATGACTTGGAAAAGAAAACATGCTGCTCAACCAGCCCACTTTATTTTATATGTCAAGATGTCGACAGTCGAAAAGATTCTGAAGATATATTTTCAGTTTTTCTGTTGAGTTAATCCTGCATTAATATATAAACTGTATTGATCATCACACATTTTTTAAAGCATCAATTGACAGTCGTTTTTAGTGGAATATTCACCAAGTCAGTGTCCAATAAAATACCACAGAACACATTTGATAATACCGCCAAACTCATTTACTGCTACCACATGCAGTAAATACTAAGGGCCCGATTCATGCAAGTATTTGAGTGGAAAAAAGAGCACTTGGGCACCATACTGCGTGAAATCCGCGTTCGTCCATTCATGGAATCGAATGCGCTGTACTTTTCCTGAGCTTGTGTGGAGTTCGTGCAGGCTCGGCATGTCTCTTTTAGCTTGTCGGGAGCCTTGTGTAAGACTTTACGCAGAGCTTGAGCGTGGCTTGCGCAGAGGACTGGTCAGGGGGGGCCAAAAACCAGAAATGGGGAAGAAGGTCAGATAAAGTGGGCATACCGAGGGACGGCCTGCAGGTAGTCCCTCGCACGCCCACAATTGCGTGGCACAAGACGTATTCGTGGATTTGATCACACAACCTCTCGGCCGGGAAATGTCCATGCAAATCCTTCATATTAAACGCCACCTGAAAGCAGGCGTAAGTACACCTGCACGTAGGATTCACAATGCTGAGGTGAGGTTCCATGTCGGATATAGGGATGCGTGTACTCAACTGGGGTTCCAATGTAACTTAGGGGTGCGCATACGCAGTTTAGTGGGGTGCAGGAACAGTTGATGAGGGTGTGCATGCAGATTTCCTGAGTAATTATCGAGTTACACATTTTTATACGCATGTTGTCAGGGTGCCGTATACATTTATGGGAGAACCCGCGCAGAGTCCTCGAGATGCAGGCCTGCTTGTGGGGGACTCCACGCTCTGTTTGAAGGGTGTGTGTATTTGCTCCTGGGAAGCGCGCAAAAGTAGCTGTTCTGGCTGTTTATGCTTTGCATGTGGCCGTGACGGGGTCGTTCCGATCACGACTTGCGATTACGGTTGCTTTGCACTATAAATTCCATGAATACGTAGGCTGTGCATTTTTCACACTGCACGCATGCTCACGCAGTGTCTTCCTCGTGCCACAGCCCTTGCAGGATTTCTGCGCACGTTTCCATGAATCGGGCCTCAAATGCCTAGAAAGGTCTGCCTGATTCCAAGTCATGCAGACCTTACTGTTATACCCCATTTTGCAAACCCATAGGTCTCAATGGGGTGTGTTATTTACTGCATGTGATTTGTTTTATTTATTTATTTATTTTAACATTTATGCAAGAGCGCATAGCCCATGGCCATCTAGGCGCTGGTTACAGTGGTAAAAGACAGATGCAGCTGCAAGGACTTCAAGAGGTACTTGCAGCTATAGATGCTGCTAGAAACATTTTTACCCCCCAGGAGTCTTCACAGAGGATCCAGTAGCTGGTGAGTCCTGAGAAGGGCTCTTTGGTTACCTCCCTTGCTAATTTACAGGACTCTCAAACCGCTCCCTTAAGTTCCACCCCAGAGATAATGAAAGCTCTCCAGTCGAATCTATTACTTCTGTGCTTATTCCGACTTCTTGTCGAAAGCCCCTCACAATAAAAACAAATTTAGCGGCTGATACTCAGAGCTCTATGGCTCCTAACTTACCTAGAAATCTTAGTGGAGTCCATGATTAATTGGGGTCTACCAACAATTATAGCTCTACTCTAGCAGTTGTGTCTGATCCTATGACACCAGTGTTACTCGGGAGATCTTTAGGAAACCCGAAAGAAACTCTATACGTGCCTCCTGTCCATAATTTGGCATGTCTTCTTCTTAATACCAGATCCCTGGTCAATCATGCTACAGAGGTTGCCTCTTATATAGAAGACAGGAACATCGACCTTTGCGCCATTACCGAAACCTGGGCTCACAGCGCAGCTGGCCCGTCACTTAACCTTGCAATCCCTGAGGGTTATTCGATGATGAGACAAAATAGACTGGAGGAAGAGGGGGGTTGAGAGGGTGGCTTTGGTTTTGATGTCTTCCTTGAATATATGGGAAAAAAATGGGACCATTATGAATGGCTGTTACTCACCACCAAGACAGACGCCCCGGCAGACAGGCTGGGGCGTTGCTCAGAACTTCTAAGCAAGTAAGCTGCTCAAGACTCAACACTTCGGCTGCTGCTGGTAAGACCCCTTGAGGGATTACCCAGACCGGACCTCCTCTAACTGGGAAACTCTTCTTGGCAAAATACCTTCCTGCTGTGCATAGAATACAGACAGGATGGTAGATTACTCAAAAGAGTGGGGAACACCCACACCAGGCTGCAAGGAAAATTCAAACAATTAATATCACCAAAATAACAGCAAGGCGCAAGTTCAAGTCTACAGAGAGTATATCTACCTGGAAGAAGTAGACAGCACACTAAGGAAGGAGCCTAGAAAAAGGATAGGAAATGTTATCTCTATTCTATGACTGAGGGTTAGGGTGTATGACTGGAAGTGGAGTGGTTCTTACCCTCTAATAAGAAAAGGAATCCTTTATTGATGAAAGAATGACAGGAAAAAACAATAAACAAGAAGATTAGTATGGGATATCTCCCCGAACGGTACGAGGGTCGCAACTAGTTTTGGGATGGTGCATTTGGGCAGCAAAGCGTTCGAGGAATGGATGGGAAGAGTTCCAAATTAAGGCTATGCAAAGCACCAAAGTTCAATGTCCAGAGTACACTCTTCAGAGGGCAAAGAGTGTCAGGTTCCCAAAAGCAGAAAAAAACAACAGTACAATATATTGGCTTATCGGGTGAAGGAAGCGGTGTAATGCAGTGGAGGCCCTTATGAATAAAGTGGTTGCCAAACAGAAACAGTCTGCAGGTGCTCCGTCAGGTCCACTGAATCAGAAATGAGGCTCTGTGTTTCTTTGATAAGTGGGGAAAGAAATGGAACAGCTCAAAGGGAGGAGCGTATAACTGAATACATGGCTCCAAAATGCCAGCAATTCGAAAACCGCGGTTTCCGATGGTGGAAGAGAATGGAAGGTTGGTTTGGCGGTCCGAGTCGGTATCAGCGGGTCAGGATTCAAACAGAGGTAGAGACGTTGGCGGGTTGGTTAAGGAATCTGAGGTCATAAAAACAATGAAAGGCAAGGCAGCAAACAAGTTTGAAAAAATGAAACAAGTAACGCTAATTAGAAGCGCTGCCGCAAGGGTTCTGAGCTCTTTTAACATGAAGGAGGTGTGGCTTGAAAGTCAGCGTCGGCTTGTAGAACCACGTCGCGGTCAGCTGGCAAGTCACGTGACTTTTAGGCAACCGCCTCCATTTTCCCTAGCAACCTCCAGCGTTGCCAGAATGGAGACGCCCGCTGTAAGCAATGTTCCTTAACCCGGGGATACCGCAGGCGATGCAGGGCAGAACAGACCCCAGATGTAACAGCATATGCCCCCAAAGACAGTGGCAACCCCCTGGAGGCATGAAAGGCACGCAAAAGGTTAGGCGAATTTAGGTGAGCCAAAGGTTCTCAGGTGCGGTCCTCGGGGCCGAAACCCTTCCAGTCGAACAGATAGTAAAGCAAACCCCTGGACACCTTGATGTCCAGGATGCATGCCACCTCGAATTCCTCTTCCCCGTCCACCAGGACAGGATCCGGACATGCAGGCAGACGGGTCCCGGAAGGACAGGGCTTCACCAATGAGACATGGAACACCGGGTGAATGTGCCAAGAGAGCAGCAATGCCAAGTGAACAGCCACCGGATTGACCGAGGACAGGATTTTGTAGGGTCCCACAAAACGATGCAACAGTGTTCTCTTACCGGGAATGCGTAAATGGCACATAGACAACTACACCGACATTCCAGCGTGCAACTCAGGGGCCGAGGTGCGGTGAGCATCAGCACACTTCTTAGCCCTCACATGAGCATGTAACAGATGAGAGCGTATGTCAGGATGTAATTGGTCCAAGTCCCTCACACAGGCAAGTGCAGCGGGGTTGTCAACAGGCAAGGAAAGATCCAGCAGCAAAGAACGTGGGTGGAAGCCATAGAGTGCATAGAATGGGGAGACAGTGCATAGAATTATTATATGCAAACTTGGCCTGGGTTAATGCAGCCAACCGGGACTGCTGAAACTGCAGACACAAACAACGTAGATATTGTTCCATAGTGGAATTGGTACGCTCGGTCAGACCGTCTATCTGTGGATAGTAAGATGACAAGAACCGATCATCGATAAGTAATGTAGCAGTAAGAGCCTTCCAGAATCGAGAGGTGAATTGTAACCCCCTGTCAGAGACAACTATAGAAGGCAAACCAAATCGCTCGAAGATGTTCGCCAAGAAGAGATCGGCTAGAGCAGGTGCAGTAAGAATGCCAGTAGATGGAATGAATGCCGCGTATTTGGTGAAATAATCTACTATAACGAGAATGGTATTGAATTCCCTGATTTTTGGCAGTTAAACCACAAAATCCATTGCTACCATTTGCCAAGGTTTGTAAGGAACCAGAAGGGGTTGTAACAAGCCCATTGGTCTGGCCCTGGAGGATTTACATTGGGCATAAATGGCACAAGTAGCTAGATAGTCGATCACGTCCTGAGACATGGAGGGCCACCATGACCATCGCCGCAGAGATTCAATTGTTTTCTGTTGGCCAGGGTGTGCAGCGACCATAGAATCATGGGCCCATTGTAGAGCATGTATGCGTGCTTGCCCGGGCGGCATGAAAACCCTGCTTTGGATAAAAGACAACCCTTGCAAGACATCAAGATTGAGATCGGCAACTTCGGTGGGATTTGATAGTACCCATTCCTCGAGGAGAGTATGCAGCGTGGGTTGGATGGAACAACCACAAACCACATTGTTCTGGAAAAGAGGAATAGGATCAGTGCGTGGCTGTTGTTCATCTGCATGTGAACGGGAAAGGGCATCTGCAGGGACATGTAGCCGCGCAGGTCGGTAGGTTATGGTAAAATGAAACTGGGAGAAAAAGAGATGCCAACACGTCTGCCGTGCTGCATGGAATTTAATGAATTTGAAAGCCAAGAGGCTCCTGTGGTCAGAGTACACGATAACACAATGGTTGGCACCCAAAAGATGATGCCTCCATTCGACAAAGTCTTCCGTGATTGCCAGAAATTCCATCTACGTGATTGTATAATTCTTCTCATATGCGGTGATTTTACGGGAAAAGTAGGCAACCGGATGTATGTGCCCCGAGTGTGAACAGGCCTGGGAGAGGACGGCCCGAATAGCGAATCCTGAGGCATCAGCTTCCACAAAGAACGGCTGGTCAGGATTTGGATGTTGCAGGACCGGTGCCGAAGTAAAGGCGGCCTTGAGCTTCTCAAATGCCCCCTGGGCCTCCTCTGACCAAGTAAATGGAACCTTGGCACTAGTTAAAGCAGTAAGAGGTGTTGCCAAAGAAGAGAAGGAATGTATAAAGCGACGGTAAAAGTTTGCGAACCCCAAAAAGGATTGCAATGCTTTGACTGTTTTAGGAACAGGCCAGTCGAGAACTGCCTTCACTTTGGATGAGCTCATTCGGATTCTATGGTTGGTAAGATCAAACCCAAGGAACTCGGCTTCTGTAACATGGAACACACTTTTTTCTGCCTTTACAAACAGGTGATGATCTCGGAGGCGTTGTAACACAGCACAGACATGTTGAATATGCTCAGTCATGGAGGGGGAATAGATCAATATGTCATCCAAGTATATGACTACATATTGGTCCAAGATGTCATGGAAAACATCGTTCATGAACGCCTGAAATGTCGCTGGGGCATTCAGAGCCCAAAAGGCATTACTAAGTATTCGAAAAGGGCAAAACGAGTCTTGAAAGTGGTCTTCCACTCATCTCCACTCTTCATGCTCACCAGGTTATAAGCCCCACATAGGTCCAATTTGGTGAAATACTTAGACTTCCCCAATTGGTCAAGCAGGACCGAGATCAATGGGAGGGGGTACTGGTTCTTTACCGTTACTGCGTTAGAGCTCTGTAGTCTATACAGGGCCTGCAATCACTCTCTTTCTTGGGTACAAAAAAAAGTGGTGAGGCCGCAGGCGATGTAGAAGGGTGAATAAAGCCCATAGCCAGAGCCTTGTCCAAATATTCTTCAAGGACCTTGTCCTCCTTTAGGGATACAAATACACCCTCCGTGACAGAATCTTTGCCCCCGGAACCAGTTCTATATGGCAGTCATAGATACAGTGCGGAGGTAAAGTCTCAGACATTTTTTTGTCAAAGACATCAGAGAAAGAAGAATACTCAGGTGGTATCTGTGTGGTAGATCCGGCTGCTATGGCCCCAATAGAAGCTGAAACAGATGCCAAGGCCTGGCAACGCAAATCTGTAGTAATCCTGTGGGTAGTCAGACACTGGCTGTTGCAAAAGGCAGAGGGAAATTGAATGAGACCCAGAGCCCAATCAATCACGGGATTGTGCTGTTGTAACCAGGGTATCCCTAAAATGATCCTGTAGGCTGGAGCCTTAATAACATTGAATGTGATCTAGTAGGTGTGGCCATCTATGGTACACATGGTAAGAGGTACGGTATGTTGGGTCACCAAACCGGAGACCTGAGGAAGCAGCAAACTCATAGTCTATGTAGTTTCATGTGGCCCCAGAATCGATGATGGCTGATGCAGAAAAAGGAAGACTAGCTGCCATCGAAAAAAGTGATCGGAAGATGGAATAAGGAAGGCAAACTGGCAACAAATTAGTCTGTTGTCGGGACCTGGCGTTTCCCGCCTTCTTCTTGGGTTTTTTAGTGCATATAGGCAGTTTGTGGTTCCAGGCCTCACAATAAATTCATAGGTTGTTGTTTCTGCAATGTTCCCTCTGAGCGGGAGTGAGGGGTCCCCTAATGGTTCCAATTTGCATAGGTTCAGGGAAAGGGCTAGATGGAAGAGAGTCTGAGACCAAAGGAGTGAGTGTAGGCCTCTTCTCACCCCTTTGTTCTGCTCTGCGGGCATCGATCTGGAGCACCAGATCCAATAGTTCACCAAACGCAGTCGGGACAACAGGGACTATGGATAGCGTGTCTTTTAATTCTTCAGACAGACCCTGATTAAAGACAGCTGATTTATTTTCTTCCGGCCAGTCGGTCTCGGCAGCAAGCTAATTAAAGCGAGCCAAGTAGTTCAGTAAGGTAGAAGAGCCCTGCCTAAGTTTGAGGAGCTCTAGGTCAGAGGCTTGGGTTATATAACGAGTGGCGAACACTCTACTCATTGCAGAGAGAAGGGCATCACAATTATACAAAAAAAGTTTGCCTCTAAGAGGGGGTTGGCCCAAGCAGCAGCAGTACCCCCCAGATGAGACAGGATGAAAGCAGCCTTGGTAGTGGAAGTGGGAAAGGATGAGGGACGACACAGAAAATGCAGCTTGCACTGGTTGACAAAAGTGCAATATTGCTTTGGGTCCCCCGTGAAACGTTCCAGAGGAGCCAAGGGAAACTGAGTGGATACTACTACAGGAGTTGGATCCTGCCTAGCCAGTGGAAAACCACAGCCAGAGGCAGGAGCACCTACTGCCTCAGCTCCTTGTAACACAGGAGTCGTAAGAATATCCTGAAGTGCAGAGATCATATCTGCCCTTAGATCAGAGACCATCTGCATGATCTGTGCCAAGCGTTCCGAGGGTTCCATTGGCACTTTTTCTTAAGGCTTCTAATTCTGTTACTCACCACTGTGTAGACAGGCAGGGGTGTTGTTCAGAACTTCTAAGGGAGTAAGCTGCTCAAGACTCAACGTTTCGGCCACTGCTGGAAAGACCACTTGAGGGATTACCCAGACTGGACCTCCTCTAACTGAGGAAACTCTTCTTGGCAATAGACCTTCCTGCTGTGCATAGAATACAGACAGGATGGTAGATTACCCAAAAGAGTGGGGAACACCCACACTGCTACACTAGGCTGCAAGGAAAATTCACACAATTAATATCACCAAAATAACAACAAGGCACAAGTACAGGTCTACGGACAGTATAACTATCCGGAAGAAGTAGACGGAACACTAAGGAAGGAGCCTAGAAAAATAATAGGAAAAGTTATCTCTATTCTTTGACTGAGGGTTAGGGTGTTTGACTGGAAGTGGAGTGGTTCTTACCCTCCAATATGAAAAGGAATCTTTTATTGATGAAACGACAGGAAAAAACAATAAAAGGGAAGATTAGTATGGGATACCTCCCCGAAAGGAACGAGGGTCGCAACTAGTTTCAGGGTGGTGCATTTGGGCACCAAAGCGTTCGAGGAATGTACGGGAAGAGTTCCAAATTCAGGGTTTGCAAAGCACCAAAGTTCAATATCCAGAGTACACTCTTCAGAGGGCAAAGAGAGCCAGGTTCCCAAAAGCAGAAGAAACCAACAGTACAATATATTAGCTTACCGGGTGAAGGAAGCAGTGTAATGCAGTGGAGCCCCTTATGAAAGGAGCGGTTGCCAAACAGAAACAGTCTGCAGGTATTCAATCAGGTCTGCTGAATCAGAAATGAGGCTCCGTGTTTCTTTGAGAAGCGGGGAATGAAATGGAGCAGCTCAAAGGGAGGAGTGTATAACGGAATTCACGGCACCAAAATGCCAGCAATTTGAAAACCACGGTCTCCAAGGGCGGCAGAGAATCGAAGGTTGGTTTGGCGGTCCGAGTCGGTATCAGCGGGTCAGGATTCAAACAGAGGTAGAGACATAGGCGGATCGGTTAAGGAATCTGAGGTCATAAACACGATGAAAGGCAAGGCAGCGAATAAGTTTAAAAAAACAAAACAAGTAACGCTAATTAGAAGCACTGTTGCGAGGGTTCTGGGCTCTTTTGACATGAAGCAGTTGTGGCTTGAAAGTCAGCGTCGGCTTGTAGACCTGCGCTGAGGTCAGCTGGCGAGTCATGTGACTTTTAGGCAACCGCCTCCGTTTCCCTAGCAACCTCCAGCGTTGCCAGAACAGAGACGCCCGCTGTAAGCAATGTTCCTTAACCCGGGGATACCGCAGGCGGTACGGGGTGGTAAGGACCCTAGATGTAACAATGGCATTGAATTACTTAAGGAAAAAATTGGTTTAAATGCCGAATCCACCTTAAATTTGATCCTGATTTACAGACCTCCATCCTTGTCTGAAGATTTCACGTCAGCGCTGTCCAACCTTCTACTGTCCTTCCTTAAACCCAATTCCAGTCTTCTGCTGTTTGGTGATTTAAACTTCTTGCTGGGCCTTAAATAAGACCCCTGTGGAGTAGAGTTGGAGAGGACTCTGGTGAACCTAGGTTTGGATCAGAAAAATCGGATACCTACCCACATCCTGGGGCACATGCTAGATTGGGTCTCCGCTATTAATGTTGTCATGAAAGATCTACAGGTATCTCCTTGTCCCTGGTCTGATCATTCGTTCGTCCACTTTGTTATCCAGGCTGATTTCCCTAAAAAACCAAAGGGGAAGGTGGATATTATTGGATGAAACACCAGACTAATTACGAGGACTAGAATAGAACCACTATTGAGCCCTAACATTTTTTTCTCTCCCAAAGAGACGTTGGGGGGATGTCAAAATTCTTGATCTCCAACCTAGAGGAGATTACTCATATCCTAGCTCCATAAAAATACAAAGACATTTGGAAGTAGATCAAAAGTAAACCATGGTTCTCTCAGGACTTGCAAAGGCAAAAATCTAATATGAGGAAACTCTTTTATTATTGGAAAACCAACCTGGTCCCAGGATCTCTGATGGCTTATAAAGGCGCAGCCAGAGGGTAGAAACTGCCCATCCTTGATGGCAAGAAAAACCTCTTTAATGAAAGGATTGTTAACGCTAAATCCGAGGTTAAAGAACTTTTTAAATTATTGAAAGAACCGGAATCCACCACTTCACCTGACATTGATTCTGTTTCGAAGGACGTGGCATGGTGTAAAGACCGGAGGGGGGTGGTCTGTACTTCGGCTCTCTATAAGATAGAGCAGAGGCACAGAGGACCCCTACCAAGATTCTCTTTTATTGGTATCTTGGTCGAGCAATCAAGGCCTAGCTTCTCAAGAGGTGATGCAAGCTGGTTCTTAAGTACAGTGTGGTCCCCAAGCACCCACAAAGGAATGTCCACACACTAATCGGTTACAACACAGTCTTTATATAATTAATGTTCAAAGGTATATACATTATCACGATAACTCACTTTGTACTCCGAAAATCAGCAATGGTAAATATATACAGTTTCTAAAGTGGTACCACTAACGTTATTAGATCTCATTAAAGTGCATACAGTCAGAATGACACACAGATCAAAATAAAGAGGAAACCAGCAGTAGAGAGAGGAAGGAAAGCAAGATGGTTTAGCAATTGGCAGAATACTGGCCCGTACCACAAGACACAGTTCTGTGTGGAGATCCCCCCACCTGGGCAACCAGTAGAAGAAAGATACAAGCCCAGTCCATATATTGTTCACACTAGACTTCCCAATAGTTCTGCAACCCCAAAGTACCTTGGTGTTGCAGCGTTCCTCGTCGGGGAATCAACGGCCCTTCTTGAGTGCCCTCCCTTTAAGGCAGGAGTCACGGGTCGTCAAACGTCCGACGGAGAACAGGTCGAGCTAAGACGGTGAAGTGGCTGTGTCGTTTCTAGAGGTGCTCGTTGACGGGGAAGCATAAACGTCCTGCCAGGAAGAGGCGTGCGGGGCACCTCAGTGTCGATAGTTCTGGACCGCAAAGAGTTGAAGAACTGTGGCCCAGCAAGGGCGTCGAGTCGTCGGCATCTCTGTGGTCTTTGGGTGGCAGGAAACCCACCGGTGGATGCTCCTCGGCGTGTCGACGGTCAGGCCTTCTCCAGCAGGATACAGCAGCGACGCTGCGGACGAGAGCGTCCTTGGATCAATGAAGTTCTTAGGCAAACGGGAGCATGGCGGCTCCGGTCGGCGACGGTGGTCGTCGACAGTGGCAGATAACAGTCTGGGCGCTTCTCCTTGGAGTTCCGCAGCAGTCCCCGTATCGGGTCGACAGCCTGTTGAAGGTCTGTCTACCAGGGAGTTTAGGCAAAGATCAGCTGTGCACGATGGTCCCTCGTAGCTCGGGAAGAGGGCGCCCTACCAGGTCCTCTCTGGGTCAGTCCTTGAAGCACAGCAGCTTTCAGATTGTGAAGGAGAGCAACAGCAATTCTTCTCGTCCAGCAGGGCTTCAAGATCAAGCTTCAGTTACTCCAGTTACTCATCGTAGTGGACTTCAGCTTCTGAAAACGATTCCTAGCCGTGAGAGATCCCCAGATATACTGTTGATCTCCCATTCATTCCGCTGGGTCACACTCAAGCATCCAATCACGACTATGGTCATTCATGCAGGCAGGCAGTCAATCAGGCACACGGTGCATTCAGGCCAATCACTTCTCTCCAGACACTCACAACAAGTTATGTGTATTGGGACAAGTACCGATCCATTCAACACTCCAAGCTGCATTCATACAGGTTTTGGGCAGGGCTGTCTCAACCATTGTGTCAACCACCAGATACTAGACAGCCACAACATAGAATGTATATTCGTCACACACTCCATTCACCCAGCTCCAACCACAGGCGTATCCACTACATACGGTCGTTGAGAAGGCTCCAGCCAGTCTGGTCGGCACTTCCCCACACTACCATATACGGAACTTCCACCCAACAGCCAGTCAGGGGGAAGGGACAGAGGCAGGGCTTCCCGGGACTTCAAGATGATCAAGGTAACAGGTGATAGAAGGCAAGAGGCCATGGGGGCCATTTTGTCTACATCCGGAATCTACCGATTCCAATGACAGGGCCTGGGCATCCCAAAATGGAGGATGCTCAGGGCACCAGTCATTTCAGCACGGAGCTACCACCAGCCCATACCCGGTTCTGTGGGTCACACACAGGTGCCCAAAAACATACACTAGGGGCACAGGGTTGCACCCCTACCCATGGGTGCCATAAGGGTATCCCATGGGTCTGTTCACCAAACCAAAAGAGAGAGAGAGCTGCACTGCCAGGAGTCCCACATAAACTCCTGTGCAGAAAACACAACAGAACATACAATAAAAAGCAGTAAAGGACAAGGATAGGGAGGCCCTGTCCCTCCGATGCATTTCCAGCATCACACATGGTGCCAGAGCATTCAAGATGCTATGGTTAATAAATTGAAGGGTATCAAGGCAGACATCTCCCAAAAGAAAGACGCCTCCTCGTCGGACCAGAGCAAGCCTTGTACAGATTACTTTAAAAGATGTCCTTCCATCCCACAGATTAATTATCTGCCCCCCACCTTACTTGCAGCGATCTGCACATTCGTGAACGCATCACTTGTTGAGGGTCACGTTCCAACTGATATTAAACAATCCTCGACCGGGATGCATATGGGCAAATTGCACAACATTTAAACAAATACCCCATTTTGAACCGTCGACAATCTGGTTTTAGAGCAGGCTACGGCACGGAGACTGCTCTATTAGAATTGAAATCCAGACTGCGGGATAGAATGGATAAGGGGCTGGCATCTATGCTCATTCTTTTGGACTTGTTGGCCGCGTTCATTTGGTAGACCGTGCAAAATTAGTTTCAAGGTTAGAGGACGTGGCCAATTTTTCTCTAGCTGCTACACGCTGGGTCTAATCATTCCTCAATAACAGAGAAAGCAGAGTGTGCTCTGAGGTGGCAGAGTCAGTCTCATTTCCAGTGGAATACGGTGTACCACAGGGGGCTTGCATATCCCCTTGTCTGTATAACATTTTTATGGCGATGTATTTTCGCACTGCTGGATCAGGAAGGGATCTTATTCACCAACTATACGGACGATAGGCAGTGCGTCGTCCCCTTAGTAGGATCTCATGACCAAGACAAAGAAGAATTGAATAGGGTTTATGTTCTAATTGAAACATTGATGTTATGGAACAACCTGACGCTGAATAGGTCTAAGACCGAATTATTAATAGTCAGTTCGCAGTCCATGCTGTCTAAACTGGACTCGGCTTATGAAGTTTTTTTACTGGCGGAGGTTAAGATAACCCCCCCTCAAGAAAGTAAAAACATTGGGTGTCACTTCGATCAGTGCCTCACTATGAAGGTCCATGGTCTCCGCGGCCACGTATTATATCAAACTTCTTACTCATTTAAGACCTCTAATAACTCAGGCCAATGCAGAGACCATAGAAAGAGCTATAATTGGTGCCAAGTTGGATTATTGCTGTAGCCTACTAACCGGGCTTAGTAAATCAGTAACAAGTAGGCTACAAATAATTCTAAACAGGGCTGTAAGGGTGGTCATGGGTCTCTCCAGACGTGACCATGTCTCGGAGGCGAGAAGAGCACTGCACTGGCTTCCGGTGGAGGCCGAATACATTCTTGCCTCCTTGCGAACACTTTCACATGCATTCTTGGCATTATGCCCGGTTACCTGCAGGTCTTTATCCAGGAAAAGGCTGCGTGCAGATCTCTCAGATCTAATAATCAAAAATGACTAATGATCCTGAGATGCAGAACAAGGAAGACAGAAAAGGGAGCATTCTGTTTTGCTGCTCCTAAGGCGTGGAATGACCTTCTGCTTGAACTCAGATTCCAAGACAAGCTTGAACCTTGCAAGAGAAGGCTTAAAACATGGCTGTTAGCCTAGCTTCTATTGTGGCCTTTTCCTACCAGTCTTTTCCCACCTGCTATTTGCTTGAATTGTCCTTTCTGGGCTTTTTTGTTTGTCAGCGCCCTCATGCCCATGGGTTCAAGGTTTGCGCTATACAAATAATGAAAGTAAAGTAAAGTAAAAGCAGTGTACGACATGGTATAGAGGCAATGAGGATTAGTTGAAGAGATTGGTTTTGAGTTTCTTCCTGAACAGATTGTAGGATGGTTTTTTCTGCAAATTGGGTGAGGTTGTTCCAGATGGGGGGGCAACGCAAACTAGGAAGCGAGATCTGCCAGCCCTTATGCAGTTGAACTTGGTGTGATGAGACGGTGTCTGTACTGTACGCAGCTCTTTAGGCTCTCAGTGAGGTGTGTCTCTTGAGTTTTTGTGCAAGGTATGAAGCGGCGTCGTTAGAGAGGCAGTGATGGGCGATGGACAGGATCTTGAAGAAGATTATGTCTTTGACTAGGAGCCAGTGGGCGAACCTCCTGTCCTCTGAGATATGATCGTGAATACCTATGTTCAATGCAGCCTGGAGGGCATTGTTCTGAATTGTTTGTAGTTTGTTCATTGTAGTGCATTACAATATTTTAATTTGGCCCTGAGGACGGTTTGTGCGACAGGAAGCCTATTCTCAGAGGACAGGAATGGTTTACTAGCGTTGATGAGCTTTGTGGCGTGTCCTGTGGCTGAGGGAATATGATTAATCTGTCATGACATGTTGAGTGATGAATCAAGGTAGACACCCAGTGTTTTTACTGACGTGGCAACAGGGATTTTGTGACCATCAATGATGAAGGCCTTGTATATGTTGTCCAGTTTGACCAGGCTGACCGGGGGATAAATCAGAAATAGATTGTTTTTCTCATTGTTGTGACAGAGGCTGTGTGAAGCCATTCAGGATTGGATACATTCATAAATGGAGTTCAATTTGAGTGTGTCCTGTGTGTTGTCGTCAATGAGGGGGTTGAGAATTTGGGTGTTGTCAGCGTAATTAGGGGACAAGATGCTTAGCGAGTCAAGGTGGTGAAACAACTGTTTAGTAAAAAAGTTGTATAACTTGGGCGAGACACAAGATGTGATGTTTACCGCATGTGGTAGATACTGCATGCGGTACTACCTTGTGTGGTGGTAATAATTGTAATTGTTAGATGGACAATCTCAATTGCCTTTTTCATCAATTAGAAGTCTAAACGCCCCTTGCAAGCTTGGGGGAAATTCCATAGAAGCCACAATTTTTAAGTAAAATGGGTCCATAACCTTGACCCATGCGTAAAGATATCAGTAGGCAACCAATCCCTCCCCTCAGAGCTTCATCTGATTTCTACGAAATTAGAGCCTCCTTTACATCAACGGCTGTGGAAATCATCAGTTCAGATAGAAGTACCATTAAAGAACCACATGAATGTTGACTAAAACCTCTAGCACGTTGGATCCCAGACTTAGATGCCGGTTATATGGCATACAAGTACTAAAAGTGATCAGACCACCTTCTTTAATGTTGTAATCTGATTTTGGAACATAGAACAGACAGGGTGTCATTGACAACAATTTTCCAGAAATCTCTCTGGTTCTTTCTGAGTACAGAACTTGGTAGTGCATCCCATTTCTTTTCCATGCAATAATCCTCCTTAAGGGAAATTATTTCTATACACCCCCTCCTCATAAGGGCCATTGCTACAAACATTTTAATGATAGTGTTTTAAATGAGCACCAGGTCCAGTTTACATTATTTAGTTGGGGATTCATGTATACAACTCTTTCAACACAGAAATATTTGTAAAATATAAAGCTTTGTGTTAATTCTTATGTTCTCAAAATACTCTTTGATTTTATGCAAAGCAAGGTGGAACTCTCACTGGTGCTATTTGCCCCTTTCCTTTCTTTCATGGAGGAATCTCAAAAGAGTACAAAATGAGATTACCAGACATAACATCTTGAAATGATGACCTTCTATTAGAACTAAGGAAAGAAAAACCTGGTAATTGACTGCACTATTTATTATTTAGTAACATGAATAAACCTGCATGTGTCTCCTTTTATAAACAGAGTGAGCACATTTTACAATGTGGATTGTGATCAGATGACAACTTTCTTCTAGAGCACCATGTTGACAATTGGGGATGTAATAGCGACATTCTTCATAGCATTAATGGGGAGCTGAATCATGAAATTCCAATCATCAGAAAAAGAACATTGAAGGTGGTCATCTACTTGACCAGTAGAAGATGCATTGATCGTGATTCGGTATGAAGTATGCTGTGGCTACCTCTCCCAGTCACCTAACGTTATGCCTAACCTCAATTTTCTGGGATGTTTGTAATCGTATCTTTTGCAGTGGACAAACTTTGGTATCAGTAGACAGACTGGAAATGAAGAGAAAGCTTGTGACTTCTGTTGTCTGGGCAAACGGACAGCAGCCAGTCATCAAAGGTAGTTTCTTTTCGGTTCACTGTAAGAACCAATCCTAGGCCACCAAAGGCTGCCTCCCTGGCACTGCTTTACATCAAGAATATTCAAAGGTGGTGTCATGGGTACAAAAATGGACTCCCCAAATGACTCTGGAATGCAGACTATAACCTATAACTATCTTTCTCCCACGTTCTTAGTTTCCCCCAAAAAGTCTTATTTATTATACTTGGTAGTCTTGCCAGTCCCATCAGATTCTCTAAATATATATTTTTTAAACAATTGTATTTATTTTATTCAACATACAACACAAACCAAACTTGAATTTTGTTTCTCTCAATCAGTGTCTTCTGCTTCTCCCGTGCCCTCCCTCCCACTAAAGCCTACTCTCCTTCACATTCCATTTATTCATCTTGCAGCGGGAGTCCCCCTCCCTTGTTTTCTGCTGAGTCCCGGTCACACGACCAGTCTTTTGTGGGCCCAAACAACGTGGCTATTAAATGTTTCCAGGCTGTAAAGGTTTCAGCTTCCTCCTCCCCACCAGAATTACCAGCTTCCTGCCATACTGTGGTTTCAGCTTCTGCCCATTTCCGAAGGTCTTTCCACCAGACTTCTATTCTCGGTTTATGGCATTCCTTCCATCCCATAGCAACTCTGCGCTTCGCAAGTATATATGCCAGATCTTTTAATTTACTTACATGCTTAAGTTTGCGTGGTCTGGGGAACCCTCCTATCAGGCATGCCCATGCTGTATCTACCATTATCTTGATCCCTTTTTCTTCTAGCCTATATGCAACTTCTCCCCAGAATCTCTCAATTACTGGACATGCCCAAAACATATGTGCCATTCCGGCGTTTTCTTCGTCACATTTGGGGCATGATTGTCGCCCTGCATTTTTAAATTTAGCTATCCTCTGGGGTGTCATATGTGCCCTATGAGTTATATATAATTGTATTTGTTGTAACCTTGCATTCCTTGACACTTTCTTATGGTACCCTTGGGCTCGCTCCCACATCCCATCAGTCATAGGACACCCACTTCTTCCTCCCAGTCCTGCCTCAGTTGTTCCACTTCCTTTCCTACTTTGGACATCACCAGCTCATATATTCTAGATATTTCATGTCCTCCTTCTTCTATGTCATATATTATATCTATGGTGGCATCCGGTTTATCCTCTAGTACTATTTCGGACCATGTTTCTTTGATTCTCCGCACCACCCTATGGTATGTAATATATTGTCCTGTATGTAACCCTGTTTCATCCACCAGCATCCCAAAGTCTGTTATGCTCCCCACTGGCCATATATCTCCCATTGTTGCTATCCCTACTGGTTCCCAATGTTTCCTGATCATCAGCTTAGCTTAGTTGGCTTTCTTTTCCCGGCAGTGCAACTAATGGCACTTGCGGGGATACAGGGATGGGTTCTCCATTGCCTGACAGGCCCTACGCCATATTTCCCGTCCCAATATCATCATCCTCGGGCACTCTTTCATATCTGATTTGGGCAGCCAGATCATTTCCTTTAGGAAGAATGGGGCACATTCCAGTCCGAACAGCCTAGTTTCTGAGGTTGGTTCTTCTGATAAACATTTTGCCACATATTGTAGTTGGCTTGGTAGATAGTAAATTTCAAGGTTTGGCAGTTTTATCCCCCCTCTATGATGTGATTTTTGTAGCTTCCAAAGGGCAATTCTTTTCCTCGTCCCATGCCAGAGGAATTCCCTAAATATGCTATGTAACCTGGCAAAGAATCGCCTTGGTATCAAGTACAGTATATTACCAAAATAATGCAACAATCTAGGCAGGACGACCATTTTCAGCATTGCCCCTCTCCCCATCATCGCCATGGAGAGCTTCACCCAGAACTTCATGCTATTTTCGATGCTCTTAATCGCATTCCCGGTATTGTGCTGGTGCTCTGCCTCGACAGTATGGTAAATATCTAACCCAAGATATCTGAACGTGTTGAACTCCCATGGTATTTGCAGGACAGGTAATTGTTCTAGTGGGATCCCTTTGTATCTACCCAGCGGAAATATACATGATGTTTTGGGGTTCACTGCTATGCCGGACAGCAACGCAAATTGCTCCATCACTTCCAGTACATATTGGAGGTTTTCTTCGGGGTAGCGTAAATACAACAGCATATCATCTGCATACAAGGAGATTAAGTGTGGTTCCCCTTTTATGGTGATTCCTATTACGTCGTACTGTTGCCTTAGGTATATCGCCAGGGGCTCTAGTGCTAACATACACAGCATAGGGGACCACGGGCATCCCTGTCTAGTACCCATACTGAGTTGCCTTCTCTCCAATATTATTGCTCACGTTTTAACCATGGCCAGCGGTGTGCTATATAATAGCTGGACCCATTTAAGATACCCAGGCCCTATCCCATAGCTGGTCAGGGCTGCAATCAACCAAGGCCATTTGTCTGAGTCAAAGGCCTTTATTGCGTCCAGCGATACAATTGCCATTTCGGCCGCGTCCCCATTCGTTTGTTCAATGACTCAGTGGAGTCGTCTAAGATTGTTGGATACATTCCTATTTGGGACATACCCGGTCTGGTCGGGGTGTATTAATTTGTTAATAATCTTCCTCATTCTGTTCGCTAGAACCGCTGTGAGCATTTTGCTGTCTTGGTTTAGCATTGATAGCGGTCTAAATGATCCACAATCATTGCCAGGCTTATTGGTTTAGGGAGCGTCATGATAATTGCCTCTCTTAGGGACTCTGTCAGCCTTCCCATTTCGTACGCCTCATTTAGCACCGCTAAAAGCGGGGGGAGCACCTCCTTTCTATACATTTTATAAAATTCACTAGGGAGTCCATCGGCCCCCGGAGTCTTGCTGGTGGGCAGTTGCACTACTACCTCTTCTAATTCTTCTAGGGGGTTTCGGGGCATCCAGCTCTTCTCGCTCCTCTGCGCTAATTTGCGGCAAACCTATGTCTCCAAGTGTTTGTCTTATTTTCCTACCATCGCTTCCCTCCTTATCTCCGTACAGGAGTTGGTAGTAATGTGTGAATTCTCGGTTAACGCCTTCTTGAGTGTCCACTATGCGCCCATCTTCTTTTGTTATTGTTCTGATTGTAAGTTTGGGGGTCTCGCTTTTATATAACCATGCCAGTGCCCTCCCTGACTTATCACCTCCAGCATGCTGTCTCTCTATGTACATTTTATAGCTTAGGTTACAAAATCTCTCCCAGAATCCAACACATTTCTGTTGCAGCCTAAGTATTGTTTCATTATCTTCCTTGGTAGTACTTTCCCTTCTCGACGCTGTTTCTAATTCTTTTTCAGCTTCCTGCAGTTCAGTTAATATCCCTCCTTCTAGTCCCTTGGACTTAGCTATAGCTATCCCCCTCACAACCACTTTAAGGGCTTCCCAGAACATACCAGCAGTCTCGACACTGCCAGTGTTGGTCTCAAAAAGCTTATTATTTCTTCTCTCAAATCCTCCCTGAAAATTGTATCTTTGAACGCCTTAGCTCTGAGGCACCACGTTGGTATCCTCACTCTTGGGGGTCGGTATTGCCATATCAGAACCAGCGGTGAGTGGTCCGATAGGACCCTCGCTTTGTATTCTGTCTGCGCTATTTCTGCCATTAGTCCTTGTGTGGCAAACATATAATCCAGCCTCGTATGCAAATTTTGTGGGGCCGAGTAATGCGAATATTGCCTATCCTGCAGGTGATGTGCCCTCCATGCATCCTCAAACCCGAGATCCGTCAGCAGTGTCTGCAACGCCCTGGCAGCGGGGGTGGGTCTGTCTATTTTTTTATCTGATCTGTCAAGTTTCATATTTAATGTGCAGTTGAAATCTCCTCCCCAAATCACCGCCCCCCCAGGCACATGCCAAGTTTGCTATATAGGGTTCTAAAGTATGCCGCTATGTCCTGGTTCGGGGCATATGTATTGATGATGTTTATTTCTTTGTTCTCCACCAACCCTTTTATTATGACCATCCTCCCATCCGCTGTAACGCTCACCTTGTATCCACAGGGATGCCACCCGACTGGTCTGGAATGCTTCTTGGACGGATGCACCTCCCCGGGTACTTGCGCTGCCGTGGGCTTAGTCTGGAAGACAGGAGTTCAATTTTAGCCACAAACGCCTTCTCTCGGGGCCCGCCTCCCAAGTGTCCCCTTGCGAACCCCTTAGAGCCTCTCTCACCTTGTATTTCGATAAGGTGCACTCCCCGTCCTGCCATTCTGTGCAGGGGCGCATCATGGTTGGGCACCTTTCCGCCGAGTAACTTCACTGGCGTGGGCCCGGGAGTCCAGGCCAGCTGCGACTCCACTCTTGAGGTAAGTCTTTAGTCTTTTTAAAGAATAAGTGTACGCAATAGTTGTTGCCCTGTTGACCTTCTCTTTCTCTCGTTGATGCAGAAGGGGTGATGGAGACGTCGAGCAGATGGAGAGGGCAGTGCTCGAGTAGGTAAGAGAATGCGCGAAGCGCAGCGCTATGAGCGTCTTTGAAATAAGCTAACCTGTGCTATCCTTCCTTGCAGGTCGCCGAGAAATTCCTGGAAGAAATGTGGCCAGATGGAAGCGGAGCATAGATTGGAAGATGTCCGGTCGGCGATGGAGTTCCAGGAGAGTTTTGGTAAGTAAGCAGAGCCTGGAGGCGATGGAATCGGAAGATGAAGGCTTACTAATTGTCCTCTTCTTGACTCTCCTCTCTAGGATGTTACTAGTGGAAGAAGATGAGTTCCAGGGAAGGTTCCGGATTGATCGAGGAGCTGGAGGCAGAACAGATAAGGATGAATAACGGTGTTCTTCTTCTTCTCCCCGGAGATGCAGGCCAAGGATGCTGCAAGCAGGCCTCGGTGAACGGCACGCTGCAAGTGCAGAACAATGCGAAGCAAGTGCCTCAGCTCGGGCGTGGCTTAAATAGCAGCAGGTATCCCAGGTGCCTTCAGGGCGGACCACGCCCTGGATGCTAGACTGCATGATGCAGTTCCACGTTGATCCTTGTGGGGGCAGCCATGTTGGTCCATTGCCCAATGGAAACTCTACCAGCCATATGAGCCTGGCGCCAATGGAACCAGGACTGGCTCCAGGACAGCCGAGAGGGGCATGATTGGGCCCTTGGGGCCTTGCAGGAATACTGTGGAGAGGGCCAGAGGCCCTGAGTTCCCAGGCCAGGGGTTAAGGTCGTGACATCCGCTTCCACAGTGGATTGTAGTAGCTGGAATGGGACAAGCGGTGCTACCCAGGTAATCACACCTCTAGCATAAGCTGAGTATGTTGCACCCACAACAGTCCCCTTCCACTTCTTTTGGATTACCTCTAAACTTTCTTGTGTGAGGTGAGTCTCCTATATCAGGGCTATGTCTATTTTGTGTCAACGCAGATACATCATAACCTTGTTGCTCTTTAGGTACCTATTGAGCCCTCTAACATTCCAAGTGATTACTTTAAGGTCCCCCATGATTTGTTAACATCCCGTCCCTCCCTCTGCAAGTGCAGTCCCTATCTAGAGTTTTTCCTCCTGCGTGTAGGCTCATTCCCCAACTTAAACTTCCCCTAACTATAAACACTTCAACTTCTCCCACCTCCCTCCCTCCCTCCTCCCATCCCCACCCCAACACACTTCCCAACTCCCAACGTTCCCCCACCCCTCCCAACTGTAGGCCGGCTCCATCCCTGGATCTCAGGCACACCTGCATCTAGCCCTTTTACTTGGGCACAGCAGGGAAGCGTCGCCCTACTGGCGCTTCCGCTGTTCTACCTACTGGGGTTAGGTCCTCTGCCTGCAGTGGCTCCTGCGTTGGCATCCACCAGTGTGCATTCTCTGCTCAGAGTTTCATTATGCAATTCTATATTCCAGTCCAGCTTGTTCATATCATTAGGCATATCAATAGGTTAGGTCAATACTTTACCCAAGCCTCCTTCATCATTGTTTCTGTCCTCTGCCTTACAGCTTCACCCTCCCCTGCAGTTTCCGGTGTAGTGTTGGGTTACTTCTCCTGTTCTTCGCCACCTTGCCCATTGCCAGACTCCGGGAATCCATGAGCGTTCAGCCATTCCATCACCTCTTCTGGAGTGTCGTAGAAGTGTTCTTTGCCTTTGTGTAGGACCTTGAGTTTCGCAGAATACAAAAGCATGTACTTAAGGCCCGTTGTCCGCAATCTTCTTTCGCCGCCACATAACTGTACCGCAGTCTCTTTACCGCCATAGTGTAATCCGGGTATGTAGTGACCGTCGCAGATGCTTGCGTTATTGTCCCCCCTTTCCGAAAGAATTCCAGGATCTTTTCTCTGTCTCTGTAATTCAGAATCTTTGCTATGATTGCTCGAGGTGGGGCACCGGGTTAAGGTCCCCTCGTCAGAGCCCTATGTGCTCGTTCTATGACAAATCCTTGTGAGAGCTTGCCGGCCCCAATTTCCAGAATGAGCATATTTTCCACATAGTCCGTGAAGTCTGGGCCTTCTTCTCCTGCTTGCAGGCCTACCAGCCGTATATTGTTGCGTCGTGCTCTCCCTTCGGCCACCTCTGCGCGGTCCTCCAGTTTCGACACTTGCTGTTTTAGTATATGGACCTCCTTAGCGTTGGTGGTGCTGGTCTCTGTGTTGCCTTTTACTGCACTCTCGAGGCCACTAGTTCTTTCCGCACAAGCCGACCACTATCCGAGTTGCATCTATCTTTGTCTCAAGGGTCGCCTCCAGGTCTGCCATCGCAGCCCCCCATGAGGATTTTAGTTCAGTTATGGCTGCCGGGATCTGATGGTCGTTTGTCGGCCCTGATCCGGTGCAGTGGTTTTTGCTTGTGTGGGTGTGTGCGGAGTCTGGTTTGTTTTAGTAAAGATATCCATCGTAGGTTGCTTCCCTTTGCCTTTGCCTCCCTTGAGCGCCAGCACTCTTGTATTCTCGACGCAGCTCGTCCTCTGCTGAAGGCTGCGTGCTATCGGACGTGTTGCGATACAGGTTTGGCCAGCGGTTGTGTTTGATGCGTGCAAAGCTCCTTATGGTGCTGCCAGCGCTTCTCTTAGTGTGAGGGCCGCCTCACGCGTGGCTACAAGCCCAGCTCCTCAGTCCGTCGAGCTTACCAGGTCTGCGTTGGCTCTCAGAGGTACAGACCATGTGCGAGTTCAGCCTAGGGGCCCTAGCTTGGCCTCATCAGGCCTCTTCTCCCCACGTGCCACGTGCTCCTTTTCTGGCCGGCAGTGGCTTCAGCCTCCGAGCAAGATGTGCTACTCCGTCTTACCGGAATTCGGGTGCCCCTTGGGGTAGTGAAGTTGCTCCCTCGGCCGTTCTACCAATTGGGCATTTTGTTACATGTGCCTTTCAGTGCTCCTCATACCAGGTACATGAGGTCGCCGGCACATCACCCTCGTGCCCTGCACTAGGGATGCCTGCTCATTTATCAGCTTCTCGCTGTTTTTGGCACTCTGCCTGGGCGCTTTTGCCTGGGGTTCAGGCTCTTTCCGCCTCTGCTCCAGAGGGCCACCCCAGTATAATGTCTCCTGGGCCCTTCCGTCCGTATGGCACGTTGTGTGGCCCCCCGGGTCACGGAAGCAACCTCCTGGATTATAGCCTTGGGGTGCTCTGGATCCAGGTACCCACGTTATTCATCACGGAGGTGCTCACAAAGCATGAGCAGTGTTTCCTTCTCCATGTGTGGCCATTTGTGTGGTTTTCCACTTGCAGTTGTCTCTGCTTCTTGTTTCTGTTGCTTTAGCTTATGTGGGGCTCTTCTTTGGCCCTCCTCTAGTTCCCTTTCGTGTTCCAGTCACGTGCGACATACTTCCCAGGGGCATCCGCAGTGTTACATGCCACCTCCCATTATGTGGTCATCTAGGGCCCCGTTCCGTTTCGCGTGCAGTCCCCGGGGGCTCTTCCTCCGTTCGCTGTGCTATTTCTTCGCCGCTGGGTCTGCTCACTGCGCTGGCACCTCGATGCTCTCCTGCAGCCGTTTTATCCAACGGTCTGCGTACTCCTCAGTACGCTCTCCTCCACGGCGGTCTATCAGCACTCCGACTCAGGCTTCTGGCTTTGTGCCGACACTTCTCCTCACCCTGCGCTGTGCGGGGCTGTCTCCACCATGTGCGGGCCAGGTAGTCTTCGTTGTCCACATCTGTTCCAAATTCAGCGGCCGTCTGCACATCAGAGATCCCTTTGTTCTGGGACTGCCGCCATTTTGCCAGGACTTCCCGTAACCTTCTCAGTCCCACAACTCGGGTTCTGAACCTGCTTTTCACACGGCGATGCATCCGCTGGGGACTCTCCACCTTCCCATATCCATATTGATGTATGCTTGCTGGAATTTCAGAGCATTTTCTTGCACTCTGTCGGATCAATTTGGCAGCCATGTTGGTCCATTGCCCAATGGAAACTCTACCAGCCATATGAGCCTGGCGCCAATGGAACCAGGACTGGCTCCAGGACAGCCGAGAGGGGCATGATTGGGCCCTTGGGGCCTTGCAGTAATACTGTGGAGAGGGCCAGAGGCCCTGAGTTCCCAGGCCAGGGGTTAAGGTCGTGACATCCGCTTCCACAGTGGATTGTAGTAGCTGGAATGGGACAAGCGGTGCTACCCAGGTAATCACACCTCTAGCATAAGCTGAGTATGTTGCATCCACAACAGTCCCCTTCCACTTCTTTTGGATTACCTCTAACCTTTCTTGTGTGAGGTGAGTCTCCTGTATCAGGGCGATGTCTATTTTGTGTCAACGCAGATACATCATAACCTTGTTCCTCTTTAGGTAGCTATTGAGCCCTCTAACATTCCAAGTGATTACTTTAAGGTCCCCCATGATTTGTTAACATCCCGTCCCTCCCTCTGCAAGTGCAGTCCCTATCTAGAGTTTTTCCTCCTGCGTGTAGGCTCATTCCCCAACTTAAACTTCCCCTAACTATAAACACTTCAACTTCTCCCACCTCCCTCCCTCCCTCCTCCCATCCCCACCCCAACACACTTCCCAACTCCCAACGTTCCCCCACCCCTCCCAACTGTAGGCCAGCTCCATCCCTGGATCTCAGGCACACCTGCATCTAGCCCTTTTACTTGGGCACAGCAGGGAAGCGTCGCCCTACTGGCGCTTCCGCTGTTCTACCTACTGGGGTTAGGTCCTCTGCCTGCAGTGGCTCCTGCGTTGGCATCCACCAGTGCGCATTCTCTGCTCAGAGTTTCATTATGCAATTCTATATTCCAGTCCAGCTTGTTCATATCATTAGGCATATCAATAGGTTAGGTCAATACTTTACCCAAGCCTCCTTCATCATTGTTTCTGTCCTCTGCCTTACAGCTTCACCCTCCCCTGCAGTTTCCGGTGTAGTGTTGGGTCACTTCTCCTGTTCTTCGCCACCTTGCCCATTGCCAGAGTCCGGGAATCCATGAGCGTTCAGCCATTCCATCACCTCTTCTGGAGTGTCGAAGAAGTGTTCTTTGCCTTTGTGTAGGACCTTGAGTTTCGCAGAATACAAAAGCATGTACCTAAGGCCCGTTGTCCGCAATCTTCTTTCGCCGCCACATAACTGTACCGCAGTCTCTTTACCGCCATAGTGTAATCCGGGTATGCAGTGACTGTCGCAGATGCTTGCATTATTGTCCCCCCTTTCCGAAAGAATTCCAGGATCTTTTCTCTGTCTCTGTAATTCAGAATCTTTGCTATGATTGCTCGAGGTGGGGCACCGGGTTAAGCTCCCCTCGTCAGAGCCCTATGTGCTCGTTCTATGACAAATCCTTGTGAGAGCTTGCTGGCCCCAATTTCCAGAATGAGCATATTTTCCACATAGTCCGTGGGGTATGGGCCTTCTTCTCCTGCTTGCAGGCCTACCAGCCGTATATTGTTGCGTCGTGCTCTCCCTTCGGCCTCCTCTGCGCGGTCCTCCAGTTTCGACACTTGCTGTTTTAGTATATGGACCTCCTTAGCGTTGGTGGTGCTGGTCTCTGTGTTGCCTTTTACTGCATTCTCGAGGCCACTAGTCCTTTCCGCCATAACTCGTACATCTTGTCTGAGCAAGCCGACCTCTATCCCCACTGCATCTATCTTTGTCTCAAGGGTCGCCTTGAGGTCTGCCATCGCAGCCCCCCATGAGGATTTTAGTTCAGACATGGCTGCCAGGATCTGATGGTCGTTTGTCGGCCCTGATCAGGTGCAGTGGTTTTTGCTTGTATGGGTGTGTGCGGAGTCTGGTTTGTTTTAGTAAAGATATCCATCGTAGGTTGCTTCCCTTTGCCTTTGCCTCCCTTGAGCGCCAGCACTCTTGTATTCTCGACGCATCTCGTCCTCTGCTGAAGGCTGCGTGCTATCGGCCGTGTTGCGATACAGGTTTGGCCAGCGGTTGTGTTTGATGCGTGCAAAGCTCCTTATGGTGCTGCCAGCGCTTCTCACGCGTGGCTACAAGACCAGCTCCTCAGTCCGTCGAGCTTACCAGGTCTGCGTTGGCTCTCAGAGGTACAGACCATGTGCGAGTTCAGCCTAGGGGCCCTAGCTTGGCCTCATCAGGCCTCTTCTCCCCACATGCCACGTGCTCCTTTTCTGGCCGGCAGTGGCTTCAGCCTCCGAGCAAGATGTGCTACTCCGTCTTACCGGAATTCGGGTGCCCCTTGGGGTAGTGAAGTTGCTCCCTCGGCCGTTCTACCAATTGGGCATTTTGTTACATGTGCCTTTCAGTGCTCCTCATACCTGGTACATGAGGTCGCCGGCACATCACCCTCGTGCCCTGCACTAGGGATGCCTGCTCATTTATCAGCTTCTCACTGTTTTTGGCACTCTGCCTGGGCGCTTTTGCCTGGGGTTCAGGCTCTTTCCGCCTTTGCTCCAGAGGGCCACCCCAGTATGTCTCCTGGGCCCTTCCGTCCGAATGGCACGTTGTGTGGCCTCCCGGGTCATGGAAGCAACCTCCTGGATTATAGCCTTGGGGTGCTCTGGATCCAGGTACCCACGTTATTCATCACGGAGGTGCTCACAAAGCATGAGCAGTGTTTCCTTCTCCATGTGTGGCCATTTGTGTGGTTTTCCACTTGCAGTTGTCTGTGCTTCTTGTTTCTGTTGCTTTAGCTTATGTGGGGCTCTTCTTTGGCCCTCCTTTAGTTCCCTTTTGTGTTCCAGTCACATGCAACATACTTCCCAGGGGCATCCGCAGTGTTACATGCCACCTCCCATTATGTGGTCATCTGGGGCCCTGTTCGGTTTCGCGTGCAGTCCCCGGGGGCTCTTCCTCCATTCGCCGTGCTATTTCTTCGCCGCTGGGTCTGCTCACTGCGCTGGCACCTCGATGCTCTCCTGCAGCCGTCTTATCCAACGGTCTGCGTACTCCTCAGTACGCTCTCCTCCACGGCAGTCTATCAGCACTCCGACTCAGGCTTCTGGCTTTGCGCCGACACTTCTCCTCACCCTGCGCTGTGCGGGGCTGTCTCCACCATGTGCGGGCCAGGTAGTCTTCGCTGTCCACATCTGTTCCAAATTCGGCGGCCGTCTGCACATCAGAGATCCCTTTGTTCTGGGACTGCCGCCATTTTGCCAGGACTTCCCACAACTCGGGTTCTGAACCTGCTTTTCACACAGCGATGCATCCTCTGGGGTCTCTCCACCTTCCCATATCCATATTGATGTATGCTTGCTGGAATTTCAGAGCATTTTCTTGCGCTCTGTCGGATCAATTTGCAAATCCTCAGAGCTCACACAAGGAGCAGCCTAGTCCATGGCTGTCAAGCCACGCCCCCCATCAGATTCTATACTTGTTTGTTTGTTTATTGTATTTGTATTATTTCATCACATTTACCGTATCATACCTTTTGCTCTTCTGTCTTTCACTTCTTCTAACATTCACATTGGCATTACAGGGGAGATCCTCTGCGCCCCCTTCTTTCCGGACCCATATTCTTCTCACTAACCCTTCCTCGACCCCAACCCTTACCTTACACATCCATTGCCACCTTGACAATGTGAAGATGCAGACGGTGTAAAGGTATGAGAAAGTAAATGCAAGACGAAGTACATGTCTGACAAAGTCAATGTAGAAGAGGTACGTGTTGAAGTTTTTTAGGCGAGGTAAAGGGAAGTTACTTCTATGCTATGGTTCCTAGCTAGCCTAGCTCTCTCAGGCTTCAACTTTTCTGTTTTGCTTAGATCTTCAGGCTTTCTCCCCTCCCCCACCCTGTTTTCAGGCCCAGGCCCATGAGAAATGTAACACCTCTATACCTGGTGCCTTGGATGTGACCCAGCTCTGCCACCTCTTGACTTGCCTTTTGCCGCTAAGCGTGCTGGTGGTCATAATTACAGTATTCTGACAAATACCTAGGTAAGAGGAAGAGGAGGAGGAAGAGAATTATACTCTGAGAGCACACTGGGGCAACGGGGGCAAGCGGCAGGTCTTGCCTCACTAAAAGCATAACATAACTTTGAGCAAGATTGGGCTACAGGTCTTGCCCCAGTATTAGGTCTCACCTCAGTATAAACATGAATGATCCTTGGGACAAGATGGGAAGGCTAGTTGCCTTAGTAAAGCATCAAGAGACATCTATAGTGAGAGGGGTAATTACACAGGGCTTGTCCCAATAGGAGTTAATAAAAGGCTACATTAGATCACTCAATATCAGAATCTGACAAGGCCAAGATGAAGAAGTCTGCGTGGGCACTTAAAACTTCCCTGAATCTGTGAGTGTTTGGAAGGATGCTTTCCTGGGTGTCATAGCCTAGAAGTTTGGGATTAGGCATAGGGACAGAACAGTGGAATCAGGAAACTAGGTCCATCTAGGACCTATCCGAGAAGGACGTAGTTTCTTGGGTTTAAGGTAACTTGTTATCCTAATAATGATTCCTTAAGAAACCCCACTAATTCCCTTATTTAATTCTATCCCAGAATGTGCACTTGGTTGTCTTACACTGCCCTTTCTCAGTACTCATTCAGAAGGAATTCAATGGGCCTCATTACGAGTTGGGTGGTGCGGGTTAAATGCAGCAGTATTACAGTATGCCGCTGCATTACCGCACCGTCCAACTATGACTTGGTCGGAAACCTGGAGGATGCACCTCAAGTTATGATCTGGAAATAAATTTGCCAATTTCTGCCAATTTTCGGCAGAATTACCGCCGGCAGAGGAATCACTGTTGTGATAATTCCCCCAAAATGCACCATAGAGTCCTATGGACTCAAAGTAAATGGGGACTAACACCGCCACTTGTAATTCGGCAGTAATACCGCCAGACCAAATGGTGGTAACGGTAATTCCATTTGGTGGTATCTTGGCAGATTTACTGCTAAGATGCCACCAAACTTATAATGAGGCCCATTAATGGCTGGAGAAATCAAAGAGCGAGATACTGGACTACTCCATGACAGAATTGAGGAAGAGGGGAGAACCACCCTACAAAGACTGAGGATCAAGCACATACATTTCTAGGTATAAAATACTCCAGGTTACACTAGAAGACTAGCTTGTGGTTAGGCAAGGCCCCTTTTTGTTGATAGACACTTAGCGCTGCCAAGTAGGCCAGTTCAATATATGCTTTATCCGTTTCACCCGCTACTCTGACCACATGTTATTGGCTTCCGAATAAAATCTATTTTGATTGGTTTGATTGAATGATTGGCTATACCACATTTATTTTGGGGACCCGTGTTCTGTTCCTCCCTCCTTTGACAGCTAGCACAAAATATTTAGATATTTGTTTGGCTCGCCATTGTCATAGACAAAATATGAAACCATTTGGAATTTTTCGGCTAGGTTTATTAAATTATACACAATCGATTTAATTTTTGTAAATGAGACTATTAGAACCCTAGAGCCCCAGATTTGCGCACAGACGGTCAACACGAGCGATCACGCCATGTCGAAGATGGAGTGCAACATGATTAACATCAAACGTATTGACCATCTCAGGACCAATCCGCAGGTCAACTTGTCAGGCAATAGACTACTTTGATCTACATAAAACATTTGCTGTTTTAATATTGCAATGACCAGGGGTGACCTGCCGATAGAATACGTCTTGGAGAGCTGTAAATGGGACCTGGGTGTGTTAATGGATATATACTGGTCCCAGGGGCTCAAGCAATTGGCCAAGCGCATTGTCCTAGCTAAACCTGGAGCACCCTACAATGAGATAATTGCGGCCAAGAAGAGGTCTTTGAGAGCCACATAGAGACATATTAAGTGTGCATTGGCACACCAACCTTCAGCTTACCTAGAACAAGATAACATTTTTAAAAAGCAATTCAGGGCTTGGCTGAAGGGGCATAAAGCAAATACACATCTGCCAGATGGCAGTTAATTCACTCCTGGGTAACAACTCACGACTCACATTTTTGTTGGCATATGCTAGGAGGGTTTTGAGCTAATGGGGCAACCCTTGAAGTCTGCTGTGTTACTGAGGCTGACTGGGGTAGCTACCTTATAGACCATTATCACTCTGCCAACGAGCGTAGTAGCACTGATATTAGAATGTCAATGGCTAATACCCGTGTCTGGTCTCATATGAAGACGGCTGATGTAGAGGGAATGAGTAAGATATCTAAACCCTCACGGCCCATTGGCCTGGATGGTCTTTGTAATGCGGTTTTGAAGATGAACCCAGCATTCTGGGCTGCATTATCAAAAAGACTCTTTCTTCGCATATGCAATGACGGTGATATTCCACAATCCTGGCGGTATTCGATCTTGGTGCACGACTTTAAACGGGGATCTCATGCGGATCCAACCTGTTATCGTATTCTAGCTATGCTAGATTGTAGCTCTAAATATTTTGCAGGATTGCTTTTTAATATGTTGACCGAGTGGGTGGAAAGAGAGAACTTACTCAGGCAGCATCAGTCTGGTTTTAGAAAGGGTTTTAACACCTCCCATTCCATTTGGATCCTCCAAACACTTATATCGGATGCATATAGTTACCCAGGCATGTCATTGTATCTGTGCTTTGGGGATTACAGTGCTGCCTTTGACAGTGTGATCCGCTCCCGATTATGGAACAAACTGGCAGCATGGAGTATAGATTCCTCCCTACTTTACTGCATAACGCTTTTGTACTGTGACACTAGTGTCAGGGTCAGATTATCGCAGGAGGGGGCCTTGATAAGGTCTTTTAGCACAAATAGAGGTTTAAACAGGGGTGTGCCTTGGCACCACTCATATATTACCTATATGTTTCAGACCTGCACCAGTCTTTGAAATTGGCCCGTAATTTTCCTTCTAGGTTCGGCACAGAGGATATAGTCTGCCTCATGTACGATGACCCAGTGGTTATGGACAGGACCGCCTTGGGCTTACAGCATTCGTTAAATACACTTCAGGCCCATTCAAAAATTAACGGCCTGTAAATAAATATTCCCAAGACCAAGGTTATGAGTTGTGTTAGCAGGATCAAGGGTAGGAAGGTATTCCATTGGGTAATGGATAATGTTAGGCTGGAGCCTGTCCTTACTTATAAGTATCTGGGCATATATTTTCAGGCTTCTTCTTTCCTGGTGCACCTGGCAGCGGGTATTGTATTGAAATCTTGGTTGGCAATTAGGCTGGTCATTTTAGATAACGGGGGAGCATCCATTGAAGCACTCGTCATTGCATATAGTCTGTCCATCATACCCACTATCATGTTTGCTCTTGAGGTCTTCCCATGTAAGGCCCTCTCATGGCTCCCGACCCTGGAGGCCACGATTCTTTGGTCCATTCTGAATCGTCCTAGTTGTGTCCCCATGGAGGCTGCACAACTGGAGTTGGGCCTCCACTCAATTATTTCTGTTTGGAAAATAGCAGCTCGTAAGCTATGGGCAGAGATTAAATATAATTAGAGTGCCACGCCCTCGCAGCTATTCTCCACAATAGAATACAATGATCTCTGACAAAAAAGCTTTTGGTTTAGAGAATTTGAGGCCACGGTGGGCACTCATTGGGCCTCATTAGGAGTGTGCCGGTTGTGGTTGCGGTAACAACCGTGCTGGTAAGTTAACCGGACCGGCACACTCCGAGTTCTACAGGCGGACTATGACGGATGCACCGCCACTGTTGCACACAGTGCTGGTGCATCTGTCCTCCCCATTCCCTATGGGACTCAGTCCCTATGGGACTCAAATAGGAATGGGGAGTTACTTTTTCCGACCCCTGTCTGCAGGGACTGTCGGGGCTGTAATGCCCCGGTGATTCCCCATAGCCAGGCGCCGGAAATAATACACGACTCCTGCGGCAGCCTGCTGTTTTTACAGGCGCGGCTACCGCCGGGGTCGTGATGAGGCCCACTGTCACGATATTAACCGATTTTCCCATAATGATAGTGACATCCCCTTATTTTTTAGTAAGCTTAGTTCTAAATCCTGTGTATTTGACCGCATCTCATCCCTCAGCAGATTGGCGGAGACACGCAAGTATGCCATTTACACCCAACAGGACTTATTAGGGGACATCCCTCACAAATGCCTTGTGTAGCTCCAATTTCCGGTACTTACAAGATTTATACTTTACCTATGTTTTGACCTATTGCCGTTACTAGCCTATACAGGGGCCTGGAAGGGGATCATCAGGGATGCTCGCTTCTGTCGGCTCTGTCTTGCACACGTGGAAACGGCTAGCCATGTTCTGACCATTTATAGGGTTTTGAATGCTTTATATTTAAGGGGCTATGCCAAATGCGTTAATTTTTTAATCTGATCAGTTCTGGAGCATGCTCTATTCTGGCGAATCTCATGTCATTTCTGCGTCGGGCTTCCACGTGTGGCTTAAAATGAATTAACAAAGAGCACAACATTAGTAAGTAACCTCTCTTGGTAACTTTTGGTGAATGATAAATCAATCAAGTGTAATATTAGAAATGTTTAAGCTGAATTGTATAATGAAGTGAAACGTTTTTAAGTTTAAGCATGAAATGTAACCTGAAGTGAAGTCTTTTTAGCTGTATTTTATTGGTTTTTATATTCACTTCTGTTCTATTTTAAATGTTTGGCATACTGATATTGTATGTTTTGTGTGCGAAAAGACCAATTGTGTCTTAAATGCACATAATAAAAAATAATAAAAAAATTATACACAATGATGCATGAAATTTAGGTGAGAGAAACAAAATATCACTGCATTATTTTGTTCAAGATTATTTGATTCTATTGGTGGATACCATGTTATGTAAAAACCCTTCTCACGAATTGCATGCAATTGGTTTATTGATGGGAGCTTTACATTGAAGACAATATTTGTTTTCTGGCTGCTTGTACAGGGCTTCTACAGAAAGATGAATTACCTTCCTCATCAAGGAGATTCATTGGTACTATTGACCAGTTCCATCAGCTAATTAATGTGCACAAAACAAGTGCAAACATGCCAGCTTAGCTTCAGTGGGTTGTTCTTCTGATTTGCGAAAACCTAAGAGTTATTTTTCATATGAAGCACATTTGGAAATACTGTACACAAATACCTTAACTTGTGGCCAGAACAAACAGTACATTGGGGGTCATTACAGTGGTGGTAGCCGTGCCAGTTCCATCCGCTAATTACATCAGCATTACAGCCCCGGCGGACCCGGTAATTGCCCATTCCCGGGCGCCGGAATATATAAATCCCCATTCCCATTTGAGTCCCATTGGTCTCAATGGGAATGGGGAGGACGGATGTACCAGCACCATTCATGAATGGTGCCGGTGCATCCGGTGCATCCGTCAATGTCTGCGAGCGGGTGCCGTTCTGCCCGCCAGGTCAGACGTAGCGGGCAGAAAGGCACCCGCTCGCAGAACTCGTAGTATGCCAGTCGGTAGCAATGGTGCCGATAGCTTACCATTATTACCGGGCCGGCATACTTGTAATGAGGCCCATTGAGTAGATAGGGAGTAATTCCAAAAGGATTACCCCCAAACTCGTTTACCATTATCGCCACTCGGTCTGTGGAATTATCACAAGGCTAAATATACGGTAACGGCAGAGTTAGACTCCAAGGGGAATTTGGCCGATTGGAAGTGAATGATTATTCTCGCAACGGTAAATCCTCGGTTATTTGGAGGCAAAGTGGAAGATGCTGAAAGTATTTGCTATATGTTGGAGGTAACTCCTCCACTTCATTACCAATCTCGTAATTTGGTGGTGTGGTAAATGTAACAGTGAATAAAAGATTTACTGCCCCTTTTTTACCACAAAGACATATTGTACTCAGGCCTATTTTGCCAAATAGGTGAGGGGCCGTACAATGTGCTACAAATGTCGAGTGACAGGCTTTCCTGTCTATAATAACAAATGTTTGAGCACAGTTGAGTCACACGCACCATTACTGAGGAGTGATGTCTGATTTTGACGTCGTCGTTTGCGTGATGCACGCGATTTTCCCATGATAGAGCATCTGTTGGTAAAAACACACAACGTGATGGGCCGACATACAAAGTTCACCAGCAATTAATGGTGATTGGTACCAGTAAAAGCAGTTAAAATGTACGCAAAAGGAAAGATTCTGTACCTTAATATAAAAACTGAGATGGTGCAAGCATACTGCACATTGGAACATTTGAATTGTTGGTGGTGATTGTACAATGTGCCTGGGAACAGACTGGTGACAGCAGTAGCTTTTTCTTGTATTTGTGTAACTATTTACTGAGCCATCTCACGTTTACCGCGTTTGGATCATGACTGTGGCTAGTGTCTAACATGCCAAGCCACAAGGTCTTTTGTCGGTTCCTTTGGCCATTTTGTCCCATATCTTTATTCCTGCCCTTCAAGGGGCGGAATTTCCTTATTTGGGCATGCAGTTGCCAGGGAAAGCTGCTTCTTTCGCGGGTCTCTACAGGTCACGCGTGAAGGTACACAGGAAGTGGCCTGGGACTGTCTGGTCAGAATCCACACTACTGGTGCCAGGGTGTCTGGTGTGCTCGAGAGCATGAGAACCCTAGTGGTCCCTGATAGGGCCCCTACTGGTGTCATTGCATGGAGCAGATCTTCCCATTGGTGGGATGGGTGGATATAAGGAGGGGTCCTGCATTCATTCCAGCAGATCAGCAACAGGTCAGGACCGACCTGCAGAAGGAACCAAGTATCCTGAAGAGCCGAGCAGAACAAAGGACGATCCTGAGACACACTGAAGAGGGCTGGCAACCGAATCCCATTGTTATCCTGGTTGAGCTCTGATTTGCGCTTGATTTCAGAAGATCTGTGAAGGTGGTTAAAACCCTTGTAGCGGTGGGGACAATCATTCTCGGCATCTCCTGGTAACCCTGCAAGTGAGCCTTTCATCTCAAGTGCTGATTTAACTTTTCTCTTGGACTGTGAGCTGCAGACACAGAAAGCTTTTATTCCATCTCCATGCCATATGCTGAAAGCACCCAGCCCTGTAAAATGTATTGTTTTGCCTGCAGTGCCCATTCTCGTTTATTATCAGTGGCGGTGCAGAGATAGTTCTGTGAGTTAATGTTCATGCTGCATTAATGTGTGCGTTGCACGACTGATGCGGAAAAACAAGTACATTTTTCAATCCCCCGGGGTTGAAATGTGTGCAAATCGCTGACTTTGTTAACTGTTATCTATCACCACATAGCCCTGTATACCCAAGTGCTAATTTGTCTGTACATTTCTCTTCCCAGTAAAAAAAAGAATCACCCTCTTATTTTGTCAGCACCCATTTTATGTGTTTGTTAAATTGCGAGTGAGGGGCGGTGCTCGGAAATTAAATAAGAAATGCTCTCACTAGATTTTAATGACAAGGGCAGTCAGCAGTACCAGCACGCTGTGCTGGAGTTCGAGTATTTTTTCCAGCTTCATCAGTGGAGGCGTGTGCTCAGAGGCATGTCCCGAGCCCTCCATTCTACATACCCTCAGCCCTCCGCGAAGCGGACCGCGAAGGGACTGACAAGGGCAGTCAGCAGTCCGCGGGCCCGCGTGACCGCGTGCTGATCCAACTCTGAGACTTCTTTCATAAAGAGCCACTGCTCCTCAGGCCCAGCGGATGGCGGCTCTGGACGATTCCGTAAAGCGGAAACCTGGGTTGGAAGACCTGGACAAGCGCTTGCTAAGAAACGGCAAACCTCGCCAGCCGCCATCCCATAACAAGGACCATGTAACCTCGCCGGAAAGCGTGGAGCAGTTGGCTACTCAGAGGCTTCAACGGATTTCCCGCATTAAACACGCGAGCAAAATGATTCAGGCAAATACAAATCGCCCAGCGGAGCTTAACGAAGTAAGTGACTTCATGTTTCCCCCGATTGAATCCTTGGGCTTGGAGGGCACACCATCTCTGATAGTGCCGACTACAGAACACGATCAAACTATCCCTCAAGAGGCCATCTTAATAACGACGAGCCCTGCGTCTACCTACACACTCCCCTCCCCTCTACCCAATACGGAGGCCCAAGGTCCAGAAACAGGGAGGGGAAGCCCGTCAAACCCGGAGTTGTTCCCACTGTTTGGGGAGGAAGCGCAAGAGGCCACGTCCGAGCAGCCCACGACCCCTATACGGAACGTGGAGGGGGGGGGAGCCAGTCTCCGTCCTGCTTTTTGGACTCCCTCACGGAGCAAGCAACGCACAAGGGCGGCAGGAAAATATCCCGGACAGACCCAATCCCGCCCTCACTCCCGGGGGAGTCAGTAGTGATCATGATACACAACACAGAGGAAGCGGCGGCAGTGGAGGTTTTAAGAACACCTCCGGGACTAGTCGCCCCATCTTCCTCCCCCCAATTGCTGTTCGAACTTGCTGGTGAGGAGGGAAGGGACGAACATCGGGGTTTGGAGATTGTGGGGACTGCCCTGGAAGAGGGGGGTACCCAACCCCCTGCTCCCCGCTCTCAGTCGGGAATTCCGAAGCCCAGCTCCAGCCCAGCGAAAAAACATCCATTTCTACCCAGTACATCCCCCCCACCCTTACTCGGTGTGGTTGATGCAACAGCAAATGCCAATGAGATTCCGGGCAACTTGCCGAAACTTTCGGGAGGCTCTCAAAAGATGTCCTCTCGTAGAATGGTGAGGGCCAAACCCCCGTATAAAAGAGGACAGGGGAGGGGTAAAAACATCTTATCCCTCATTGCATGTCAACGCTGAAAGAGTTTTTTGGGAAAAAGATACGAACGGAGGGTGAAGGATACCAAGATGTATCAGATGCAGAGCTTTTGGCCATAGTTGAAGATAGAGCCATACTCCCCTCAACCCTGAACTTCCCTGTTAAGATGACCGCATCCTTAGAGAAAGCGGCTAATAGTGCTTCACACTTAACCGCTCAAGCGAGTCGGAGTCCAAATTTAATACACACGGGATCAGAAGCTGTAACGGGGAGGGACATACCACAACCGGTTAATGGTGCTGGAACTTGTGATCTGTTGGACAAGACGACTGTTTCAACTCAGCCGCATACGGAGTTAGACGCTGGAAGGGGGACCTTGGGAAGTGCCACTTTGGTTACTGGCACCCCGCGCTCCATTAACAAACAAGCAGAGGGATTGGGGCTGTCAGGAACCCTGGTGGGAGAGCCACACCCGCCCCTGGCTCCGGTTAATGGCCCCCCTGCGCTGCCCAAAAGGTAGGTCCCCTTTTTTCCCCGATCTTTGGAGTGCAGCTTGGAACCGCACATTAGAGGGGTGGGCCCTCCGTACGAGGTAAATCCGAGCCACCCCAAAGAACGGGGCTCTCCGACGCCCCTCAGTTATCAAGGCGAACCTCCTCCTAGCCAAGTGTCTGAAACTCCCTCGCAAAAAGAGGATCTTATGTCTATTCTAGCTACAGTCACTATCGCGCTGGCAGCATTTGGGAAATTATATGAAGCCAAAATGCTGACAGTGGTGCACACCTGGTAACAATTGATATAGAAATTCAAATCATCATTATATGTACAGAAGAGCTGGTTTAAGAATTTAAAGGTGCGGGGGAGGAAAAAAGGCCTTGGCACAAAGCCTAAATCAGAAAAGAGAAAATAGAAGAGGACCCAAAAAGTGGGGCCCTCCCGTCCCCTGCACACTGTTTACTGATGCCACATAGGGCCTTCAAATATATGGATATAGATATATAACAGCAGTTTGTTAGTTGAGCATATAACAATTTATTTGGCAAAGAGGAAAACAAAATTTGCCAAAAGGCACATTCTGTTGTACAAAGTAATTCGTGACGTTTAACATATTAAAACAAATTGCGAAGAAGCAATAAATGATGGAGAGGTGATGCTGTCCAATTGTGGAGTGGCCGACGCGTTTCGAGGGTAACCTCTTCTTCATAAGGGCCCAATTGAACTGTTGACAACATTTCAAGGAGACAAAAAGTAAAATCTTTTATTTTATTTCCATAACAGTCAAGGACTGACTGACAAGCTGTACATAACTCGGGATGCTAGCGAGATGGTGAAGAGCAGAATACTGGAGATCTAGTATGGTGAAAAGAGTGAACTAACAGATCAAAGAGAAACACTCTATACTAATAGCTAAACACATAACAAAGGAGATGTATTGTGTGAGATCCACCTACATGGTGGGATCTAGAAAATGGCGTGATGAAGAGTCAGACAGATCGAGATAAGCCAAAAGCGGTAGTGGGTTCTAAATAGCAAGGACCACCCTTGAATAGTGAAAAAGCTGAGTCAATATGGGGAGCGTGTTTAAGAAAAAACCATACCCCTCCTGTGGACGGAGAAAGAATAACTCCAAAAGAGCGCTACTGAATAAAATAAATAATACTTTATTCAGTAGCGCTCTTTTGGAGTTATTCTTTCTCCGTCCACAGGAGGGGTATGGTTTTTTCTTAAACACGCTCCCCATATTGACTCAGCTTTTTCACTATTCAAGGGTGGTCCTTGCTATTTAGAACCCACTACCGCTTTTGGCTTATCTCGATCTGTCTGACTCTTCATCACGCCATTTTCTAGATCCCACCATGTAGGTGGATCTCACACAATACATCTCCTTTGTTATGTGTTTAGCTATTAGTATAGAGTGTTTCTCTTTGATCTGTTAGTTCACTCTTTTCACCATACTAGATCTCCAGTATTCTGCTCTTCACCATCTCGCTAGCATCCCGAGTTATGTACAGCTTGTCAGTCAGTCCTTGACTGTTATGGAAATAAAATAAAAGATTTTACTTTTTGTCTCCTTGAAATGTTGTCAACAGTTCAATTGGGCCCTTATGAAGAAGAGGTTACCCTCGAAACGCGTCGGCCACTCCACAATTGGACAGCATCACCTCTCCATCATTTATTGCTTCTTCGCAATTTGTTTTAATATGTTAAACGTCACGAATTACTTTGTACAACAGAATGTGCCTTTTGGCAAATTTTGTTTTCCTCTTTGCCAAATAAATTGTTATATGCTCAACTAACAAACTGCTGTTATATATCTATATCCATATATTTGAAGGCCCTATGTGGCATCAGTAAACAGTGTGCAGGGGACGGGAGGGCCCCACTTTTTGGGTCCTCTTCTATTTTCTCTTTTCCAAATTATATGAAGCCATCAGCGATACTTTAAAAGATCAAACCACTCTGATCGCACATATGCACACCAAACTGAATTTCCTAGAGGGGTTCATTACAGCCTCTCAACAGCACAAAGCCGACGACATGCAAAGTTCGAGTGGGGGGAGCAAATCCCTGGTAGTGGAACAGCTACCAACTGACCACTCGTGCTCTGGAAACAGGACAGAAAACGCGCAGGGGACACAACTGATCGATCGGCCTTGCTCGAGAGAATCCCCCGAGACGAATCAAGGTCTCGAGCCCGGCCGGGAGATAGAGGTGGGCACTTGGCCCACTGACAGACCACTACCTTTGGCGAAAAGTGCAACACAGACGGAACTCCGCTCAAAGGGGGGCCAGTCTTTGAATGAATCGACTGGTAAACCAGGAAGGAAAAATGTATCAGTTGCATTTGCCCTCCCAGAAAGTGCAGCGATCCAATCAGTCGCGAAACCAATAGACTTCTCCAAAATGAAAATCCCGTCTACCTTTGAAATATTCCAACACAAAGGCCAAAGTGAACCTGTCTGTAAGGGCAAGAAGGCTTCGAAACATAAGCCCCCTCAACAGCCTGCACAAAAAGACAAAACAGAGAGCAGAGGTCAAAGTAACCAAGAGAAACCTACCCCACCAATACAAAATCGCCAAGTCTTCAAACTAAAACCCGCAGATAAGACGCAGAAGGCCTTACGGAGTCCAGAGAGGTCGCAAGATGATTCTTGGAATTCACTTGACCTAATGAACATGAGTACCTACACGGTCGAGGACTCAGAATCAGAAATTCCGCAAGCGCTGAATCAAAAAAGAAAAAAACCGGAAAGTCGCGAAAACAGAGAAGCAGAGGAACCGAAATCAAAGGCTCTGCTTCTCGATTCTCCCTCGACCTCGCCGCGAGCGTTGGAAAAAACTACTTTGCCACAAAAAAGAGCAAGTAGGAACTTGGGACAATTGCGGGGTAAGGGGCTTCAGGGGAGAAATCAAGGCGAAGTCAACCCCCGAGACCCTCAGCTAAGATCGCGCTCTCCAGGGGAGAAGAACCCTTGGGTCCAACATGACAGAAAAAAGGATAGGAGCCCATCAATTGACAAACCCAAATGCCACTATAGAACCAGGGCTCATGCTCCGTCGGGATCACCAGGCCGGCGGGTTGACGTAGCCACCCGTTCTAACCACTCTCCTCCGCCTAGACAAAGGAACACGACGACAAGAACTTTTAATTTGCAAAGAATACATGAAAGACAGGATAGTTGGACACTGAACCGCAAAGCTCTATTCAAACTGTTTCAGGAGAGCCGGTTGTCTCATATCGATGTTACAAAAGACATAAAAATCCTGGAACCGAATCCTAACGGAAGAAAAGATAGTTCGTTCCTACACATAGGATCGAATTATATTCAAGAACAAATCTGGAAAGCAAGAGACAAATTGTACAATCTTGGCTTCGATCTGTCAAATGCGAGGGAGGGCAAAACACCGTCTGTGCCCCCGCAGGAGTGGTCTTATCATCGATCTAGACAGCAGGAACCTGATCGAGGCTCTCTGCTGCACAAGATTCCTACCGGGGAACAAGCTCCAAGTAAATATGTCGAAAACCGTATCCGGCGCAAATCTAATATTCTGAACACTCGACGGGATGCGAATAGGAGAGTGAGTTCGGAGAGGGATCTCTCACCGGCATCACACCCGATATGTAATGTAACTCATAGAATCTTCCAACGCATTGATAAAACAGATGAGCCAACGAAGCACGGCAGAAGCTTATCGGGAAAAATTGACCCAGTTGCAGAGGGAACAATTTATAGCAGGCACTCCCAGAAATCCCAAATCAGAAGGCAGTAGCCACCAGAGGGGCCTTCCGGCGATTCCTTCAGGAAGGCACGGGCTTCTATGGAACCCCCAGAAGCATCGTTGAAACTAGGATCGTGGAATACCAGAGGCTTTGCTCACTTAACTGTCACATCAGACGTTAACTTTGGGAGTTTCGACGCCTTATGTCTGCAGGAAACTTGGCTAATTGAGCCACCCACTTTAGACGGTTTCCAAATGGCACATTCACCGGCTCAAAGAAGCGAGAGGGGCAGACCGAGATCTGGCCTTATTACTGCCATAAGAGTGGGCTCTGGCTTATCATTGTCAAAGATACTTTTGGCCTCAGAATTCATTCTGGCGACGCTCTTGGAGTGGGAAAAGAAGGAAGGTTCTTCGGAGCCGAATCAAAGTGCAGAGATTCTTTTGATCAACGTCTACTGGAACCCAAAGCGAGTGACCAACGACTATTTCCTCGCTCAAATCGAGACTCTAATAGACGACTTTCTGATAACATCTACCTCCAGCGACGTGATCATCACCGGAGACCTGAATACTGATCTAACCTTCCACTCCAAAGTGCTCCAAAGTAGAAATAACATGTGGCACAACCTTCTAAATGCAAGAGAGATGTACATCCTCAAGCAAAAGGATGTGAAGAAGCTCAAAGCCATCCCAACTTGGGAGAGAGAGGATCAAGCGGCAATTATAGACTACATACAGGTTTCGAGAAGCCTATTGCCATTGCTCATAACCTTTACAATTACCAGGACGCAACATAGCGACCATAACTTGCTCACCTTCTCGTGGTATTCACGGAGAAGAGAGGCGGTTTACGACGCTCAGAACCTGGAAGTAAATCAGAGCGGGATAAGGCTGAGACTGTCAGAAGTAGCCATTGCCAACATAACCACCCAATATAAGGCACGATCGCTGGTTGCCCATTTATGCCCGGAAAGACGGATCGAATACTCGCCCCTTCTGACAGTGTACCATCGGAAAAAAGGAGCGTTGAAGCAAGAAAACAAGGTCCCACTCCATACTTACAATGAACAGCTAGTTGCACGAAGAAAGGGGGTCAGAAAATTGCAACGGGAGGCCGCAAAAACAACATCCTTAAGTAAGAAGGTTGAAGCTATTAAGGCAGCAAAAACCTATAAAACCTGGTTGAAGTTAACAAAAGCAAATAGGCTCCAAGCTGACGCGGAGAATATGCTGCGCGCTATCAGTGGCCATAAGGCACGCGACTTCTGGTCACTGATCAAGGGTAATTCTAAAGTAGTGAACCAGGCACTGCAAAATTCAATTGGTGAAAAAACATGGCTATCCCACTTTGAAAAATTGTATGGAGTCAAAGAGAAAAAAAAAGAGAGCAAGGCCCCCAGCTCTGGGGACCGGTGGGAAATCCCTCTGGACCTGAACACAATCAAAGGGAAAATAATACATCTCAATGGATCCAGAGCGGCAGGCCCCGACGGAATAACCAATTTTGATATAAAAAACAAATTGGAAATCTGGGCACTCTTCATCAAGGAGGTCTTCTCAAATTGCGTCAGACTCTCGACCATTCCTTCGTCATGGAAAAAAGCGATTCTGGTCCCCATTTTCAAAAAGGGAGCTAAAGATAACCCTTCACACTACCGCCCTATCGCTCTACTTGATTCCATAGGAAAGCTCTTTGGTGCCCTAATCCTGGATAATTTTAGTAATTGGATCTCCGTGACTGGCCTGTCGGACCCTTTCCAGGCGGGTTTCGTGAAAAATGTCGGAACTACCGTTAACATCTTGGTGGTGAGCACACTTAAAGCTAAAGTGTTCGAGGGCAGCCCGAAGATCTACATGGCATTCATTGATCTGGTGCAGGCCTTCGATCGGGTAGACAGGCAACGTCTCTGGGCAAAATTACAACTTCACGCCTGTGCCCCAAGGATACTGGAGCCCATAAAGGCCTTGTACACGGAAACTACAATATGTGTTCGGTTAAACAACCAAGGCCTGCTATCTTCTTGGATGAAGACGGAAAGAGGGGTAAAGCAGGGATGTCCCTTAGCCCCCGCCCTGTACAACGCATACACGGCCGATTTTAAAGAGCACGAAACAAGAGTCCGGATGTTCCCCCCAACACTGGGATCCAGCAAAATCTCACGCCTATTATATGCGGACGATATAATCCTCTTCGATGTTACTCCGATCTGCCTCCAGAGGCAGATAAACAACCTCGACTCCTATCTGAAGGAAAACAACCTCTTGATGAACTTGGAAAAGACTAAGATCATGACTCTGGGCGGAAACGAAAGGAAGTTGGAGAAATTCACATGGGCGGTAAATAACACCAAACTTGAACTGGTGGATAGCTTCAAATACCTGGGCGTTATTATCAACAAGAACAGTAAGGAAACAATGATGCAGGAGAGCATCATGTCCAAAGCGAGACTACTCATTTCACAATCCCGAGCAGTATTGAAAAAATATGGAAAATTCACGATGGCGCCAGTGGTGACGTTCTATAAGTCTAAAGTGATCCCAACACTCACCTACGGGGCAGAAGCTCTACCAAACCTTCCAACATCCTTTTGGTTAAAACTGGAAGGATTCTATTGGAGAAAGGTCCTTAATCTCCCTGACTCGCTACCAATGGTGTTAATAAGAAGGGAACTTTCTCTACAATCGCTGACCTCCATTGTGACCCGTAACGAAGCCATGCTATTCCGAAAGTCTTTACTCCCAAGCCCTCCTTTGATTATGCAAGAAATCCATCAAGAAATTCAGTCGGGATCATGCAAAATGCTAACAAAATGGGCGGCAAAGATCGACGCAATTCTGAAGGGTGTTGGAAGTTCTAAAGACAAATTAATTTACAACCCTTCTAAGGTCAAATTGCGTCTACTACACCAAGATTGGATTGATACACTGGAAAAAGCAGCCGCTTCGAATTTGTTCACTGATCTGCCTCTACAACTGACTAAAGTGAACGAACTTAAGTCCTACTTGGTGAAAGTGCCAGATTCGAATCTTAGGGCGAACTTCTTAAGAATCCGCCTGAACATTCTTCACACAAGAGAAGTTCTATTCCGAAGAAAACTGGCTTCGGATGAAACCTGCAGATTCTGTAGAAAGTTAGAGATGGCAGAAACCATAAAACACCTACTGCTAAACTGCTTAGGAGTCACGGGCCCCCGCCAGAGACATCTGGGACACTTGTTCAAAAATCTATATATCTATGATGAAGAGGAATGGTGGTGTCGGCTTCTAAGTGGGGAAAAGACTACTTGGGTGATTGCGGTGGTGGGCTTCTTCCGAGAGTTAAAACTGCTCACCTGATGGCAGTTAAGAGGGGGCTGGTTTGCCAGCCGGGCGTCCCTATTTCATCTCCTCCTGGGGGGAAGCTGAATTTGACCCTGACTCCGAACCTGAACTCGAATTGAAAAAGAATTGATCTGACGGAGCCTCGCGGGCGAGATGTTTGGGGCGCAGGACAAAGAATGACGGTGGGGAACCTGGAACAGTTAACGTGGAAACTTCTCTTTTCTTCGTTTTACTCCTCTTCAATTTTGTAAAAATTGTTCTATACAATTAAATCAAAAAAAAAAAAAAAAATAAAAATGAAAAACTTGCCTCTCTCTCTCTGAGGCGCCCGTTGCTGCTGCACCCTTCTCACTTCTAGACTTGCATGCCTGTCTTTCAAAACAGCATCGCATTGGTGCTGTATAGTCACAAACAACTGAATTTGTTCATCTGGTTTCTGGCTCTTCCCCCCTGCCCCTTACCCGTGCATTCTTCGGGTTAATGTTTCACTTTGATCAAATTCTCTTGTAGTTTCTGTACTATTTTGAATGAAAAGTTGTGGAGGTGTTTTTTATTAAAGTGCAGAGTGTGTAGAGCACTAGAATAAGTAGATAACTGCTCTTAACCAAGGATAAAGATTTGTGAATCCTGCTGCCAGCGAGTAGTTCTTAGAAGACAGTGTCCCTCTGTCTTGACAAGGTTTACAGTGGGTTTAGGGGAAGGACCGAATTCCACACAGTGCTGGATCAGAAATGTTGGTAATACAGAATGGTCAAAGCTGAATTGTATAATGAAGTTGCTCTGCTGATAAGCAACCAAATAGGCCAGCGGAGCCGCTACAGCGAGATGTGCAGTCACAGCGATCTTTCTAATTGCTGTGACCACACATCTCGCTGTAGTGGCCCCGCTGGCCCATTCGGTTGCTTATCAGCAGAGCCACTACGGTGGAGCAGACTACGTAATTGCTCTCCACGCATGCCTTGAAAAAGACCCTTGTTGGGTCGAAACACATGTCGGCTTATGTGTTTAATGAAATCACCCTATTACTCGAAGTGACAAGATTCCTCATTTTTTGCTCAAAATCACAATTGAACCAATCCGCATTAGCATAATTTCTCATCAAGCAGCATGTGGAATTCGGTTGTTGCCCTAAACCCACTCTTGTTTATTAAAGTGAATGCTTCCTGCATGGTTGGATTACCAACCCATTGGCCTCTTAATCTTAGCTCCTCAAGCACAATGATAGAATATGTTACTGTAGTTCTGACACATGACGGGACATTCTGGTACAGTTCTGGCACACTGCTGGGATATTCTTGCACTTTGACAAGTTGTTCTGCCATCGATCTGGCACAGCACAGAGATATTAAGTCACAATGACACACCTGACAATGGTCTCTATCACCTAAGATTGCTTGTGGCAGCAGTGAAGGGCAATGTAATGCATTTGGGCAGCAGAAACTCATGGGAACTACAAATTAGATGTGGGTAACATTTGGAAGGCCCCCAAATTGGGGGATCACATTAGATGGTAATGCTCTTGATATCAAAGTGATGAAACAAACTGACAGTGACAATGTAAGCCTGACAAGTCAAGTTATACTCCCATGCAGATGTTTCCAATGCACACACCAAATAGGTAACACACATTGGCAATGGCAAACGTCTGCGCTTTTGTGTAGGCATGGCAAAGGCACTTGCAAGGCACATCCGTAGTGGAATTAACTGGCCATTGGTGGTAGCAGGAGCAAAATGTAAGAGTTCCTGGGCATCTAATAGCACTGCTTGGCAAATGCCTAATTCGTATACACAAGTTAAAACGGTTGGCTTTGCCAGTGCTTGTTTTTAACATGACTTTGGTGAAGGACAGGCGTAGGGCTTATAAATGCAGTGGCTAAAGGCAGACCTGGTTAAGACATTTTATTACGACATAAGTTGGTTTACAACTCCATTTAAGTCATTAACCCTCAGCAGGATGCTTTGAAAGAACACTGGCAGGCACTTGAGTGCAATGTTTGATGATAAGGCCTGATTAAAGTGAGCTCAGAGAGTTCCCAGGAAGAGGTGTTTTGGGCATGCAGAGGTAGGGACTGGGTGAGAATGGTCATAGGGATTTGAATGGCTATAGGTAGTCAAAGTGTGGGCAAATAACTAATCAATACCTACAAGCTGTGTGTCCCTCCTCATACCCAATTTCTCCCCATCTGTACTTTAATGCAACAGTTTAGTTTTGGCTTATAGATGTTGCAAGCAACACATAATAGCCTAAACTAAAAAGTGCACAGAGCATCAGGCGTGTGACTAAAGACTTGCATCACACCCCTTAACCCACTTATACTTTGTATGAAGTGTATACCTTATTACAGTGATATTGTAACCATATGTTCTATTATACTGAAGGACAATGCAATGTCATGCCACTTCCTGTGATGTCAAAGGGTGAAAGGTTGTGTGCCATCACTTCCTGTGATGTCATTTTGGGGTGGGGTCAAATGACATTACACCACTTTCTGTGATGTCACTTGGGGTGGGGTCAAATGACACCACTTCCTGTGTCATAGGGGAGGTCAAGGGTCGTGTGATGTCACTTCTGCTACCCCTGGCATTTTGGTGAAATGATGTCCCTGATGCAAGAGCAGCAGCAGCTAGAACTGTGTGTGAAGTGTGTTTAAGTCCAATGGCCCTGCCTTTACTTTTTCTATACTTGCAGTGTTGGCACACCAGCTTGTACCAATGTACAAGAGAATGACCATCGGCACTGAGTTTTTTCCAGTGCGTGTGGCCTTTTATGTTTGTGGCACACAAATGCATGCACACGTGCATGTGTTTGTGTGTGTGCGCACACGTGCATGTGTCTATAAAATATCTGGCATTGTCAGAGCTTATGGCAGAGGCTGACTCTTCTTTTTAAATGTAGCCACCCACAGGAATAAGGGTGCGGGGTGTTGGCATCCCAATTGGGGTGTGCATACTTACTTTGGCCTAGGAGGGCTTCCATCCGCTGTTTGCCATCTGCTGCTGGCCACGCCCCCTTTGCTGTTATAAACCCGGACCCTGCCCTGCTAGGGTGAAGCCTGCGGTGACAAGGCGTCCCGCTGGGGGTGTTCGCGGCCTGCTGGGCTCCCCATACCAGACTGTAAAGACTGTCATCACACGCAGATCTGAGTTAAGAGCGAAATGAAATTGAAACTGGGAATTTGATAAAGCAGGAAGTTTGCATATCTGAAAGAGAACTGTCATAAGAGCTACAATGGAGACAGTGGTGTCTCCACCTGATTCCCCCTTTCCTCCCCTTTTTCTTTGTAACTCTGCCCTTCTTTCTAACCTGCAAACCTACCCAGACTCTAAAACCAAATGCAAGATCAAGGTTGCGCGAAGAAAGGGAGGCGAGGGTCATCACATGACAAAGGGTAATTGTCACACCTCTGACACTGTCATCGAGCCTGGGAAGACCCCTGCCCCAGTAGCTGCTGCCGCCTTTACCGCTGCTGCGGGGGGAGATATTGGGGAGTTGTCCAACAAGAAATCGAACAGTACTCCCAACTCCTTGGGGGTGATGCCCCGCACAATTTAAACTACCCATTGGCCCAACACCACTGCCTCCGTTGGGGAACCAGTGGCCTCAGTTGACCTCTGTGGGGAGCTACTGAATATCAAAGCCCATTCCCCCATTGCGAACCCTGGGGAAGGCTACCCCACTATGAACCAACGAAAGCCTACGCACAACACAGGTTTTCCTCTCCAGCCCAAGGAGACTACTCTGTAGGGACGCTGCAGAGATTTCCAACGCACCAGACAACAGAATTGAGAAGGCGTTCACAGGCCTATTAATAAGTACCAAGGACTGTGTTCAACCGGTTTCTCCTCTGGTATCCATAGTGCCTCCTGGCTTGCCAACTAGGCCCTCTTCTGGCATTGTTCATTTAGCCCCTGAATTACAGACCACAGCCCACCTTCTGGCTACCCTTGTACTCCCTTACCCAGACTCCATGGACCAAGACAGGGTCACTGAAGGAGCAACCAAGGAAAAGCCCTCCACCAGCTCCATCTGCAGTTCCATCTGCAGCTATTGGAGTGAGTCGATGTCAGTTGCACACTCGGGGGCTAGCTCCTTCCTCTGATTAACCCCTCTTTGGGCTCCCAAGCCTTAAAATCAAGGCATTTTGCTTTCCACGGATCCCTTGCGCACAGAGGGCACACCTGCTTGGGGTTGTTCTTGTGATCTTGTGCTGTCCAAGCTGGCAGACATTAAAAAGCTGTTATTAGATCTGATTGAGGCCCAGGGAAGGGTAGTAGGTGGGAGAGGAGGACGAGAGGGCCCATTGGGGGAGCCCGAAGGTATCGCTGTTGTGGGGTCGCATCACTCACCCCGCCTTCTGAACATTGCGTCTGCTGTTTACAAAGTTCCCACCCTGATGAGCCAGTCCCAGGCTGATCAACTCCTAAAATCCAACATACCTGGAGAACCTCTGAGGCCCCTTACTCTAGGTAGCAACCCCCCTACCTTGGTCAACAGTGCTCCTAGTATTCTGAGCATTAAGCGTCCCAGGGAGAGGGCAATTGGTGCTTGTAACCATCGATCTGTGGGGTGTTTGCCCAAGTACCAAGCACATATGGGGCCAAGTGGGCCCTGACGTATTTCTCCATGGGGTACCGAAACTGCCTCCTGGTAGGCAAGAACCGAGGGATTCCCTCTTGAATAAATGCCTTCACTGGCTCCATTCTGTGGGGGACCGTGCCTCTGTGACCCGGGAAGCAATGGTGGGATGCCATAGATTGATCAGTGACAATCCCAATGATTCTGTTAAATTAGTTTTCATGGATGAGCAAATGCCCAAGGATGCTCTGGAAAGACTAAAGTGATATGGTTGGTCCTGCAACAGTGGGATTTTTGGTAGTCTGTCCTCCGATCCTTGTACTGTGAGCCCCTCAAGAAATGGTCACCAACATAGTTCTATCTCATCCTCTTGTTCACTCGGTAATCAGGCAATTAATTCGGAACTGTGACTGTGGAAATGCGACCTGAGAATTGTCTCAAGCAACTAAACAAGGGTTGTGTTTTGCTCTTTTGTAATGGTCACAAGGTTGGTAACGTTGATCTCGATTAATGGCCTTAGAGAAATCTTACCCCCGAAGCCTATGGGTGCTCTAATGCTTTTTATTTTCCCCCTTGATGTGTTTTCTTATTGGGTGTGTCTAATGTATTCTATTATTTTACTGGGCATGTATGTATGTGGATGATAATGAAATGATGTGATGGTCCCCACGGCTGAATAAAGTTATGTTTAACAATATAACAACTGCCCTGTGATGGGCACACATCAGAGCAACTTATGAAGTCAGACTTGTACCCTCCTCACCAGGACCAATAACAAATCTAGGATGGCATACACTTTGTCTTTGTTTGCTCCCACCTTATGGATAGTGTTAGTGCTTTTCTGTTAAGCCTGCCAGGACATCTTCGATGGGCTTGGCTGTTTTCTCAAAGCAGACTTTCCTTTGGGAATCAAATTCAAATTACTATCAAGAAATTAAACTAGAAGGACCAAACAATGTCCTAGAACCTTTCTTAGCTCGCTGGCAATGTCATTTTCTTTTTTTAGCAACATTGTCAATTACCTACGACTGGGATGTTCACACTAACTTTCCCAATGATGTCCACACAAATATCCCCATCCACACATCTGCTTTCATTCCATGTCAGATTCTCATCACAGCCACTCTGTCCCAATTTTAGAGTTGACACTGCTTTTGTGCAATGGGTTACAGTGTTTTGCAGGCCACATTGTCATGCGACATATTGGACTGCCACCTAGTGTATCATAAAAATTACCCCTTTTAGTGTGTTTAGGGATTGCAAATTAGATTTGAATATGGATGTAATAGCTGGTGTGTTAACTTGATCTGATATCCAGGAATTGTTCAACGTGTCCCATGTAACGGTTTATTCAGAGGCCACCCTCAACACGGGGAGTTCCTTCCCTCCCAAATCTAAACATCACACAATAAACAGTTTAATGTCAGTTCTTTATTCAGCCCTATTTATAATTCATCTAATACCCCTTCGATCCCTCCCCCTGAGCTACCAATGAGCCAAGAACCAGGCCGGTGTACAGAAAATATATTTGTATTTATCTGAATGATAAAGAATGGAGAACACACTAAAACAACGCACTCCACCTTCTTCGTGTCTTACAATTAAACTCCTTGTTACACAAATACATCACACAAGTTGGCTGGGAAAAACACATATCAAAATTCTTTACTTTCTACAGATTTCACTTCAAGAAATAATCAAATTGGTCAAACAACAAAATCAATTACATGTGCAATGCTGTGGAATTTCGAGGTTCCTGCACGCTTAAAAGGATAACAGTTGGGTTTACAGATTTGTACAAATGCATATGGCAATTATTATAATAAAATAAACACAGGGTGATTTAGCAGTGGATTTTTCAGCCCCCACCCCTGTAGTTTGGTCTGTGTTGGGGAACATGGACAGAAGAAAATTAGGACAATTTCAGAATTTTGGATTTCAGATCCCACTCTGCACAAAGGCCCGTGTTGGGGATGCTGGAAAGAAAGAATTGGGGTGATTTGAGAATTTTGGATTTCAGACCCCCTCCACATAATGGCCTGTGTTGGGGAAGCTAGGAGTTTAGGGATTTTGTGTGTTTTAGTTTAGGGTCGAAGACACCCCTCTTGGGATTGGGGTTAACAGGAAAGATATGATTACCAATTACATTACAGTCTATAGTTTTCAGCGCGCACTGGGAATGAGCTTTGTGAATTTTGAATTTTTACCAAAAATCACTCAGTGATGATCTGCCATGGGAATTCATTAAATTAATATTTGTAGTTCAATAGGCTATACACAGCTGTGCCCTCCCACCCCACCCACTAAAAAGGGAAAGGATTTCAGGCAAGCCGATTCTCCCACCTTTTGGTTCCAAAGGGCTCAATTCTACCTATATTGAACATCTCTGTTTAAAGTTCAGGAAAGCCAGCTGCATTTCAGGTGCCTCTGGGAGGACAGGACAGGGGTCAGGTCACTCCACTGTCAAGGATGGTCCCGAGCTCTTCATCATAGGATCCAGTCAGCTTTTAGGCCTTCCCAGCAATAGACAACTCCACCCAGGTGCACTTTCAGCAAAATCTCCTTTTGGTTTTTCCTTGCGACTCTCAGATGGTCATTTTCAGCAGTTTTCCCTTCTCCCATAGTGCATCCACTTTATATACCAATGACACCATCAAGATTAAAATTTTGGGCAGTGCCATGCAAGGATTCCTGCAATCAGGATTTGACAGTCACCCTTCTCTCTCATCCCAAATCCAGCCTCTCTCTAAGGATTGGTTTAGCAGTCTGGAGCAGACATATGGCAATTCCCATTTGAAATCACGTTTTGTTTTCATGTCAACTTTTGGCAAAAATCTAGTTATGAATCAAAAACGTTGTGATTTACGAATAACTGCCATAATGTATATATTTTCGGGTTCAGCTAATCAGGGGAAATTTAATAAAACAACAGCGGGTCCACACCATGTTACACGGCCGTTTAGCAATTTTCAATACATTTTTACAAAAAGCATAATAGTTAGGAACATGTAATTTACTCCCCACATTCCTATTCTAACTCTCCACCAGCACGCCAATTCTCAAATTCGGGACATGTTCAGCGCAGCCAGAAACACCTTTTAGCTGGCCATTACAATTCCCTAAATTGCAGGTGGATGCTTTTTATCTCAACAAAATCGCCTGAGATTTATCTAAAAAATGACACAAAAATGAAGGCAGTGCAACTTATGGTTTCTGAAAAACAATGCCTCGATGATAATAGTCCTTTTACATTAATAGGAACTCTTCATATTATGCAAATTGTAGCTCTCTGATCTCAAGGCCATTTGCCACTATGGAAAGTCTGTGACCACAGATTTTTTTAATAGTCTTTTTGTTGTTTGAAATGTAAGCTGCAGATCATAAATACTTGGGATGCACCGGCCAACACAGAGATCCCCCACTGCAGACATCTGGCACCTGTCCTCTTATCTGAAGGGGACCATGACTTTGATCTGTAAAGCTTCTATGTTCCTGTATTTTCTTCAGAGTTCAGCCTTGATTGCAGCCCCTGGTTTCACAATTCCTCCCTATATTCCAGTCATGCACTGCCCATGCCATTTGCCATGCACAGAAATAAGCTTTCAGAGACATCAAGTCTGGGGAAACTTTATTTTCCACACCGCATAGCTGGCCACAGTCTATTGCAGTTGTAAACAGCTAGCATGCAAGCCAGGCTTTCAGTGGGGGCACAGTCTGCCCAACAATCCAAAAGTGTCTGCCTTCGACCTAAATTAAATGTTCATGTGACCCATGGAACAAAGTTTTTCTTTTTACTTGTTGCCAGTATTTTGCATGTGAAGCATAATATACTACATCTTGTTTAACACACATTAGGGCATCATTACAAGGTTGCTGGTAGGTTGCTGGTATTACCGGCAGCCTACTGACAACCTTGCCTTCCCGTTTCCACCACCTGATATCCTGGTGCTACCGAGAAATCACAGGCAGCGGAGGAACAGTAAGTTACCGTTTCTGTGGAGTCTCACAGAACTCGGCGGGAATGTGGACCCTGAAGCACCGGGCTTCAGTGAAAAACCTGCTGGTAGGGGACTGAACTACCGGCAGGTCAGGCCTGCCGGTAGTTCACAGCCCCTACTGGTAGCCTCGAAGTGAGCGGTCCGGAAAGGGTGTCAGTAATGTTGTTACGGGCACCTTTTTTTTTTTGGCCCGCCTCAATTGTAATGTGGCCCTAAGTATTTTCCCTGACATCTCTATGTTAACAGAGGAACATTTTTCTCATGTCTTGCTTTCAAACTGCAAACGCACATTTAGAGCCATTTTCGTGTTAGTATTTGCAAATCTTGATTTTTATGTGAAAGGGGCCTTTGATTTTATTCCGCCACCATGAATTAAAAGGCTGCTTTTCCTTTTTTCACATTGCACTTCCTTGTGTTACTTGCAGAACCCCCACAGTCTGCCTTAATAGGCCTGTTGTCAGCGTGCAGGCTTTCTAATTTTTTTTATAAAGGCTGGCAGGTAATTGTTTCAGTGGGCCCTTCAGTTCCGTTGGTTTGGGGCCTTTGATTACACCCCACACCCACTACTGCATTATTTCCTGGGAAGCACTTTCTTTCCAGTAATTGAGGTTACACCTACCTGTACTGAGACAGGGAAATTATCAGCCTCAACACTGGTTACCCAGAGCACAATACCTGCTTCCTGAAATATGGTTTCCGTTTATTCCTCCAACAGTCTGGATGACATATACAATGTTAACTGCATCCACTCCCAGCCTTTTCGTTCCAGACCATATTGCTATCAGCCACTCTAATGGTTTTCCAGCTGGAAATTGCTTTTGTACAGTAGGTTCTAGTGTGGTGCAGGCATGATTGGCCTCTGGCAACTCAGGTTGCCACTCAGCATGAAAGCTACATACATGTGTTATGCCCACACACCACCCAATGACAGATGATATCCGATACTTGGAATGCTGGAATGCCATGTTCTCTGTTAAGTACTTTTGATAGAAGGGACATTCTTGGTGATATTCCTGGGTTGTAGGTGTGGCAAGATGTCTACTAAGGTGTGCTTTCCCATTTGGTCACCTACTGTACCTGATTTTCAGGTTATCCTGGCTTTTGTGCAGTGTCTTCTAGAGTCATCTTTATGGATGTGGTGGTCTGTAAATGCAAATGTTTCCTTTCAGCAACTAGTGGCCTTCATATGGCCTATCTTCCTCTTGGTCCCAACTCTGTGCTCCTGATGCCACTCTTCTGCTTCAGACTCATGTCTTGTGTGATGAATGCAACATTTTCAACGCATCAAGTTCCATCCATGTTTCCGAAGGCACGCCCCTAAATGCTCACACCAGAAAAAATACAACCCACTAAGGAAAAAAGGCCAAGAGATTCTTGCAAGGGTAACACGTTTTAATTATACAAAAAATAGGTGTGCCAGCAAAGAACTCTGCTGCCCAGGAATGTTCTGAGCAAAAAGGGTGCAAGCAAAAACTTAAAAGGGGGCCCAGCGTCATTCATATACAGTAAAAACCTGCACGGCTGGCTGGTGTGACCCTCTGCATGGTCGGCCTACTCCGTAGGGGATGCCAGGCCATTGGCCCCAGCCATCCATCCGTCTTCTGACGTGGGGTCAGCTTGGCTCATCGTCTCCAGGGAACCAAGGTCAAAAAGACAATTAGTTATATTATTCTAAAAGTGCTACTCTATCACTATACAGGGCACCTGGCATGATCATGGACTGGCATAGGGGAAAGCTCAAGGTCACTGTGACCTGCACACATTTTACTCATCCCAGTTGCGTCGTCTGGCTTCCACCCTCGCTACTATACTATAATGTACCCACCCTGCACTGCGCATTTCAAATCATGCCATTGTAAATTAAGGATAGGGTGACCATTCTCTTAGATTTGTTATGGTTGACTGGTTTATGGTGGCCTGGCGTCAGCTGGTATCTCGGAATTCAGGGGTCTTGGGACCCAGACAGTTGTAGGGGCTATGACTCGTAGTTGGCTGAGTCGGGGGTCGGAGGCTTGCTCTGGTCTGGTTGTGATAACAAGTACAGCGAGGTGCCTAGCACTGTCTCATCGCCTTGCAGGATACATTGTTTCTCGGGATAAACATTTTGGCAACAGTTTTAGAACAAAGGAGGATTTCTGTGGAAATTAGCAGCGCAGGTCTCTCTCTCAGTGCTTGGGCCTATTCAGGTTTCTTCACCAGGTTTGCGGCTTGTGTGTAATGGGCTGCCATGCAGGCCCTGTGTTTCTGCCATAGCAAACAAAATGGTGTCTGTTTATATGAGTGCACTAAGTCTAAACATCTACAATTTGCAATGTATTGTGCCATTGCAGGGTCTCTTAATACTCCCCCCTGGCACACCACAGGTCTCCTCATGGAATTTACCTCACCCTAAAGCACCTCAAGGCGAGGATAGGTTAATTTCCTTCCCACCATTCCCCATTTCGTTACTTGTACAGTAATAAACTCCCCCTGATGCATGCATTTGTTCCCCCTTCTCACTGTGGTCTCATACAGTGGACTTCCCTTTACTGGCTTTCAGGTCCTGCATACTTACCACAAACTTTCTCCTGACAGCGCATATTCTTCGGGTGTGCATGTCATATAAATACATCCTCCATCTTCTGCTACATCAACCCATACCTTCTCATAATTTTTAGGGTCAGGGGGCGGGACAATGATGGTGTGGTATAAGCCGTCTACTTTGTCTCCATAGGGAATAGGGAGCATTTGAGGAATGGCATGGTCAGTTTGTATTTCAGTATCCTTTGTTTTATTTTATTTTAATTTTTATAGGCTTTATTTGGTTTAAACATTTGTAAACCTTTTGCTTTTGATGTTTCAGTTGAGTTGTTTGTAGTGGTAACAAATAGATTAAAAGCAAATAACATTTCATTTTCATCAGTCAAGTTCTCATTCATTATGTGCTTGATACTTTTTTGTTTTTAGGTTGTTAATATTCTTGAAGATTACCAACAGGAGTTTCACCAGCACTAGCGTGAGTCACATTTGTTGCCCACTCAGCAGCTCCAACCACCATTCTTCTGCTCATCGACTCACATAGGTTTTGGTGATTCAGGTCATTAGATGTGTTCTTATTTCATCTATTCCTGGGCAAAATAGAGTCAAATGTTTTAATGATTCCTCCATTAAATTGCTTTGACATAATTTGCAATGTGAACTTTGCTTTTGTTTTGACCTTGCGTTGATTATTTCTCGTGTGGGGAACAAATTCAGCCTAAATCTCAGATATTGATCTCTGAACAACCAGTTTCGGAAGAGCTCTAGGTAATTTTCTGCTTTCAGGAAATGGTTTGCCGTACAATTTTAGCTTTTGTCTCTCTTTTTGAGTGTTAATCAAGTCCATAGTATATAGCTTCTGCTTGATCTTGTCTGGGTTTTCCATGAGCGTTTGGTCTGTTTCATCAAGGTCTGCAATAATTGCTTGGCATATTAGTTTCCATTCATGCAGTGTCAATTCATTACTTTCTATAATTGCATTTCTCATTACTGCGAAGCCACTTTTCTCAGGAGGGTCCAGACATTTGTGGTACAGTGCCAGCCCCTTAATGATGGTGGGAGGTGCAAGTATGCTTGTTGGCCACAGACCCAGTATTAATCCATCACAGCTGCTGTGCCCCCCTTTTCAGGTCTGGGATGAGGAGGGTCCTCTTGCACTTCTCATTCTAACCAATAAATACAGTTCCTTCACTGTGGAAGCAAAGTTCATATGTTTATGCTCGGTGTACCTTCACTGGTTTTTCTATCGCTGCAATCAGGTCAGTTTTGCGATGTGCTCTGTCCAGATTTGTGCGCATGTTGATTCCACTCGAGCCAGGTGTTCCTCCTCATATCATAATAGTCCTTCTGCCAGAAAAGTAAGTGTGGCTTCTTGCCACTTGCGATTTGTACATTTGAGTCCTTCAACCACCAAGATGGCTGCTGTAGGAATTTAATGTCTCTTGAGTTGTCGTTACATTGCAGATGGTCTGAGTCGACAATCTCTAGTTGTACTCTATATGCCTGGAAGGTGCCTTTAACCCTACATAGCGCAAGATGAACCAGGCATGTGTCTCAATAATTGGTACTTCCTGTGATACTAATACCTTGGGTGCCCCTGAAGCGTGTGGGATTAGTAAACAGATGTATCAGCTGCCATTTGCTGTTTGTCTCCCTACCACACTCATGTCTGTGTACCAGCTAGTCGACATTTTTGGATGTCGTACATCCTCAATGGCATTGAGGCCAAGCCTGTGGTAGGTGTCATATTTCGCCCTTCATGCTTGCTGTTTCCTTCTTTTACGTAATTCTAGGGATTTGCTAACAACACTCCCTCTAGTAATGTTATCATAAATGCTTACGTTATGCAAAATATATTAAAAAATAAATGGAAAAAGATGTTCTAATATTATGCTCATTTTCTTACTAATAAATGCAGGTGCACTTGTTGATTTGTTATAGCTGTTATTAAGCTCGTCACTAATATAAATATTTACAGTATTCTTGGTGGTGTTTGTATATGTGCTTCCCGCGCCTCCCTCTTTTATATGAGCTCCCCTGAAAGATTAATACAATAGCGGAGGCCCTTCACTTTTACAGCAAGAGGGGTTGAGAATATGACCTTGTATAGGCCATGAAATCTGGGGTTGTTCCACTTTCTGACAAACCTACGCACATAGATCATTTCTCCAGGCAGGAGCTGTTGGGTATGCTGGGAGCTAGCCACTGCTGTGTTTGGTAGCTGTTGTGTCCTATGTTCTGGTCGGTGCAATTTGTTGTGAGATGTACTTAATGGCACGTGTTAGGGTTGTCAAATACTCTTTAAATTCCTCACCTTGGACTGGGCATTTCAAGGCTCTCCTGACAGGGATATGGCTGTGTTTATGCGCTGGCCAGTTACCACCCCATGGGTTGATAGGTGGTGGTCCTTGCTAGGTTGTGTGCGCAAACTGAAGAGGGCCAAGGACAAGCAGTGAATCCAGTTCTTTTTCAATGTGGTATAGAGCTTAGATAGTTTGCTTTTGAACAGACCGTTGATCCTCTCCACAACGCTGTTGGCATGTTGTGATAGTTTGAACACATCCAGTGTTTAATGCCAAGTAGCGCTCTGATCTCTTTAAAGAATTAATTGATAAAATGTGTGCCGTTATCAGACCATAACGCAACGCACACACCCCATTGGGGGAAAACTTCACTGACAAGAAATTTAGCAGCACATTTGGCATCCGGGTGTGCAAAAGGACCTGCCTCGACCCACCGTGAGACGGGGCAGACCATAACGATCAAGTTCCGCGAACCATTGAATCTTTCTCCCATGTCAGCATAATCTATGTGTAACTCACGGAACAGCCCAATAGGGTGGGGCAGGTGCCTCATAAAGTCTGGAACATCATGCCTGTACAAAAACTTTGGCACGTGGTGCCATGTATGATTAGGTTTGTGAGGTGTCCCTGAAGATTGGGGATAAACCAATCCCCCTGTCGTCTGCTGCAATTTGCTTCGGGCTGTGGGCGGGTTGGTGGAGTTGGACAAAAGCTATTGTCAGTAGTTCATATGGCATTGCTGCTTTGCCAGAGCATTCTTGGCGCCATAACAAATCTGTCGGGACTGTTTGCACCCTCTTTTGGAGCACATTTCCTTTTCTTCACCTGGTGCTTTGCTTTGCAACTCGATAATCTGTGCAACAGGCAATGATGTATTCGGTGTGTCTTGACGGTTGTGTGTTGGTGTCATTAGGACAAACTCAGAAATTATTGGGACAGGGAGATAGGCTGCCATTTTGGCCGCGGCATGCACAGCAGCATTTCCCAGTGAAATTTCACATGTGCTATTGGTGTGTGTGTGGCGCATTTCACGACCGTCACAACAGAGGGCTGTGACAATCTGGAAATCAATGTATCTAGCAGTGCGGCATGTTGTACTGGGGAACCATCTGCTCTCTGGAAACTCCTCCTCTTCCACTGTGAAAACCCAGAATGCACTGTTGTAATTACGTATGCCGAGTCCGAATAGATGGTCACGTGGCAACCTTGTGACGATTGTAGTACTTTTGATGAGTGCCACAAGCTCTGCTGCTTGGGCCGAATAAAGCATGGGTAGTCTTTTCATCACTAGTGTTTTTTTTATTGTGAACGCAGCCGCAGAAAGTGCTTCTTAGTACGCGAATTGTCCTTGCATAACTGAGTCGAGTTACCACTGTAATAGGCAAATGGCTTGTGGCCCATTGTACTTTTCTGGGTTAGCACAGCGGTCATAAGTTTGCCATTTAATGTGAGAATATTTAAAACTCCTAGGTGTAGTCTGGGATGGCAAAAACTGGAGCTGTGGATATTATCTCCTTCAAAGCATTGAAATGTTGTATCATGTCTGCTGTCCATTTGAGTTTGTGATTGCCTTTCTGTGCTTCTTTGAGGCTCTGCAGGAGTGGCCTTGTGGACACTGCATAGTCTAGAATCCATGCTCTGCAGTAATTGCACAACCCCAGGAATTTTTGCATGTCATTCACTGTCACAGGTCTGGGCGTGGCACGCCCGGATGCCGCTCTGTCTGGTATTATTCTTTTTAATTTTATTTTTTAATTTTAATTTTATTTTGTATATACTCACAGCCAAATAGCTTTGTATATACAACACAGTACAAATTAAGCATAAAAACATAAAACACATGAGCAGGGAATACATCCTAGAGGTCATGAAAATACAAAATATAAAAAAGAAGCAGGTTGCAGCAACATTAAAAAGGTATACTGTCAGAGCACTTGACGCATTAAATGGGATTTGAAACATATCATACAAACATTGTTATGAAACTATACTTAAAATCAAGCAGATAAAAGTTTAATAATTTCTGCACATTTCCAGTAGAATTTCACCATATGGAATATCAAATTGTAATCTTTTCCCACCAGAAACAGAGCCCAGAGGGTGGACTTGTCAGGACAATCAAAGCCGTTGTTAAAGGATTTGAGATAATTGAACCTTAATTGTTGCAAGCTCTCACAGTCAATCATAGGATGTTCTAAGGTTTCAATAACTAGAGTGCCACAAAGACGACAAAATCACATTGATCATTCAATCCCAAGAAAAGCACCTTTGGTAGCCAGTGCATCGCTGATGTTAAACTTGAGCAACAAGTATTGTCTGGCTATAGCACTGCTAGGATAAACCACAATATAGGTGGTTTTGCCAGACGATTAGTTATATAATCAAAAAAAGTGCTGTTAAGTTTTGTGTAAAGAGTGGCTAGATTTTGTTCTTTACTAAATGTAGACAATATTGATTTCAGTTGTGATTTAACTACATACACTTCACCTCTCAACGCTCAATTGATACACCCAACATGCAACTTAGTATAAATTGAGAGCAATGAGCCTAACATCCCTCTAGATTTACAGTTATCAAGCTCTAGAAATGCGCTTAAAAAGCTCACCATCATTGTCCCATTGTGTAACACACGCAGGTGTTCGTAGAATATAACAGTTTTCAGTAGAAAATCATATGTAATGCCATCGATCTCAAAATCTAAATACAGATATTCGATAGACAAAGATTGAGGCATACGAAACAGGCTACCAAGCATTGACCCTTCAAATCGTTTTAATGCTGCTACATAATGGTGTCCCCAGATCGCAATACAATGCAAGAGAATTGGAAGGACTTTTGCAAATTAAAGGAGGATAACTGTTGTGATGGAGGGACCTCCTTGGAGGCCTATAAAATAGGTAATAGCTCGGACAGCTTTATTACACTTGACTTTAGTTTCTGTCCAATGCATGGACCATTTTAAGGTGTTCTTAACATCGATACCTAGATATTTGTTGGAGGTGACACATTCTAGTTGGAAACCATTTAGCCTGCATACTAAATTCCTCCCCTTACGAGCAGCAGGGACAAATATCATTGTCTTGTTTTTCTCAATATTTACAGATAGACCATTAGTCTCTGCATATTCCCCTAAAGGCTGTGATCAAGCATTGAAGCCCTTTGTGAGTTTGATCTATAAGAAGCAGATCATCTGCAAAGGCCAACCAGCTGGTCTGATGTCGGCCCATTTTCACGGGGCAGGTATGTAGGTTGTTAAAGGCGATAGAGAGGTCAGCCAAATGTAAATTAAAAAGCGCATCGGCAAAGATACACCCCTGCTTCACACCGCGATGCGTGGGCAGAGGGTTGGACAGTTTCCCATCTGCATCAAGTCTAATCCTTACAGTTGTATCTGTGTACGGCAGCATCAGCATCCTGAGGAGGCCAAGAGGAATCTTCCATTGAGTCAACTTTTGCCAATTTGTTGCGTATAACTGAGTCAAAAGCTGCAGAAAGGTCAATGAACGCACAGTACACTGGGGTCTATCTGCATGACCAAGCATATTCAACCGAGGAAATGGGAATCACTAGGTTATGAGAGGTAGACACCTTCTTAATGAAACCCATTTGATTGGGAGGTGGGTGTTATTTGCAATTATCCATTGGTTTAACTTAGCAAAGATCTTATTTGGGATGTCTAACATGGCTAACAATCTATAATTAGTTGGCGCATTCCATAGCCCCTTTTTATGGACCAGTAATATGTGGATTTGGCACCATGTATCAGGGATGATACCAAATGTACATATCTGAGTGAAGAATAGATGTAACGCATTAGCCAACAGGCCAGGGGGGGATTTAGCCAGGGAAATGAAAATCACATCAAGGCCGGCAGCCGGAGATGTGTTTAGCTGTTCGATGATGGTGATTATGTCCAAGATTGTTACTTGACAGGTCCAGGGAGTACCTGGGAGGGGAAGGGTACCTTCATTAGGTACTATCAGGCGTAAGGTAGATGTAATGTAGTGAACCCAGTCCGGTTCAGGCACACCATTTATAGGCAGAGCTCACTTTTCATTACCCCGCATTATACTCCATATCATTGCATTATACTTTTGTGTGGCTAGATGGGCAATTTCTTTCCATTTTGCTACTGCACAGTTTAACTTATGTTTCTTTAGCCATTTTCGGTAGTTTAATGTAGCCGCTCTGACATACCAGTTAATCTCCTATGGATTGAACAGGCACAAGCTGGTGTATAAAACAGCTGAAATTTTGGCTCGTAATTGCTTCTTGACTGTCGCAATTGTGGCAATTGTGGCATCAAAAGTCAGCCGTTTAGTAATGATCTTGTTTGTCTGCTCAGCAGGTCTTTTGTATTTCCTATGACGAGTGATGGATTCTTTGATCTGGTATTATTCTTTGGCCATTTGCTGAGATTAATTGACCCAAGTACAGCACTTCCTGCTGGCAATACAGAAGTTTGGCCCTGTCAACCTTGTATCCCTTGCGGGCCAGGAGTTGTAGGAGAGTGATAGAGTCTCTTCAGCAGTTCTGCTCACTGTTGCTACACAAAAGCAAGTCGTCCGCGTACTGGATGACCATGCTGGGCACTTGGATGTTTCCGAGGTCAGCATGTAATATTCTGTTAAAGATGCTTGGGCTTTCGCAGTACCCTTGGGGCAAACATGTGTGTTTGTAGTGCTTTCCACCATGGGTAAAGGCAGTGAGGTACTGTGAGTCAGGGTGCAAGGGTATCAAAAAGAAGGCGTGATTTAGATCTACCACCGTAATGTGGGTTGCTTCTTTGAGGATACTACACAAAATGGTTGCCAGGTTTGGAACCACCGGAAACTCTTTCTGTGCCACATCATTTAGGAAGCATAAATCCTGGATTATTCTCCAATTTCCCCCATTGCCTTTTTGACAGGGTACATCGCTGTGTTGCACAGTCAGGTGGGTAGCACAATTATCCCTTGATTGAGCAGGGCCTGTATTGTGTCTTTTATTCCCTTCTCTCCCTCTCTTGATAGTGGGTACTGTTTGACTCAGGGTAATACATCTCCAGTCTTTAGTGTAATGTGTACTGGGGTCGCTTCTTTTAAAAAACCCAATGCCATGTGGGTTGGTGGCCCACAACTGTGTGGGCACATATTACAAGTCTGCCTCAATGAAGCGATGTGACGCCACAATGGCCATCAGGGGGCACTGCACCCTTCTGTACTGCACCATGATCTCACAGGGGATACATATCTCTAATATTATCTCTCCATCACTGTCATTGTTTTCAAAAAGATCTGAATCTGTTACCTCCTTTAGGAGGACGGTGGGATCGATGCAAAGCACTGTGCACCATCCTTGCCTGCCTGTTCCTAGCACAACCACTCTTTTCGCAGATACCGACAATCCTTGTAGGTCTAGGGACAGGATTGTTCTCGCCAACAATTCTGGGGACACAACAAGGTGAAAAAATGAAATCCGTTGGCACTCTCCAACAGCCCTTGGCAATTTGTGGCACTGCCTCCACAAGTACTGTTATTCCATAGATAAACATGTCTGGTCTACAGGTATGCCTCGGACCACTGAATGAGATTGTCATGTTCAACTTACTGAGTAGGTCTGTGCCCAGCAGGTTGACAGGAGAAGTCCCAGAGAATAATAGGGGAGCGCGCACAGCCCTCCCCCCCACATTTACATCTACATCATTTGTGTATGGAACCGTAGAAATAGCTCCAGAGAAGCCTTGCATGTCGAGAGTTTGCCAGATAATGGAAAGTCCCCTTCACTAATGGATGACCGAACTGCAAGAGTTCTCTGTGGGCTGTCCTAGTCAGGATATGTATTTCCCCTGGGATATGAGAAGGGGTTTCCTTCCAGCATGGCTGCGCATTGAAACGGGCGACTATGCCATTCGGCATTCCATTAAACAGGTGTGTACTACCTTACTGTTGGCAAGTGTTCTGGGGTACATATTGTTGCATCACTTGCTGTTGCTGCTACTGAAAGGGTGGGCCTGGGATCTGTGGGGGCAACTGCATGTAAGCCTGGTGTATTTCGTTGGGTATGGAGGTCATTCTGGGTGTTGGCCCTTGGGGAGGCCCCTGAGGTGGTGGACCATAATTCTGTTGACCGTATCTGTACCCCATCCCCTGTCTGCTCCTACATTCCCTTGAAAAATGAACATTTCCCACAGTTCCAATGTTGTGAAGACCCCATTCCTCTCCTTCTGGGTCCCGTCCATCCAAATCCCCCTCCCTTCGATCCGCAGAACCCACCTCTTCCTCGGCGCTGTCCTCCTTGCAACTGTGGGCCGGGGTAATGTGTATTCAAACCCCACTGTCATTGTCCTCCTTCCAACCACATTGCAGCTATTCTAGCATTTGTGAAATTTGGGGTGTATCCTGCCATTTTTGTCTGTGCGGGCGTGGAAACTGACGCCTCCACAGCAACCTTAGCTAATTTGTTTTGTACTAGCTTTGCTTCCTCTGCCTGCCGCCTCTGAGCTGTTTCCTTGTCATGCTCCTTTATTCTTCTGAAATGATGTACTATTATGCTCTGTATTTCAGGCCACCCCTTTGCTTCAATACCCACAATTTTTGTCTAATGCCTTTTGCACCTCTTTGGGTAGGGCCTTCTTAACAATGAAGTAGAAAAAGGGTACTGATTGATCACATGAATTACCTGTCTCCGCTCTCCACATCTCCTGAACCTTAACAATGAATTGGGCAGGGTCTTCATCATCGCCCATAGTAAATTGCATGATAGACTGTAAATCAGGTGAGTCACGGAATGCCTGCCATAGCGCGTCCCATACCTTTTCTCAAATCTTATTAAATGATGCTCCATCATGTGCATCATTCCCCAGAGTCACTCCTGGCTATCCCGCTTTCACCCACATCTCCCCAGCCTGATCTCCAATCGTTACCACCAATAAGCTCTTTATGTCACCGACCACCAGTGGTACCCCGGTGGTCTGGTTTTCAAATGTGTAAATCCACCTGCCCACACATGCCGTCAGGGGCGGGAGTGCCTTTATCTAATTGTTTTTATCCATCTGTGCCCATGGCACATAGTGCGGTCTGCTGGGGCCCTTATATATAAGGGGCATCTGCATCCTTGCATTACCCCATCACTCCTTTTCCCACTTCCTCTCTCCCTTTACAATGCCATGCAGCCAATCCGGCAACATAACATAACATAAACAACATTCACAAGTTCTGAATAACCTTCTGATGTCCTGGGTAGAAAAATAAGTCTTGGGTATATCAACTGGATTAACAGGCACTTGCCAATAGCCTTTAATTAGATCATAAGTGCAAAGGTACTTGGAATCACCTAATTTATCAATCAGATAATCTATTCTGAGCATAGGATAGCTATAGAATTGGGACACATCATTCTATTTTCTGAAATCTACCCAGAATATCCAGGAATTATCTGGCTTGGCAAGTAAGAAAATCGGGGAGGACCATGGGCTTTGTGATGGTTTAATAACATTGGCCTTCAACACAGCTTCTACTTCTTCTGATTTGTTTTCACCTTTCAGGGATGCAGTAAGGTTTTGGATGTTCTAGCTGTCATGGAGGAGTATGTTTATTTTGGTATTCTCCTTTCACTCTCCCTGGTTCAGGTCTATACACATCAGGAAATTGTTGTAATAAATCCAATAAATCTTGTTTTTAATTTTGTGATAGCGCAGGGGAGATTAGCTGGTTGTCCTTATTTTCTTCTGATAGAAGACTGGTTAGCATGATGGAACCATCTTTTCCCATAGGTTCTTTCCACTCTTTAAGTAAATTGATAAGATACATATATATGGTTACGTGATCAAGCGCTCAGTTGAGCGCGAAACGCGTTGTAAGCGGGCCGTGCCTATAGGCGTCCTGCCTCTGTTTGTATATGCTGTTTCCCCAGCCTTTTGTCCTGTGCATTATGCACAGCTTGTAACTTATTAAACAAATTTTTCTTTTGTTTCTAATTTATGTGAGCTGCGCTTTTTTTTGGATATGGATTCACGGAGAGTGCGGTCCGTCCCCTCTCCTCTTTTTCTTTACATACATATATATATATATATATATATGGGTTTTAATTTTCCAATCAGGTTGTGATATTTTGTAATTATAAGGTTCCATCCGTTCAATTACTTCATAAGGTCTGTGCCATCTAGATAGCATCTTGTTATCAGATGAGGGAAGACGGACCAACACATTTTGCTCTATGGAGAAAGATCTTATCAATGCCTTCCTGCCATGACTTTTCTTTCGGCTGTTCCTGAGCTTTTACCATATTTAGATGAACTATTTTCCTTCTGCCATTTGTTCTTTTAGTTTTTGAGAAGTTTGTGTTATAAGGAATAGTGGCTCACTCCATTTCCTCCCAGGTTTACCTTAACACGTCTAACACATCTCAGGGCTCCCTTCAACACAATAATTCAAAGAGAGACACTCCAGTAGATGATTGGGGAGTTTTTCTGATGGCAAACAGGGCGCAAGGTATCATAACATCCCAGTTCTTCCCATCTGCTTCAACCAATTTCTTATATGATTTAGAGTCTGGGTGAACCTCTCAACTAACTAGTCAGTCTGCGGATGATAAAGCAAGGTCCTAAGGGTTTTAATTTGAAGAATGTCCTCTACCTCAGCCAAAGGTTTACTAATAATAAAAGTCAGTTAGGATTTCCTTTGGGGAACGAGTTCTGGAAAATAAATGTAATAAATGCTTCAAGATTTGTTGAGAAGTATTATTCCTTAAAGGGATAGCAGGAGGAGGCATTTTTGTACTGGTCTTCTGGCAAAGCTCACAGGTATTTATGAACCTTTTGGTATCAGCATAAATACTGGGACAATAAAATCTGTTCACAATTTTGGCCTGGGTTTTACTGATTCCCAAACGTTTCCCGGTCAAATGAGCATGAGCCATCTCTCTTACAATGTCTTTATGACTTCTTAGTATCAAAATCTGAGTTCTAGGTTTACCAAAGGGGTGCACATCTCCCCTATATAGCAACCCATTCTTTTGGAAAACGAATGGACCACTTTTCTTCCTATCTTCTTCTTCACTTGTTACCTGATTAAAACATTCTGCTAGCAAAGGATCATTATGCTGGGCAAAAGTTAAGTCAGAAATCATTATTTCTTCTTCCTTATCTATAGGCACTGGAACTTTTAGTTCTGCCTCCCCAAACCCTTGAGCTCCTCCTCCAGTTTGTTCACAATTCTTAACTTTCTTAAGTTTTGGGAACATAGCACATTCTAAAATACCTTGTACTATCCTATCCCCAGCTATGTTTTGGTATGCCTTTTTTCCATTATTTTGCATTAAGACTTTTACATCTCCTCTATAGTCTGGGTCAATCACCCTTGCCAATATGTCTAGGTCATACTGCCAGGCTTGTCATGTCTCACAGAAGGAGATGGTCGTTGTGGCACCGATGGTCCCAGGCACGGATTGCAGCCATTGTTTCTCCCAAGATGGCGGCGCCGGCAGATCGTGGCATTCCAGTCTTAGAGCGGATGCCTGTAATCATGACTCCGCCCCCTCAGCAAGGTTCCAGTTATCTGACGACAGGCACAACGCTCGAGTGCGTTGCTACTCCTATCAGCCAGCGCTTCATAAATTCGCGTCTAGGCTTTACTACTTGCTACATTCTTATTGTGCTACTCTAACACGCCTCTGTCTTTGTGCGTTAGAAGATTTTGCAGCATTCCCCTTGGATAAGGGCTCTGCCTCATCACACCCGTTCTTTTCGAGACAGCAGTCGACTCCGACCTGATCCTTTTCCTGCCATCCGGGATCGCTTACCTTCAATCCGCTCTGAAAGCTTGGTGCCCGCGTATTCAGTCTAGTTTCTTCGGATGTTCCCTGGCGTGTTTACCCGGAACCATATCCGACTTCTCTCACGATTGAAACCTGCTTATCAGGTATCTTTTTCTAACGTTCCGTTCCATTCTTACGCTTTAGCTAGCACTGTTTATTCTTACCACGTCTTTTCTTTTCTTTTCCGACTCAGTCGATTCCGGAACTCCCATCACAAGGGTCACATGTAATTCCTTTTCGATTGAATTCTGTCTCCCAGGTATTGAAGATTCCTCTTCTCAATAGATTGAACATACTACAAATTTCAGTATCCTAATACTTTAAACCTTCTTTCTTCTATATTTCTGCCATTCAAAAGGAATTCGTATTCCCGTAATTCTGAACACTTCATTTCAACATTTCCTTTTCCACAGGGTAATTATTTCCTTATCACTAACCAGATTATTTCACCTCTATTTTTACTTCTGAATCTACTGTTCTATAATCTTTTCTTTTCTTACCTCCTTGTTGCATTTGTATTCAGTCACCTGGAACTGCAACGGAAACTCGCCCCGTCCGGTGCAACTTAGAAGACGAACATCTACTGAGGCGGTCAGGGTTTATTACCCCAGAGGGTTTCCCTGGAGAACTCATTCCCTCCTGATTTACTTATCTAGGGAGAGGAAGAGGTTCCACAGGGGGTCACTCATATTCAGCACATTACATCTACTGGAACAGGTCAGTGGGTGCATGTTTAGAGGGAGATTATTTTTCCTGGAGATTTCTAAATTACTCAATAAACATCACAAGGCTAGGACTGACTTAGAGGCAAGGCGGATATAAGTATCCTTAGGGTGAATTAGGATCACATCTGTGGGGATCAAACCTCTTTCCCGTGTTTGTACCAATTCTCCCCTACTGCTACAAATATCAAACACAATAGAAACTTCAGTAGCTATAGTGGGGTCAGAAGCTCTCCTACTAAGCTTCTCAAATTTTAGGGTTGCCCAATTTGTATTAATTAATTCTGACCCCACTTCTTACACCATTTGTGAGGGGTCAGTAATACAAGGCGGACAACTGTTTGAAGATTTATCAAAACATGCCATTTTATTCTCAAAAGAATATTGAAAAAATGCCTCACTATCCCTACTCTGCTGAGGATTTCCCTGCCTAATCAAAGCTAAGGGAAACACTTTAATAAAGGAGCCCTCACACCAAGCAACAAATACACAAAGAAAATATATGGCAATATAACATAACATAAACAACATTCACAAGTTCTGAATAACCTTTTGATGCCCTGGGTGCATTCCCGTCCCCAGGATTCAAGGTCAACTCTGCTAATGTTCAACCAAAGAAATAAATGTCTCACATCAGTTCTTGATGTTTCAAAGTCAAACTAAGGTTTGTTTACCAAAGTTCCAATGATAGCAAATCTTTTCTCCATGGTGAAATATCCACTTTCCACTTTCACCAAACAGCACCAATGGTAATCTCAACCACAATGATGTGTCACCTCTTCAAGAATACTTGCCACAGTTCAAAACAGACAATATCCATGACTGTCAGTGATACACAGTTTTTGGTTAGCAGTTAGTATTTCATTAGTTATAGTTTTAGAATGTACAATGGTATATTTGCCACAATGACTTCACAGTGCTGCTGCTTCCATTACAACAAATTCACTTCTACTTGATTCACTATGAGAACAGTCACCATTGTCTTATAGTACTCCACATTGTTTAGGCTATTACAATGTTGCAATTACTGACAACCAGATATACCACCACAGCTTCAGTACATTGGACTACTACTACAACTTCAGTGATTTGTAATTCTAGATATGCTTTGACAAGATACACTTTAAAGTACATCAACACCTTCAAGTAGGCATGGTACTCTTCCTCTGAATATCTCTCTTCAAAAGGGGCAACCTCTATGACTCTCTTGTCTGTCTGCCACAAAACCAACCTGGGTTCGCCTTTAAGACTCACCTCTCTCTGGTTTCCACAGTCTTTGGCACTACAGGTTGGGTCAACTTCAAAATAGTCTTTACAAGCAGCTAATTTCCCTTCACCAACTTTCTCAGCCCAAGTAATTACCCGGAAGCCTTGGTGCTACTCTCTTAGCTTCAGGTAATGCTTGCACATATGTATCTTAGCCCAGTTGAACTGTTATTAACTTCACAGTGATAGATTGATTGCTTCTTAGCTCTGAGAAAGGCTGATTTCACTTTTGATATGAGGAGGCTCTTGGCTTGGGCAATGCTTGTTCTCTTCAATAGAAGATACACTTTAACTTCTTATATATGAAAAAGTATGCTGCTTCAAAGTAAAGGACAGAGTTCAGTCTTTCTTTAGGAATCACAATTAGGCACACCCGACTACTTCTTAAGGTAGGTTTTCAGAGGATAAAGACGTGTGTTGAATTGTATTTCCATTTAAAAGTAAATGATAGAGGTCTGTCTACCTTTGGGAATCAAAATTAGGCAAACGCAACCACTCTTTGATATAGTTTTCACAAGATAAAGACTTCAACAATTATATTCATAAGGATTAGGTATTCAGTAATGGTCTTTGCAGCGTTCACTCTTAATTAGTGATACGCGACCATTCCTTCAGTTTAACAATGGGTTTAAGCAGCATTTGCTCTCCACGTGAGTAAAAGGACTTTCCTGATATACACGAGTGCTACTTTTGCATTGTTCATATATCAGAACTTCAATTAACAACTTCAGCTCACTTTAAATCACACACAAGTGAATAGGGAACTGGATACTGTTGCCGGCCATGCTCGCGCAAGGTATTAGAATGCCAGGCTTCACTCACCGGCTTCTTTAACACTTGCCCTGTGGATCGCAATGCTTCTACGACTTCTTTCACAACTTCTACTACTTTTGGTGTCTAAGGGACCTGCACCATGCCTCCCTGAAGGTGTCTTCGGTCCATCCACACATTTATGGAGCCCTTCTCGCTCCTGAGACCCACAACTTGACAATTGCTCCTCACCTCAGTCTCCAACACGTTTGCTTCACAGCAACCACAGAAATCAGGCTCACATGAGGAAAGACAGCCTGTCTGCATCTCTTCCGCTGCGCAGCCTCTGCACTTCAGCGTTTGGGGGAACAGGGCCCTCTCAGAACAAGCAGGTGATATCTGCTGTCTCCACGTTCCGGCATCCCTCTTGTTCTCCCACTTCTGCTTGGTTTGCCAGCTTTGTGTCTTCCTCTTTCTGCTACTACTGCTACAGCTCGCATTCCAATCACAGTTCCAGCTCCTTCTAATTGCCTGCACCAGAGGGGGCCTTTTATGCCTCCCAGGTTCTCTCAGGTGTCGGATGTTAGCCTTAATTGCCTGGCTACTGCTACAGCATGTCTCTTTAGCCCTCTTCCTCTTCCCCGTACTCATGAGATTATGGGGCATGTAGTCCCTTCCAACAAAGTTGTTTCTTTTAACTTCTGAAGTTTGGCAAACAGCCATCAAAAGTGTGGATTACAGGGAAAGTTAAGCAGGGGGCTTTCCCTGTCTTCCTGGTCTGCTTCCCCCATGTGATCCTCCCGCAGTACACCAGCCCCAGGGTCGGGATCAGGAAGTGTCTGCCTTTCCCTGGCCACATGAGAAGAGTCCCAGACCAGGTTCCTGGGAGGAAGCATCATGTATTTATTTATTTATTTGTTCATTTATTTATTTATTTATTTATTGTGCATTTGTTAGGCTCTTATACAGCAAGTAAATTGTGTTTCAAAGCACCCATATGACAACAGGGAGGGAACATGGGATTGAAACAATACATACAATGGAGGATAAAGACGAACCTACTATGCCTTGTGAGTATTCAGAACGAGGAAGTGCAGAGAAAGAATAGGGGAAGAGGGAGTGGGGTAAGTACTGGAATGTATGTGTTCATGGGTGAGCAGCAGATGTAAGTGCCAAGGATAGTACATGCTAGGGGGGAGGCCGGTGGTAAGTGCTGTCTGTAGGCAGAAGCTGAGGCGACTGGATGTGGGAGGCAAGGGCCCAGAGGGCACATAAGGGACCTTGTTTCACTCTGCCCAATTTCCCTTCGTCATGGGGTAAAAATGTGGGAAAGTGAAAAGATCCTTGGGTAAAACAACTTAAATGATTATATTGGTCCTCTTATCAAAACAGATGCAACACTGCTCTGCCCAATTTCCCTTCGGCATGGGGTAAAAATGTGGGAAAGGGAAAAGAACCATTAGTAAAACAACTTAAATGATTATATTGGGCGTCTTATCAAAACAGGTGCGACGCTGATCTGCCCAATTTCCCTTCGGCAGAGGGGTAGAAATGTGAGAAAGAGAAAATAACCGGGGGTAAAACAACTTAAATACTTATATTGGGCCCCTTCTCAAAACAGGTATGAAGCTGCTTCACTCAATTTCCCTTTGGTCACATCCCAAGCTTCTATTCCCTTTTATTTTTAAAAACCTATCATTAGACCTTCAGTTTGTCAGAATGGTCCTCCTTCTAACGTTAGACAGTAGGAAACAATGTAGCAGTTTCAAAAGTATCTTCAAGGTCGGAATTCTCTTCTCCCCAAATATAAAACACAATGCAACACATATGTCTCCACTGTAAACAAAGAAAACTTTCTTTTTTTGTTCTTCTTTTTTTAAGCAGTTTAGATACAAAACTTTAAGCACATATCTTTATAACAAAAAGAAAGACAATTAAAAATGTATACACTTTGTCATAAAATAATGAAAGAAATTCAGAAACATGTGTTCAAATATATATAAAAATGCATTACTTTTGCAATAAATAAATCTGCATGATTACCATGTATAGATTATTGAAATATCGTTATACCAAGGACTCCATTTTTTTTTATCACTAGGTTCCATATTGCGAAAGCAGCGGTAGTTATCACTACAGATTGGGCCCCACACAATGTTAACCAGAATTGATTGTCGCGTATATTATCAATACATCTGACGTACCCCCGTAACGCCTCAGATAACAATCTTCCATAGCTGGGCAAGCAGTGGGAACATGACGACTCGTTTCAATATCTGTTTCACAGAGTGTAGAAAGAAGACCTTGTGATGTGGAGGTATGCCATGAGCTCACGTAGTCTTCAGTGGGGTGAATGTTAAATCTGAGATACATAATGAAGCACTTCAATTCAACGCTGCAGAATTTAGTTAAATAGGTACGTCTGGGCAGCTCTGATAAGACTATTGTCTATACTTTTTGTAATTATGCAATTTGTCAATATTCAAGGCAGTGTCCCACTGTTGAATTTTAGATTTAATTTTCTTTTTCGTAGTCAGGGCTATCATCCAAAATTTCAGATTCAATACCCACATTTGCTACATCGTTTTTGCTAAAGGTTTTTAGATTCTCTATTAATGCATTATTAGACTCATCGTCCAGTTTTTCTCCCAGGAGCTGTAACAATGCATTTGAACTGCGATCACATTTTTTGCAGTTCAGCGTAAACCACAACTCTTCGAATAAACCACAATGAATTAAGTGATGGTAGGCTGTATTCAAGCCTTAATGCCGCGATTGGTACGGTATTTGGGAGATTTATTATAGAGCGCAGTAGTTTTGCCTCAAACTTCCATAACCAACCCACTTGTGCGCCTTTCAAAGTACTTCCAGTGTATGCATTATGGAAGGAATAATGCTCATTCTGTTTATCTCAACAAACCCCTCAATATTATGGCCCCCTTGGTATGATATGATATGATATTTTATTTATAGCTTGTCTATAACTACGTTTTTCGAGGCGTGACAGGGCAAGGGAGGGGAATAAGGGAGGACAAGACAACGATCTTACTAGGCCAAGTGACATTGAGATTGCGCAAGTGCAGGGGAGAAGGAAGGGGAAAAGCACCAGGGTAAGGGGAGGAGGAGAAGTACGAGACATAGGAGAAGACATACAAATAAGTGTGGCCAACAAGTGGAAGGGCAAGTGGTTAAGTGCAGACAGCAAGGGTTAGATAAGTGCAAGTAGGGGGGCTGTATCCTCCAGATACAGCCCCAGTGCAGGGATGCTGGCGGTAGTGCAGGTGTGCAACTGGGAGGGCAGGGACCTGGGCCCGTGATTCAGAGGGTAGCCAGATAGATCAGTGCAGTATCAGAGAGGCAATCACAAGGGAAGTGGAAAATGGAAGGCAGAAGCAAAGAGGAAAGTCTTGAGCTGCTCCCGGAAGTGGAGATGGTTCTGCTCAAGTTTCAGAGAGGAAGGGAGGCTGTTCCAGAGGAAGGTGCCGGCAGAAGAGAAAGATCTGTCCCTACCTTGCTGCTTAGAAAAGCATCCGACTCTCAAGGAGTTAGAGATGGAGGAGCAAAGAGCTTGAAAAGGAAGATACTTCTGAAGAGAAAGCTGGAGATAGATTGGTCCCAAGCCCCAGAGGGCCTTGTGGACAATGCAAAGGGTCTTGAATTTGATCCTTGCAGCCAATGGGAACCAATGGAGAGAAATCAGTGCTGGAGAGATACGATCCCTGGGCTTAAGGTCAAGGACAAGTGTCGCAGTCCTGTTCTGGATGAGTTGCAAAGGACGGAGAGTAGAGGTGGGTAGATGTAAAAAGAGGCTATTACAGTAGTAAAGCTTAGAGGGAACCAGAGCTCTGGAGAGAGTGAGCTTCTGGGGGAAGGAGAGGAAAGGAAGAATACCGCTGAGGAGGTATAGTTGGTAATTTGACTTCTTACTGACGGTACTCTATATAGTTCGTCACAAGCCATTTTTTCCAAATGTTCTCCTTTACCAGAGTCTCATAATAGGATGAGGATGGACGGATTTTAACCAGAAAGCCCAAGTACTTGAATTCCTGTGTGTTTTCCAATGGGGCTTTATTGATACTTCATTTAAAATGTTCTCTGGCTGTAGGGACCCCTCCAAGGCACAACGTCTTTGTTTTTAGCTTAATTATGATCATCTCATTTTCCTTTGCATATGCCGCTAAAGCCGCGATTGAACATTGTAAGCCAATCAGGGTTTGCTCAAAGAGTATTATATCCTCAGCGTATGACAAGCTGACGATATTTGTACGGCTTATCTGCGGAGGAAAATTGCGGACCTGATGCAAGTCAGGCTCTAAATCAACGTTATAGGCATTATACAAAGTAGGGCCCAACACGCATCCATGCTTCAGGCCCCCATTTGTTTGATAGTAATCAGAATGGTAACCTTCAGAGTTGAGCTGTATAGAAATAGAGATGTTAGAATATAACTGCTGGATGTAGTGCAGCAGGGTTGGATCTATTCCCCTTTGCTTTAATTTTGCTCAAAGTTTAGGTCTAGACACAAGGTCGAAGCCCTTAGTAAAGTCCACATAACATCAGAAAGGTTTAGAGACCTTCTTGGAATCATATTCTGTGGTAAGAAATTGGAGTGTATTGATGTTTGAGATGGTACTGAAATATTTTCTGAAACCTGTTTAGAAAACACTGAGGAGCTTTCTCTCTTCTAGCCAGGTGGTAAATGTATCTAGAATAATGTTGGCAAATATCTCTTGGCTTGAGTCCATCATTGCCAGAAGGCTGTAATTCGATGGCTCTAGTCTATTACCTTTTTAAAATATTGGTACCAATACCGATCTTTGAATAATACCAGTCTGCTCTATATGCGTAAAGAGAGCTTTCAATATTTTTGCCCATAGTTCCGGCTGGTCTTTAAAGACTATGTTGGGGACGCCATCCGGGTTAGGTGCCTGAGAAGCGTTCGTTTTGCCTATTAGTCTAATAGGATTTTCCTCTTGAAAGTGTAAATTGGAAAAGTACTGTATCGGGGTTACTTTTGCCAATATAGCACTATGCCCATCATTCAAGGTGTCAAATACAGATTTATCCAAGATGTAATATAGCACCTGTATATGTTTCGACCATACCTCCTGAGATATGGGATTCGATTCAATGGGAGATAGCGCTTTACGGAAATCATTATATTGCAACCAAAATGTACCTGCATTATGTGTTTTTAGCCATTGGAACAGTTTTTGCTAGAAAGCTTCTGTTCTTTGAGCTAATTTCTATATTTAGAAGTCAGGTTTGTGAGAGCTTTTTGTTTTTCCTGGTTATTCGACCCAGGATTGGCTCTAACAGCGGCACGTTCCTTTTGAAGTAGGCTTTTCTTGCCATCTATGATGGGGTCGAACGGAGCACTATTTTTAAGAATGTTATTATTAGTACTTTTCCAGTTCTTTATTGGCAAAGACTGTGTTTTAGTGATGGCCATTTTTCCAAGATCCCAATCTGCCGAGCTCAAGGCTTCTACCAGGCTTGGCTGGTCGCGCAATAAGATCACATTTGTAAGTTGAATGTTCTTGGCTGACCAATGTAAGCGATTACCTTGGAAATTAGAACAAAGGTCCAATTTTCTAACAATGTGTTTGGACTGGAATGTTACATCCATAGACCAGCCAAGAACCGCATGATCACGCAAGCTATTATGCATTACCTTGATTGGGTTACAACTGTTCTTCAAAGCTGAGTGCATTAAGACGTAATCATTGTGTGATCTAGCAATACCATTTCACCAAGTGTGATTGCTCAATTGGGAACCAGTAGGTAGGAAATCAAGAAACAACAAATCAAAATGGTCCATTAGTTTATGCCAAGAGCTGAGGCAGATAATCCTGTCATGGTCACTAGATGTACATCTCTTTTATTAAAGTCTTCAGCAATCACTACACTTCCAGCGGGGGGAAGTTTCAAACCATTTTCAGATAGAGCTTTCCAAAATCCCTTGAAACATTTTCGACCGAAGGCCCCGCGGGGGTGAGGGGAGGTCGTAAAGAATAATGATTAGGGTCCTTTCTGGTTCAATGATAGATTAGTGCAGAACACCCATCATCACATATGGTGAGTTTGGAAAGTGTGGAAAAGGAATCGAACCTTTTTCTTCATCCAAGAAAAGTGTCTCTTAAGTATTTTCAAAGAGCTAACCATGTTGTGCTGTAGGTCAAAGAGAAGTTTAAGTTAATGGCTTGGTGTGTTTTTCTTTTGGTACTTTGTCCGCCTCAATCACTTGTAGAAAGTCTGTAATCAAATCCATCATGAATATTCATTTCTGAAGACATTCCATGTAGACCAGGGGTCTTCAAACCTGCTAACCAGATGTATTGAACAACAACTCATAGCAGCATAGTCACTGGAGAGCAATCATGGAAGTTTTAGTCCAAAGCATCTTGCGGGCCGTGGGTTGGAAACTCTTGATCTAGGCATACAATATTGAAATGTGTTGGAATTCAGCTCTTCTATTACCTGATCACACACTACAAGCCAGCCACGTGTGTGTTTGTCTATGTGTGCGTGTGTGGTGTTTCATTTCATTTTAGTTATAGAGTAGTGTAAGGGTCGTAAAGGTTTCCGTTTCAGGCATATTTATTAAACCGAAATGGTTTAGATGAATGCCTCTTCATCCCAATCCTAAAGAGAGTTTGCTTACCTAGGAAACTAAAACTAAAGAGCAGTCTATCCTTGTGTCCAAAATTTATAATCTGGCCCTCACAATAAAATAAACAACTAAGGGTGCAAGGAAATATCTCTGACTTATAGTTGACAAAGGATGCTCATGATCAAAAGTAAATAAGCAAATCTAACAGAAAAGTTTTTTCCAAGGAAACACCCATGGATCCAGAGGGCAGAATAATAAAAAATGTATTTCTCAAACAACAACTTATCAACCAGGATGGCAAAAGTGTCTCTTTTAATGCAGATGAGTAATTCCACATTCAGATGAGAAATTCTGCACAAAAGTATATTTTTACTCCCCTGCCAGGTATCTTGTCCTAAAAAATCCTTTATTTAATTTCACAATTTCAAACACGTGGTGTATTTACTCACCAAGACCTACTTCATGCGTTTTCCAGTCCAGGTCTACTTCTATGCTAGGTATTGTGCAACATGGATACATTTCCTTTTACAGCTTGAGTGGACTTCCTGGCATACTCCCCTGCCAGAAAGCCTTTGGTGGGATCTTCAGATCCCCTTGTGTACTCTCCTGCTAGATATCTTCCCACAGTTTATACATTCTTATTTAAGTTCAATGTGCCTGGTATCATGGGCTGCCATGCTTTCTTTATGGCCCTTTTCAGATCCCCTGATACCTGCCAGGTATTTTGCCACATGTCTTACAACTCTTTATACCTACGGTGGATTGCCTGCTATACTCCCCTGCCAGGAATCCTTCTCTGGGGCCTTGCAGACCCTCTGCTATACTTCTCTACCAGATATCTTCCTCCCCTCCAAATGTCAATTGCCTGGCATGCTTCTTTTACCAGGACTCCTCTTTAGTTTCACTGTTCTTTAAACATGCCAGAGTTATATCACATCACTGTGTTTCTACTTGTTTGCTTCAGGTAATACTTGTTCCAACTCTCCTCACATTGACATCTCATGTATGGGGACCCGTTCAAATGTTATTGTTGTACTTTATCTGCTCAATATTTAAATGTTCTTAATGCATTCAGTTGTGTACATGCCTGTCAATACACCCCAGAGTCCCCAGTGCTTCTGAGCAGACTCACTAGTACTTTGTAGCATTTCTGACCCGCAGCGTGTCTCTGCAAAGACGCTTCCTCTCTGGGGCAGCCTCTGTTGTGCTGTGGACCGTCCTTCAGCATTCCTGGCAGCTTCGCGCTCTACTACCTACCTCTCACCGTGACCTAGAATGGAGAATGCTGCTTTTTGGCATGGTCGTATGAGCAAGAGCTTCTCTGCTGCTCCAAGCACTCCGACGGTTCTCCAAAGGTGCCCGTGGCGTCTCTCCTTCTTTCCCGCCACGCCAGTAAGTGATTCTCACGCTTGGGAGATGCCGCTTGGATGTGCCTGGTTCCCTGACTTCCTCCGGCAAAGTCCCCTCTCGTTCTGCTTCTACTTGGAGTGCGGATGCCATTTTTAAATGTCCTGTACACTTGTGATTTAAGCAAACAACTAGTCTGCACATTCAACTTTGGGCTTCTTCAATCTGCAGCACCTCCTTCCTCCTCTTCCTAGTCTGAGTACCTGAGGCTTTATTGGAGTTTTAGTCTCTAAAGTTTAGTGGATTTCTAAAAAAGTTGTTTAGGAATTGTATTTGGGAAAATATCAGAAACAGGAGATTTTGTTTATGTGTGGTGTACATTCAAGCTATGAAGTGGTTTTTGTTTAGAGTGTCTTAAAGGAGGGGGTTTCTGAGGTCTACAAAAAAAGAGGATTTGTAGTGTTACAACAAGCCATCAAGAACTCAGGTATTATAATACCTTCCTCATCAGGAGGGTGAGAATACTGTGTTTCACCCATGGGAGTCAACAGCTCTCCCCGACCACCGTCCCCTCCTAGGTGATCCTCCATCATATTACCACCCCCATGGTCAGAATCCGGTTGCGGGTGCCGTCCCCTCACCACATGGGAGGAGATCATTGTCGGGGAATTATTGATGACTCCATAGGATTCATCACAGTAGGGGCATTATAAAGAAAAGGAAGATGGATGAGTTGGCCAAGAGAAGAGTAGAAGGAACAGAAGAAGAGGGGAGACCTTAGAGATAAAGGGTCTGCATTCCACAACTTTGGAGTGCTAAGTTTAAAGTAAGTAATATATGGAGGGGTCAGGTAAAGTGAGCAGAGAGGGTTTTTGGGAAGACAGGGAATAAGGAATGAATACTGATAAGTTGGGAATGGGCCAGGAAGGCATTTGAAGACAAACTAAAGAAAACAGAACTGAAATGGAAGCTTGCACAGAGAAATAAGCTGGGAAAATGTGAGGATAGAGGAAGTTAAGAAAAGAGATGAAGTGAAGAATTGGAGGGGGACTGCAAGTGGTCAGACCATTTAAGAGGGAAGGGCTTTCATCAAACCTAAAAAAGGAAAAATCAGGATTTTGGATGTTTGATTTTGCAAATGTTATGAAGTTGGAAGCAGCACATCGAGGCAGGACAAAGATGCGAGGACTGAAGGAAAGAGCAGTGTCTGATATAATATATAGATTCCCATCAGAAGGGGACATTAATAGGGCACCAGAGGGAAGGACATGGAAGGACCACTTTCGTTGTGGTATGACTGGTTGTGTATTGTGTACTTCCTGATAATATATTGAAACTGCTGGCAAATTGAAGCTAGGCATTGAAAAGCTCTGTGTGCCATAAGGTGTGACTGCTGACATTTACTCAGTTTGGTATTGGGTGGGCAAATATGCTCATTGCTGGGATAACACTTACAGGGAAGTGAACCAAGTTTTGCATTGAAAAATAGCAGAACACCTTTCATAGCATTGATAAATTCCCACCTAAGTTTAACTTTACTTTGTTGCCCAGAAATCACATTTTTTTTCAAAGATCGCTGTGACTTTGCGCTCACATGGCGAACAATCTGTAGTTTTAAAATACTACAGTTCCCTGCAAGCGCAGGTTTTTTTTCATCATTGTAGGCGCGTTAGCGCTGGAGTGTTTGGGCAGGCCTGCGCCTTGAAAGCAGTCCCCATGTGTATACAAATAAGGTAATTTACTGTGTGAAAAAATCTCTTCACTTTTTCTAATTATATGCATATGTTTTCTTTCACCATGTATATATGTTCAATCACCTATTGTTGTGCGTTTGAAAACTTCACACCCTGAGAAACTAATATGGCAATGCTACGAAAATGTTATAAAAGAAATAAATTAGTCCAATTCAAAAAGGCCAAGAAAAAGTAATACAACTAGTCTGTATTTCTTCACAATAACCAGATTGTTGGTACACAAAGGTTAGGAGGGATTTAAATACCTCAGAACAATACACAAAGAAACATGCATTATTGATGTATGTAGAATTCGCAAGTGGCAGGACACCTCTTGTTAAAGTAATACCTTTCGCCCATAGTCCTCCCCTTATTAGGCCATCCTTTTGTTCAAAATTACTGCACAAACTGAAACCATTCAATCGACCCAATTGTGATACTATGAAGATGGGTGATCTGAACAGATGGTGGGGGGATAGGAGAGACAATGAAGCCACTAACCTGGAACTGTTGAATAATGTGGGCATCCAAACACAAAATCAGGAACCCACACACATTAAAGGCAACACCCTGGATTGGGTGTCAACAAGAAACATTACTATTGCGAAAATTACCACTAAACCATGCACCTGGTCTGACAATTGCTGCATAGACTGCATCATCCAACTACCTAAAAGACAAAGACCCTATCGCAACTAACCAAAAACAGTGGTTAGCCGCAACTTGAAGAAAATAAAACTTGAGGAACTATCCAGTTGCCTCCAGGACATGATGGAGGAGTCCACGGATCACGATTCTTGATGCAGTTTAGCAGAAATGCATAAATCCCAAATCACCACATTTCTTTTTTTATTTATTTATTTTTAAACTCTTTATTTCTTATTTTCAACAAGATACAACAAGACAACAGTATCAATATCATAGGTCATTGAATCACAAAATACACAATAGCGGAAGACTTGTAGTAGAATTGCAAACCATAACCCTATATTTCACAATACTAAACTTAAGACTAACCTAAAGCAAAACCAGATGCACTAAACAAACTTCAACAGACAAGCAAGACTACACAAAACAAAACAACCACACAAACAACACAACCCCCCTATATTTATGTTACCTGAAAATAAACCATTTCACTCCACTCCATAACCCAATCTAGCATCATCCATAAAGATCAATTAAGCTTCCCCACAGTTCTTTATAAAGGGTTTTCTTGCTTTGTTTACTATACATAGTTTTTTTCAAATCTTGACAAAACTCTAACATCCAAAATCCACTCCTCCACTGTCGGCTTCTTCCGTGTCTTCCAGACCTTCAATACCTGTTTAGCCGCCACAACAAAACCTTGCTCACCCCACACAAAATCACCCAGCTTACATCCTTCCCACCACTGTACAATAGTAAGATGACCGCCAAGGGATTGCGTGGATAAATAATGTTCCAGATTTGGTAAATCCTGTCAATAACCTCCCTCCAAAAACTCACCACTCTTTCACAATACCACAACATATGTAGTAGATTACCCTTTTCTTTCCTACAACCCCAACACCGAATATCACCAACCTACCCCAATCTGCACATACGCACTGGGGTCCAATATATTCTGCCCAATATCCTTTGATGTATGTAGCGCAATTGCAAATCCACTTTAGCAGTCATTGGGACTCTCCAAATCTTTTCCCATTCTCTTGGTGTAAGTTCCCTGCCTAACTACTCTGACCATGATAACCATAACTTTTCCCATGAATCCAACCATTGCCCATCAGGTTGCATAACCTGCATAAAATTAGACACTTTTTGAGATCCAATTTCCAACATATTAAAAATTTCTGTTTTTAAAAAAAATGGAGCATCCATCATTTCTCTCTGTTCTGAGAGTAAAGTCACCAGAATATCATACCTTCTTAATTCCCTGTTCCTTAACCCAAATTTCTCAACTAAACTTCCAAAAGGTACCACCACATCACCAATAGTTAAAATGCCTCTCTGAACCCAACGTTTCCAATTCAGTACCTTATTATTAAACTGCAGACCAAGATAATGCCAAAGGGATGCCTCTTCATAAATATAAAGACCTTGTCCAGTTCCCACTATCCATGACGACAATGCCTCCTTGGTAGCCAATACCGATTTCAAACACTGCACCTTCATAGGTAACTTTCCAAAAGAAAACAAACATTTAATATCATAAGGCAAAAACCACTGCATCTCAATTTGCACCCACCACGACACCTGACTCAGATCTTCACCAGTGTAATCAGACACTTTCTTTAATAAAAAAACACTACCATAATTTTTTAATACCCGGTACCCAAAACCCCCATCTTTAACTTTCCAGATCATAATGTACCAGAGAAATCTAGCTCTCTTACCAAATCCCCAGAAAAAGTCCTGACACAACCTATCTATACGTGCAAATGTTCCCTTTGTATAATGCAAAGGCAGAGATTGAACAACATACAGAACCTTTGATAGCAAAAGCATTTTAATAGCATTAATTTTACCCTAAAGAGTAAGATTGACACGTCCCCATCTCATAATGTCCCACCCAAGAACCTCAATGATTTTATCCACATTATAATTCACTAACTTTTTAAAATCTTGAGTAATATAGATACCCAAATATTTCACACTAGAATATTCCCATTTACAATTCCACCCCAGCAAATGTTCACATCTTTGAGAATTCCTCACCGGAAATACTACAGTTTTATCCCAATTGATCCGATACCCAGATAGCTTACCCACTTCCTCAAAGACACTCCTCAATACATGAAACACTTGTGTATAGGCGCGTTACAAATGCCATATCATATCATATCATACATGACCCCCTACAACATTATCATTCAAGATGACCACTACATCATCCGCATAACCCAGAGCCTTAACTTCCCCATCTCCCACACCTAACCCTCTGATACACCACTTCTTGACCGAGTAGGCCCAATTAAAACGAAAATAGTTTGGGACTGCCTAGAGCACCAGAAGCGGTTCACACCACAGTTGTCCAATCTTAAAAAAACAAAGATAGAGGCCGAACGGAAATGGGAAAAGAACAAAACTACTGGAAATAAAAAATAACTGGAAAGCACTGGGAAAAACCGATAAACTCAAGATCTATGAAACAAAAAAGAGTTATTTCATGAGCAGATTGAAAGCGCTTGCAATAACACAAGGAAACTGTTTGAAGTGTTTCTCTTACCCGAATATTTAAACCGGAGACAGATGACTGCAAATGTGCCCAACAAGCATTTACAGAAAAAATCCTACTAACAAGAAATAAAATTAAAAACTGTTTAAATACAGGTACGAACCTAATTAATCCTACACCGGAAATTCGGCTAAATGCAGCTAAACACATACAGTTTACGTTTTCATCTATATCTACTGAGGAAATGAGGAAAGCCCTGAAAAACATGCGGCCAACCTCCTGCCCGGGTGAGACCATCCCATCCAAAATCATACTGAGCAATACCAAAGTGTTTTCTCCAGTCCTCAAGCGATTTGTAAACGCTTCATTTCTTCACAGAATGGTTCCTATTGCAATCAAAGAAGTGACAGCTACACCACTCCTTAAAAAACCTGGACTCAACCCTAAGGAGATTGCCATTCTAAGACCCATAACAAACACGCTGTTTCTGTTCAAAATCGTTGACAAAATCTCAGCTACAAACAGACCTCGAAGTATCTGGCTCCTTGCACACGAAACAGGTTTTAGAAGTAACATAACCATGGGACTGCGAGTGCATTATTAGACTTGCAAACACAAATGCTCAGAATCACAGATGATAGCAAAGTGTAGATGCTGATTTTGCTAGATCTCTCTGCCGTCTATGACTTACTAGACCACAACGCAACTGCTATGAACTCTAACAGGTACAGGGAATTGCTCAGATCAGGCCATTGAGTGGATCAGCTCCTTTCTCGAGGATACAAGGTCTAAAATCTGCTGGGGTGCCTCCATGTCTGAAGCAACAACTTTACACTATGGAGTCCCACAAGGGGCATGTTTGTCACCAGTCTTGTACAATATATATGAAACGCCTATGTGAGCTACTAGAAGGCACGGGTCTGCATTTTCTTAACTATGCAGACGACTTTCAACTTGTGATGGATCTAAGTGGAACTTCACTACTGACTCAGTCAAACTAGCTTCAATCTAGGACTCCATCAAGAAATGGATGGTAAATAATTGGATGCCTCTAAACAGCTCGAAAACGGAGCTTATGATTTTTGGCTCTAAACAAGCTAGAGCCAAACTGAGACAGGAATACTCAGAGTTTAGACTAGAGGGATTCTATATACCAGTTGCAGATGAAGTAAAGTCCCAGGGTGTACACTTGAAAGCATCCCTTAAAGCAGACGCGCACGTTAATACTGTAATCAAAAAGTCCAAATACCATCTAAATGTACTTAAACAAGTGAAACCTTTGGTTTCGTGTAAGAACTGCGAAACTCTGGTCAGAGCAATCATAATGCCTGGGCTGGATTATTGTAACTCCCTGCTTAGTAAAGCAAGTAAAGCTAACTTACGAAAACTACAAATAATTCAAAATGATGCAGTAAGGATCATGTGTGAAAACCCAAGGAGGGAACACATATACAATGACCGGAAGAGCCTACATCGGCTACCAATACCAACAAGGGTATGGTTCATAACATTGTGTGTGGCGCATAAATGTGTATACGAGGGAAGCCCCCCAATACCTAAAACATCAAATGACCTTACACAAGCGGGGTAGAGCATTGCGCTCTAGTTCAACTCAAATGCTCGCGGCCCCACGCACCAAGAGAACAAGAGGCAAAGGCAGACCATTCCCTGCGATGGCATCTCAGGCATAGAATGCTCTTCCAGCAGACCTACGTACAGAACAGAGCCCTTTCCTATTCAGGAAGCGGCTAAAAACCCTTTTATTCAAATAGGTAAACCCAACCTTAGTACCATGTTTGTGTGTCCCGTCTGAACAGAAATCTGTCAATGTGTGCCCTGATGCCTGCGGCTACGACACCATACAAATAAATAAATAAATAGATAAAAGATGAGGGAGTGAGAGGCAGGACAAAAAGGAACTGACTTTTTAAGAAAATGAATGAAGATGAACAAAGCGATAAAGAGCTGAGAATCACCGGCCTAAAGGTTTCTGTTTTTAGTTATTTATATTTGGAACAATACCACTTGTATGTAGAATTCACCATTATTACTGTTCTTTCCTTTAACTTTTAACATGGATGTGCCTGTTTAAAAGTTATATGAAACAGTTCATTGTGTGAGAGGTGTTTGCTGCAAAAAGGAAGTTGCACACATTCCCTGGGCGCATGCGACGTAGTATTGTGGGTTTTACTTTGCTTAAAGTGCGTTCTTATGACTCATGTTCCAAATATTGTTTTCCCAACTTCTAGCAGTACTTTCAATTTTGTGGATTTAATGCAAATTGACATGTAGTCAACCGGTTCCAGACACTTTTGTGCTGATGATAAACCAATACCCAATTTGCTTATTAGATATAATTAGATTTAAACATCCCCTAGTATTCAATATTATTTAGTGTTATGGCGCCTGCTCCTCACCACATTGGGATCTTCGACTTTGTGGAATTAGAATGTACTCATTTAGACCTTATATTAAATGAAATTATTCAAAAAATACATTTACAGTACATGTGTTGCTCTTTGTTACTCGTAAGCAGAATGCACTTAAATTGCAAGATGGAGCCAAAGCCACAAGTGAATAATTAGCAGTGTTTAATTAGCTCCTGACAACCATATCATCAGCAGACGGGTAAAAAAAAACAGCAGCCATTTTCTAAAAGGAAATTGAGCTTTGAAATAAACCTACAATATAACATTGCAATGTGTGTACAGCCTTTTTACCTCAAACGGCAGAGGCGGGTGCTTCTGCGGAATAGCAGACGTGTTAAGATGTAAAATCCCACATGCCAGGCAATCGAAAAGTAATGGAGGAGGACCTAAACAATATATTGTGGGAGAGAAAAGAAACATGCAGAAACAACGACCATAGGATGGGTTTTGAGAGAAAGCTTGAAATCGTGTGTACGGTGAGCCCACACCATTGCTGGTCTCCTTGAGTGTCATATTATTATTGCATGAAGTAGTTGCCCATAAACAACATCCTTGTTAAAAGTGATGTGTTTTAGTACAGAATAGGTAAAAGCTGTGTCGCATGGATACAGAGGTGGTGTCAAGAGACATTTAACAATGCCAGTGCAGAAACACACAGTTGGAAATGTATGCCCATTTCCACCAACTGGTACCAGTCACAATTATATGGTGTGCATTGAGAAGAGGGAGGGTTTGCATTTCCATACAACATTTTACACGTGGAATGAGGGATACAAATGGGGATCAGGATTGGCACAAGGGAGTGGTGGGGAATCCTGCAGGGGGTTAGGGAAGGGAGAGATTGGTGATATGTAATGTGACAGATGGCATTCTGAGCAAGAGAGAGGGACGGGGAAACTGGGCAGAGAGTACGAATGGACTCAGGAAACATCTGTATATTGTGCTGGATTTAAGAGAGGTTACAGGAGGCCGCTGGCATATCTTGTGTATGGCTGTGGCCATACGTGGTATGTTGCTGTCCAAAAGAGTGGGTTATACAACAGCTGTAGGCCTTCTGAGCACACTTGACAAATTCATGAAAAGAGTCTAGACTAGAACTTGTTAACCAGTTAAAGAAGTTTATTAAAACTTGTAACAGTTTGTAATTCACTACATGCTTCGGGAGGTGGTTATCCTTTTATCAAGTAGGCTTCATAACAGTACCGTATGCAGACCTGTATCCTGGGTGGCATTGGAGTGCAGGGTTGCATTGGTAGGAGTCAGGGAGTATCCTTTCCTTTGTCTGTGCTCACCTCAGCTACATTCACTCCATTAGACATTAACTTTGTCATGCATTTACATTTGCTTGCTTTTACTTCGTCTGCATCTTCACATTGTCAAGGTGGCAATGGATGTGGTTAAGGTTAGCTGCAAAGTTAGGGTTGGGGGCAAAGGGAGGGTAGGGAGAAAAATATGGGTTAAAGAAAGGAGTACAGTGGATCTCCCCCTGTAAAGACAAAGTGAACGACAGAAGAGGTAAAGGTATGGAGAAAGTCGCAACGTAAATGTAGACAACGATATACCTCTAGTCAGTATTGGTTGTATCTAAATACTCTTATCCCCCTGCTCGACAATCTTCCTTTGTTCCACTGCACAGACCAGGACATCTTAAGACATAGGCACAAAAATGGTACAGCCACGCGGGAGCCTCCAACTTCTTATTGTATTAATGCCTACAGCCATTAAACAGTACACTGGCTTCTAGGAATGTTTTTACAGAGTAACCTCTCTTTAGAGAGTATTGTGTGCACAGATCAGTGATCAAAGTGAGCGGGAGTGGTCGGAAGCGGTGTTCCACTACTTTTCTTTTTTTCTGTTTACTATTCCTTTACTTTCTACGACCATATTCACCATTCTATACAGAGGATCCGTCCATTCATGTCCTTGTGCAAATGTAAAGTTGTAATAGGAACCTTAGTTACAAGTCACTTAGACTATTGCAATGTCCCGGCCACAACACCTTGTCACATGTTGCACTATGCTCCTGCCTATCCTCTCCCCTGCCAAAACCACAGTTCCACTACTTTTTTTGGTACACTTCCAACACTGGCTCACATTATCAATCTGTGACAAGTTATTTTATAGCAATGATCATCTCTGAGGAGAGTATTTCAATGATAGTTATATTACCATGTATATCCGATAATGTACGTAATAAATGGTGTTGAACTTTGTATCACTTAAAATGTACAGGAAATGAGAAACAAGCAAAAGCAGCTTTCCACCTCCCTGCAGAGGAACAGCTGTGTACATTTGCAGGAGATCCCGCCCCCTGACTCCCCTCTTTGGAGACATGAGATTGTGCCTTGCCTAACACCAGCTATTGAACCAATACCACAGTGAGTATTGGAAAGAAGACTCACTGAGACAACCCTGTCGAATGTACCCTCGAAGTGATGACAACCTGCAGGAGGAACTCCCTGAAGGAATATGAGCAAGAGCTAGGCACATGAACTGATGATGTCATAAGAAAGTGTGCACAACGTCCCGAGATATTGACTAAAGACAAGGTATGAATCATAAAGGATGAACAACGAGGCAAAGAACCAAGCGTACTGTAAAGTGCAAAAAAAGAAGACTACACATGCACAAAATGTGCAGAAAACAAAGATTCGATGAATGTACAGATACTGAAACGCAAGGTAGATCATGTCATCATAGAAGCTAGCTATAAGTAGTGAATAGAATGCAGGCGAAGCCACCATTGTACAGAAACTGGACATTGGTATCAAAACCAAGAAGTCAAGACCATAGAAATTGAAGTCAGCTATCTACTCTGCAGAAGATCAAGTGTGCAGAGGTTGCACCTTCTCATGTTAAGGTGCAAGAAAGAACACAAAGGATGCCAAGTTTTAATTAATTTAGAACATTTAAAACCTGCAAAATGGACCAGATCACGGTCTCCTGTCATGTGAGCCAAGGATGGAAATAGAACTTGGAGTCCCAGACACAATAGCAAGTGCCCTCACTCCTGTGCATTCCCAAATACAAGAATACTCTACAAGGCCAAGGACAAAGACAATTTCATGGCAGATGGCTTGAGTGGTAAGAGATGCCAGGCTAATTGGGTATGAGGTAGCTTCATGTCCTATCTCCCTGCACCTGAGTCTTGGCTTACGTGCTGCTAAATGAACGGAATGTTCCAGATATGGCACAAGCGTGCCAACCAATTGTATTCGTACATATAACGAAGGACCTTATAGCTTGTAAAACCGATGAAAAACTGTGTACCGAATGTTTCTAAAGTGACATGTTTTAAGAGGTAGGCATAAATTGTCCACCTGATAAAGGACAGCCAATAACAATCCTAGCTCCTATACAAATGTATATCTAGATGTTTCCCTCAACCAATCCTGACCCTTGATAGGTTTTTCACTATTGCCATGTGGTATGATGTCACTCTGATGTATATTCAGGTATAAGAATTGATTGAGCCCTCAGCTCCTCTTACTTTGACTGAGATTAAGAGCGAAGATACAGATGACATAAAATGACTTAAAAGCAGCAATGGGGTATATTAACCCAGCATATGGACCCCCCACTTACAGTAGTGATGATAGTCCAGAAGAGAGCAAAAGGAAGGAAGACGCCTGTAAATTAATACCAGACAAGGAAGAATGAGCCGAGAGATCGAATATATTGATAGACATAGACTGAGAAATTAAAAGATGGAAAGGAGAAAAGGATAAGGCAGATGAGGCAACACTTGTACAGAACAAATGGATGGGAGGACAGATACTACTCAAGTTAGATCGGAAAAGCATCGAGGAAGTTAGGCCAAGACAAGATAAAGATGAGCAAGAAAAGAAGGACAGGGAACGAGAAAGAGGATTGAGGGAGGATGAGCAAGAAAGAAAAAGCAGGGATCGACAGCAACAGATATATAGGGAAGAACAAGAGAAAGACGAAAAGTGGGCAGAGGAAAAAAGGAAGTACGACAGTAGGAAGAAAGAGATAGAAGAAAGAGATAGGAGAGAAAAAGAGAGAAGAAGAAGCACAAAGAATGAAGGACAAAAGGTTACAGAGAAGGAGAGAAGAAGAAGAACACAGACAGGAAATCAGAAGGGAAGAACGAAGGCAAGAGGAAGAAAAGGCAAGAAGGGATGCGAGAAAACAAAGGGAAATGGACAAAGAGCTAAAACAGAATAGAAGGCATCGAGGTCTGGATGCCAGTCTCCTTCTTAAGGAATGAATGAGGCCAAGCGAGGAAATACGATGGGATAGAACAAGAGAGGTTCTTACGATAAAGGAAGTAGTGCTGGAAACCCCTACAGTGGCACTAGAAGAGGAAAGATATGATGCAGAAAATATTGGAGAAAGGATCAATAAAATATATCAGCTAAAAAGACAGGATAGCAAGTATGGAACTCGAAGGAGCAGTAGCCGATACCCGATACCTAAACTACGGGATGAGGAGGAAACATGTTTAGTGATGAATGCCGAGCACTGTCTTTGAGCAGATTAAATTGAGATAGAGAAGAGGGGAATGATAGTCACATTATTTGGGGTCCAGCAATGTCAGATGAAGAAAGAGAGTCAGGTCATGAGACAGGTGGAGAGCGTGAGTGCACTCCCCTGGAAAATCAACAGATGGATAAAGAGGTAACATGGTCAGATCTGGAACACCCTAAGGAAAGAACACCAGATTCCATATCATATCCTGAGCTTCCCCGAAGGAAACTCTGTAATGAGAAAGGAGAGTCTCCAACGTATGTGAATAGGTTAAGGTCATTACCAGTAAGAACACAAATAGGGACAATTACACATGTCATAGATAGACGAGTGGTGGGTTCTGACTATAGGATGGGTTCTTACAGTTCCCCTTGTTAGAAAAGGGGGGGCAAGACCGCAATATATTCCATGGCCTCAGATGGTTAAGGATGACTTAAAATTCAAGCTCCCTAGTTTGACTTCACGGGCTGGGAAATGAATATATGAATTAGAGAAAATGACAGCAGGAAACACACTGGCCATAGGAGACATAAAAGGTCTACTGGCAGCTATTCTTGGGGAGAGAGCTGATGACATATGGAGACGAGCGGGATATGCAGGTGTGACAGCACAAAACACAGCACATGATGGAGCACCATTTAATAAATGCAGGGCAGACGTTTGGTTGGATCTCAGGGTACAGTATCCTGATATGTCAGATAGGGTTCAAATATGACACCTAAATTGAAGGAAGAGGAAGACCCCATTGCTTACATTCAAGATATTCAGGAGAAATGGGAGCGTGAATTGCTTGAACTGTGGGAAAAGACAGTGGTACTATTTTATCATATTTTGTGTCAAGGATTGCCAGAACCGGTTCAGAGACACATGAAAAAACAAGTAGGAATGGAAGCAAAGCCATGGGCTGAGATACAGTTAACCGTTGTGCGTCATGGTCAGTTGTTACAAGAGGAGAATAAAAAGAAAGATGAGAACAGAAAAATGGCAGAAGCTAAGTTAGTTCAGAAGAAATTGTCCAAGTTTGCTATGGAAGGGGCAGCATTGACAAGTTGTCACGATCCTGCTCGCCTGCCACCCAGCACTGCTACATGCGCCTCTGCCTTTATTTCCTTGTTTTACCGCTGCACTTTTGGACTAATTTAATTGCATGTTCCATTCCGGCTTTTGGGTTAAACCAGCAGATGCATTCTGGGACATGTATGCTGTCCAAAAGGCAGAGGGATGGAGGAGGCATACTAAATACATTTGTTTGCAGCAAGCTACTAAGAGCTGCAGAGGGCCTGATTGCATCCACCTGTTCCAAGCTACTGCAGGCTAGGCTGCAGAGAGCTGGAGAGCACTTGATTAGAATCCACTGCTGCTACTGCTGCAGGCTACTGAAGCCAGGGCTGGACTTAATTGAACACAGCTGCCAGAGTCTGCAATCAGCTCCACCCTGCTGGCCTGCTGGCTGGCCTGCTGGCTGGGAGGGCCTTTATAAGCTCACTTTGAACAGAAGCAGTTGTCAGTCCACTGCTTCCACTGGGAGTTTGTGCTGGTGCTCCTGTTACCAGTGTTTGACCTTTCCTGGAAATCCTCTTTTGGCCTTTTGATTCCTGTTGCTGTTGATGTTTGCAGCTCCCTCTCCATTCTGCTGCAGCCTTCTGCCCTGCTCCTCTGGGCTCCTACCTAACGGCTCTGCCGCACTCCGCTGCCTTCCGCCCTGCTCCTCTGGGCTCCCACCTGACTGCTCTGCCGCACTCCGCTGCCTTCCGCCCTGCTCCTCTGGGCTCCCACCTGACGGCTCTGCCGCACTCCGCTGCCTTCTGCCCTGCTCCTCTGGGCTCCCACCTGACAGCTCTGACGCACTCAGCTGCCTTCTGCCCTGCTCCTCTGGGCTCCCACCTGACGGCTCTGCCGCACTCCGCTGCCTTCCACCCTGCTCCTCTGGGCTCCCACCTGACGGCTCTGCCGTACTCCACTGCCTTTCGTCCTGCTCCTCTGGGCTCCCACCTGGTGGCTCTGCCGCACTCCGCTGCCTTCCGCCCTGCTCCTCTGGGCTCCCGCCTGACGGCATTGCCACACTCTGCTGCCTTCTGCCCTTCTCCTCTCGGCTTCCCTTTCCTGGCAGCCTTGCCACATCCCTCCTGCCCTGTTCCTCTGGGATCCTTGCCTTGCTTCCTGCCTGTTCCAACTTCTGATATACTATTCTGTCCTGTACCTGGTTATTTCTTTCAACACTGCTTTCTACTTGTATACATCTTGGTCCACTGTGGTGTCTCCACTTGAATCCGTTTTACAGTGTGACCCTGGGTTGGTCTCCGTTCAGATCAGATAAGGGAAGACTTCTGTTGCCTTCACGTAGTCCGTTGAAGTCGTACCTGCCTCAGTATATGGTCTTTCAGTTTTACCCTTGCACTGAGTACAAAGGTTTCCTCGGCATGACCGAGTCATGACGTTACTGTATGACTGTTGTTAAGAATAATCTGCTGGTACCTAACCCAAGGGCTTTCCTTAATCCCTGGAGACCCCTTATCATATTCCAGTACATCCTCATTTCTGATCAATCCATGTTGCCCAGTGTACTTGCTTGTCTTTGCCTTTTCTCTGTCTCTTTGTTTACAGCCTGCTCCTGCAGTACCTGTGAATACCTGTTTCAACTAACAGCTTGGTATGTACCTTTAATCTGTTATTTGCTAGCATTGTCTACGGAATTTCCCTTAAATCTACTTGCATACAGAGAAAGCCTCTGCCCTGTACTCTCCGCCTAGACTTCTGATAGATTGACGTACCAAAAGAACATTTTTCATTCTTGGGCCAATGCTTGTTCGATCCAAGATGTCTCTGAAGAAAAACAAGAACCCTTGGCAAACCCCTACATCCTCCATGCAGACTGCCAGCGCCCAGTTACTTGAGACTTTTACCCATAAGGAAGCTACCGTCCTCAGAGAAAATGGATATCTCCGTGCCAAATTTATTTCACGTTTTTATGCCAAACCAAGTACTCCGGGATGGGACTCTATGTTTTCTGCTAATCCCAACTTGATGACCGCAGAACAGTTACAGGAAGAAAATAGTCATTTGACTCAGTCCTTGGCATGACCCTCCAAGAAAAGGGCTGGTTGGGAGGCTTCAACATATACCTCTGTGAAAAGTCTTCCTACTGTGTACTGTTCCAGTGAACCTGTAAAATATTGCCCTGTCACTATTCAGTGTGTTAGGGCTGACATCATGAAGCAAGATTTCAAGACGCTCTATGTTGGTGCTATACGTTATCCTGAAAAACAAGCCTGTAGTCGCAACAATGCCTTTAGACTTGGTTCTGTTCCACACAACCTCAGAGTCTTATGCTAAAATAACAGCAGATCCTGAGCCTTCTACCAATAACCATTATGTTAAAGAAAGACCAGCTAAATCCCCTGAGGACGTCTTTGATTTGGAAAAGATCTAGAAACAGCTATTTGCTCTAAAGAGGCAATCTATGGGTTTAAATGACGACTATGCCATACTGTACGAGCTAAACGTAAGAGAGGGATACATTTCATCTTCAGATAACCCATGTCACCCTGAACAAGAGATTCTCTCTCTTATTATTGATGGCATTTGGGTTCCTAATGAGTTGCATAAGCTAAAGGAAAGAACGTTGGAGCAAATAGAAAGATTGAAGCAGGAATATGCTTACCAGTTGCAGGTTAACTTGGAGTGCTCTTCTATTTCTGTTCGAGATGCCCGCCAGGCTTTCCCCAACTACGATTTATTAGGTGAAGACCTGCCCTCCTGTACCTCACTGGGTGACTCTTTGAAAAGGCCTCTTCTGTCTCTGGCTGATTCTACCTCTGCTATCTATTCAGACACTTCTGCAGACTCGGTGCAAGACTTTTTCCAGGAGCCTAACCGTAGTCTTACTCCAATGCTGTCCCCGATCCAAACTCCTTCCCTGGTTCCAACACCAGTATCCAGCACTGCCTTGCACACAGACAGCAATGCAATTGACTTTTCTAGTGTTTACAACCCCACAATTACTGCAATATCCGAAAAGATTACCAGTACAACAACCCTCTGTTTCAAAGACTGTGTTTCAACGCTTGCTCATGCCTTTGACTTGAATCAAGATTGTGCATCCATTCTTATCCCGGTGTCCACTTCAACACCCGAAGTAATCCAAATGCCCATAACTGAAATGAATGAAGATTAACTTGAATGCAAAAGCATCTCCTTCAGTGAAAAGGAAGATTCAGAAATGGATTTAGTGTTTCAAGACCTTATGATCAGTAGCATTGTTAGTGTTATGCTGCTTGAACATTTAAACCAGTGGAACGAGATACCTGCACTCCCTGTCAGTGAAAGGATTTTGATCAAGCCACCACTAGCCTTGCAATCAGCAGTATCTCCTTCCAAAGTACTTGAACACTCAGAGCCAGTAACCAATTACATGAGTGTGGTATCCACGGCTCAATGCCAAAGCCTACCTATTGGAATAATAATGCCATCAGAAAACCAGCTCTCTGTGACAAAGAATAAATGTACCCTTTCCGAAAGTCACCAAGATAGTTCAGTTATGCCACAGCCATCTGAAGGCAAAACATTTTCTTTGCATTCTGAGTCACATTCACAACCGCTGCATCCAAAGAATAACCTGAAACCAGCAATACCTGTGTCTGTGCCAGCCTCTATTGCTCTATCTTCTAAAGAGCTTCAATCGACAATTCTGTTTTCCTGCACACCCACCTTACGTACTGATGTACCTTGCGAGTCGTTTGGTAGGGTTGTGAAGAACAATCATCCCTTTGCATTTTCTTATCGAGGTACTACACTGAAGGAGTATAAAACCTTTACTTGGGCATTGATTTCGACTTTAGTGCTTCAACCCTTACTCTTTCTACTGCTTGAAAAACACAACGGACTATGCCTTCTTTTGGGGCACCAGGAGGGGTCCTGTGAGTGGGGCATACTGTCACAATCCTGCTCGCCTGACACCCAGCACCGCTACATGCGCCTCTGCCTTTATTTCCTTGTTTTACCCCTGCACTTTTGGACTTTTCTAATTGCATGTTCCATTCCGGATTTTGGGTTAAACCAGCAGATGCATTCTGGGACATGTATGCTGTCCAAAAGGCAGAGGGCTTGAGGAGGCATACTAAATACATTTGTTTGCAGCAAGCTACTAAGAGCTGCAGAGGGCCTTATTGCATTCACCTGTTCCAAGCTACTGCAGGCAAGGCTGCAGAGAGCTGGAGAGCACTTGATTAGAATCCACTGCTGCTACTGCTGCAGGCTACTGAAGCCAGGGCTGGACTTAATTGAACACAGCTGCCAGAGTCTGCAATCAGCTCCACCCTGCTGGCCTGCTGGCTGGCCTGCTGGCTGGGAGGGCCTTTATAAGCTCACTTTGAACAGAAGCAGTTGTCAGTCCACTGCTTCCACTGGGAGTTTGTGCTGGTGCTCCTGTTACCAGTGTTTGACCTTTCCTGGAAATCCTCTTTTGGCCTTTTGATTCCTGTTGCTGTTGATGTTTGCAGCTCCCTCTCCATTCTGCTGCAGCCTTCTGCCCTGCTCCTCTGGGCTCCTACCTAACGGCTCTGCCGCACTCCGCTGCCTTCCGCCCTGCTCCTCTGGGCTCCCACCTGACTGCTCTGCCGCACTCCGCTGCCTTCCGCCCTGCTCCTCTGGGTTTCCACCTGACGGCTCTGCCGCACTACGCTGACTTCCGCCCTGCTCCTCTGGGCTCCCACCTGACAGCTCTGCCGCACTTCGCTGCCTTTCGCCCTGCTCCTCTGGGCTCCCACCTGGCGGCTCTGCCGCACTCCGCTGCCTTCTGCCCTTCTCCTCTGGGCTTCCCTGCCTGGCAGCCTTGCCACACTCCTCCCGCCCTGTTCCTCTGGGCTCCTTGCCTTGCTTCCTGTCTGTTCCAATTTCTGATATACTATCCTGTCCTGTACCTGGTTATTTCTTTCAACATTGCTTTCTACTTGTATACATCTTGGTCCACTGTAGTGTCTCCACTTGAATCCGTTTTACAGTGTGACCCTGGGTTGGTCTCTGTTCAGATCAGATAATGGAAGACTTCTGTTGCCTTCACGTAGTCCGTTGAAGTCGTACCTGCCTCAGTATATGGTCTTTCAGTTTTACCCTTGCACTGAGTACAACAGTGTCATGACGTTGCTGTATGAGTGTTGTTAAGAGTAATCTGCTGGTACCTATCCCAAGGGCTTTCTTTAATCCCTGGAGACCCCTTATCATATTCCAGTACACCCTTATTTCTGATCAATCCGTGTTGCCCAGTGTACTTGCTTGCCTTTGCCTTTTCTCTGTCTCTTTGTTTACAGCCTGCTCCTGCAGATCCTATGAATACCTGTTTCAACTAACAGCTCGGTATGTACCTTTTAATCTGTTATTTGCTAGCATTGTCTCCGGAATCTCCCTTAAATCTACTTGCATACAGGGAGAGATAGCCTCTGCCCTGTGCTCTCCGCCTAGACTTCTGATACAAGTGGAGAAGGAAGGGGGAACACAATAAATAATGGGTGCATCACAGGTGAATAATGCACGTCCAATTGATCAAAGTGGGTATGGGTATTGGCCACAAGGTAGAGGTATAGGTTTCAGAGTGAGAGGTGGCAGATTTCAGAATAACCAAGACAGATTTCAGAATTCTCAGCATTGAAGCAAAGTGATTCAAGGAGGGTTTACTAGGTGGAATTGTGGGATGGCAGGGTATATGGCACGCGTATGCAGGAGCTGAGGGAATGCGCAACAAAACGGACAGCTTTCAAGAGGGGGACAGCTTATCCACCAGCATACAGCACACAAATATGAGAGGGCTTTGCCCAGGATCACACATCCTATCAGGCACAGACGCCACAAGTACAGCAGGCACAACATCAGGGGCCAGTACAAATGCACCCACAGCAAGGGCAGTGTCAAGAATCCGACCACAGTCAAACACTCACTGTATCCTCACACCATGCCACAAAGCTCTGCTCTTTCCCCCCGCTATGTAAACAATGTTGCTTGCAGAAAGAGCCAGGCAAAACCCCAACGTGTAATGTTTCTTTCTACGAACGTTGGCGGTTGGCATGGTGACGTTGGTGTCCGGCATACAGATCATCACGAGTAAGAACACATTGCCGGCACATTCAGCGGGTCATGTCACTCTCTCATTCAAATACACTGCCTTTGCTAGCGTACAGTGCTTCTGAATTTGCTTTCACTTAGCCTCGATTCATGCTGTTATGTTATCTAGATTTCCCGACTCTTGCTACGTCTCACGGACACTCCTCACCTCTTGTCCCCTTGGTTATTGGCAACTACGAATGGTATTTTGACCCCTGGAACGCTCTTTGGATTGCCTTGGTTTGCGCTTTGTCATTGGTTTTTGGCTCGCTCCTGTACCAACGTGGATCCATTGACTGCACAACATGATGATCCCCTTTATGGAGAATCCGAGCTTTAGCAAACTTACACGCCTGGAGAGTCAGTTGTTTGGCTCTTCTAGTTGTGTTAATTATTATATAGCTGTAGTCGGGCACAGCGTTTATCTCCAAATCCAAATAGGTATAGGACAGTGCATACGCTGGTCTTCTCTAGGTTGATGGTCATGCCTTTATGTCAATAATACACATACAAAGGGGAGAGAATTCAACACTCTCTCCCGAACCACGGAAGCCGAATGAAGTCAACCCTCCACCCGTGGTTGGCACAGGTACCTGATAGTAGAAAACAGGTTACATCGTGGAAGCCAATGGGGGGAAGAGGAGTTAGGGAGAGGTTGTGGAAGTTAGGAACACCGGATAGAGGGTTTCGGGAACACCTAAGTTGGATAGGATGGGGGGAAGCAACAGGGAGAGAAAATCTACCTATAGCTTCTTGTAACAGTCTAACACTCTATACCTCTAACCGTCATAAACATATCATGCTTAACCACAACTTGATTGATACACCTTAATACATGCATTGAACCTACAGCACCTGCCTCATCCAAAATCCTTTCCTGCTTGTAAGTACACCTTAATACGTGCACTGATGATTCAGGAATACAAAGACTCACATATAGGGTAAGCAGCATGAGCATACACAGTTGGATAAACACCCACAATGATTAACGAACACATGGGCCGCAGGGCGCACAAAATCAATGAGTGCAAACATAACATGAAACGCTGGACATATAACATGAACGAGAACAACCCATGCTCTCTTGTCGTACTTTCGCTGCGCTTAATTGGAATGCCAGAGTTGCTAAACTCCACCCAGCGAAGAGTGCTGGATGTGTGAAATAAATAACACCATGTTCATGAGACTTTTCACATTCATAGGGCCTCATTACACGGAAGGCGGTAAGGGTTAACGGCCACCGGTAATGGTACCGGTGACCATTAACCCATACCGCCTTACTACGAGGTCCCTTAGCGGGTTGGTACTTTAACGCTTGCTTTTAGCAGGTGTTAAAAACCAACCCGCTAAGGGACCTTGGTGCTAATTACGGCACCACAAATTTGTGGTACCGTAATTAGCACCTTCCCCATTCCCATTATGCCCTATGGGGCAAAAATGGGAATGGGGAAGGGCAATGGTGGAAGGGGGAATTACCGCCCCGCCAACCTTGGAATAGGGCGGTAATTCCCCTTTCCACCAAGGCGGTGCCGGTATTTTACCGGCATGGACCAAGGTGCTATTAGCACCTTGGTCCACCGCCTACCATGTAATGAGGCCCATAGTAAACCGGTATTGGAGGAGATTTATATATCAGCCTAATAGACTATCAGACCTCCCCCCCACTTATCTTGTGTCCGGAAGGCCCGTGAGCCATCCCCAACGCAGCAGTACCACGCCTTCCACAGTCTGGCAGCAATTCTCCGCCTGCCGCCACTCCAATCGTTCCAGCCCTTCCCAGTACTTATCTGATGTCCGGGGGCCCGCAAGCCGTCCCGGACGCAGCAGTAACGATCCCTCAACCGTCTTGGCAGCAACTCTCTGCCTGCCGCCGCTGATAGTCCTTAGCCCCTCACAGAGACATCCTGCAAACGCCGTAGTCCTTCGCCATCCGCTCCTGCCTGGAAACAAAATAAGCCACACCTGCCATGCACCATTGGCCCAATTTAAGCTGTTGCTAATCTCTCACAGCTGATCACACGGGCGCACGGCTTCCAACTACAATTTCCCTCAAGTACTGCTGGGAATTGTAGTTGCTTCTTCATGTACAGGTTCTTCTAGCGTTTTTGACGTACTCCTTTTTTGCACCAACCCTTATTCCTAACATTTGTAGATGGGCGTAAACCGATAACTCATTAAGCATGTTCTTCATGCCTGTGTAGGTCCGATCGAACAGGACCAACTCATCAGTGTACAACATGCCCACCATAGGTAGGTGTCCAATCTTGGGGGCACAATTTGCTTTTGCGAGCAGGTGATGGAGGTCGGCTATATGTAAGTTAAACAACATTGGGGCCACTATGCACCCTTGTTTAACTACCAAATTTGTGGGAATAGAGTCAGAGACCAGTCTTCCGTTATCCAACCTAACTCTGGTACTTCCATTGCTATGTAAGAGTATCAGTATGTGTACAATCCACTCAGGACATTTCAAGTCCCTAAGCCTAGACCATAATGTGTTCCTGTCAACCTGGTCAAAGGCGCTTCTTAAGTCCACAAAAGCAATGTACAATGTAGTATCCTTATTACTCTAAGTGGACTGAATAAGCTGATCCAAACCTCTGATTTTATGGGAAGTACCGCACCCAGGACGAAAGCCGGGTTTGAGCAAAATTAAGTACATCATAGGCTGACGCCCATTTCTGAAGCTCATTCAGTACAAGAGATGCAAAGATTTTGCTGGTCACATCCAACATGGAGAGCAGACGCTAGGGTTAGTCCGATCACCTTTTTTATGAACCGGAATAAGCACCGCCTGCCGCCATGTGGGTGGAATCGTGCATTCTCTGCAAACTCATGAAAAAACAATTAAGAGTACCTGAGACCAGTTGTCAGGGTCGTTCTTTAAGACTGTGTTAGCCAGGCCATTTGGGCCAGACGCATTGGAAGACTTGAGCTTTAAGATGGCGTCTAACAAAATCTTACGACTCATTGGCCACAGACCTTCAGAGCAAACACTCAAACGGGTGTCTCTGTCTTAGAGAATTTAGTAGTGACAAGCTTTACCCAGTCAGCCCCCGATATGGGATTTAAAATCTTGGTCAGCCTCTTACCCCTAGAGGAGGCCAAGATTTTCCATTTATCATCACTATCTCGAGTTGTCAATGTTTGTACAAAGTTCTGCCAGTCAGGCCTTTGTTTGGACAGGCGGTGATGTTTGAACCAAACTCAGTATTTACCCCTTATCATTTTAATAGCGTGATGAACATGGGGCATGAGGCCCTGGTGCTGACCGGGCGCCACAATGGAACTGATTTCCCTACGCATCATGCATTTGTGGTCTCAGATGTTTATATTAAATGGTTTATCTGCCTTGGTAATGAAGAGGGAAAATGGGATCATCCCTTCCCCGATTCTCGTCCAGACCATGGCCTATGATGTCACGACCTAAGCACCCACTGTGGGAGGAGTTTGCATCGCTCACTGCCGCCCCGGATGTCAAGATCCACCGTGGCCACGCCCCGCACACCCAGGCAAGCTGCGCATCATCCCAACCACGTGCTGGGCCCTCGGGTGGCGCTGACACCGACCATACGGACCAACTCGATTAGACATCACCCACAAATATCGCCATCGTTAGAGATGCCATGATGACATAGCCAGCGGACAAGAACACACGTGCCACCAAGCACATGGATCAGACACACACCAATCCACACGTTGCACATACTTAGTGCTATGATGTAGAGGACCACTCACACTCACATATGCATCGTTGTTATTTTCCACATGGGACAACTACAGCACCGCAGAAGCGCAAGACGCCCGATGAGCTTGTGTATATGCTTGAAGACGCTTCCTTGCTACTAAAACCATGAAGATGTAGCCCTGTATATGGACTAATGCATAAAAACCCATGTCGCCCCTCGCAACCCCTGTATTATGGACTTTATGCTGCCACCCATGAGCTAGGCCAAGGTAGGCCGCATACCAGAGTCCCCAGGCTGGAGCAGCTCAGACGAAGCTGCAAGATGCTGATCATGCAGAACAAACCCTGATGAGAGCCCCACAGCCAAGGCCACGAAGTTGCAATTTACACGCCGCGCTTCCCGTGCCAAGGTTACACCTGCTACTGCTAAACGCTCCTCAGAGCCAAAATACAAATCAAATACCCGTAATTGTGCTCCAGCCAAGGTCTCCCAACACGTGACCAGGCCGACCTGTTACAATGCCAGGACCAGAGAAGTTCTAGGGTCTCACATCTGGGACACAGACTGCAACAATGAAGTGACAAGTTGGACACTGACAGCGATGGGAAAGGGACACCCAACAGCCAGTAGTCAGACCTGTCCATTGTCCGCCACTGACACATAGTCATACATTGTTGCCAGGACCAGGTACACCGCGAGCTGGCAACAGCGATGGTCCCAGGCTTGGGGGCTCGCGGGTGAACCAATCAGAATACGAGAGGCTAACCACTGACGCCACTATAGTTTAGCCAATCACTATTTTTCCCCTTGTAACAATTCATATGTAGCAACTGTTAGGGACGACCCAAGCGTACCACCTGACCCCTTCTCTCCCAATAACCTTTTCTTCTATACAGGTCTATACTGGCCCTACCACTCGGGGAGCCAACCCGAGATAGCGTTAGGTTTAGGGGCTAGTTTTCCCAGGTGACGCATGTAGTCGCCTAGAAAAAGGGCCTGCGAGCCCACCACAAATGAGACTTTTTCCTTGGTACCTGTACTCCAAGAACCTGTCCCTGTCTGTTTTGTGCAATAAACAGCAGTAACCCTTTGCTCTTGTCTCATACTCTTTTGGGACACGGGAGGAGTAGGGGCCTCCCCAACCCCAGAGGTCCGCAGACGGCCCTGCCGACCCCCGGGAAATTACCCTGACAAGTTGGAGGCACTGCTGAGATGGTGACATATACCACAGAGAACCCACTTGCGTCAAGGTGGCCCGGCAACGCGGCCCCCTCTGCCGTTGCCCCCTTTGGAGGAGTGCAGGACCATAGCGGAACTGCGACACGACCGGACAGCGCAATCCGGAGATTGGCGGTCGGGAGCTGACTTCAGAAGTATCCCACCCGCGGTTGGCGCGTGTCCAGACGTGGTCCAGACGAGGGGAGGCGGCGAGCTGATTGGGAGGGGTGCCCGCAGTTCAGCGGCACCGGCAGGCGAGAGCCCGATTTGAGAATGGCACACGCAACCAGCAGTGTAATGTTGTGCGGGTGGCGGGAGGAATTTTGAACAGAGTGGCGGGTGGTTTTTTGCAGTCTGTTCAGAAAAGATTTGGGTCATTGAGCAGCAATCGATGTGTAAGGTGTAGTGGTGATCGGGAAGAAGGCCGTCCCCTCTAGTGTTACAGAGCAAGCTGGGTGGGGCTTCGAATACCCACATGTGAGTGGCGGATCGCGCTGATTGGTCTAGATCGTGGACACCTGTATAAGGGGGTGTGGCATTCCTATGAGTTGCCGCTGTAGATCAATGAATAGATGAGGATTCCTATTAATTGAGTGTTTTAGCTCAGTGAATAGATGACGTATTCCTGTAGGAGGTTACTAGAGTGTCTCTCAGATTGCGGAAGATAGTAGGCTGGTTAGGTTCCCCTAGTGAGGGAGCGTATCACATGCGAGGTGACGCAGCGGGTGCAGCTCAATTATATTAACTAAGTGATTAATGAATACTCCAATCCAGGCGTGGTGGGAAGACAGCTGTGGGGATTGTGGGGAATAACTTTGTCAAAACTGGCACGCATTTTTCATTGTAACTGTACATACCAGTAACACCTTGTAGTAGATGGTGACGTCACCCATAGGACTTGCATAGGATACTGCGGTCTTCTTCAACATAATCGGTGCAGAGGCACGTGATAAAGGAGGGGTGAAGGGGGGACAGGCGGCCGCGCACAGAGAACGCCGGCACTTCCTTGATCAAAGGAGTCGCACTGAGAGGCGGTGCGACCAGTCGGAGGTGGAAGAGAAGGGCATACACTGCGCAGGCAGTGAGGTCAGAGAGGAAGGAGGAGGAGTTAGAAGTACGTTGCAGGTGCGACAAGTAGTGGCAGCACTGGAGAGGCGGGGCAGCTCAAAAGCACGCTGTGTGTGCCACAGGGGGCTTCGCGCGCCACAGGTCGAAGAGGGCCCTAGCTCCGAAAGGAGGAGTGTAAAGGGAGGTGATAGTGTTGTAAAGAACAAGGGGCGGTGGCGCCTAGTACGAAAGTATTGTAATAATAACCTTGCTTTTCCTTGCAGCGGAAAGCTGGAAGTCCCCAAACTAAAGGGCCTGGTAACGGCGGTATTGAAAAATTGAAAATTTCTAAATGTCTATGTATGACGGGGCAGTGGCTGGATATAGAGCCAGCACCTTAACTACACCACTCAAGCATATCTGCGCAACACTAACACCGGACAGAGATAAAATAGTAAAGTACAGTGTTGAATGGACTCAAGGGACGGATTACAGAATTAGGATACCGTGGCCGCCCAACAGCAGCTTTCACATGTCCACTCAACATTCATTGCTAGCATATTTACATAACACATATAAGGGGAAGAAGTTAGCAAGCCACCTAGAAGTTTTCGATCTCTGGAGAATGTTTCAGGGATATGTACCAGGTGTGCCAGGGATGTTAAGCATGCAGGAGGTAAAAACGGAGAAGGTGAGCGAGGAGGGCGGGTGAAGTGCACCCCAAGCTCCTCCCAGCGCTGAGGAGAGTGAGGAAGAGGCAGAAGGATCCTCCCCAGTTGCAGAAGTAAAAAAGGAAAGTGAGGGAGAAACACCCACAATTAAAGAGGTGAACAAAGAAACAGAAGGGCTGTATCCAATAAGGTAATTGAGAGAAGCGACACGATCACAGTTAACAGCCGCTGAAGGGTACTCGAACCCTGCATACAGCCCACCGCCATACGCACCAGCAGATACGTACCAAAAGGGGCTGGGTACGGGGAGTGCGGTAGACACAAAACCGGCACAGGTAAGCTCCGGGAGCATAAAAAAGACACAAATAGATTTGGCAAGTATAGGGCCAGACGAATGGATAGCAAGGCAGGTGTTACTGAAGCTTCGGGGGACTTTAACAGGAGAAGAGGAAGAAGCGGTAAAAAGGGTAGATAAGGAGGAGATAGGACACACGCAGAGACAGTGCGAGGTAAGTACAAGGGAAGAGGGAAGCATGACAAGGGAAGAAGAGGCAGTGTTGGAGGCAAAATTAGCAGAGCTGAGGGAGGCACGGAGCGTGTTGATTAGACAGCTCGAGCAGGAGGAGCGAGAGAGGAAGGTGAAGAGGAAAGAAGGCGGGGAGGCACGAGCAGGGTTAAACCAGCAAGAGGAAGAAAGAAGGAAACAGGAAGAGGACCGCATAAGGGGAATTGCAGAAAGAGTACCACGCATGGAGCAGCGGGAGATCAGGAGGAAAGAAGAGGAACGAGAAGAAAACGACAAGGATAGAGACGCAAGGGTACTAGAACAAGTAAGTGACGCGATAATCAACAAACTCTGCAGGGCAAGAACGGGGTTAGAGGATGAAGGAAACAAACAAAGTAATACAGGGCTAAGAGGAACAAGCCAAGCACATGGGGCTAAGACACTAAGGAGGTAACGGTGACACAATTACAGGGAGACACAGAGAACACATGTGAGTACACAGACATAGACTTAGAAACTGTAACAGTGGGGCGAAAACATCCGAGCACAAAATTGACATTCTCAGACAGGTTTTGCAGTGAAGAGGAAGAGGGATCTTGTGGATGATGGAGTGATGGGAGTGGGGAGGGGCTAAGAAAATTATACATAACACGCAGAGACTGCGGGTCGTCATGGGAGTGTAAGACACAAGAAGAAGGAAAGACAGGAAGGGAGGGCAAAAGACAACAAAGAAAAGGGACACAACGACCACTGACACCACCAGCACAACACACGCCATATGTTAATAGGCTTAGAGACCTCCCAGGATGCAGAATGGAGGGATCAGCCACCACACACAACAAGGATCAGATGTGTCAACGGAGAGGACATAAAGGCATAGGAGATACTCGGCTTACACAACACAGTACTGACTTTCTCAAAGAATTTTCTGACATGGAAGAGGAGAGCGAATACACGCACACATCACTACACAGACGCACGCCACGAATACACACAAATGCCATTACTAGAGAGAGGGGGGGCAAGGCCACAATCTGTCCCATGGAAGCATGCAAAGAAGGAAAACATTAAATGTAGACTACCATCCTTGAGCGGAGGGGCGGGGAAATGGATATATGAAATGGAAAAGCAAACTGCAGGACACAAGCTAGCAGTGGGCGATGTCAAGGGGTTACTAATTTCCAATTAGGGTGACGCAGCAGATGACATTTGGAAGAGGGTTGGATTCCCAGGGGTGACAATCAATGACACGTCGCATGATGGGGCGCCGTTTGCAAATTGCAGACTTGCACTATGGCAAGCGCTGAGGGTACAATATCCAGACACTTCAGACATAGGGGCAATAACATCACGCAAAATGCGTGAGAATGAGGACCCTGTTGATTACATCCAGGAAATTCAGGAGAAGTGGCGCCTGGAAATGCAGGAACCGTGGGACAAAACACTAGCAGTTTTTTACCACATACTGATACAGGAGCTCCCAGAACCAGTGCAAAGGCAGTTAAAAAAATTGGTAGGAATGGAAGCAAAAGCATGGCCAGAAATACAGCTAAAAACAGTACAGCATGCTATGGCAAGAAAAGATGAAACAGAAAGAGGAAGACAGAAAGGCAGATGAGGCAAAACTGGTCCAAAAGAAACTGTCAAAGTATGCCATGGAAGGTGCGCTAATAACAAGCCCCGCCCAGGTGACATCAGTACCAGCCACACAAACACCACCCACTACACAGCAGCCGCAACAACCAGCAGCACCACCACAGCAAGCACAAATTACGACACAGCAATTGCCACCACCCCCTCCATAGACAGCCCAACACACCTACGCTCCTCCGATGGGGGAGGATACATGCAAGTGGGAAACGACTACATAACAAACTACAGGGGGAGGGGTGGGTTAGCAAAAGGGAGGGGATTCGGACCAGCAGCACCACAGCAAGGGGGAGGGCTCCGAGGGTACAACCAATATGGACAGCAGGGGTACTCAGACAACACTGGAGGATACCCATGGCAAGCCCGAGAGCCGGCAACGCGCTGGACTTGTGGGCTAGTAGGGCACGTATCACGCACATGCAGGGCAAGGCCGGCACAAGCAGGATGGGGAGAGCAAGGGCAACAGGGTTACAACGGGGGACAACACTACTATCAATAACCACAGCCACAACAGATGACAGAAACACACGCGCAACAACAAGTGCCACCACAACTGCAGCAGCAAACATACATGATGCCCCCTGCACAACAAGTACAGTACCAACCAGCACAGCAACAAGCACAACAGCAAATGGTGACGGCACAACAACAGCACATCCAGACAGTACAACAGCTCACACAAATACAGGACAATAAACAACTACCCAGGGACACGCCAATACAACAGACACAACTGGGAAAGGTGACCATACTGGGTCACAACCCATACACAGGGAACGGACAATCACTATACCCCCAATAGGACAGCCCACAGACGTCCATGTTGTGTCCCATCCTGTAGGTAACACCTAACCCTGCGGAAGAACCATGCATAAAGGTGGCAATAGATGACAAAACATTTTCTTTCTTAGTTGATACAGGGGCCACTAGATCCTGTATTAGGGAAGGTAAGTTCAACTTGACAGGTGAAGCCATGCACACTCAAGGATTCTCTGGGGCTCGAGAGCTAGTACTTTTTACTGATAACTTCTCCTTATCTGTCGTGACAACGACCTATCTCTTCCACTGTTATACTCAAAACAATCACCAGTAAATATACTTGGGAGAGACATCATGAGCAGAATGAACATGAGTATATCCTTCAATGACAAGGGAATAGCATGCTCAACACCAGGCATAGACATGCTCACCGCACGACACATACTCCAGGCTTACTGTGGCAAGACAGTGGCAAGGGCAGAATCAGTGGACAGGGACCTCTTCCAATATGGGACAGACATGGCAATAGCATGGCTACCGGGAATTGAGGGCAAGGTGTGGAGGAGGCCAGCAGCATACCTTTTCTGTCCGGAAATGCCCACTAGTGAGGAGGAAGGGGCAATAATATCAGTGGGCATTAAGAGTATTGTAGCAACCAGAGACTACATTGCAGTTCACGCTCAGGATGGGGAAGGGAAAGCATACAGAGCAGTAATAACATTAGCTGAAAGATGCAGGCTGACGTAGGTGTCAGATGAGGAGCTGTTCTCAGACAAAGTAGGAGATGGGGAGATGGTGTTCCAGATGAGCGTCTATGTTTGGTTGAGGGTGACCTACAAGGAGGTAGCACAGAAAATGGCAATGGCACTAGAAGCACCCATCCCTACACAAGTACCCTCCTACGAGGAAGACTTAGCAGCTGTACCTGCCTCTCTATGTACTACTAGTCCCTATGACATGGGTTGCAGAAAAAGCATCGGAGGAGTACAAATAAAATTAAAGAAAGGTGCAATGCTGCCCAGGGTGAAGCAGTACCCACTGTCTAAGGAAGCTGATGAGTGGATCTACGAGACAATAAGTGCCCTATTGGATAGATGAATATTGGTACCATCAGAATCCCCGTGCAACACTGCAGTTTATCCTGTGCGAAAGGCAAAGGGAGGGTCTTGGCATTTCATACAAGATTTGAGGCCTCTTAACCACATTGTGAAAGCAGAGTACCCGATAGAAGCTAACCCAGCCACCATATTGTGCGGAATACCAGCAGAGGCGTCACGATTCACAGTGATCGACCTCAAAAATGCATTTTTCTCAATACCACTGCACCCTGACTCACAAGATTTAACAAGTTTCACATAGCGCAACACAAAGTGGAAACACACTAGACTACCCCAAGGGTACTGTGAGTCACCATCCATCTTTAAGAGAGTAATACAAATGGACCTAGGAAACATTGAGATGGAAAGCACGGTGCTGCAGTATGTAGATGATATCATCATCTGTAGCACCACTGAGGAAAAGTGCAGGAGGGACTCTGTAAAGATGCTCACAGTGCTGGCTGAGAAAGGATACAAGGTTGACAAGGGGAAACTGCAGTACTGTCAAGAACAAGTACTTTATATTGGGCAGATCATTTCACAAAAGGGAAGGAACATTGCACCACAAAGGGCACAAGCAATAAAGAATACACCACAGCCGCAGACTGTCAGGGAACTGCAGCAATTTCTTGGCCTATGCAACTACTGTAGAGCATGGGTCTTTGATTACAGCTCATACATAGGGCCACTGCTAGAGGCTCTCACGGCGGCACAGAGTGGGGCAAGGAAGTTGGGGTGGACAAGAGAAATGACAGATGCATTCAATGAGCTCAAACATGCCATTTCAATGGCACCAGTACTAGGTACCCCTAATTATGAAGAAGAATTCTACATACTCTCACATTGCGATGGTGTAGTAATGAAAGCAGTGCTAACACAAAAGACAAGCCTGGGACACAAGCCAGTGGCATTTTACAGTGGTCATTCGGATCCTGTAATGATGGGGTACTTCCTGTGCGAACAAAGCCTAGCTGCAGCAGCATTTGCAGTAGAAAAATCCTCCTCAGTCACCATGGGATGCTCCACCATACTGTACATGGAACATGCCCTCTTTGCAATATTAAACGAGATTATCCTGTCTAGACCTGAGCTGAAAATATTAAGGTGCAGTAATGTCAATCCAGCACGGTTTTTAGCAGAGGAAGTGGAAAATGGAGAACATGCACACGACGACTGTGCACATGCGATTGAATTTTACTCATGTACCAGAAAAGTAGAAGAGAATGCCCTAGAGGGGGGTGAGATCATGTACATCGATAGGTCATCAACTATTGATCAAAGTGATGGAATAAGAAGGACAGGAGCAGCAGTAGTGCGATTGAGGGAAGACTGGATTTACATACCAGTAAAATGTGTCAAACTACCTCAGCACCATTCAGCGCAAGCAGCATAACTAGTAGCGCTCATTCACAAGCAATGAGAAACGAGTAACTATATACTCTGACAGTGCATATGTTACGTCAACAGTACATTCAGGATTAATAAAGTGGCAAAGAAGAGGATTCAGAAGAGCAGCTGGTACTCCGGTACAACATGCTCTCCTACTGGGTGAGCTAACAGAAGTAATTGCCTACCCAGCACAGGTAGCCCTGGTGAAGTGTCAGGCACACACTAATGGCGACGATCCAATATCAAGAGGCAACAAAACAGCTGACGCACAGGCAAAATATGCTGCGTACTTTGGCGAGACAAGGGACCTCCAAGAAAAACAAAAAGATAAGGGGGAAGGTGGGGTAAGGCAGATGTTAATGAAGGATGGGTACACACACATCCCAGAGACACAGATTATGGAGCTGCAGGCAGTAGCACCAATGGCAGAAAAGGAACTGTGGGTCAAAAGAGGGTGCACCATGTCCCCCACAGATGCACTATGGCAACAGAATAATACAGGGAAAGTTGTGATGCCCATGGCCCTACTGAAAACAGCTCTGGCCCAACTACACCATCCCACACACACAGGGAAAGAAGTAATTGCAGCACGAATAAAAGAATCATGGTTCTGCCCCGAGCTAAACTCATACGTTGCAAATTTCATTAGCAATTGCCTCACATGTCAACAATACACAGCCGGACACACGCTGCAAGTGATCAAAGGTACAATACCCCAGCCTAAAGGACCCTTTTTGCACCTACACATTGACTACGTCGACATGATCAACGTATGTCAAGGATACAGATACATGATTGTAGTAGTATGCCCATTTTCAAGATGGATCGAGGCCGGTCCGTGCTAACATGCAAACGCATTCAGAGCAGCTAAATTCCTGGTAAAGGAGGTATTCCCGAGGTGGGGAGTTTGCGAAGTACTGAGGTCAGACAATGGTCCCTACTTTGCCAATGAATTATTCCAACACGTAACTGCCCTTCTAGAAATAAAGCATAAGTTTGTCTGTGCATACCACCCACAAGCTAATGGCGTCTATGAACGCCTCAACAGTCTCCTAAAAGAAGAAATAGCAAAGATCCAGCAAACAATCAAAAAGAGTTGGCTGTACTGCCTCCCGCTGGCCCTGTTTGAGTTAAGAAATAGACCAGGTTCGGACCACCACCTCACAGCCCATGAGGTGGTGACCGGACGCCAGATGCACCTTCCCCTCACACCACCGTCAAGGGCAATGAGTGATTGTAATAAAGTACTGTTTTTGGTGAAGAAATGCACGAGTATGTCTCTTCCTTGGTTACCAGCACCGCTTTTTTCTCTCAACAGATTCAACAGACACAGGGCGGGTCGAAGAACAACCAACAGGGAAAAGCAACCAACGAGGAACACGAACTGACTGCACAGTGGACAGTGAAAGAAGGAGATGACGTTCTCCTAAAGAACTATCGGAGGAAATGGAACGCCCCTAGATTCACAGGGTCCCATATAGTGCAGAAAGTAGCCCCTAGAGCTGTAAAACTCCATGACAAGGACGTGTGAACACACATTCACAACATCAAGCCCTACAAAGCACAGACCTGCCCTCCTATCAGTGAAGGGGCCAACGCTTCAACAACGACAACTGACAACAGCGACACAGCACAAGTGGCAGATATACCAAAAGACACAACCGATCAGCCACCCATAGCCCACCCCATGATCACGAGATCCCAGACAAAGTATGCCACCACACCAGAACAGTAAATTAGGAACATCCGATAAGAGAACAAAAATAAATAAGTTTAACTAAAATTAACACCCACCAGCTAAAGAAGAACATTGTCAAAGGAACCTGTAAAATTCACCACACTGTGTAAACACGTGCATGCTCTCTTCTCTTTTTTGTCTCGCACATGCAGGAATTGCGCACTGTTATTGTATATGTAAGTGGATGACATAGAACATACGCCACTGCCCAGGGGCAAATGCTGCCCACAGACGATATCCCAGAAGCTCTTTCACACCAATTTGTATATATTATAAAAAGGCCAAAATATTTAAGACCACGGAGAATACGCATCTGTTATAATGCGTTTCTCATGCTAATAGTACACTTGTTTCCACACCTCCACGCAGCATTACCTGCCTTAAAAGATAGGACGGTAAGGAAAGCGTGGGAAGAGCTTTTCGCCTGGGCACTGAACGACCACTTGATTCCCAGGGCTTGAAGAAAAGTACTAACAGTAATAACGCACATTTAGAGAGATTTTCAGGCGGGCACCTATATCATGTAAAGTAAAGTAGCTGCAGGACCACAGCAATGGTAAGAGGGAAATGCCAGTGGTAATAGCAACTGTAATTAAGATGTTAGGGATATTTTTCACCACTGGTCTGGTTACTGCTGCTGTCTGGCTGGCATACTATGCTTTTTATGTGACGGCATCTCCCACTACTAACATCTCCCTTAACATGGCTGCAAGGAGGACGGTGTCAGGTGGTACAAGTAGCACAGGGTTCAACATAAAGAGGGATAAACATAGCGTTTCTATTGATGTACATGGGGTGGACACATACCTCACACAATCCGCACACGTCTCCAACAACATGTGGTACAAGCACATGTTCAAAATTGGTAAGGACACGACAAAGGACAACTGCTATGTGTGCTCGTTGATCCCATACGCCATGAGTGCCTCCAGAACATTTGTGGCAACTGAAGTACCTGCAACAACTGCAGAATGCCTGTTATATTTAGCATTATTCAAACACAAGGGCAATTTCAAGGTAAACAGGCAACACTAAGGTGGAAGACAAGATCAACATACCCCTACGAAGACAACTTCATCAAGACACTACCGATGTATGACAATTCCTGGCAGCTGACTGAAGGACTTCAATACATAACCGACAGACCTGACAAGGGAGAAACGAAAGAAGTGACATTAAACTACCTGCCATGCAAATGGAGTGCAAGAGAGATTGGAGGTGAACCAGGGTGCTGGGAAAGGCCACTGATACTAATATATGGCAAGGTATACACGAAGAACGGGTGGGCGGATGGAGTTGTGGGAAGTAAACCTTTGACGTTGGCAAAATCATCAGTGGTGACAGTACAAGAAGAAAACGACAAATGCTATAAGGAATGGACAAAAGGTGCAGCATCGGTAACATGGTTAGATAAAGAGGCAGAACCCATAACAGTAATTCCCCTTACGGCACCCACACTATGTTACCAGCTTGATGGGGAGATTGATGTTGGAATGAATGAAGGATGCAAGAGAACGATCAAGCTTCCTGAGGGGGGAGCGGGACAGCAGTATTGATGGACCACCATTGGGCCTGCGGAGCCAAAGCATACAACAGCCTACCACAGCTATGGAATGGAGTGTGCACTATGTTACACATCAACGTACCATCATTAGTAGTACCGCAAAAGCACGTCAACATGGAGAACTTCCCTAAGATGGACGAAGGGAACAATAAGGAAGAAAAGATCACTTAAGATGATAGGAAGCAAGTCACAGAGCGGCACTGCACACATATCCAGAGTAAAAAGACAAGGAGAACCACTGACGGGAAATTACCTGTGGGGACGATCAGAAACAGCACTGAGTGACATTCCACCAGCACACAGACTATTTAGCAGAGTGGCAATGTTCTTTTCATCAATCATACATTCAGGTGTGCAGGCGTATGCAAATGCAAAATGGCTACAAATAACAAGATGGGAGCTAATGATGATGATTAACTCCACAGTTAACGGATTCAACGCGATAAAGGAAGAATTAAGAGCGATTAGAATGGTGGCCCTACAGAACAGATATGTGCTGGACCTTCTGACAGCAATGGAAGGAGGTGTTTGTGCAAAAATGGGAAGTTTATGTTGCACGGTCATTCCTGCAAATGACGAGGACAACGGTACGTTATCTGCAGCGGTATCATAGCTAGCCAAGATGCACGCAAGATGGAAGAGGAAGCAAAGGGAGTGAAAAAGGATGGTAGCTGGTTTTCATACATCTAGTCCTGGATGCCATCATGGCTCTCGGATGGCGTCAAGGTTGTGGCAGAATGCGTGATTCTGGGAATGGCCTCTCTGATGGGGATAAAGCTATGGAAGACAAGATCAAAGCGTACTGCTGAGGAAATGATCGGCATGCACATCCTAATGCCAGCTGAAGATGACAAACACACAGACAGCATCATCAAGGAACGTGAACAGCTACGCCAGCAAATAGTAGAAACAGACTTGTACCCACCATCCATTAAAGTTGAGTATCTGGCGTGGCTGACCTCTTTCCTCTCCGACCGAACCTCCCAGGTCCAACTCGGGTCCTTCCTCTCCGATATCTTTTTCTCTACCTGTGGTGTCCCCCAGGGATCTAACCTCTCTTCCTGGCTTTTGAACCAATACCTGGCACTCCTTGCCCACTGCATCGCCGCTCTATGCCCCAACTTTCAGTGCTATGCGGATGATACTCAGCTAATTTTCAGGCTACCCTCGGCCTCCTCCTCTCCTTCCCTCATCTCCGACTGTCTGTCTGCTATCCAGGAATGGTGTGCCGCCAATGACCTCTGCTTAATGCCAGTAAGACTGAGATTTTACTCAGTGGCACACCCACTCCCTCCTTCCCTGCATCTCTCTGGCCGGCCTCTCTTGGCCCTCTTCCTGCTCCCATCTGCAAGGCTAAAAACCTTGGGGTCATCTTCGACTCCACACTCTCTGATGTCTCTAAGAAGTCACACTACCAGCTGCACCTCCTTAGAGGTATTCTTCCTTTCCTCTCCTTCCCCCAGAAGCTCACTGTCTCCAGAGCCCTGGTTCTCTCTAGGCTGGACTATTGCAACAGCCTCTATCTAAATCTGCCTGCCTCTACTCTCCACCCTCTGCAACTTATCCAGAACAGGACTGCGAGACTTGTCCTTGGCCTCAAGCCCAGGGATCATATCTCTCCAGGACTGAAATCTCCGCACTGGCTCCCAGTGTCTGCAAGGATTAAGTTCAAAACCCTCTGCATTGTCCACAAGGCCTTCTGGGGCCTGGGGCCGCAATACTTTCAACTCTCTCTTCCCAAATATCTTCCTTCTCGAGCCCTTCGCTCATCCGCCTCCAACTCCCTCAGGGTCCGTCGCTTCTTCAAGCAACAAATTGGTGGTAGATCTCTCTCCTCGTCAGGGGCTTCCCTCTGAAACAGCCTTCCTGCCTCCCTGAAACTTGAGGAGAACCATCTCCGGTTCCGGAAGCACCCCAAAACCTTCCTCTATGCTTCTGCTTTCTCTCCCCCTCTCCCCTGCTGAGTTCCTGCCTGAAACTGCACTGGCTACCTGGCCACCCTTTGTGACCTTGGGCCCAGACCCCGCCATTTGCACACCTGCACTGCCTCCCTGGCAACCCCCGCACCTGGGGACTGTATTCTGTATCCCTACAGTCCCCCACCAGCACTTATGTCTGCTCTTACCCTGCACTTGCCACCATCCGGCCGTTATTATTCTTATTTATTCTACTATCCCATGTACTGCACTTTCCCCTCTCCCATGTACTGCACTTTTCCCCTCTCCCTTCCCCCTTCCCATGCACTTGCGCGATCTGAATGACGCCTGGCCTAGTAAGATCGTTGTCTGTCTTCCCTCTGGTCATTCGAAGATCACGTGGACCGGTATGGGCACCTGGCTAGAATAACAAAGGTGTGGCGAGTACGAGGATGTAAGAGAGTAGATAATTTTGTGGTCGTCAAGTCGGTCAGAAGACGGACTGAAGAGGGAAACTGGGAATATCCCTTCCCCCCGATTCTCGTCCAGACCATGGCCTATGATGTCACGACCTAAGCACCCACCGCGGGAGGAGTTTGCCCCGCTCACTGCCGCCCCGGACGTCAAGATCCACCGTGGATATGCCCAGCACACCCAGGCAAGCTGTGCGTCATCCCAACCACGTGCTGGGACCTCGGGTGGAGCTGACACCGACCATATGCACCAACTCGATTAGACATCACCCACAAATATCGCCATTGTCAGAGATGCCATGATGACATAGCCAGCGGACATGAACACGTGCCATCAAGCACATGGATCCAATACACACCAATCCACACGAAGAACATACTCAGTGCTATGACGTAGAGGACCACTCACACTTACATATGCATCGTTGTTATTTTTCATATAGGCCAACTACAGCACCGCAGAAACGCAAGACGCCAGAAGAGCTCGTTTATTTGCTTGCAGATACTTCCTTGCTACTAAAACCATGAAGATGTAGCCCTGTTTAGGACTAATGCATAAGAACCCATGTCACTCCTCGCAACCCCTGTATTATGGACTGTACCCCGCCACGCATGAGCTAGGCCTAGCTAGGCCGCAAACCAGAGTCCCCAGGCTGGAGCAGCTCAGACGAAGCTACAAGATGCTGATCATGCAGAACAAACCCTGACAAGAGCCCCACAGCCAAGGCCACGAAGTTGCAATTTACACGCCGCGCTTCCTGCACCAAGGTTACACCTTCTACTGCTAAACGCTCCTCAGAGCCGAAATACAAATCAAATACCCGTAATTCTGCTCCAGCCACGGTCTCCCAACACGTGACCAGGCCAACCTGTTACAATGCCAAGCCCCAAGGACCAGAGAAGCTCTGGGGTCTCATGTCTGGGACAAAGACTGTAACAACGAAGTGACAAGTTGGACACTGACAGCGATGGGAAAGGGACACCCAAAAGCCAGTAGTCAGACCTGTCCATTGTCTGCCACTGACACATAGAGGGTCATTACGAGGTTGGAGGTAGCCATGGTGCTAATAGCACCATGGCTACCCCCTTACCGCATTCCGGGTCCGGGTTCCCGAAATAGGGACTTACCGGGTCATTCCAACCTTGGAGGACCCGGTAAGTCCCCATTCCGGGAACCATTCCCCATTCTCATTCGAGCACCCATAGGGCTCAATGGGAATGGGGATGGAGCTAATAACGGTACCGCAATTTGCGGTCCCGTTATTAGCTCTGAAGTCCCTTAACGGGTCCCTTCCATAACGCCTGGTAAAACCAGTTGTTAAGGAAGGGACTCGCTAAGGGACCTCGGAATAGGGTGGTAAGGGATTACCGGCAGCGGTGTCCTTACCGGTACCGGTAATCCCTTACCTCCAACCTCGTAATGACCCCCATAGTCATACATTGTTGCCAGCACCAGGTACACCGTGAGCTGGGAACAGCGATGGTCCTAGGCTTGGGGGCTCATCGGCAAACCAATCAGAATACGAGGGGCAAACCACTGACGCCACTATAGTTTAGCCAATCACTAACTTTCCCCTTGTAACAATTCTTATGTAGCAACTGTTAGGGACGACGCAAGCGTACCACCTGACCCCTTCTCTACCAATAACCTTTTCTTCTATATGGGTCTATACTGATCCTACCACTCGGGGAGCCAACCCGAGATAGCGTTAGGTTTAGGGGCTAGTTTTCCCAGGTACGCATGTAGTCGCGTCATCCAGCTAAAAAAAGGGCCTGCGTGCCCACCACGAATTAGACTTTTTCCTGGGTACCTGTACTCCGAGAACCTGTCATGGTCTGTTTTGTGCAATAAACAGCAGTAACTCTTTGCTCTTGTGTGTGCCTCATACTCCTTTGGGACGCAGGAGGAGTTGGGGCCTCCCCAACCCCGGAGGTCCACGGACAGCTCTGCCGACCCCCTGGAAATTACCCCAACAGTAATGTGGGGTTTCTATAACAAATGCCTATAGAGTGGGATAGCTTATGGAGCCAGGATTCAATAGCCTCTGCATTTTTATCTCTGAGACTCCTCCAATCCACAAACCCCAGATGGAAGGCAGAGACACACAGCTTAATGATCTTGTTGTAGGTCCACCTAATCCTGTTCCCAGCATGATTAGGCATCAAGTTCCCACACATGCAGGACTACACAATAACAGCTGATATCTTAATAGCCAGATAAAGAGTGGCATGATCACTGTAGACGTTAAAAACTGTTTTTAAAGAAACGACTCACTCCAGCAGACAATCCTTACCACCGATGTAGTCCAGTATGGCCTTTTTTGTCCCTACTGACCAAGTCGAGCCACCAGGCTGGTCCCCCGTAGCTCGGCCATTCAGCAGGGTCAAGTTTTACTCCTTTAGAAGGCCCAGCCACTGCATTCACCCGGCATTTGATGTTTGACAGGACATTGTGCAATGATCAGACATGTTTTTGTTTTTATACCTTCCACTCCCATCCTTGTCTACACACCTAGCGTTCCAATCGCCACAAAGGATCACTGAGTTATTGGTCAAAGCACAGTGCCAAGATGACAATATCCTGTCCAGATCATCAAACCCAACATCAGAAAAAGACATACCAAGGGAATCTTAGACATTGACAATTAACATACTCTGACAGACCCCGCCCTCATCGAGAGCAGACACTTCCACAGCCATAGCATTACCACCAGGGGGCCCCAAATAAATTAAACTAGGATTTAAATGATCTTTAACCCCAATCAATAGACCTCCAGCTGGACGGCCACTAGGACCTTTTAAAGCAAGCATTTGAAATATAAGATAGCCGTCAATTTGAATGTCAAAGGTTACCCATGTCTCCTGTAAGGCAAAGATACCACAGAATGTGAGAAGTTCCCGAGACCCACCCTGAAGTAACCAATGGTTGAAACACCTAGTGTTCCAACTCAAGATGGTATTATTTCACTCAGTCAAATTTTTTCAGGGTATCATTTTGCAGAGTAGAAATCCCCCCCACCCATCCAGCGTTGTTAAACATTGTGCCCACCAAAGAATTATTTTGTGGGGGGAGATCTAGAACCAACCCGTGGTCACTTGCTCTCAGTACAGCAAAAAAGCTTCTCTTCAGTAATTGATGGTATGTCCAAAAGGAAGCCCAGGTGTGTCAGCGATGACTGATGCTGTCTAATGAGTGCAGCTGTCTCCGGTAGGCAGCAGTGGATCTGTGTCACTTTATACTTCTGATGTCTAAGGGGTTCGATAAATTCGAAATCCCCAGAATTCAAGATCTTTAGTGAGGGTATCTTATTGAACAACGCCATTAGTGTGGAACAGTTTAATTGGCGAGATCCTTTGGTTTCATCTATGGAGGCAACAGTGAGTTTTTTCAGGTCCAGGATGGCTGCTATGGCCTTTTTCAGGCTTTGTTGTACAGCAAGCATGTGTGGAGCCGAGCTAGCATATGAATACTGGTTTCCTCGCTCATAACGATCTTATTCTCGGGCAAGCGGTTATTATCACTACTAGGTACAGAAGGCCGAACAGTTGGAATAGAATCTTTCAGCGTAACCTCTTCTGCAAGCCAGCTCGTTATGGTTCCCACAGTCTGAGCAGACCTCCTCTTTTGTCGAGCCACTCTTTTCCGCTGTTTCTTGGACAACAGATTGTTTTCTGGGCACAGGGTTGTATTGAGTGGCTGAGAGTCCAGAGAAATAATCTGAGTAGGGGGTAATGGTCTAGTTCTAGACTCTTTGATGGCCTTTTCTTGTAGTCTTTTAGCCAGTCTCAGTTGTTTCCTAGAAGGGCAGAAAGTCAAAGAACTTGCCTCAGCATTGCTAATATTGAGTTCTGAACCTCTTGAGGGGCTTGTTGCAATGATGGAGAAAAAGGTATGACGGATGTAGGAATATTTCCATGCGTGCTATAAGTGTCGGTAAGCACTGAGTCATGATGTGCATATCCAGTTTCATAGAGCAAATTTGGGCTCGCTGATAGTCTCTGATTGACTGGCAGACTAGGGTGGGAACGGGGTAATAGGGAAGGTGGAGGAAAAGAGGAAGCCGGGGGTGGGAAGGGACGAGAAGAGAGAAGCGACAGCACACCCAGTCTATTTACTGAGTTAGGCAGAGCAGGACCCAAACTAAGTGTTAGGGAGAATTCTCATAAATGTGCTAAATTCTGTCACCTTACAGACCCCCAGCAACTTTGCTGGATTTTGAGGACTTGATTTTTTTACCTGGAGAGAGTGTGAGCCTTTTTTCCCACTCTCTCGTGGATTTTGATGTGTGTTTTACTCTTGTGTTCTTTGATTACGGGGTTTTAGATAACTCCATAAGCATCATCCTTTCATGTGTGTTACACATCACCCTCAGTGCAATGACACAGGAAAGCCTTTTAGGCTGTCCCAAGGTTTAAATACCTTCTCTGGGATAAACTACTGTTTCCCAGAGAATGTAAAGTTAAATTGACTTTACTAGTCTTTTTAAATTCCTAGACCCAGCACACACTATCTTACAATAGAGTGGTGGAGGGGTTACCTAGTATCCCCTATGTCTATAAACTCATCTAGCAGTCAAATGCTACCCTTTCCTATCGAAATGGCTGGTGGCAGTGGTTTTACAACGAACTACCATGATTTTTCCCGACTACGAACACCGGTAGCTAAAAATCACAGGAGCCATGTTTTTTAAGATGGCGTCTGAGCCCCCTTTTTTTAAACAGGTCCCGGTCTTCTTGTTTTGCCATTTCTTTTTGAAAAGGTCCTTCTAGTGTTTGTCTCTGTGTGCCAAACTAGGTTTGGTCCCTTTGTTTCTACACCTTTGGTGGGCTTCTGGACTGAAGACCGCCTCTGGTGCCCGAGTGTCTGTGGTGGGCAGGAAGTGAGGCAGGTGCCCGAAACTCCCTGTGCTTAGTCTCCTAGGAGACTCAAAGGCACTCTGGTGTGATTGGCTGGCTGACTGTCCAGCAAGGACAGCCACCCTGCTGGGTGAGTGGCAGCTAGGCTGGAAGGAATGGGAGAAAACAGTTTAAAAGGCGAGTCTCTTGGACTGACTGGAAAGCAGAGTCGACCGAAAGAACCGAAGACGTGCTGGAAGAGGACAGCTGCTGCAACTACTGGACCGTTGGTTTGCCCAGTGGAGCCCTGCTACAGGTCCGAATCGCCAAGTTCACTTTGACACAGAAGCCCTTCAAGGACGACTTCTTCCTTTGAGTTGGTACGACCAATCAAGTCGTAAGCCACCTGGATACCATTCTCAGAGCTGGTTAGGATTAACCAGGGGGAAGGACACAAGCTTGTGTGCTTGAAGAACAGCAACCGGAATCGAAGATTTGCCAATTTACAGCTTTGCGAACAGTCCCTGTGCAGTGCAGGAGTCCCCCGACATCCTCCCTCTTGTCCCACGACTGAGGCTCAGGTACAGCGAGATCTGCAGGAACTGCCAGGAACAGAAGTCTTCAGCTGCATCTTTTTCTTCAAAATAAGGTACTGTGAAAACCGGACCTAGAGAACTTACCTCTCGCTGCGAAAGTGCATACAACTTTGGCAACTTGCAGGCCTAGTCAGCTTGTGACCCGACATATGAATCTTTCTTCCGTGAATTACTTCTAAGAACCGTGGCAAAGACTTTCCCGTTTTAAATACCAAAACCGTTTTTACTTATACGAGACCCTAGCACATTGACTTTGGCCTACCTATCGCATTGAATAAACTCCCCTGGTGAACTCAAACTATTTGCACTGTTTTAGAGTAACTGTGATATTCGTTTTATTAACTTATGCCTTTTTGCACCTACTTCCATGCTATTTTGCTCCTACTTCAAGGGAGCTCAACTGCTTAGTAATCAGTACTGTAGTATAATCTTTGTGTGATATTGGTTGCCTCATCTAGTGAATGCTTTATAAATGATTGTGTAATAAATTAATAAGTGTTTTACCAAGAAACCTTGAGTGTAAGTGTCCATCTGAATACTTTTAATTATAAACCTTTGTGTAACACCCTTGCAAGCTCACATTCCCTCTTGAGATAAGCCTGGCTTCTCAGTTCGCTACCAAAAACTGTGTGGTACAGACTTATACCAAAGGTTGGTTTTGCTTACACCTGTAGTCGTAGTTGTGTGTAGTGGTCCCAGAGGGTACTGCATACAAATGTTGCCTAACACTAAGGCCCCCATCCTGTTCAACTGGTGCCAGTACCACAGGTAGAGACTTTGACCGGATTTCACCTTCCTTCAGAGCAGTCAAAGGACTGCCTTGTAGTGCATAACACATCTGTAGAAGTGAGTCATTGTCAAGGTCATGCAAGGAGGTACTCACATCCTCCTTGGGTAGGTGAATAGCTTCCACAACTATTGGTAGTGGACTGGTAATACTGGCAATTTTGCTGAATAGTATGCCTCCATGATACCTTTCCGACCCAACTGATCCTCCTTGTCAGCCATGGGGGTCGCACCACACTCTCCGACAGTATCCAGAGGTGGAACGCTCGCATTTGCTCCAGCTGGCTTTCCGGAGCGTAATCCGTAGGGTTTTTTAATGCGGCCAGCCAATGCCTTAGAACGTTGCTTCGCTTTACCCGGCATGTCAAATGGATTTTAAATGCGTGGATGGTAATGCACTTGCAGAGTTGCAGAGTTTAAAGATAAGGAAGTAAAAACAACAAAAGCACGAGTGAAAGATAAAGAATACTAATGTTAGTTTGGGCCAGGAACAGAGAATCACGGAAATATGCGCTTTGCCACAGTATATACAACTTGCAGCCCGAAATGCTGCGTAATGGTCGTTGTTGAGCAGGAAGCTGGGCTCACCGTCTGCAGTCGTTGTGCGCCAAAACAAGTGGAGGCCCTGCGCAATAGAAGTGAAAGTAGCTGGTGAGGATAGCTGTCAGGAAGGGTTATATCCAAGATCGGCGATCCCAGCACAACATAACGTAGACAGTGTAGAAAGACTCCGGTCCTTGAAGCGCTCCTCAGTGTAACCGTACAAGTATGCGAATCTGGGTCTCCACACAGCTCAACACTCCTGCCTCATGTCGGGTCACTCTGCGAGTGGGCAGGCTATTTAGCGTATTTTTTCCCGAAACAAAGTTGTTAGATAATGTAGAAAGTCTCTGGCCCTTGAAGCGCTCTGCAGTGTAACCGCACAAGTATGGGAATCAGGGTCCCAACAAAGCTCAACACTCCTGCCTCACTCAACTATATAGAACTAGTTTGTGGATACTTAATTGTATGGAGGGTACCTTAAGTATGTGTTCTTAAACACAAATAGTATTTTGCATTGAAAAATGTACTTTCAACATACTAACTGCATTGCCTATAAATAGTTTATGTGTATAATTCTTTTTATACAGTTGACACATATATTATTTGCGTGTGAAAGATTAAAAAAAAGTAAAGCTTCCGTGAGGATGGCACCATCATTCTTTGCAAGAATAGTTCACTTTTCCTTTTAGTGGGAACCGGGGTTGGTATCTTTATTCATCGTTGTTTTAGCGGCATGGGCGTTCTTGTGGATGGTCTTCTAGTTACGCAGTGAAGAGCTAGGATTTGAGCAGTTTCCTGAATACTAGGTGGTTTCTTGTTTTCCGTATATTCTTTGGTAGGTCATTCCAAGTTTTGGGTGCTTGTTGAGAGAAAGAGGATCCTTAGAGTTTTCTTCTGTTGTAGGGTTTCGGTTCCAGGCGGATGTCGTTGCTTCATCTGAGCGTTCATCAAGTGGAAGGAAGTTGGAAAGACTTGCTGTGGATAGCTGAATACACCTATAATAATTCCTTACACAGCAGTACGGGACAGACTCTGTTTTACACAATGTACGGCAGACATCCACGCACCTCCGAACTGGACATTCTCACTACTCTGGAAATGCCAGCTATTCAAACTTTGCACACCATAATTACTCAGGCCTTCACAAAAGCAGTTGAACATGTACACCAGGCTAAAGACCGCCAAAAGAAATACCCTGACCAGCGCCGTGAACAGGCTCCCAACTACCAGTTTGGAGACAAAGTCTGGTTAACATCAAAACATGTGCCTATAAAAGGAATCCGGACATTTCGCCCACGATATTTAGGTCCTTTCGCCATCAAATCTATCATTAACCCAGTAGCAGTCAAACTGGCCTTGCCTTCCAATATGCACATTCATCCGGTGTTCCATGTGTCTCTTTTGAAACCTGTCCAACCTGGAACTCGAGTCACTATACCACCCGAACCAGTAATGGTCAATGGAGAACCGGAATTCGAGGTCAAGAACATTTTGGACTCAAAGTATGTCAGAAACAAACTATATTATTTAGTAGACTGGAAGGGATATGGCCCGCAGGACAGGACATGGGAACCCTGTGATTATATCCATGCACCACGTTTGATATGGCGTTTCCATCATGATAATCCCACCAAGCCAGGGCCAGATGGAAGAGCTACCCTGAGAGGGGCTTTGGGGGGAGTGCTGTCATGACCCCTGTCCCTGGTCCTAACAGGCAAACCATCTGGGCTACACCACAGGCTTTCATCATGGCTCCAAGGGCCATACCATTCCGCCCAAGACTCTCCTGGAGTCAGTCCTGGCGCCCTTGGCACCAGGCTCATATGTGAAGGCAGAGAACTTGAGAACTGGGACTTGCAATAGCCTTTGGCAACATGGATGCCCCTGCATAGCTCAGTCCGAGAACTGAGCTATGCGGTCTAGTGTTTTAGGTGTGGTCAGACCTAGGGGCACCTGGGATACCTGCAGGCTATATAAGCCATGCCCAAGCTGAGGAACACGCTTCGCATTACTCTGCTAGCTGCAGCGTGATGCTCACCACGTTCTGTTCGGATCCTCGTCTGCATTCCTGAACCTGTTACCTGCAAGAACAAGAACATCGTTAGAATACACTTACCTTCAAGCGAATCCTGCTTCTGTCCTCCGCTCCTGGGTCCACAATATACACCAGCTCGGCGAACGCTCCTTCGATCTGGAAAGCCGCACCTGAGAAGAAAAGAGAATGGAAAAGCAGCATTAGTAAGCGTTTATTCTCCAACATAGAAAACAATCAAAATAAGCTCACACTTACCTGGGGTTGACTTGTCCTTGGCCCATGTCCATTCCGGGCCATTTTAACGACCTGAAAGAGGGAAGAAAACACTGATTAGCGCACAAGAGATCAAGAAGGTGCCACGTGCTACGCTTTACTCACTTCTCTTCATCTTCTCGGCGGCATCCATTCCGGGACATCGCAGCGGCCTGTAAGGAAGAGAGAACAAACAGGTTAGCACAAGATAAGGCACATAGCGCAGCGCATCGCGCTTTCACTTACCATCTCGTGCACAGGCCCAAGCAGCATGGCACCACCAGAACTCCATTCACACCTAAGGAAGTAGGAGAGACATTAATTGGGGCAATTGCAAAGTAAAGAACAAACTGCCAAACCAGCAGTCTTACCTGGACAAACAGGAGTCGCAGCAGGTGTGGACTCTGAGGGCCCGCCCCAGTGAAGCAACTAGGTTGTGCCGCGCCCATCCAACAACGCGCCCCTGCACAGAACAGCATGACGGAGAGCACACCCTATAATAAAACAAGGTGAGGAGAGCATCAAGGGGGTCGTTGGGACCACAAGGGAGGTGGGCTTTGGGCCGGAAGAGACAATAAAACTAAACCCCACATTTCTGTGTTTTCAGACCCGGTCCTCGGCTGAACAAGAGTCCAAGGGAGGGGGTTCAAGGTCGGAAGTGGTCCAACCAGACTGAGTGGCGTCTCTGTGGATATCAGGTGAGCGTTACAACCAATCCTGACTTGGAAGCTGGGTTTGGGAGGAGAGAGAAGGGTAACTGTCCAATCCTAGTAGCAGGCATTATTGCAGGGTACTTCCCCAAGATTGTAAAATTGGTAGTATCATCACTGATATAAAAGGGGGACTGCACTAGCACAGGAGGCACACAGAAAAGGGGGACAGAAAGATGGACAGGAGATAGACCATCAGGAAGGGTCCTGAAACTTACCATCTGACAGTTGTAAGGAAACACCAGAGGGAATTGCTGAGAGTGCATCTGGGTAGAGCTGTCTATCTCTAATAAGGCCTCAAAGCTGACTGGGTCCTATGGTGGAGAGCGGGGGCCAGCTTTGAGAGTGGAGTGACCAGACCCCTGCCGTATCTTTCCAGAGTGTCCTAAGATGCAACTGGTTTTCCTGAACCTTAAACAGAGGCTTGCTATGTGAGTAGAACTAAGCCCTGGGAAACCAAAAGGTGGGGGGGGTCTGCTTCCCTTGAATCCCTTCCCTTTATAGTGGGCGGGGGAGCAAAACTGTGTAGATCTTTAGCCTATGTAATCAACAATATTATATTAATTAGTTCTCAATTTGGCAGAACACTACAGGGTGAATTTTGTTAAAATTTGAAATTCACAAAGCTCACTTCCCAGTGTGTGCTGAAAACTATAGCCCATAAATTAATTAGATAATCCTTGTCGTCCAGCTGACCCCAACTTATTTAAGGAAGATGGGTGTCTGTGTTCTTAAATCAGTCCAAACATTTTATCCAACTTCGACAAAATAGGTCTTTCAGTAAGAGGGGTCTGAAATCCCAAATTCCCCAAATCATTCCAACTTTTCTGTCCGACTTCCCAACATAGACCAAAGCAAGGGGGGTCTGAAAAACAAACCGATAAATCACCCTGTGTTTATTTTAAACCAAAAATGTGGGCTAAATCATAATTGCCTTTGTAATTGAACCAATCTTGAAATCCTACTGCTAGCCATTTAAGCCTCCAGGAAAATCTAAATCGCACAACATTACACGATAAGTCCCTTTGTTATTGATCAGTGTAATTATTTTGTGAAATCAAATGTGCAGAAAGTGAAGAATTGTGATTGTGTTCTTTTAAACTCACTTTTGTGATTTATTTATGCTGAGAGAAGTTGATTGTGTTGTGCCACGGATAAAGTGGTGTTTGACATGTTCGTGCCAATTTCTATTACTTGTAATTTAAATAAATATCTATATATTTCCCTTACACCGGTCCGGTTCTTGGCTCATTGTTAGCTCAGGGGAGAGGGATCCAAGGTCATGATATGTGTCTGAGATGGGGCTAAAAAATAATATGTTAAACATTTTGTTGCATAATCACTTGAGTGGGGAGGGAAGGAACTCCCCGTGTTGAGATTGGCTTCTCAATAAACTGTTACAATGCCCCTGGTAAGCAGCTCACTTTAAATGGAAAAAACAGTGAATGACAGAAGCAGTTTGGGAAAAAGGGGGGAGGCAGTACCTGCGAAGGTGTGTTAATAAAAACAGGGTTTCTGGTTTCTAATCCCTGGGCAACTCACTTTGTTCCTAAGGAGGGTCAAATGGGGAGGAAGGAATAAGAATGATGTGTGAAGGGCAAAGATGATGCATGATGATTGAAGAGGATTAATAAGGAATGAGAAGGAGGAGGGATAATGGTGATGTGTGCAGAGAAAGATTGATAGTGACCAAAAATCTGCAATGTGTGGCAAAAGTGGAGAAGAGGGGAGGAGTGCAGAGTGTGGTTTTATGGGTGAGAAGGATGTCTGAGGGGTGAGAAAGACAAGTGAGGCGTAAGGTGGAGAAATGAAGATATTGTAAAATAGATACTGCAGGAAAGGAAAGATGAAGGGTCAGGCACACCTTCAGTTTTAATTCAGCCGTGTTTTCTCCTCTGCAGACCTTCAGCTGTAATGACTCATGTGGAGTGAAATATGCAGCTGCCCACAAAAAAACCTTAAAAAGCAAAACAATAGAGATAACTTAGTGAGTAGATCATACACTAGCTGGAGTATTCATTTTGCTGGCATAACATTTCTAAATTAAGTGTGGTATTATGTATTTTTGCAATTTGCAAAAACTACATTTGCATGGTTCTATGTTGAAATTCTAAGAGCCGCTTTTCCTGAACGATCTGGCCTTGGCATTTCTTGCAGCACTTTTAGTGTGGCATCCACTGTCCCACTTCCCAACTTTCCCTTTACTTCTCGTCTATGCCCCCATGACCCTTTCCAAAATTCAAGTAGCAAATTGAGGCTGTAACCTCGTAATCTCCCCCCAGTCATTGGAGGAGGCCTCTGCAACCATCCAGATGCCCTATATCCCTATCCGCCTCCCATACACACTACACCTTCTCTGCTACATGGAAGAGTCCTCACAACCATTTTCCTCTCTCTGGGCCGCTTGATACCTTATCCAATTTATCTTCTGCCATGGCTCTCTGTGATTCCTGGCACCTCTGATCAGAGACACAGCCTTCGGCGGCCTTGGGAGTTACCAGTACCCCATGCAGAATCAGTGCACAATGGACAAAATGACAACCTGTGATTTGCAAAAAGTGGCTATCGGGAATCGTAGTGGAGTTGAGTGGAGCAGATCCAATTTGCACATGAACAATTGCTTTTGCGGCATTGCCAGTACAATTGTAGTCTGCACATGTACAAACTGCACATGCATACATTTACATAGTACCACCCATTGTAATATTGTTACTTTAAATACATTTAAATACAAAGACTCCCCTGTCACGTGGGGAGGGAGTGGGATCAACGGGAAGGGAAGAGGCCGGCAGCGAGGGAGTTTAGTTTCCAGTTTGTAAGAGACAAATAAAGTTGTGTTCGTACCGTCTCCTGGTGTCCACCTTTTCCTTGTTCTGATGGCTCGTGAAAGGCTGTGTGGGTTTTGGCTGTCAAGCAAGGCCTCCCTGGACAGCACATTCGGCGACGAGGCGGGCGGTGGACCTGCAGTGCCAGAATCACCCTCCTTGCACAGGCATGGGTGTGAGGTGCAGCAGGCACGGCTGCCGTTGGGACTCAAAGGACATTCGGCCCGACAGGAAACAAGTTAATTCGTCTGCGTGTGCAGCACCCAAGGTGTGCAGGGCCTCACAAGGCTGCCCATTTCGCGAGGGCACAGAAAAGGTGCAAACGAGTATCCCGCATGCAATCTCACTTTTCGATGAACGGTCGTACGAGCGCTGGCTCCGCCCACTGAAGGTCTCAGCGACACCACCAGAGCAGCATGTGGCTCCAGAAATCAACAGAGCTAACGCCAGCAGAGGCTGCAGTCCCAAGCAGACAGCGGCTGTTATTCAACACGCGCTGGCAGACGCGTAGCTCACAGAGGAAGCGAAAGCACCACATTTCCACCAAAGGAGCAACCATTTCATGCACCTCTATATTCCAGGCCACATCACAAGCACCCTACTGGCACGTGCTAACAGGATATCCGCAAAGAAAGGTCAGTCACTCACAAGCCTACACAAACAAAAGGGGCTCTGCAAAGGCCTGCAAGCTATCATATTGACACGCCAAAATGTCAGGGTATGATGACACACTCACGGTTCCCCTCACCCCAGCCCCCGCTCTACCATCCAGGATCCAAGACAACCTCATCACAGAACTTCCCACATACTTCGACTTAACAGAATCCAGCAGTCTGGTACCCCGGTGGAAAAGATGGGTCAGGGACTTTGAAGTGTGCATCAAGGCCATTGGGCTTCTGGATGAAGAAAAAAAAACACAGCCTCCTCACTCTGTCCATCGGCCCCAACGTCACGGACATAGTAGATGAACTACCTGTGGGCTCAACCGACACCTATGCAAATCTCAAGGCCACGCTGATGGACTACTTCACCCCTCGCACGAATGTAGATTATGAGCAACACATCTTCCGTACGATGAAACAGATCAAAGGGAGTCCATGGACACTTTTGTCATGCGACTGAGACTGAAAATTAAACATTGCAACTTTAACAATTACTCAAATGAAGAGGAACTACGCTCCCAAATCATTGCAGGGTGCGAGTGTGCTGACTTTCGAAAGAGACTACTACAAAAACTGCACACGCTGAAGGAGATCCTACGCCTAGCACACTCTGATGTGGCCCTGGCATCCCAGGTGGAAGGACTAGGGGAAATGAAGATCTCTCATGGCAAAAGCGAAAGCATCAATAAACTGGACCTGACGTCCAAAGGAAAGGGAGAACCATTTTGTTACTGATGTGGCTTTGAATGGGCATGAAGGCCCATGGCCCACAATAGGCCAGCAATGCTCAGCCTGTGGAGGAGAAAATAATTTCGAAGCAGTGTGCTGCATGTCCAGAAGCCAGTTGAGAGGGGAAGGACTGGGAGGAAAGCCACATCAGGGCAGAGAAAGACAGGCACTCAGTACCCCCGGGTCATCGAGCCACCAACAAGAGACTCCTCAGCGAAGGAACCGAGATGAAAGATCTGACAAAAGAACACAAGATAGAGCGTTCAAAGACTGGAGAGGCAACAAGTCAACATCTGTGAGGTAAAGGAGAAGACCCAGGAGATATGTACGCTACCCGGTTGAACACTCGGACGGAAAGTCGGTCGAGTGGGTCATCCGAAGAAGACGCCAGAAGGAGAGAGAAGCAGAGCGAAGAGCCAAAGAAGAGATGATATCTGTACGCTCTAGGTAACCACACGGCGAAGACCACAGCCTTATCCTCTTAATGCAAGTAAACAACTCAATGGCTGAATTCCTAGAGGACACGGGAGCGATTGTGAACGTTATAAGTGAAGAAGTGTATGATAATTTACCACAAGCTCCTCGCCTCAAGCCGGCAGAGGTTAACATCTACCTGTATGGATCCAAGATGCCCTTGCCGTGCAAAGGGTACTTTATGGCACTAAGCTGCTACAAAGGACAGTCAATGAAAATTCCTATGCATGTTCTGAAGGCAGCCTCGGAAAGCTGTTGCATTCTGAGCTACAAGAAGGCCATTGACATAGGCCTCATCCACGTATTATAGACTCATGGCTCATAAATACGTTGAACCAGCTGCAAAGATTGAACAATTATTCCTGCCATTATTTGAGGGCCTGGGCAAGCTAAAAAGGGAGACAGATCGGACTACATATTGATCCCAAGGGGACCCCAGTAGCACAACATTACAGAGGAATCCCCATAAACATTCAAAAGCAAGTAGAGGAAGAACTGCACAAGCTTTTTGAAGCTGACATTATTGAACCCGCAGAAGGGCCCACCCAATGTGTCCCCCATAGTGCCAGTGCCAAAAAGAGAATCCACCGACATTCGCATATGTGTAGACATGCAGCGTCCAAATGAGGCCATACTACGTGAACGCCACCAAGCACCCCGCATCACTGACATGGTACATTTTGGTTGAACGGTGCCACCATTTTCTCAAAACTAGACCTCAACAAGGGGTACCACCAGCTGGAACCGAGCAAAAACTCCCGATATATCACAACATTCGGAACCCATTTAGGGCTTTTTAGATACAAGCGCCTCAGCTTCGGGGTCTCTTCAGCTGCGGAAATATTTCAATCCGAAATACACAACGTCATCAAGCGCATCCCAAATTTCTTGAATTACAGCAATGACATTTTGGTATTCGGACAAGACCAGGAGCAACACGACAACACGTTCACTCGAGTCTGCATGGCTATAGAAGACGCCCAGCTCACGCTCAACAGAGAGAAATGCGAGTTTAGAAAGCAAACCCTCCATTTCTTTGGGCATTTGTTCTCATCTATCGGCATGACCTCAGACCCTGAGAAAGTCACAGCGCTCACAGATGCTGACGTGCCTCAGAACCTCTCAGACCTACGTTCGTTCCTTGGGCTCGCCAGCTACTGTACCCGCTACATACTTCAGTCAGTGAGCCACTCAGGGTGTTAACAAAGCAAAACACAGACTTCGAATGGACCAAAAGGTGTCGGCAGGCATTCCAGACAATCAAACAAAGAATTTTGGATGCCAAAAACATGGCCTATTTCAACTCGAAAAGGGAAAGAGTGCTCATAGTGGATGCCAGCCCCGTAGGTCTGGGTGCTATCTTGACACAAATTGATGCCAAGGACAGCCACACAAGGAATGTCGTCTCATATGCCAGCAGGAGCCTCGGCAAGACTGAACAGGCGGACTCACAGGAGGAAAAGGAAGGGCTAGCGGTGGTGTGGGCCTGCGAACACTTCCACCTTTTCGTCTACGGAAAACCATTCACAGTGATCATGGACCACCAGGCGCTACTATTCATTTACGGCAACCCGCAAGCAAAGATGCCACAGAGAACTGCCAGATGGGCCTTAAGATTACAGGACTACAGCTTTAACATAGTTCACTGGCCTGGAAAGGAACACAACCCGGCTGACTTCTTGTCACATTATCCAAGTAAAGAAACCCAACCCGCTATGTCCATTGCAGATCAGTACATTCACTACATCCTACATGGAAACATGCCAAAGGGATTAGACCCACACCAAATTGCACTAGAAACGGAAAATGATCCAGGTTTGCAAGTAATACTCATGCCTGGAGAAAGGAGACTGGAAGCAGGCAAAGCAGATGGGGGAGAACTCCTGGAGGGAAACAAAGCAGGACATCAGCTGCTTACTGGCAGTCAAGGAAGAACTAATCAGAACAGAAAGAGGGTTATTACTCAAAGGAACTAAATTAGTAATTCCTCGCACATTACGCCGAAAGTTACTGGACTTGGCACATGTAGGTCATAGAGGAATCATATCTACGAAGAGAATGCTCAGACAAAAGGTCTGGTTCCCTCACCTAGACTTGGAAATAGATAACCTCCTCAAGCAGTGCCCCACTTGTGCAGTTATAAACCCTTATACGAGGTCTGAGCCAATATGCATGACAGAACTCCCTGAAAATGCATGGGACGAAATTGCAGTGGACTTCTTCGGATCCTTGGAAGGGGGTGAACAAATACTGGTAGCCCTGGATGAATACTCCCGCTTCCCTGATGTACAGCTTGTGCCTTCCACGTCAGCGTTTCACACCATACCCGCATTGGATAGAATGTTTGCCATCTATGGCATCCTCAAACTGCTGAAGTCAGATAATGGACACCCTTTCACGGGACAAGACTCTAAGACATTTGCTGAATACATGGGGTTCACCCATCGCTGTATCACACCACTGTGGCCCCAGGCAATTGGCACTGTTGAGCGCGTCATGAGCAACATACAAAGGAGCGTGCAAATTGCCCCACTGACAAGGGAACCCGTCGAGAAGGTGTTATGCCTACCGAAACACCCCTCACAGTACCACAGGGAAGACTCCATCTGAAGTAATGTTTGGCCAAAACATCCGGATAAGGCTAACTCACGAGACCAGCTCAGAGGAGAGGTACCAAGGAGAAACTGCAATGAGGGACCAAGACGCCAGACGCAAGGAGACCATGAAAAGGCGTGCTGATGATGACCAAAGGGCCCGAGACAATGACCTGGAGCAAGGGGACATTGTGGTAGTGCGTCAGCCGCAGAACCGAAAGAGCATGGCTGCATTCGGTGAAGAGCCCCTAACGGTCACCCAAGTAAAAGGCTCTCTTGTGGGTGGGATCCATCCTATGAAGGCGACGGCGAAGACTCCGGTGAGGAACGGGCACCAGACACTATGGAAAGTTAGGCAGACAGTCTGACTCCGCACTCGGCCTCAGAGGGCTAGGAACCGCCCTCACCGACTAATTGAAGACATTAACTAGAATGCATGCATCTTTATGTTTAGTAGTGGGGGAGTGTAATGTTGTTACTTTAAATACAAAGACTCCCCTGTCACGTGGGGAGGGAGCGGGAGCAACGGGAAGGGGATGGGTGGGCAGCGACGGAGTTTAGTTTCCAGTTTGTAAGAGACGAATAATGTTGTGTTCATACTGTCTCCTGGTGTCCGCCTTTTACTTGTTATGATAGCTCGTGCAAGGATGTGTGGGTTTTGGCTGTCAGGCAAGGCTTGCCTGGACAGCACACCCATGATGTTGAAAAATAGGTAGATTCCAAAACATCCAAAGAATGCAATCCTTTCCTAAGCGAGGGAATAATATTAGGAAATCAATTTTATGTCTACAACTATAGGGTTCGAAATTGCTGGGGACTGGTAGCTATTTAGATCCTGCTTCGAGCTTAGGTGAGCTAAATTTGGCTCCCAGGCCAACTGGTGCCTGCCTTATAAACATTCATATGTGACATTAACTTTGAGGGTTTGGGAATGTTAATAGAGAAGAATTAGGACAAATCTAGTACACATGTAAGCATAAACGACCATACATAGCAAAACAAAAGAGGTGATGGCTGGAAGGTTTTGAATAAATCTTAACCTCTGGCATTGCTCTGGGCAACCCTCCAGACCATCGCTCATCGCCTGGCAAGCCATTACAAAAGGGGAAAGACCATATGCAAATCAGGCTTGGTCCCACCCCCAAAGGGGTAGTCCAGCCCGAACTGCTAGGCCACATCCCTTCTGCAAGAGACCACAAGCATCCCCAGACATGTTTCAGCCTTGTTGGGTGTCATCAGTGAGGAGTACCTTGGGTCTCTAGGCCCAGCAGGCACTGGCATAAACAATCATACATAATGGGCAGAAAGGTAACGTGTGCATCTCATGTGGCGTTAGATTAGAGGTGTGCTGTGTAGACTCTCCTGGTTCTCCAGGTGTAACTCCTGCTTCTTGGGTGATGCTGACACCCAGGAGCTGGTTTTAGCTCCTGCTCATCGAATCTTGATTTCGAACACTGGAGCACAGACAGCTCACGCAGGCGGTGACTTTGTGGTGTCAATTTGCAAAAGACAACAAGAAAACATAATTTTGAAACCAAACGATAAACAGTTAGGCAACCAGGGCTCAAGTTGCGGGAACTAGCGGGTGGACGGCGTCCACTCACTCATTTCAAGGGGTGGACGCTCTCCTCCATATGTCTTTTTAATTAATTCATTATTGTAATAAAATAGTGCTACTTCCACTTGATAAAACAGCGCCGTCGCGCGGCTGTGAGGCAAGAAACGTAACCCTGAGACCACCAGAATCTCTGAGCAAATTCTGGTGACAAACCTCTAATGACTTTCTGCTGTACAGAACACGTTTTCTTACACATTTAAAGTGTCCACCTTCTCTATTTAGCAAACAATGTTTTAAGAAATGATGTTCTCTTGGGAAATGTTTATTTGCCCTGTGGACTTTATTGATTTGACAAAGACATCTTAAAATGAAATGTTTACTGCCTGTGATTTCGCTCCACACTGCATACGCCAGATCCTCCAACCCCCACTTTTTTTTTGTAGGACTCGAGAACTGCGGGCAACGTAAAGCTCTTTAGTATAATACAAAATGCTTTAGTTGCCGAAAATGTGCCACTAAACAGCTGGGTCAGAGAAGACAATATTCTTAGCAGCTTAGCATTAACCTTTCCTCCTGGTCTTTCCTTTCTGCTATTAAACTGCTCTGAAAATCCTGATCACACCTCCAGCAATTAACACCTACCATATTCTATTATTAGCCTTTTTTTAAATGTACACAATCTTCTTTTCTTCGTACTTAATAATTGCAGGATTCTACAGATTCTTTCTACATCTCACATACACCAAGGGTGCAAATGATCTGAGCATGAGACTTTGAAGTATATCATTTGTATTTTCTTTTATATTTTTACTGATTGGGAGAGGTCTGAGAATCGCTGCTTTCTGAAACAGCTCTCCCGAAAAATATAATTCAGTCTGTGTCCTTTGCATTGTTTTCGGTATTACTATTGTAAACAATTGAAACTATCTTATGAAATAATTATATTTGGCACCCGGGTGAGGGGAGAGCCAATCCGATCGCTCAAAACACCCACGCAAAGTTTCTTACGCTGCCCTCGAAGTTGTCTGGCATGCCGCTCCCCTGCCTAAAGCCCTCCCGACTTCTTCGCTTTTCCCGCATGACCGCCATGCAGAACAGCGCCCTGCAAAAAGGCTGTAACCCGGGACTACAGTTACTTGCTGTGGTTGCTCCCCTTTCTCCCTTATTCCGAGGATGCTTCCATGGAAATGGAAATGAGACAACAGGTAGTTCCCATCTCCTTTTTACCCCATTGGTCATTTTCCTTTATGGTTCCTTTTTTTTGTAGTTTGTGAAACTGCACCTATGTCATTTCCCAACTAAAATAAAAAGCTATCAGGACCCCCAGGGCTTGGCCCGAGCAGGTAAAAGCAACAATAACAGGTTTCAAGGACGTGCTTGGTGGTAACAGCCTGCCACGCTTGTTAAAGGCCCAAAAGATTAACTCAGGCCATTATCAACCCGTACAGACTATAGCATTGGGTATTATTGCTTAAGTAATGTCATAATAGCATTCATTTAGTACTTTTTTTTTACATCTCGTGTAATACCAAAAAAGTATAGTTAATGGTCAAACATCACCTGAAGAGGGGATCTTTTTTTATTCAGAAAGCTATCAGGTATAGTTTACAAATTAACATGAATATCCATATTAGCTAAAACATTTCCATCACACATATAAAACTCTTATTGTAAGCTCCAGAATAGTTAAGGACCAAAGAATCCGGAAAAGGACCTCATCATGTAAATTCAACAATATCTCGTGTTCAGATTTGCTTGCCTTGCCCTCTGCCAGTAAGAGGACACCCAGCTTCTATGGTGCCCACAAACCTCATCTTTGTGTACAAGGGAGCTGAACAAACACAGCATCCGATGGGACTGGGACGGGTGAGGTAAACATGAAGCTGGCCACCAAAGGCCTTCAAGCACAGCGCTCAAGCAACAGAGTGAGGAAGAGACACGGGCCTTTGAGAATCCTGAGGCTATGGACTGGCACCAGCATTTGTCACAACTGCCTCTAACAGTGATAGCTTTTGCCTGCTTTAATGAATATGAAGAAAACCCTAATGACCCAGAGGCCCGTGCCTGTGAAGATGTTCTTTGAACTTCATTCAGTCACGGGTAAGACATGTAAGATGGTAGATGAAGCAGGATTTTCACCATGCTGACATTTCAGTATTGGGCCAAGCACAGGGCTTCTTTGAGGAGCGTCAGGAGGTCAAATCAACAACACGATTCAAATAGTTAAGTAATAAAATGGTGCCAACCCACACAAGCAAAAAGTCTCTATTCAGGATTAGAAAACGAACTACATTCAGAATTTAAAAAGTGTGGAAAATAATTAAGGCAGGATACAGGAAAGATTGGTATTACATGTCCACACACTGTTTAAGGTAAAACTTTTGACAGGGCAAACAAAGCCGTGGAAAGATCACTAGGCATCTATACAATGTCCTAACTTAGTAAATGTATTTCATTAAATGAACAATGTTTACTAGAAGCAACCCATAGTGTCCCACTAACTCAAAGGGTACCTTTGTTTATCTGTCGAATTTGCAGAATGTTTCCATTATGCTCTTGAAGGTGCTCCTATTCATGGCCATTAAATCAAGATATGGGGCAAACACAAGCTGTCACAAGACAGGCCAGACAGACAGAATTGTCAACCATAGTAGACAAACTTTTTGGTGTAGACTGTCTCAGTGAAATGCAGCATAGATTCTCCTGTGAACTTTGTCTGCAAAAGATAGAAAAATAGAAAGTAGGACTAAAGCCTTCAATCAATAATCCCAAATAAAACCGGCATATCAAGAAAGAGCATGGCTAGTTTATCAAAGTGTTGTATTGAACCTAACAAAGCCTTTTTGAATGGGAGCGGGCCATAATTCGTAAAGATACAGTTGATAGTCTCTTGAGAATTTCTAGAAGTTCCCAGAAAAGTTGCACTGCAGCAGTGGGCAAAACCTGTGGTCTCTCCCAGCAGCAATGGACTAGCTCTGCAGGATGGTGATTTCACACTGTAAGGATTCTGCCTCTCAGGCCCTTTCCCTAAATAAACCCTTAGGGCTAATATAGGTAGAACCATAGAAACAGGATCATAGGGTAATTCCAGAATCCCCCACAACTCTGGAAAGGCAAGTGTTCTACCCCTGGTCTACTGACCAGCCACATGGAGTTCAGCACAGGTTCTGACTATGATGCCACCAACATTTCTCCATAAATAGTGTATTTAATTGGAGAGCAAAGGCAGGCTGTTAGGTCAAAAATAATCCTCAGACATCAGTAGACATGCCATACATAGAATATCAGAGCAAACCTGGAGACCGACTTGCTTTCTGTGGGCTATCTCTCCTCCAGGTAGGTTTGGTTCCATGTGAAAATATCCCCTGAGAAAAAGTCCCAGGCAGGTGACTTTTTCCCTGCACCCCTAAAATCCTTCGCCCACATATACTAGGACGGGTAAACGTTTCTATTCTAACTCCAGTTTTACAATATTTAGGGAAGGTGCTGATGTTCGCAGGAGTGCAAATATGGGGAAATGTCACCCCCTGTTGACCTTTACCCAGGTGACTTTATCACTGGATACCCCAGGCATCTGTGGCTTGCCACTCAGTCTTGACTCTTTCTAGTTTCCACAGCTTTTCTCCCTCTGCTTCGTCTCTTCCCTGTTATATACTACTCCTCATGTATTCACCTCATTGGTAGGGATTCTCAAGGCCTATTCTCACTAGTCTCTTTGGTTCTCTACTCCTTAATTCCTCTTCACTCCCCAGCATTCACAATCTCTGACCTCTGGTGCAAGGGGGATGATTATAAAAGCTCAAGCCACTAGCTTGGATCAACTTCCCTTCCATTTCATTGTGGAGGTGTATGATCAGAGGCCAGTGTTTTCTCTCTTTGAACTTTTATTGTGTGTATCTGTCTTTCTTTCTGGTTCCATCAGGGCGTGCATACAACAAATAAATCCCTTTCATACACATTTGTGATGCTATAGTGAGGCACTTCATCACTCACCATCTCACTTAGATTTAGAGTCATCATGTTCATTGAATTATCTACAGGATTCTGGGAGCCAGAGAAGGTGAGTGGTCTTCTATATGATGGGAATATCTCACATATTTCCACATTGCCCAGAGTTGGGTCCGCAGGATCATTTGTAAGAGGCTCTCGGATATTTGACTTTTTTCTTGTGGGATAGCATTTTCCCTGTTTTTAACTTGGGTCTCCTCTTTCCTTGTGGTCAGTAGTTTAGAAAGTCTGTACCAAACACATGTTCAGTTAAGTGCGGCATTACTGCTACTTTCGATGGGAAGTGCTAGACTTCTACCTCCATAATGACCTCCGCTTTGGGACAGGATTTTGGTCACCATACACAGGAGTAATTCCCTCTATGATTATTGTTCACGATTCTTGCTGCTACACTAAGTGTGGTGTCAAGGCAGTTTGTGTCCTGTTCCTGTATCCACTAGGTCTTCAGTTCAGTACCACCTCCACTAGTTATCTACTGGCCATATAATAGTGTTGGTCTTTCTTCAGAACAGGGTGTTTTGCTTTTTCAGAGCCAATAGCTGTCTCTTTCTTTCCCAAGAATAATCTGAATTATCGGGACTGTGTCTGAGTTTCTACACTTGAGATATTTATGCCTGATTGGCAGGGTCCCATAATCCAGGTTGGTCTTTCTAGCTCAGCTTTCTAGACTACTTCGATAAATCTTTACGGCTTCCTCTCGGGTAGGGCAATGCAGTGATGTTGTCTGTATGTATATCCGGTGGTAATGAGTGTAGGTATTGGGCATATAACGATCTTTTCCAAGATATCTTAGATGGTATTACTAGTTTAATTTTCACTCTGTAGTACAACTCGTTGGTTGTTTCTTTTCACCCTAACCTTAGGGCTATGAACCTTTGCCTGTGAGTCTTTTAGTCAAATCCCAACCACTCCAGCATGCTGCACTAGATGTTGGTATAATTATAATTATGCAACGCTGTAGTTAGTTAAAAGAACCTTCTCTCTGGAACGAACAAATTGCTGCAAAACTATAGAAGAGGCTGTAAATCGCTGATAAACCCTCAGACTTCAAACAAGTAGACTTATGAACTTCTACTTGATCAAACAAATGAATGAAATGTTTAATCTCTATCTTCGGTTTCTTTTTTTTTGTAAAAATCCATTTTTAGATTACATACAAATAAAATAAAAAATAATTATAATTGTTCTTTTATAAGTAGTGTCACCTATAGCACTTGTGGCATGGTATGCTAGCATTGTGACTTTTTTTAATAAAAGAGCTGTACACTGCCCCACTGTTCCTCCAGCCAGCTTTTTGTGCAGGCATCCCTCTCAAAGTTTATAAAAAATAAATTAGGTAATCTCCAGGGTGATGCTTCCACAGCACTGAGGTGGGGATGTTTGGATGAACTCTAGCTCAGGTGACAACATCTCAAAACTGAAAAGAAGAACCTTGGTTTTTCTTTCAGTTGTAATCTTTTGTTGCCTTTGTGATTGTATTGCTTCTTCAAATATACATATCTGTGCATCTGCCTTTTGAGACTGAGCAGTGGCAATTGGCTGAAGCTGCAATTGCTTATTTACAAGGATCATCTTGATCAAAGCCTCCATGATGGTAATTTGTTCTTTCTTCTTTTGAAACCAATTTGGTCATCCCAAGATGTGCGCCTTTTGTAAGATTTGTTGTCATACACTTCTTTCACCTTTATACCTCTTTTTTTGGTAGGCTGAATAGCTAAGTCCTGATGATCCCAATTTGAACACCATATGTGGGAAACCCGCAAAGGAAGTTCACAAATCATGTGTAGATTCTATTTGCAAGGCTTATTGTTAAGATGTCATAATTGCATTTCATGTCATAAAAAGTCTCTTGGAGATTCTTCGGGAATTTTACTCAATTTCTTTGACTTCACGGTCAGGAATTTCTTTCAACTGAAGGCGTGGATGTTTAGCTCCACCCCTTAACCCAAATTAGGCCCACCTCTAAAATTAGTAAGTTCACCTTTTGTCCATAAAGCAGGTTTAGTGTACAATGGCCGGGAGAGCGGCTTAGATGACATCTAAGAGTCAAACTAATTTCTTTGAAGCACACAAAGTGCACATGTTATTTACAGTTTACAACAGTTAATACACTCCCCCAGATAGCGTTACAAAATCATTCCCGCAAACATGATTGGTTGCCCTGTACAGAAAAATCTAGAACGCACACAGTTCATTGGACACAGACATTATAACACAATCCCCTAAAACTTATAATTACAAGGTTTACATTTTCAGCACACCCCTTCCCAAAAGCCTCTCCATATTTGGTGGCAGCCTTGCCTCTTAGTTACAAAATAACAGAATGCCTATTGATGACGCACACAGACCTACCCCCACATAGATTCCCTATTACCTACTTATTTTTGCTAACCGCATTGCCCAGACCTGTCCGATTTGTTCTTGACTCTTACATGGCTGACTTTTCCCTATTCACATGAGTAATGCCCACTCTCTGACAACACAATCATTCTGCTAAAATGTATAACTATTGGTCTCTGCAAGTGCCCCAAGAGAGCCACCTGCTTCAAACAACCCCATAATTTCACAAGATGCCTATCTCTTACAACAATGAGCTCTCCACATCACCAGAGATCATATCTCCCCTTTCCCTCCAGCAGTTGAGCCATCTGCAAACTGACTGCGACAACCCTGTTGACCAGCTTCCGAAACCTGTTCCCTGACTGCTGACGGTCCTTTCAAACCTTTTTCATGATGGCGAAATCATCCTTCTGATTAATCCAGAATGCAGAGACCCATGGTACACAGAGAAATCCCACCTCAGATATGTCATATCTTTTACTACATTCGAAAAACACTTCCCATAAAGGTGTACCATTATGTGTGCATTTTATACCTATTATGATCTTCCTCTCATGACCACCATTCATACAGTAAAACTCCCTGTGCCCATATTAATCACCTTCTTTACCTAAGTGTGAAGAGGCCCTCCATGTGACAATGTTTCATTGTTATGTTTCTGCACGCATGCAAATCTACAAATGCATCGCCTCTACATAAAATAACACGAGGTAATCTAAATGTAACACTTACCCCATTTACTAAAACTATTGTAATATTTGTAGCAATTTGTGAAAGTGACAGAAATGACAATGATGATGTGTCCACCCCCTAGTCAGTGGTACAGTGCAGGAAGTTTGAATTTTAACAATTTCCCAACATTCCCTGCTTTAGTGAATCCTTTAACTAACAACCCAATTTCCAAGTCATCAGTCTCACTAATTTTTTGGAGAGAATCTTCACACTGTTTTTCGCATAGACCTTGGCTAGACAACCCCAATTTGACTCATCATTAGTTCCGTAATCTACCCATCATTTTACACATTTATTCCAACCTGAGGAAGGACTAAAATACCCCCTTCAATCATTCCGAAATCAGTTTGAGTGCCCATGTGAAGAGAATTGGTCCTATACTTGGCCTTAGACGGGGTTACAAGAAACATCGCTGTACTCCTAGGCATCTGAGTCGAGCAGCATCGAAGACATAACTAACAAGAGTAAAAAAGTGCTAGAGAAAAAAATCAAAACAGGTGAAAGTATTTTTAAAATTATGTTTATCCATGATGGCATCCAAGAGAAAAGAGAATCCAAAAAAGTACTGTCAGTAATTCTCGCCTCCCTCTCCATAGCCCACTTCAGAGTTTGCAGTTCAATAATTGTTCGAGCCAAAATTCTGTTATCCGAGTCATTACGAGGCACATGTGTGCAGCAAGTTTTTCTCAATTTATAGCAAACTCCACCCTACATAGCTGTTAAGAGGTCCAGTATGTAGCGGTTCTGTAGGGCTACAAGATGCAAATCCCTAAGTTCTTCTTTGATGGCACTGAACGCTAACTCAGAGGAATTGACAAATAATAGCAACTCGTAACAAGTTATTTGAAGCCCATTTTTTCATTGACTGAGAATTGCATGCCTGGGGCCAATAGAGAGGATAAAAATGTTTCAGTATGGCTCAACATTAAAAAATGATCAGGAATGGGGGCGTGACCAAGATGGCGGGCTAGGCGGATGTGGAACTGCAGAGCTCTGGCACCAACCGCCGGGGAAATACACTCAAGATCGTTAATCACGTCCAATTCAGTTCCAGAGTAAAACAGGAACGAGGGAGGCACCAGGAGGGAGCCCCGTCCAGGGAAGAGCACGAGAGTGAGAGCGGTGAGAACGAGAGAGCCGTGGGCCCATGACGGAAAATGGCGGCCGGCCTCGACTAACAGTGGGAGAGGTGGCCATCTTGAAAGAAGAATTGCGGAGTGGCTGGCCGCATCGTGGTGGGACCCGCTCTGACGGGTCTGGCTGTAGCATGGGAGATCTGGAGTGAGACACCAGGCAAGTGAAGGCGGATTGCCCGGAGCGGTGCTCTGCCTCCTGGCTGTGAGTGGAGGTGCTGCGGGGAGACGAGAGCAAGGCCAGGTGAGGTAGCGAGTAGTGGTGGCCCGACAAGGAGAGGATTCGATGTGGAGGCTCCCGGTGGGGTGGAGCTCGGATCCCTGCGAAGGAGAGGGAGCTGTGAGGTGTCGCTGGTGCTCGCTCAGGGAGGACAAGGTGGAGCTAAGGGACGGTGCCCCAAGCAGCAGGTGAGGAGGAGTGGAAGGCTGTGGACTGAGCGCCCAGGCTGGAAGAGCAGGCGGGAGGGAGACAGCGGTGCACGCGCTTCCCTCCTTTGGAGCCATGAGGGAGAGGAGCATGATCTGGTAGAAGCTACTGGGGCAATCTAGAGAGGTTGGCCCACGTGTAAGGGGAAGTCTTCCTTGGTGGGGGCTTAAAGTGGATGCCAGCCGGATAGAGTGAGGAGCTGGGGCCCAGAGCAGAGGGCTTCATAAATAGAGAACTGCGGGGAGGCAGAGAGGTCCATTTGCTTGGTGGAAGAAGCCAAATAGACTGCCCACAGGGGGAGAAGTGTCATGGGTACCAAGCATGTAGTCGGGGTAAGCTAGGTGGAGGCCTGGCAGGCCTGGCATAGGCACACAACAAAACCCATAGCAGATACCTTCTTTTAATTAATTTCTAGTGTTTGTGACAACTTCCTGGTTACCATTTCCTGTTGCTAAACAGGAAGTGCATTACTGTCCATGAGCTCTCTAGTGTTTGGGTGCGGCTGGCTATGTAGGCCATGCCCAGGATTTTTCCAGTGCTTCGTGTTGCTTACTGTAAGCTGCATCAGCAACACACTCGCAGAGTTCCGGATCAACCTGCTTCTGCTTACCTGCTCCGGATCATCCCGCTTCTGCTTACCTGCTCCGGATCATCCTGCTTCTGCTTACCTGCTCCGGGCCATCCTGCTTCTTCTTACCTGCTCCGGACGAACCCCCGTGCTTTCTCCCCGCTGCAGCTGTCTCCGGTCAAAAGGGGACTGCTACACCAGCACCTGTAAGCACAAAGAGGACAGTGTTAGCGCGCGCACTTCAGTAACGCTGTGCATACTCAGTGAATCTTTCCTCTACGCTAGAAACCTCCAGGTCCGTCGTCCGAGTGCTCAAAGTCCTGCAAAAGAACCAAGAGACATTATTTATTGCGCTCGCTCCAATAACGCAAAGACTTTATTCACTGCGCTCACCCTCCAATAACGCGGTGCATACTTACCCAAACCTCTGTGCATACTTACCAGATCACTGAGTCTCCAGTAGCGCTGCACCCAGACTCAAGGCGCTAGTGCTCCATAATCCACACCTGCAAGAGAAAAGAGGGACATTATGAAGTGCGCACGAATCTATGATGCTGTGCATACCTACCAGCGGCTGACTTCTACACACAGCGCTACTCACCCAAAATTACCTTGGCAACAAAGACAATACGGACAATTTTGGACACTCAACATCCTCCGTGCAACGCTCACTTGTGGAAAGGACTTCTAGCTAGTGAAGAAACTGGCACATTGAACACTTTCCTCGCCGTGAAGGCATATAACAGCATGTGGCAACAGAATTCAGCCAACAGACATTGGCATCAGCCCTGTGAGTGAATCGCGCCCCTGCGAATGCAGGATGGAGTGCACACCCTCCTTAAAATCAAGGTAAGCCCTCAGGAGACATCACAGCACACAGTAAAGATAAGGGAAGGGCTCAGGGGAATCAGGTGAATTCAGGTCTGAGTGTGCATCTTGTATTTAACAGGTATCCCTCCGGGTGAAACAGGGGACATGGGAACTCGGGGTCAAAGGAGGCTCATCCATCGCTCCTGCAGAGACACAGGTGAGTGTGACAGAACATGAAGCCATCCTCAATACCTCTGCCTGAGTGATGGAAACCTCTGAGGTAGAACAGCTTTACCTATTGTTAGGCGAACTACGGCGGAGGTGCATGCCGCCCGCTCTGAGACAAATGCCTTAAGTTGCGAACTGGTAATCAACAGGGACAAAACAGACGACTTGGCAAGACAGCTCTTACAGACTCAAGCTGGTCGAGCACCCCTACCAGGTGGATTCCCTCAGGGGCAGCCTACCGTGACACCTGTAGTCACACCCGTTCAGGTATTGCTTCCAGGCAATATCCCTTTAGCATCCCCGGAACGCTTCTCTGGGGATCCCAAGAGATTTGGAGCGTTCATGAAGCAATGCCGCCTACACTTCATATGCAAACCAGACTCCTTTCAGAACGACCAAGCTAAACTAGCTTTCATCCTCTCCTATTTGGAAGGGCCCGCAGCAGACTGGTCTGTCCCGTTAGTGCATAGGGACAACCCCTACTGAGGAATTACCCAGTTTTCAACATGAACTGGAAAAACTATTTGCCCATCGGACTCGAGGTCTGGCCTTGGATGATGAGCTACTCTCTCCGCGACAAGGTGATCAGGATCTTATTTCGTATGTCGCCACATTCAATCATCTAATAGCCGAATTAGGTTAGCCAGAAGAGAAACGGATAACGTTATTTTATCGAGGACTGAGAGGAGAGTTAAAAGATGTTTTGGCAGAAGTAGTCAATCCTCCCGAAGACTGTAGTGAATACATCGACCTAACCATGCAACTAGACCACCGGTTGCAGGATCGCAAGGCTGATCGAACCAGATCTGAGCATAGACCCGTGTATGTCCGACCAAAAGAAGTGTCCAATTGACAGGCGTCCGAAACACACTCAGAGCCCATGCAATTGGGTGTTTTCAGGGGACCGCTCACCAAAGCAGAGAGAGAACGGAGGCGTCAAGAAAAAATGTGCTTGTATTGTGGCCAATCTGATCACCTCCTCCGGAACTGCATGGTTAAACCTCCACGGAAGACAATACGGGTACTAGATAACACAAGGGAAGACACTGAGGCGGAAAACTACAATGCCTGGCAGATGTAGAGGTCGGTCTATCGAGCCAGGAATGGAGCACTCAGATCTCACATTTCGGTATTCCTGTGGTCCTGGTAGATCCTTTACAGCCCACCCAAATGCATGCCCTCAAGGCTTTCATAGACAGTGGGGCAATTGGGAACTACTTGGACATAAACACTGCAAAGACCTTGGGATTGGCCTTCCACCATAAGGATACCGTTGAAAGTGTGACAGCTGTGGATGGCACACAACTCCTTTTGGAACCAGTAACACAGTGTACTTCCACTCTCACCTTAATCTGCCAAGATGGCCATAGGGAAAGTATTAGATTCGACCTTATCGCTGCACCCCAATTCCAGCTGATTCTTGGGATACCATGGCTAGAGACACACAACCCAAAGATAGATTGGCGAGCTCGAACCTTACTCTTTTCCACGGAATGCGCCTCTTGCTATGACAACAAAGGGATCCAAAGAAGTCCATTGTTAGCTGCACAGGAAAAGATAGCAGATTTAGGTTTGGTGGGCACCTTACCAGCGGAATACCAAGAGTTCCAGGATGTGTTCGCGAAGGAGCAAGCTAATACGCTACCACCACATCGAGTTTATGACTGCCAGATCGATCTGCAACCAGGGGCACAAGTACTGTGCAGCCACATTTATGCATTAACCGAGGAAAAAAACACTCATCTACGGACCTACTTGGGCCAATACCTGGCCAACGGTTTCATTAGGCCATCTAAGTCACCAGCCGCCTCCCCGCTCTTCTTCGTACGGAAGAAAGAGGGGGATTTAAGAACGTGTATTGATTACCAGGCCCTAAATCAAGTCACCATAAAAAATAAGTACCAATTACCTCTGATAGCAGTACTCATAGATCAGGTGAGACAAGCGAAGATTTTCACAAAGCTAGACTTACGCAGCGCATATCACATGGTACGCATGAAGAAAGGTGACAAGTGTAAGACTGCATTCCATACCCGCTATGTCTTGTATGAATACCAGGTCATGCCCGTTGGGCTTTGCAATGCCCCGGCTGCGTTCTAGCATTTTATGAATGATGTGTTACGGGAACTCCTCGATGTCTGTGCAGTCGTCTACATCGATGACATTCTGATTTACTCGACCACTCCCCAAGAACACGTAACCCATGTGCGAGCAGTACTCCGCAAACTGCGTGAAAACCAACTGTACGTAAAACTCAAAAAATGTTCCTTCGATGTCACTGAGGTGGAGTTTCTGGGATATATACTGACACCGCAGGGGATCAAGATGGGCAATAGAAAAGTGGAGGCAATCCTCACTTGGTCCTCACCCACATCTGTAAAAGGAGTAGAGAGTTTCTTAAGTTTTGCGAATTTCTATCAACGCTTCATACCAGGATTCCCACATATTGTACACCCAATTACATCCTTGCTGCGCAAACACCGAAAGTTCGAATGGACACCAGCATAAGAAGGAGCGTTCCGAGCACTCAAGGAAAAACTGACCTCAGCCCCAATACTGCAACACCCACAGCCCGATTTACCGTACATCGTGGAAACGAACGCTTCAAGCATCGCCATGGGGGCTGTATTGTCTCAACAAAATTCTGAAACTGGATGGCTTCATCCCATTGCCTTTTGGTCAAGAAAATTCTCCCCAGCAGAATTAAACTATGCTATTTCCGAGAAAGAACTTCTAGCAATCAAGAGCGCACTATGCGAATATCGACATTACTTACTAGGAGCAAAACACACCATCAAAATAATAACAGATCATCAGAACTTGCAATACTTACGTTCAGCAAAGGCTCAGTCTTCTAGACAGCTCCGTTGGGCTCTAGCCTTAATGGAATATGACTTTATGATCACCTACCGCCACGGAGTTAACCCTGAGACCTTTGGGTGAGTGATTGCGCTATATAAGAAACTCTTTAGTTAGTTAGTTAGTTAGTTAAGAACGGGAAGGCGGATGCGTTATCCCGCATTGGTACAGGAGAAGAAGTCTACAATGCCCCTAACCCGGTGGAAATCATACCCAGCCATAAAATTCTCGGCTTCTGCATTGGCCCATCTCTGTTAAACATACTGCAGGAAGCAATAAAAGAAAACATGTCTGAAGAAGACCTACTGGCTTGGGACATGAAGGGAGATCAGTTCACCATTCAAGATAAACTACCAAAAGCGTCTCTACGTTCCAACTAAGGATCTGCAACAAGCAATTATATCAGACTATCACGACTCGCTGTTAGAAGCCCATCCAGGTATAGCTAAAACCATGAAGAAAGTAAGCAAATCTTATTGGTGCCCAACTTGGCGAGAGGATATTGCTACCGACATTGGCACCTGTGAGGTGTGTGCACAATACAAGACATCCAGGCAAAAACCAGCAGGCCTCCTTCAGCCAATCACCATTCCACCAGCGCCCTGGCACACAGTATCAATGGACTTTGTCACTGACTTACCTCCTAGCTCAGGTTATAATACCATCCTCGTAGTAGTGGACCTCTTATCCAAAATGGCCCATTTCATAGCCCTGAAAGGGATTCCCTCAGCTCTGACTCTGGCGTAGGTTTTTCTAGACCGAATCGTCAAGTTACACAGATTCCCCACCATAATTGTTTCTGACAGAGGCAGCCAATTTGTATCTTGTTTTTGGAAGAAATGTTGTGCCCTGGCAAGAGTAGAAATACGTCTGTCTACTAGTCACCATCCTCAAACGGACGGCCAAACCGAGCACATGAACCAGACCATGGAACAGTATTTGCACTGTCTATTACATCAAACAAGCCAAAACTGGACAGAAATACTATGGATGGCGGAGTATGCCTACAACAATTCAACACACTCATCAACCCAAGCAACACCCTTCTTTACTATATATGGTCGAAATCCCAGGACATCTGTCTACGACCCACCAGAAAACATTGAAATGCCTGCAGTGAAGAATCTGCATGCCAGCATCATGAAAGCAGTCAGAGGCCAGCGAGAATCTACAGCAAGCCAAAGAAACACAGAAAAGGAACGATGATCGCCATCGACGAAAAAGCCCCACATTATCAAGTGGGAGACTCAGTCTGGCTGGCAACTAGACACATTGCTTTAAAAGGTCCCAAAAAATGTCAGCCTAGATACATCGGCCCATATACGAATGAGACAGTCATTAATCCAGCAGCCATGAGACTGGTGTTACCTCAACATATGCGTATACATCCTTTATTTCATGTGTCACTATTAAAACCAGCACACCCGGGAACCCGAACCTCCACACCTCCTGTACCCATACAAGTGGGCGAAGAAGCACCAGAATATGAGGTAAAGAACATATTATATTCCAAACTAGTACGAAAGACCATATATTACTTGATTGACTGGAAGGGGTACGGACCCAAGGAAAGATCATGGAAACCCAGCACACACGTGCATGCCCCCTGATTGGTGCGAAGGTTCCATCGGGACTATCCTGATAAACCAAAACCCACACACACACCATTGGGAGGGGTCTTGAGGGGGAAGACTGTCATGGGTACCAAGCATTTAGTCGGGGCAAGCTGGGTGGAGGCCTGTCAGGTCTGGCATAGGCACACAAAAAAAAACATAGCAGATACCTTCTTTTAATTCATTTCTAGTGTTTGTGACAACTTCCTGGTTACCACTTCCTGTTGCTAAACAGGAAGTGCATTACTGTCCATGAGCTCTCTAGTGTTTGGCTGTGGCTGGCTATATAAGCCACGCCCAGGATTTTTCCAGTGCTTCGTGTTGCTTACTGTAAGCTGCATCAGCAACACACTCGCCGAGCTCTGGATCAACCTGCTTTGCTTACCTGCTCCGGATCATCCTGCTTCTGCTTACCTGCTCCGTGCCATCCTGCTTCTGCTTACCTGCTCCGGATGAACCCCTGTGCTTTCTCCACGCCGCAGCTGTCTCCGGTCAAAAGGGGACTCCTACACCGGCACCTGTAAGCACAAAGAGGACAGTGTTAGCGCGCGCACTTCAGTAATGCTGCGCATACTCACCGAATCTTTCCACTACGCTAGGAACCTCCAGGTTCGTCGTCCGAGCGCTCAAAGTCCTGCAAAAGAAACAAGAGACATTATTTATTGCACTCGCTCCAATAACGCAGAGACTTTATTCATGGCGCTCTCCCTCCAATAACGCGATGCATACTTACCCAAACCTCTGTGCATACTTACCAGATCACTGAGTCTCCAGTAGCGCCGCACCCAGACTCAAGGCGCTAGTGCTCCATAATTCACACCTGCAAGAGAAGAGAGGGACATTATCAGGTGCGCTCAAATCTATGACAATGCGCATACCTACCAGCGGCTGACTTCTACACGCAGCGCTACTCACCCAAAATTACCCTGGCAACAAAGACAATACAGACAATTTTGGACACTCAACATCCTCCGCGCAACGCTCACTTGTGGAAAGGACTTCTAGCTAGTGAAGAAACTGGCACATTGAACACTTTGCCTCGCTGTGAAGGCATATAACAGCGTGTGGCATCAGAACTCAGCCAACAGACATTGGCATCAGCCCTGTGAGTGAATCGCGCCCCTGCGAATGTAGGATGGAGTGCACACCCTCCTTAAAATCAAGGTAAGGCCTCGGGAGACATCACAGCACACAGTAAAGAGAAGGGAAGGGCTCAGGGGAATCAGGTGAATTCAGGTGTGAGTGTGCATCTTGTATTTAACAGGTATCCCTCCGGGTGAAACAGGAGAAGTGGGAACCCGGGGTCAAAGGAGGCTCATCCATCGCTCCTGCAGAGACACAGGTGAGTGTGACAAGAAGGGAACACATGGGCACCTTGGAAGAGGCAGTGGGCCAGATAAAGTCTGTGGGATACATCCCTGGGTGGTAGGAGGAAGCTCCAATACGACTGTGTGGTGACATTGGTGGCCTGCGAGGTGGGAAATACCGGAGTGTGGTGCCCCATTCTCTGCTAAGAATCGAAGAGTGGAGGGCGAGAGGCTAGGCGGAGGAGCGCAAAGAAGCAGGGGAAAGACATAAAAAAGGGGCCCCACCATGAGAAGTGTGAACAGAGAGGGTGCATGGGGCTGGGGCGAAGATATGCTGATGGGCCCTAAGACAAAAAGCTCAAACCCATGAGAGCAGAAAAAAGAAGGGCAGTACAAGGGTCACGTCCAGTCCAAGCTATGTTTTGACAGGGTTGCAAGTGGGAAAGACGAGGAAATGGCGCTTACTAAAGAGGATCTTCTATCAGCTCTCACTCAATTTAAGGGAGAGCTCACAGAGACTGTTAAGGCAGAAGGAGCAAGCATCAGAGAGGAACTTTCACAGGCCATCGCACTGAAAAGGAAGGATATAGACAAACTGGGGGAAAGGGTGTCGGAAATGGAAAAGCACACAACGGTTTTGGAAGCAAGTGGGCGAGAATGGTCTCAGCAACTTCAGGGCACGGAAGAGCACCTTAGAATCCTGGAGGAAAAATGCAAAGATATGGAAAATCGGTCCCCCCGACGGGACAATGTGCGCATTAAAGGGCTGAGGGAGTGTGTGGAAGGGGCAGATTTGGAAGCCTGTTTCCGAGAACTCTTTGGAACCCTGTTGGATGAGGACTCTTCACATGACATGGGGATTGACAGAGCACACAGAATGGGCGTCCAGAGAGTGAAGCCGGGGGCAAGAGCTAGAGACATACTGGTGAAATTACTGAAGCACAAAGACAAAGTACAGCCAAGGGGGGCTGCAAAGAAGAAGGGAACGTTTGTTGTACGGGATTGAAGAATTCAAATGTTTTATGATCTGTCTCAGATTACACTAACGAGAAGACGGGCAGTTAGACCACTTAGGGAGGAGTTGAATTATAGGAAAATGAGGTATAGGTGGCTCTTCCCGACAAGGTTGCAATTCCGAATGGGGAATGAGGAAAGGACTGTATCACAGGTGGAGGAGGGTCTGAGGGTTTTGGGGGTGTCACAGGTAGAGACCCCTGGATCCAAGTCAAATAGCCAATTGGGGGGAAGGCGCAGTGAGTCGGGATGAGGGGCCTCAGAATGGATCACAAAAAAGTCAAAGAAAACGTGATCAGAGGATCTGGTTCTGGAACTAATATTAATCACATGGTCTAGGATAAAGGGTGATGTAAGGGTAAAGCAGAATGGAGAAGGCAGGGAGGGGGGGCAAAACAGTTTGCGGTCCACTGTTAGGGACCACGCCGAGAACCTGGACTATGGATCCAGGGACAGTTACATGCAAGGGGGGGTTTACCAGTTCAGGGAGAAATATGAAGCTGCTGGGAAAGTGCCTATTACACCAAAGGGAACGAGGGGTGTTGGGATTGCAAAGGGAGTTTAAACACAGGGAGGGATGTATACGTTGATCTCTTGGAATGTAAGGTTACTGAACAGCCCAAACAAAAGGCTCACCATTTGGAAGGAACTTAATAAGGAAGACCCAGTGATAGTATGCTTGCAAGAAGTGCAACTGATCAAGGGGGACGAGTCTCACCTTAGGCATAGGAATTATCCTTTACAATACCACGCTTTGGCGGCGACCAAAAGACGGGGGTAGTGATCCTGTTGCACAAATCCGTGCAAATGGAGGAGGTAAGAGTATGACGAGATGGGGAGGGAAGGTACGTGATGATAAAGGGTGTATTGAGGCGACACCTGTACACGTTGGCATCAACGAAGAGCAGGAAGGCTTTCTACTCAGGTTTTTGGAGGAGTTTAGCAAATTCAGTGAGGGAGAGCTAATCATTGCGGGGGATTTCAACCTGGCGGCAAACCGGGTGTGGGATAGATCTGGGGGGGGCAATGTCTGACTCTTTGTTGGGAAGATTGCGGGAAGTTGGAGTAAGTGACATGTGGAGGATTCATCACCCACAAGAGAGGGACTACTCTTTCTATTCACACGTTCATAAGTCATACTCTCGTATTGATTATATTTGGGCAACTAGAGGAGTGATCCAAACAACAACTAGGACACAGATAGGAAGCCTCATGGTGTCAGATCATGCGATGATCTCGGCAGAATGGGCGGAGGGGCATCTGAGGCGTGGAATGGGGAGATGGAGGCTGGAAAAATATATATTGAGAGATCGAGTAGCTAGACAACAGACAGAGAATGAGATACATGTATTTAAGGAGCAGCTTGGGTGAGGGGGGTAATATAAGAGAGAGAGATGGGACAGACTCAAGCGGCATATCAAGGATCACCTTATAAAGGCTGCGAAGGAGATGCGGGAGGAAAGGAGGGAGGCGGAGAAGAAACTAGAGGGGGAAATTAGGGAACTGGAGTCTATGCATAAGGAGAAGGGGACACTCAAAGTGGCTAGGAAACTAGCGCATGTGAGAGGTCAACTAAAACTGATTACTAACAGGGCGGTGGAGAGCATCCTACTGAAAAGTGGACAGAGGTTTTATGAACAGGGAAACAAGGTGGGGGCGGCCCTAGCGAGGCAGGTAAGAGTAACAGAGCAAAAGGCTTTCATTGGAGTGTTAGAGGAGAAAGGGGGAAGGAAGGTTGGAACAGAAGGGGAAAAGAGGAGGGTGGTGAGAGAGTTTTCTGAAGATTGGTATGGGGAAGAGGTAGTGGGAGAGGAGGAACAGAGGAGGTATCTGGAGCTGTGGGACGGACCACGCCTCTCGCAGGAGCAGGTGGACAGGCTGTAGGGGCCCATAGAATATGAGGAGGTGGTGCAGTCGATCGATGCTGAAGAGCAATAAAAGCCCTGGGGAGGACGGGCTAACGTCAGGGTTCTATACTCCATTCAAGGAACTTCCAGCCAAAGTTTTAACTGTGCTGTTTAACTGGTTTCGAGAATCAATGAATATGGCACATATAGCCCTCATCCCGAAGCCAGGTAAAGATCTGCACCAATGCTCCTCGTTCCTCCCTATCGCATTGATTAATGTCGATGCTAAACTGTACACGCGGGTGTTGGCGGCAAGAGTGGAGGGAATCCTTCCGGGGTTAGTAAATCAGGACCAATCTAGCTTCATCAAGGGGAGTAGCACATTCGACAACATAAAGAGAGTGCTGCACATTATTGATAAGGTGGGGAAGGAAGAGGGCACCACGCCAACATGTCTGATGATGTTTGATGCAGAGAAGCTGTTCGACCGTGTCAACTGGTCATGCATGTTAGGAAAGATTGGTCTGGGGCCCAAATTTAGGAAAATGATTCTGGCAAATTATTGGGAACCATGGGCAAAGGTAAGAGTGAATGGGGGATTGACCAAACCCTTCCCGATAAGGAGAGGAACAAAACAGGAAAGTCCACTGTCCCCCTATCTTTTCGCCCTGGTAACAGAACCCTTTGTGCATCAGATTAGGGAGGATGGGGAAATTCGGGGGGGAGGGAAATTGGGTGGGGAGACAGCACAAAACTTGGTTATTCGCAGACGACGTGATCCTGTTGGTCACCGACCCCGAAAGATGAATACCGCCAATTATGAGGGAGATACAAGCATTTGCAGGGGTGTCTGGTTTTAAGGTAGACTGTGGAAAGTCTGAGATATTAAATCTGTCTATTGCTGAGGAGCAGAGGGGGTTGTTGGAGGACATCATCCCCTTTCGTTGGGCACTGGGGTCAGTTCAATATTTGGGGATCAAACTAACGGCATCCATAAGGGGAATAGTGGGGGCGAACTACCTAAGCTTAATAAATCAAATCAAAGCGGATCTAGAAAGATGGAAGGGTTTATGCACATCATGGTTTGGAAGGATGGCAATTATTAAAATGAATGTACTTTCCTGACTTTTGTATCTTTTCCAGGCCATTCCATTGGCAGTCCCGGGTAGAATGATGAGGAATATCCAAAATAATCTCATGGGATATATATGGGGAGGGAAGAAACCTAGAATAGGGTGAAAGATACGGTTCCAGAGTAAGTCCAGTGGGGAAGTCGCATGTCCCAGTGTAATACATTATTATCGGGCGGCTCGCTGAGAGCTAGGGTCGAGTGGGGGAGAGCAGACAACGAGAAGCATTGGATAGGCATGGAGCAGGCAATGGCGGGGATCCACTTGTGGACGATCCCAGGGATGAGAGCAGGGGATAGGCCGAAGGTCCTGGGGAGGAACTTGATAATGCACAACACAGTAAAACTTTGGGACCAGCTCAATAAGAGATATGGGTTGTCTCCCTGGCCCTCGCCCGAAACTTCAATATGTGGTAACCTGGCTTTCCCACCGGGTAGAGACTATGGTTGGTTCAAGCGATGGATAGAGGGAGGGGCGAGAGGGGTGGGGGACTTATATGAGGGCACAAGATGCAAGTCATTTGAAGAAGGTAAGTGAGACTGGGGTTTGACGGAGGACTTATTTGCATACCCCCAATTACAGCACTGGGCGGAAGAGTCTGAGGCAAAGAAGGGGGCGACAAGGGAGCACACGGGATGGGAAAAGTTAGTGCTAACTTCGGTGGAGAATAAGGGCCTGATATCTGCAATGTATTCCCTCCTGTAGGAGGAAGAGGAGGAGGAGGAAATGGCACTGCAGGAAAAGTGGGGAAAGGTGAGAGGGAAGGCAATTACTGATAGTGAGTGGGATAGAGCGTTGAAAAGCTGGTTCGCCTCTCACACGTCAGTGCAGCAGAGGGAATTGCAATATAAGGTGCTGCATCAGTGGGGTTATACCCCAGAAAAGCTACATCGGAGTTATCCCTTAACGCCGGCAGAGTGCTGGAGAGGGTGCAGGGAGGTAGGGCCTATGGAACATGTCTGGTGGAGCTGCCAACGACTCAGGCACTTTTGGCAGGAGGTGAAAATGAAAGTACTAGAAATACTGGGTATTGACAGGGACCTTACAGGGTAAGGGTCCTTCTGGGGATCAGTTTAAGGGGAAAGGAGCGGATGGAGGTGGGAACGAAAGGCTATGGGCCAACTTAATGCTAGCAGCCAAGCTATGCATAGCCAAACAATGGAAAAGGATGGAACCTCTGTATAGTACAGTGGGACCAGGCCGTTTGGGATACGTTGGACGTGGAAAAACCGACGGCGATACTAAGGTGCTCCTTTGGAAAGTTTGGTCACCCTTTTTACATTATGCAGGTAAAGACATGATGCACCTGTACATCCCGAGGAGACTGCAGAAACCGGGATTTTTTGAGGAGGAAGAGGAGGGCGGAGCAGCTTAGGGGGATTTGAGAAGGCTGTAGGAGAAGGAGGTGAACTGGTGGCGGGGTTATTGTTGATGTTAAACCAAGTGAAATGTAAGCCTTGACTTAACGCACTGTAGTGTAATAATTTGGCAAAACACGTGCTATGGATTGTTTTGGCGTAACTCGCTATGGATATATAAAGATGTGGTTATACATTTTTTTAAATGATCAGGAATGTTCCTTAGAGCCTCAGAAGATACTGCTGACACATAGTTGGGTTTTCTCGATCTCTTCAAAAAGTCAGTTTTTTCAGAGTCCTTCAAAGTTTGTAGATTGTCCATGTCCGATGACACAAGGGATGCAAGGGAAATGGGGAGAAAAAGAGGGCACAAATGTGGATTCAGACAGTGTCAGGTGGCTCTGCGGAACCACGAGGACGGGCGCATGCAAAGTGGTGATGCTGCATACACCTCTCCAGGCTGGAGGTAATTGTTTGTACGAAAAGGGCCCAAATGACCAGAATAAATCAAGAATACCTCCAGGCAAATCAGGAATATGCAGAGTCGTGCTGCAGTTTTGATTTATGCCCACAGGCACTGTGCCATCGTCCTTAAAACACAGAACAAAAAGTGTAAGTAAACAGATCTTAACAGGTTTCTAAGGCTCCTTGAGTCATGTCAAGAAATTCACATATTTCCTCCAAACATTTCCACCTACTAAATACGTTTGTACCACCCCTTATTCAGAGAGTCCCACCATCCCTCCGGCCTTGCCACTCATTACCCCTTGATCCCATCTGTTGTTCATGAGTATCAAACCCTCAAGGTTAAGCTGCACTCTTTGCGTACAGCGAACATCTTTGTGATCTTCCCCAGTTGATTTTGAACAGTCTTCATTGATCGGAAGGACAGGAGCTGCTACAGACTGCTGTCACGCTCACCTGATTCCCACGGAGGCGCAGGTCTGGCTTCGAGTGCTGATGCTTCTTCTATGGTGAAGCGCAGGACTCTGAAGATGGACTCACTGGCTCGCAGGAATATTCCCCTGTGCATGAAAAGGGAGTATTACCTACTGACTGAATAATGCTCAAGCCTCCCACTCCCTTCCAGCCCTCCACGATACCCTTCCTCGATTCCCCGTGAAGTCTCACCTTAGGGTCTGGAAGGATGAGTACTCCATCCTGCTTCTGATGCAGGGGGGCGTTGAAACCCAGTTACTTCACTGGATTGAGGTTTGATGGGAGTTCAAATAAGCTTGACTATTCAGGTAAGGAGCTGTAAGAGTTCTGTAGCAAGTTCAAAAGTTCAAGCCTTATAATAATGTTCATTGTCTTATTGCAGCAAGCGCTAATCGCTTATGTCTTTTTTCCCCTTAGGGGCCGGGGTTCGGAATGCCGGAGATATGGCGCCGACCCGAAGTGAAACGTGCAGTTCCAGTAAATGACAGGTAAGTTCTGGATGAGCGTTCGGGTAATGTCTTTGCATTCGCTCATTCAATGTCTTTGTCTTTTTTCCCTATAGGGGCCGGGGTCCGGAATGCCAGGAAGCGGCATGACCCGAAATGAAATGGGAATGACCCAACAGGTAAGTCTTAGAAGGAAACTGAGCTTTTCCTATTCCCTTCCTTCTCTCACCTTGTGTTCTTGTCTTTTTCTCTCTAGGCTCTGGGAAGTGGCTGCGGATCCGGATGATTGCTGCTGAAGATGGAGGTGCCCAGGAAAGGTGAGTGAAATGCAGCGCTGCAGCGATCGAAGCGAAATGCTTTTGAAATGATGTCTTCCCTTTCAGGATCGTCGGTGTGAAGTCTCCGTGATGCAGCTTTAGCAGGTAAGGTCTTCTTTCTCTCCAATTCTCTCTTAGCAGGTGACCCAGGATGCTGACAGGCGTGGCTGAAGTCCAGATGCAGGAGCTGACACGGTGAGCGTCCAGCTGCGAGGAGCAGAACAACGCGAAGCGTGAGTTGCTGATCGGGCGTGGTTTAAATAGCTTTGGAAGAAGTTCCAGGTATGTATCCTTCCACCGATCAGGTATGTATCCTTCCCTGACCACACCCAGGGGAAAGTAGGTCCACAGGTAAAGTAGTTCCATTCAGGCCTCAAGAGGGCCTGGATGTAGCAGCATGGTCTGCATCAGGTAAGTGCACCTTAAAACACTTGAACACATGTCTAGCTTTATGAGCCTGGCGCCTAAGGCACCAGGACAGGGGTCCAACATGAGCCTGGCGCCTAAGGCGCCAGGACTGTGTCCAAAGGGCCCCAGCTTGGGCCCGCTGGCACTTCCCTGGGGGAAATGATGCCTGCCTCTGGGGTTGCTGGGTCGGACCTGGCTCCTTGGAGGTAGGCATCATGACAGTACCCCCCCTCAAGGCCCCTCCCAAGGTTGTTCCCTCCGGGGGTTTTGGCTTGTTCGGAAATCTCCGGTGGAACCTTTGTATTAATCGAGGTGCGTGAACATGGTTACTAGGCTCCCACGATCTCTCCTGAGGTCCATATCCCTTCCAGTCAACAAGATAGAAGAGTCTGGACTTTAACACCTTGAGTCTAAAATGTCTTTAACTTTGAATTCTAATTCCCCTTCAATTTGAACTGGGTCTGGAGGCTTGGACAGTCGGGTCCCTGGTTGTACTGGCTTCAAAAGTGATGCATGAAAAACTGGATGAATACGCATGTTAGACGGTAAATCCAGTTTAAAGGCCACGGGATTGATTATAGCCTTGATGGGATAAGGTCCTATGAATCTGGGATTGAAAGTTTGCGGGCCCTTGAGGGGTAAATGTTTCGTTGCTAGCCATACCTGATCTCCTACTTGGTAAGGAGGAGTTTTACTTCGGTGCAAATCAGCGTTTTCTTTATACTTTTTCTTGGCTTGCTGTAAATGAGTTGCAGCTTCTTTGAAGGCTTGGGTTATTGTGGAATGCAGATGATTTACTGCGGGCATTTCCATGGTCAGAGGTGGATCTAGATCAGAGGTCCGAGGATGGTGACTATACAAAGTATAAAAAGGAGTTTGTCCGGTTCCAGAATGCACTGAATTGTTGTATGCATATTCTGCGATCCAAAGGATGTCTTTCGTATTTAACTCGGATTGGTGTAACATGCACCGAAGATATTGCTCGAGAGTCTGATTGGTTCTCTCGGTTTGTCCGTCGGTCTGGGGGTGGTGGCTGGTGGATAGCCGCACATCTATTTGTGCTAGTTGGCAACACTTCTTCCAAAAATGGGAGATAAATTGACTTCCACGATCCGAGACTAATATGGAAGGGAAACCATGTATGCGAACTATATTCTCCAGAAATTCCTTGGCCAAGGTGGAAGCTGAAGGAAAACCTTTTAAAGGGATAAAGTGGGCCATTTTGGAGAATAGATCCACAATTACAAGGATAGTGTTGTAACCAGCACAAGGAGGCAGGTCAGTTATAAAGTCCATTGACAAGGTGTGCCATGGTGCCGGTGGAATATCCAAGGGTTGAAGTAGGCCGGCTGGCCTTTTCTTTTGACCCTTGTTTTGGGCGCAAATTCCGCAAGACAAAACAAAAGTCTTTATGTCTTTTCTCCAAGAAGGCCACCAGAAGTGGCGTTTGATTTTTTTCTCTGTTTTAGCGATACCAGGGTGTCCTTCCATTAATGATTCATGATGATGGGCAATAACAAGTTCTTGCAATTCTTTAGTAGGCAGAAACAACCGCTCCTGGAAGTAGGGTAAGTCATCCTTAAAGGTGTAATGAGGACCCTTTTGACTCCATTCCAGTAAGGCTGAAGAGTCTAGAAGTTGTTTTACTTGCAATTGGATGTCCTCAATAGTTTGCAATGAAGTTAGGCCTAAGATTCTTTGTTCTGGTATGATTGGCACAGGTTCTAAACTCGAATTGGGTTCTTCCATGCCAATCCGGGATAAGGCGTCTGCTTTACCATTCTTGCAGCCAGGGCGATAGGTAATTACAAAATCAAATTCCGCAAAGAATAGAGCCCATCGGAGTTGTCGTGAAGATTGAGCCTTGGCCGTCTTTAAATACTGTAAATTTCTATGGTCCGTAATTACGGTGATGGTGTGTCTTGCCCCGAGAAGGTAGTGACGCCAAGCCTTGAAAGCAGATTTAATAGCCAGTAACTCTTTGTCGGTAATTGCGTAGTTGATTTCAGGAGGAGAACATTTCCTGGACCAAAAGGCCACAGGGTGTAGTTGGTTAGTTTCTGGGTCTCTTTGTGACAGGACAGCTCCCATGGCCGAACTGGATGCGTCGGTTTCCACAATGTAAGGGAGATCTTGGTGCGGGTGCTTCAATATAGGTGCAGAGGTGAATTTGGTTTTCAGGTCCTGAAAGGCTTGTTCGGCCTCAAGAGTCCATTCAAAGCGTTTGTTTTTCTTTAGGAGAGCTGTGATGGGTTGGACTGTTCGGGAAAATTCCGGGATGAATCTTCGATAGAAATTGGCGAAGCCAAGCATGCTCTGAACTCCCTTCACCGAGCTAGGAGATGGCCATTTGAGGATGGCGTCCACCTTTCGCGAGTCCATTCGGACTCCTTGAGGTGTCAGGATAAATCAGAGAAACTCCACTTCTGTGGTATGAAAAACGCATTTTTCGAGCTTTGCAAATAGTCTGTGCTGGCGCAATTTCTCAAGAACTGCCCTAACATGTTTTCTGTGATCGGATTCTGAAGAGGAGTACACCAGGATGTCGTCAATATAAACAATGACACAGACGTCGATAAGTTCCTGAAGAACATCATTCATAAAGTACTGAAAGGCGGCAGGTGCATTGCACAAACCGAAGGGCATCACCTGATATTCGAAGAGCCCAAATTTGGTACGGAATGCAGTCTTCCACTCGTCGCCTTCTTTTATACGCACCAGGTGATAAGCTCCTCGGAGATCTAACTTGGTGTACACACGAGCGTCTTTCACCTGGTCGATAAGCTCAGGGATCAGGGGCAGAGGATAACGATTCTTAATCGTTATTTGATTTAGGGCGCGATAGTCTATACATGTTCTAAGGTCGCCCTCTTTTTTCAGCACGAAGAACAGAGCTGAGGAGACAGGAGACTTGGACGGGCGAATAAAACCATTGGCTAGGTACTGATCTAAATACTGACGCAAATGTAGGTTCTCAGGTTCCGTAAGAGCATAAATCCTACTACAAGGTAGTTGAGCATTGGGTACCAGATCGATTTGGCAATCGTAAGACCGATGGGGAGGTAACGTGTTAGCCTGTTCCTTCTGAAAAACGTCTTGGAATTCTTGGTATTGAGACGGTAGCTGTACAGGGGTGGAAGTTGCTGAGGCTAGACCCATAACTGGATTTCTTGGGTAACAAGTTGGTTCAGAATCACGAAAACTTATCTTCTTTGCTTGCCAGTCGATTCTGGGATTATGTGTTTCTAACCAAGGAATTCCAAGAATTACTTGAAATTGTGGGGCCTTGATCACATCAAACACGATTGCTTCCCGATGTCCATCCTGACCCACCAGTGTCATTTCAACAGTGGAATGCGTTACAGGCCCTGAGGCAATTTCGGTTCCATCTACTGTAGTAATGACATCTTGGGTTACTTTTGGGCGGAGAGGGAGCTTAATCCTGGAAGCCAATTCACGGTCTATGTAATTTCCAATAGCTCCACTGTCGATGTATGCTTTTATAGCATGCAACAGCTGAGGCTGTTTTGGGTCCACTAGCACCATTGGCATGACAAAATGCGAGGTCAAAGAGTTTGTTTTCAAGCTCGGCAAGCGGACCCCTACGCTTGTCGGGCTAGGTCGTTTCCCGAATCAGGTGTCAATAAATCGTTATCAGTGGCTCCAACCACCTTCTTCGGTGGTTTAACCGGACAATTTCGAAGAAAGTGACCGGAAGTCCCGCAATACAGGCAAAGTTGCATTTGCCGCCTTCTCTCTCGTTCCTTCTGTGTTAATGGTCCTTTAACACTGCCGATTTGCATAGGTTCGGATACGTCGGTACTCTTGGAGTTAGCGTGGGTTTTGATCGGTACTCGGGTTTCGTACTTGAACCGATCTGCTTTTCTATTTTGAAGTCTGTGATCAAGTTGAACCACCAAGTCTATGTAGTCTGCGCAGACCTGGGGTGGATCTACTATCTGAGCTAGAACATCCTTAAGCTCTCCGAGCAGGCCTCGTTGAAACAATGTGATCCTTTTGTTTTCTGGCCATCCAGTTTCCACAACCAGTCTATTAAAGGTGGCAACGTAGGACAGAAGATCCTGATTACCTTGTCGTAAGGATAGCAGTTCGTTATCAAGGGCCTGTCCTTGAGAGTGTCGAGCAAACAATCTTTCCATGCTGGCCTGGAAACCCTGAAAATTCTGGAGAATGGGATCATCCTGATTTACCAATGGAATAGACCAATTGGCAGCACTGCCACTGAGGTAAGATAGTATAAAGGCTACCTTGGTCTGGTCGTTAGGGAAGGCCCCGGGTCTGCATAGAAAGTGTAAACGACATTGGTTCATAAAGACGGCATATTTCTTGGGATCCCCCGCAAAACGCTCAGGCGGGGCCAAAGGCATGTGTCCAGGTAGATTGATTTGTACCGGGTTATTCAAACCCATTGATGTGGAAGTATCTCCGGAATTAGGTAAAGGAGTGTGCCCTTCCTGGGCCTGCAATAACCTTTTGGCCAGGTCATCTGTTCTTTCCTTAGATAGGATCAGTTCTCTTTTGAGAGCGTCAGTCTCCTGGCGGGCTGAGTGCACTTCTGCCCGTAATTCCCCCAAAAGCTGGGCCAGCTGATCTGTCTCGGAAGTCTCCATAGCGCCCGGGTGGGAAATTATGGGTAGGCTTCGCGTTCTGTCACGCTCACCTGATTCCCACGGAGGCGCAGGTCTGGCTTCGAGTGCTGATGCTTCTTCTATGGTGAAGCACAGGACACTGAAGATGGACTCACTGGCTCGCAGGAATATTCCCCTGTGCGTGAAAAGGGAGTATTACCTACTGACGGAATAATGCTCAAGCCTCCCACTCCCTTCCAGCCCTCCATGATACCCTTCCTCGATTCCCCGTGAAGTCGCACCTTAGGGTCTGGAAGGATGAGTTCTCCATCCTGCTTCTGATGCAGGGGCGCGTTGAAACCCAGTTACTTCACTGGATTGAGGTTTGATGGGAGTTCAAATAAGCTTGACTATTCAGGTAAGGCGCTGTAAGAGTTCTGTAGCAAGTTCAAAAGTTCAAGCCTTATAATAATGTTCATTGTCTTATTGCAGCAAGCGCTAATCGCTTATGTCTTTTTTCCCCTTAGGGGCCGGGGTTCGGAATGCCGGAGATATGGCGCCGACCCGAAGTGAAACATGCAGTTCCAGTAAATGACAGGTAAGTTCTGGATGAGCGTTCGGGTAATGTCTTTGCATTCGCTCATTCAATGTCTTTGTCTTTTTTCCCCATAGGGGCCGGGGTCCGGAATGCCAGGAAGCGGCAGGACCCGAAATAAAATGGGAATGACCCAACAGGTAAGTCTTAGAAGGAAACTGAGCTTTTCCTATTCCCTTCCTTCTCTCACCTTGTGTTCTTGTCTTTTTCTCTCTAGGCTCTGTGAAGTGGCTGCGGATCCGGATGATTGCTGCTGAAGATGGAGGTGCCCAGGAAAGGTGAGTGAAATGCAGCGCTGCAGCGATCGAAGCGAAATGCTTTTAAAATGATGTCTTCCCTTTCAGGATCGTCGGTGTGAAGTCTCCGTGATGCAGCTTTAGCAGGTAAGGTCTTCTTTCTCTCCAATTCTCTCTTAGCAGGTGACCCAGGATGCTGACAGGCGTGGCTGAAGTCCAGATGCAGGAGCTGACACGGTGAGCGTCCAGCTGCGAGGAGCAGAACAACGCGAAGCGTGAGTTGCTGATCGGGCGTGGTTTAAATAGCTTTGGAAGAAGTTCCAGGTATGTATCCTTCCACCGATCAGGTATGTATCCTTCCCCGACCACACCCAGGGGAAAGTAGGTCCACAGGTAGAGTAGTTCCATTCAGGCCTCAAGAGGGCCTGGATGTAGCAGCATGGTCTGCATCAGGTAAGTGCACCTTAAAACACTTGAACACATGTCTAGCTTTATGAGCCTGGCGCCTAAGGCACCAGGACAGGGGTCCAACATGAGCCTGGTGCCTAAGGCTTGGGCCCGCTGGCACTTCCCTGGGGGAAATGATGCCTGCCTCTGGGGTTGCTGGGTCGGACCTGGCTCCTTGGAGGTAGGCATCATGACAGTACCCCCCCTCAAGGCCCCTCCCAAGGTTGTTCCCTCCGGGGGTTTTGGCTTGTTCGGAAATCTCCGGTGGAACCTTTGTATTAATCGAGGTGCGTGAACATGGTTACTAGGCTCCCACGATCTCTCCTGAGGTCCATATCCCTTCCAGTCAACAAGATAGAAGAGTTTGGACTTTAACACCGTGGAGTCTAAAATGTCTTTAACTTCGAATTCTAATTCCCCTTCAATTTGAACTGGGTCTGGAGGCTTGGACAGTCGGGTCCCTGGTTGTACTGGCTTCAAAAGTGATGCATGAAAAACTGGATGAATACGCATGTTAGACGGTAAATCCAGTTTAAAGGCCACGGGATCGATTATAGCCTTGATGGGATAAGGTCCTATGAATCTGGGATTGAAAGTTTGCGGGCCCTTGAGGGGTAAATGTTTCGTTGCTAGCCATACCTGATCTCCTACTTGGTAAGGAGGAGTTTTACTTCGGTGCAAATCAGCGTTTTCTTTATACTTTTTCTTGGCTTGCTGTAAATGAGTTGCAGCTTCTTTGAAGGCTTGGGTTATTGTGGAATGCAGATGATTTACTGCGGGCATTTCCAGGGTCAGAGGTGGATCTAGATCAGAGGTCCGAGGATGGTGACCATACAAAGTATAAAAAGGAGTTTGTCCGGTTCCAGAATGCACTGAATTGTTGTATGCATATTCTGCGATCCAAAGGATGTCTTTCCAATTTAACTCGGATTGGTGTAACATGCACCGAAGATATTGCTCGAGAGTCTGATTGGTTCTCTCGGTTTGTCCGTCGGTCTGGGGGTGGTGGCTGGTGGATAGCCGCACATCTATTTGTGCTAGTTGGCAACACTTCTTCCAAAAATGGGAGATAAATTGACTTCCACGATCCGAGACTAATATGGAAGGGAAACCATGTATGCGAACTATATTCTCCAGAAATTCCTTGGCCAAGGTGGAAGCTGAAGGCAAACCTTTTAAAGGGATAAAGTGGGCCATTTTGGAGAATAGATCCACAATTACAAGCAGAGTGTTGTAACCAGCACAAGGAGGCAGGTCAGTTATAAAGTCCATTGACAAGGTGTGCCATGGTGCCGGTGGAATATCCAAGGGTTGAAGTAGGCCGGCTGGCCTTTTCTTTTGATCCTTGTTTTGGGCGCAAATTCCGCAAGACAAAACAAAAGACTTTATGTCTTTTCTCCAAGAAGGCCACCAGAAGTGGCGTTTGATTTTTTCCTCCGTTTTAGCGATACCAGGGTGTCCTTCCATTAATGATTCATGATGATGGGCAATAACGAGTTCTTGCAATTCTTTACTAGGCAGAAACAACCGCTCCTGGAAGTAGGGTAAGTCATCCTTAACGGTGTAATGAGGACCCTTTTGACTCCATTCCAGTAAGGCTGAAGAGTCTAGAAGTTGTTTTACTTGCGTTTGGATGTCCTCAATAGTTTGCAATGAAGTTAGGCCTAAGATTCTTTGTTCTGGTATGATTGGCACAGGTTCTAAACTCGAATTGGGTTCTTCCATGCCAATCCGGGATAAGGCGTCCGCTTTACCATTCTTGCAGCCAGGGCGATAGGTAATTACAAAATCAAATTCCGCAAAGAATAGAGCCCATCGGAGTTGTCGTGAAGATTGAGCCTTGGCCGTCTTTAAATACTGTAAATTTCTGTGGTCCGTAATTACGGTGATGGTGTGTCTTGCCCCGAGAAGGTAGTGACGCCAAGCCTTGAAAGCAGATTTAATAGCCAGTAACTCTTTGTCGGTAATTGCGTAGTTGATTTCAGGAGGAGGAAATTTCCTGGACCAAAAGGCCACAGGGTGTAGTTGGTTAGTTTCTGGGTCTCTTTGCGACAGGACAGCTCCCATGGCCGGACTGGATGCGTCGGTTTCCACAATGTAAGGGAGATCTGGGTGCGGGTGCTTCAATATAGGTGCAGAGGTGAATTTGGTTTTCAGGTCCTGAAAGGCTTGTTCGGCCTCAAGAATCCATTCAAAGCGTTTGTTTTTCTTTAGGAGAGCTGTGATGGGTTGGACTGTTCGGGAAAATTCCGGGATGAATCTTCGATAGAAATTGGCGAAGCCGTGCATGCTCTGAACTCCCTTCACCGAGCTAGGAGATGGCCATTTGAGGATGGCGTCCACCTTTCGCGAGTCCATTCGGACTCCTTGAGGTGTCAGGATAAATCAGAGAAACTCCACTTCTGTGGTATGAAAAACGCATTTTTCGAGCTTTGCAAATAGTCTGTGCTGGCGCAATTTCTCAAGAACTGCCCTAACATGTTTTCTGTGATCGGATTCTGAAGAGGAGTACACCAGGATGTCGTCAATATAAACAATGACACAGACGTCGATAAGTTCCCGAAGAACATCATTCATAAAGTACTGAAAGGCGGCAGATGCATTGCACAAACCGAAGGGCATCACCTGATATTCGAAGAGCCCAAATTTGGTGCGGAATGCAGTTTCCACTCGTCGCCTTCTTTTATACGCACCAGGTGATAAGCTCCTCGGAGATCTAACTTGGTGTACACACAAGTGTCTTTCACCTGGTCGATAAGCTCAGGGATCAGGGGCAGAGGATAACGATTCTTAATCGTTATTTGATTTAGGGCACGATAGTCTATACATGTTTTAAGGTCGCCCTCTTTTTTCGGCACGAAGAACAGAGCTGAGGAGACAGGAGACTTGGACGGGCGAATAAAACCATTGGCTAGGTACTGATCTAAATACTGACGCAAATGTAGGTTCTCAGGTTCCGTAAGAGCATAAATCCTACTACAAGGTAGTTGAGCATTGGGTACCAGATCGATTTGGCAATCGTAAAACCGATGGGGAGGTAACGTGTTAGCCTGTTCCTTCTGAAAAACGTCTTGGAATTCTTGGTATTCAGACGGTAGCTGTACAGGGGTGGAAGTTGCTGAGGCTAGACCCATAACTGGATTTCTTGGGTAACAAGTTGGTTCACAATCAGGAAAACTTATCTTCTTTGCTCGCCAGTCGATTCTGGGATTATGTGTTTCTAACCAAGGAATTCCAAGAATTACTTGAAATTGTGGGGCCTTCATCACATCAAACACGATTGCTTCCCGATGTCCATCCTGACCCACCAGTGTCATTTCAACAGTGGAATGCGTTACAGGCCCTCAGGCAATTTCGGTTCCATCTACTGTAGTAATGACATCTTGGGTTACTTTCAGGCGGAGAGGGAGCTTAATCCTGGAAGCCAATTCACGGTCTATGTAATTTCCAATAGCTCCACTGTCGATGTATGCTTTTATAGCATGCAACAGCTGAGGCTGTTTTGGGTCCACTAGCACCATTGGCATGACAAAATGCGAGGTCAAAGAGTTTGTTTTCAAGCTTGGCAAGCGGACCCCTACGCTTGTCGGGCTAGGTCGTTTCCCGAATCAGGTGTCAATAAATCGTTATCAGTGGCTCCAACCACCTTCTTCGGTGGTTTAACCGGACAATTTCGAAGAAAGTGACCGGAAGTCCCGCAATACAGGCAAAGTTGCATTTGCCGCCTTCTCTCTCGTTCCTTCTGTGTTAATGGTCCTTTAACACCGCCGATTTGCATAGGTTCGGGTACGTCGGTACTCTTGGAGTTAGCGTGGGTTTTGATCGGTACTCGGGTTTCGTACTTGAACCGATCTGCTTTTCTATTTTGAAGTCTGTGATCAAGTTGAACCACCAAGTCTATGTAGTCTGCGCAGACCTGGGGTGGATCTACTATCTGAGCTAGAACATCCTTAAGCTCTCCGCGCAGGCCTCGATGAAACAATGTGATCCTTTTGTTTTCTGGCCATCCAGTTTCCACAACCAGTCTATTAAAGGTGGCAACGTAGGACAGAAGATCCTGATTACCTTGTCGTAAGGATAGCAGTTCGTTATCAAGGGCCTGTCCTTGAGAGTGTCGAGCAAACAATCTTTCCATGCTGGCCTGGAAACCCTGAAAATTCTGGAGAATGGGATCATCCTGATTTACCAATGGAATAGACCAATCGGCAGCACTGCCACTGAGGTAAGATAGTATAAAGGCTACCTTGGTCTGGTCGTTAGGGAAGGCCCCGGTCTGCATAGAAAGTGTAAACGACATTGGTTCATAAAGACGGCATATTTCTTGGGATCCCCCGCAAAACTTTCAGGCGGGGCCATAGGCATGTGTCCAGGTAGATTGATTTGTACCGGGTTATTCAAACCCATTGATGTGGAAGTATCTCCGGGATTAGGTAAAGGAGTGTGCCCTGCCTGGGCCTGCAATAACCTTTTGGCCAGGTCATCTGTTCTTTCCTTAGATAGGATCAGTTCTCTTTTGAGAGCGTTAGTCTCCTGGCGGGCTGAGTGCACTTCTGCCCGTAATTCCCCCAAAAGCTGGGCCAGCTGATCTGTCTCGGAAGTCTCCATAGCGCCCGGGTGGGAAATTATTGGTAGGCTTCGCGTTCTGTCACGCTCATCTGATTCCCACGGAGGCACAGGTCTGGCTTCGAGTGCTGATGCTTCTTCTATGGTGAAGTGCAGGACTCTGAAGATGGACTCACTGGCTCGCAGGAATATTCCCCTGTGCGTGAAAAGGGAGTATTACCTACTGACGGAATAATGCTCAAGCCTCCCACTCCCTTCCAGCCCTCCACGATACCCTTACTCGATTCCCCGTGAAGTCTCACCTTAGGGTCTGGAAGGATGAGTTCTCCATCCTGCTTCTGATGCAGGGGCGCGTTGAAACCCAGTTACTTCACTGGATTGAGGTTTGATGGGAGTTCAAATAAGCTTGACTATTCAGGTAAGGCGCTGTAAGAGTTCTGTAGCAAGTTCAAAAGTTCAAGCCTTATAATAATGTTCATTGTTTTATTGCAGCAAGCGCTAATCGCTTATGTCTTTTTTCCCCTTAGGGGCCGGGGTTCGGAATGCCGGAGATATGGCGCCGACCCGAAGTGAAACGTGCAGTTCCAATAAATGACAGGTAAGTTCTGGATGAGCGTTCGGGTAATGTCTTTGCATTCGCTCATTCAATGTCTTTGTCTTTTTTCCCCATAGGGGCCGGGGTCCGGAATGCCAGGAAGCGGCAGGAACCGAAATGAAATGGGAATGACGCAACAGGTAAGTCTTAGAAGGAAACTGAGCTTTTCCTATTCCCTTCCTTCTCTCACCTTGTGTTCTTGTCTTTTTCTCTCTAGGCTCTGGGAAGTGGCTGAGTGAAATGCAGCGCTGCAGCGATCGAAGCGAAATGCTTTTAAAATGATGTCTTCCCTTTCAGGATCGTCGGTGTGAAGTCTCCGTGATGCAGCTTTAGCAGGTAAGGTCTTCTTTCTCTCCAATTGTCTCTTAGCAGGTGACCCAGGATGCTGACAGGCGTGGCTGAAGTCCAGATGCAGGAGCTGACACGGTGAGCGTCCAGCTGCGAGGAGCAGAACAACGCGAAGCGTGAGTTGCTGATCGGGCGTGGTTTAAATAGCTTTGGAAGAAGTTCCAGGTATGTATCCTTCCACCGATCAGGTATGTATCCTTCCCCGACCGCACCCAGGGGAAAGTAGGTCCACAGGTAAAGTAGTTCCATTCAGGCCTCAAGAGGGCCTGGATGTAGCAGCATGGTCTGCATCAGGTAAGTGCATCTTAAAACACTTGAACACATGTCTAGCTTTATGAGCCTGGCGCCTAAGGCGCCAGGACAGGGGTCCAACATGAGCCTGGCGCCTAAGGCGCCAGGACTGTGTCCAAAGGGCCCCAGCTTGGGCCCGCTGGCACTTCCCTGGGGGAAATGATGCCTGCCTCTGGGGTTGCTGGGTCGCACCTGGCTCCTTGGAGGTAGGCATCATGACAACTGCCCCTGAAACTGCCCTCGAACCCTACATAAGGCTAGGTGCACCAGACAATGTGCATCTGCCACTTCTACCTCATCAGGAATACGTAATCTATGAACACCAGGGTCATTGAGAATGAGGGAGCAAATGTAACATGACTCCGTTACTCTCTCCCTTCCTACTCTCTTCATGTGTTGGTACCATATATTGTCAGCTACAATACTGTGCACATCATTTACAATTTCTAAAGTCCCATCAGAATCATAAGATGCAAAATCAATATTGAAACTTTTTGCCTTCCTGAAATGTCCCAATGTTTCCTCCCCCTGTACATATTTCCTGTCCACCACATATAACCCATAAAGAAAAAAGAAAATAACTCCATAAATTGCTGGAAACATTGTACTTCTACAACCAATTCCTACCAAATTTTTAAGACATATATAGACATATAAAAAGACAATTTATTAAAACAATTCTTAGGTTTTTGTATGCTCTCCCCCCCCCCCTGTCAGCTGGAACGAACCGTGATTCCTTAGATTCTACTTAACTTAATTATTCATTGACTCCTGTTCCTCAGGCATCAGTGGTGGCATACCAGTGTCCCTCCAAACATCGTGGAGGTGCACCCAAGCTTTGACGCCTACCACTCTTATAGCCATAGGAGTGGAGAAGATGACCTTGTGGGGTCCGTGGAATCGATGGTCATTCAGCGTCGGACAAAGGAGTGAACTAAGACCCTCTCCCGTGGAATAACAGTGGATGCTGATGCTTGTCTGGTACCACGCCGCCATCAATCTTGTTTTGCTGATGAGATACAGTAACCTGTAAGGACACAATTCTGACACTCTTGGTTAAAGCCTTAAGATAGTCGCCAGATTTCCCAGAATGTCTGCTGATTTATGTGCATCAGTACCTATGTATGCAGGTGAGAGAGGTGTAAACATTCTATGACCCGTCACCACCTCATGGGGGCTGAGGTGGTGATCTTTTCCAGGCTTATTCCACAAACAAAACAGTGCCAAGGGATGGCAGTATAGCCATGACGTATGCAAATCAGAACACATTTTTGACAATTGAGTGTCATGATCCCAGTCAGGGAGCATAGTCTTTATTAAGGTATTCAGGCTAGGCAGAGCACATTATATCAATCAGAAGGTCAAAGGTGGGTGTTAGCCTGGCACATATGACATTTAGACCATTCACAGCATCTACTTCCATAGACTCCAGTGATGTCCAATAGTAATTTCATACACTTAAGATGGCCGCCCGCAAAACCCATTTACAAGTAGCAGCACGGTTCTATTCATATTTGCAGAGGGAGCTACTTAAGTCCCGCCTCTGCTGGAATGCACGCTTCGTGTCTGCTCCTCAAAGACCCTCAGAAAAAAGAAGATAAAGAGACATTCATTTTACGAAGAGTTACAGAGTATCATAGTTCACAGAAGAGACTTACCCGATAGACGTTATCTCAGACGCTGTTATATTCAGTTAAGAACATGTATTCGCTCGCAGTCGCAGCATCTTCAGTCAGAAGTTTCACTCACAGCCGCAGTGTCTTCAGTCAGCAGTTTTCGCTCGCATTTGCAGAATCTTCAGTCAGAAGTTTCAACCGCAGCCACCGCATCTTCTGAAGGGTTTTCCTCAGATTTCCGAAAACCGGCAGACAACACAAGAGGTATTTAATAAAAAAACGAACTTAACAGTTTAATAGAGAAGACATTTAATAAGCGTTTATGTTCCTGAAGGTTCCTCAAGTTTTCAGCTCACAGTTTTTACCGCGCTCCACCTTGCAGGTTGCAGTTACTCTATATTGGCGAACTTACATTTAAAACGTTTTCTCATGCTGAGTAACTCCGCAGCCATAATTATTTTCCCAAAATCCTTGAACCTGCGAAAAAGAGAAAAAGACAAAGGTAATTAGAAAGAGATATCTCTCCAACATAGGAATTAATTCAAGCCCTTAAAGATTACAGTATCTTCACCTGCGGTCTTACCCAAAGACTCATTCTTAAAAATAGACATGTCAAGGCAAGAAGCTACAGATTTCATCAGCATCCCAAGTTACCATTGTTTCTCCATCTCAATGCGCCCCTGTAGAAAAGCAGGATGGAGAGCTCCATGATAATAAAACACAGGTGAGAAGGGAATTGAGCCCAATAATTAAAAGGGAGTGATTTTAGGGGTATACACACCTCATATAGTATTATCTCAGTTAATAGATGTTATAGCATTTCTATTGTTGTCATTTGTTTGTTCAAACACAAAAAGAATCCTAAAGGCTCCAAGGTATCAGGTCCACAGGCTGGGAAGGTATTACACTCCCGAGGAGTCCAGGTAAGCGTTACAGAACGCAAAGCCGTACTAAAAATACTCCACCTGAGCGTAATGGAAAACACAGAAATAGACAATTTATCCCAGATTTTGGGGGAGTTAAGGGCAGAAGTCCATGCAGCTAGGTCAGAAACCAATTCTCTCAGGAGAGAGTTGGTGGTTAAAAGAGAACGCATTCCTGAATTGGGTTGCCAATCATTACAGTCCCAAGCAGGAGAAGCACCACTTCCAGGTGGTCTCCCACAGGGTCAAGTTCTCAGATTCGGTTAGAATGCTTTGTTCAACAGTACCCGTTTCACTAGCCCACTCCTCACCTGAGTCTGTGTAGACGTCTGATGACTCGGATGAAATCTCCTTCTTTCTTTCTCTCCAGGAGTTGTTGGATTTCTTCTTAGTTGTCTTTCCCTTCTTCCTGAAGAGATAAGGGCGGGCTCCTCCAGAGGCCACTTTGCCTATAAGGCTATCTGCCCGGCAGCGGGGACTCTGATGAGCCCACCCCACACCAGGGAAAGGCCTTGCTGAAAAACCCTGGTAACTTCTTGTAGAATTACTCCTTTAGCATAATTGTTGTATTGGACTGCAGGTTCCAGCATGCAGTGCTGCTGAGTCTTGGTTGTATGGACTGCTGGTTCCAGCATGCAGTGCGGATGAGTTTGGTTGTATTGGACTGCAGGTTTCAGCATGCAGTGCTGCTGAGTCTTGGTTGTGTGGACTGCTGGTTCCAGCATTCAGTGCTGATGAGATGGTAACCGTAGGATAACAAAGATCAGTGGATGCAATATCCAGAAGGGCTGAATCCACGTGAAAAAGGAATTCACGTAGAGGTTCTGCATTCCGAAAAGGAAAGTGCAAGTAGGAACTGGGAATCTGTGAGCAGACACCCGTAGGAGATGGGCCAGCGGAAAGGAAAGGCAAAGTCTCCGCTCCCGAACAAGGGCGCGGAGAAGGAGAAGCAATCAGTGACCGGCAGCAGACAGGAGGAAGGTCATGGCAGCAAGCGGGGAGAGGAAGGGAGGAAGACTGTAGCAAGTGGCAAGAGGAGAAAAAGGAAAGATACCACAACCATGGTAAGTGGGAAGTAGGGGCCGCCTGAGAGCAGTGAGAGCACTTGCAGGGCGAAAACACACAGGAGCGTTAGAGACGTTCCAAGTCATTGGAAGTTGCAACGCATGCGCGGTCGTGACTTCCGAGTACTTAAAGGGATGAAAAGACTATAACACGCGTAGTGTTTCAGAACAGGTTATGTTCCAGAGCTTCCAGGGCCGGCGGATTATGACACAAGTTTCTACTCAGTCCTCCTCTACATGTGGTTTTACCAGGGAACATTCCACTAGCAGCCCCAGAAAGGTTTATGGGGGATCTGAAGCGTTTTGCAGTTTTCATGAACCAATGTAATTTACACTTCCTGTGTAGACCCGGGGTCTTTCCTTCAGATCAGGCTAAGGTGCTGTTTGTGTTATCATATTTGGGTGGACCTGCTGCTGACTGGTCGATTCCCTTAGTCAATCGAGAAGACCCATTATTAAGAAACGTCCCTGGTTTTCGGCAGAAGTTAGAGAAACTCTTTGCCCATCATGCTCAGGGACAGGCCTTGGATAATGAGCTGCTCTCTTTACGCCAAGGTAACCAAGAATTGTTAGCTTATGTAGCTTCCCTTAATCGATTAGTAGCAGAGACTTATTGGCCTGAGGAGAAGAGTACAACATTCTTTTATTGAGGATTACGAGGAGAACTCAAGGACGTATTGCTGCAAGTAGGAAACCCTCCTACAGGTTGTGCCGAATTCAGTGACCTAACTATAGAATTGGATCATCGGTTGAAGGACTGGCGCACTGATCAGGCCAGATCAGAGACTAGATCACTCTATGTTCGACAAAAGACAGTGGAACTCGTCAAGTGACTGAAAGTCACTCTGAGCCAATGCAGTTAGAAGGTGTTCGGGGTCCAATTTCTAAAGAAGAAAGAGACAAAAGAAGACAACAGAATGTATGCCTCTATTGTGGTTCAGCCGGTCACCACCTTTGTAATTGTCCAGTGAAACCACTGTGGAAACCAGTGGGAGCCGTAGACCAGGCGAACAGGAATATTATAAAAAATGAACTGACGGAAAACTCCAACGCCTGACAAGTGTAGAGGTCGACTTGTCAAGCCAGAAGAAGGAAATTCAGATCTCTCATTTCGTTGTTCCCGCTATCTTAACTAGTGACCTTTAACCTTCCAAGATATATGCTCTTGAAGCATATGTGGACAGTGGTGCGAATGGAAACTACATGGATGATGAACTAGCAGGCAAGATGGGTATTGGTCTACACTCAAAGGCTGTGGTGGAAAATGTCACTGCAGTGGATGGTACTCAACTGATATCCAGACCAGTGATGTGTACAGAAGTATGCACCTCGCTTTGCTAGGAGGGACATTGAAAAAAGATCTCATTTGACCTAATCAGTGCTCCACAGTTTAAAGTAATCTTAGGTATTCCATGGCTAGAGAAACATAATCCACAGATTGATTGGCGTGCCAGAACCTTAGTATTTATCGAGGAATGCAAACACTACTGCTATATTCAGGGCAGAATCTTTAGAAAAGAAGTTCAAACAATTTCAAGAGAAGAACTCACCTTAGGATTAATAGGAACTCTTCCACCAGAGTATCAAGATTTTCAAGATGTGTTTGAAGAAGAACAGGCCAATGTGTTGCCTCCACAGTGGCCATATGATTGTCAAATCGATTTAATCCTTGGCTCAAAAACCCCATGTAGTAGAATTTATGCTTTAACCGAACAAGAAAATATTCATTTGAAGACATATTTGGATAATTACCGAGCCAATGGTTTTATTCAGCCTTCTAAGTCCCCTATGGCTTCTGCTTTGTTCTTCGTACCCAAGAAGAAAGGGGACCTTCGTACTTGCATAGACTATCGTGCCTTAAACCAGATCACAGTTAAGAACAGGTACCCCCTTCCACTCATTCCAGTGTTAATGGACCAAGTTAAGGATGTAAACGTTTTTACCAAACTGGACCTTCGAGCAGCTTACCACGTAGAAGGGAATTAATGGAAAACTGCCGTCCACACAAAATACGGCTTATACGAGTATCAAGTTATGCCTTTCGGCTTATGCAACGCTCCAGTGGCTTTCCAGAACTTTATGAATAATGTTTTACGTGAATTACTAGATGTCTGTGCCGTAGTGTACCTCAATGACATTCTAATGTATTCAAGCTCGGTCCAAGAGCACATAACTCATGTGAGCGCAGTACTCATGAAACTACGGCAACACAAGTTATTTGTCAAGCTGGGAAATCCTCATTTCATGTGACCTCAGTGGAATTTTTGGGATTCATCCTGTCACAATTGGGAATTCAAATGGATAATCGAAAAGTTGAAGCAGTTTTGAATTGGCCTTCCCCTACATCAGTAAAAGGAGTCCAAAGTTTTTTGGGATTCGCAATTTTTATAGATGCTTTGTTGCACGATTTTCCCAACTAGTGCATCCAATAACTTCGTTATGGCGAAAGCACAAGGCATTCGCCTGGTCCAAGGAAGCAGAAGAAGCTTTCCAGACCTTAAAAAAACTTTTTACCACCGCTCCCATTTTGAGACACCCAGAACCTGAGCTACCATTTGTAGTAGAAACTGACGCGTCCAGTGCTGCAATGGAAGCTGTTTTATCTAAAAAATCACAGAAACCGGACAACTGCATCCAGTGGCCTTCTGGTCGAAGAAGTTTTCAACAGCAGAATTAAATTACAGTATCACAGATAAGGAATTACTAGCAATAAAACACGCTTTCAAGGAAAGAAGACACCATTTATTGGGGGCCTGACATACTGTCACGGTTCTCACAGACCACCGAAACCTGAAATATTTACACAATGCACAGGCTCAGTCATCCCGACAACTCCGCTGGGCATTGTTTTTTGTGGAATACGATTTTGTTATAAGTTACCGCCCAGGAGTACGTAATGGTAAAGCGGGTGCCTTGTCACGTATTGGAGAGAAAGAAGAGGTCCAAAGTACCTCAGATCCAGTAAGCATAATTCCAGAAGAAAAGGTGCTGGGAGTCACTGGATTTTCGGAAGAAGACCTAAAGTCACAGATTCTACTCAGCATGACCACTTCAGAGTTACAGGCCTGGAAGTCAAAAGGACCAAAGTGTTGCATTCAAGAAGGTTTACCTTATTTCCAGAGTCGTCTTTACCTACCAAATCAGGAGCTACAAAAGAAGGTCATGGCAGATTACCATGGATCAACACTAGAAGGCCACCCTGGAATCGCCAAGATCAAAAGACATTTTTGGTGGCCTACATGGCGCAAGGATATCATAGATTTCATCCAAACTTGTGATATTTGTGCCCAAAACAAAAGCTCAAAGCAGACACCAGCAGGACTTCTTCAACCGTTACCTATTCCACCAGCACGATGGCATACCATTTCTGTGGACTTTATTACTGTGGACTTTATTACCCTCTTGTTCAGGTTATAAAATTATCCTTGTAGTGGTGGAATTGTTCTCCAAAATGGCTCATTTCATTGCCCTTAAGGGACTTCCCACATCAACAGTTTTGGCAAAGGTGTTTCTAGAACAAATTGTACGCCTTCATGGATTTCCATCAGCAGTGATCTCTGATGGAGGGAGTCAATTTGTCTACCAATTCTGGAGGAAATGTTGTGAGTTGGCTAAAGTTGAAGTACGTTTATCTACCAGCCACCACCCACAAACTGACGGTCAAACTGAGAGAATCAATCAAACCTTAGAACAATACCTTCGATGTCTTCTCCACCAAATAGATTGTTCTTGGGTGGGTGTCCTCTGGGTTGCAGAGTATGCTTACAATAACTCTGAACACGCCTCCACAGGTTCTACCCCTTTTTACATCCTTAATGGTTCACATCCTCAGACCTCTACCTTCGATCCAACAGATTCCTTAGAGATGCCAGCAGTACAGAATCTTCATGAGAACATTACCCAGGTACAGAAAGAGGTCCTGAGACATTTAACTATAGCAAAGGAAAGTCAAAAGAAATTTGCAGATAAACTTCGAAGAAAATCTCCAGATTATAAGGTGGGAGACAAAGTAGGATTGTCTTCTAAACACATTGCACTTAAGGACCCACGTAAATTCCAGCCGAGGTTTCTGAGCCTATTCTCTGTGGAAGCTATTGTCAACCCTGTAGCAGTAAGGTTAAATCTACCATCTCACATGCAAATTCATCCAGTATTCCATGTTTTCTTGTTAAAACCAATGAATCAGGGGACCAGACTACAACCATCACCCAAACCCATGATTATAGAAGGTGAACCCGAACTCTTAGTGAAAGAAATCTTAGATTCCAAGATTGTCAAAAGGAAATTGTTCTACTTAGTGGATTGGAAAGGGTTTGGTCCACAGGACAGAACTTGGGAACCTAGTTCCAATATTCATGCTCCCAAATTGCTTCAGAGGTTTCATCAGAATCACCCCACTAAAACAGGGCAGGAGGGTCCATCCTTGGGAGGGATCTTGGGAGATAAAACTGTCATGATCCCAGTCAGTGAGCATAGTCCTCATTCAGGCATTCAGGATAAGCAGAGCACAGTATATCAATCAGCAGGTCAAAGGTGGGTGTTAGCCTGGCACATATGGCATTTACACCATTCACAGCATCTACTTCCATAGACTCCAGTGATATTCAATAGTAATTTCATACACTTAAAATGTCCGCCCGCAAAACCCATTTACAAGTAGCAGAATGGTTCTATTCATATTTGCAGAGGGTGCTACTTAAACCCTGCCTCCGCTGGAATGTGCGCTTCGCGTCTGCTCCTCACAGAACCTTAGAAAAAAGAAGATAATAGAGACATTTGTTTTATGGAGAGTTACAGAGTACCATAGTTCACAGAAGAGACTTACCCGACAGAAGTTATCTCCGATGCTGTTATATTCAGTTAAGAACATTTATTAGCTCGCAGTCACACCCTCTCAGTCAGAAGTTTCACTCACAGCGGCATCATCTTCAGTCAGAAGTTTCTGTTACGAAGGGACGAGGAAGATGGTCCCTGTGGCGCTGTTGGCGTCATCTATCGTCCTTTCAGGTGTCTTCTCCCAAGATGGCATCCTCAGCTTATAGTCTCACTCCAGTCTTCCATGCGGAGGTTGAAGAAGCTCCTCCTCTTCCCCGGATGGATTACTTATACCTCCAGAATCAACACGACAATGCGTTGCTACGATCTACAGTGGTGGTGCTACGTGAGTCCTCGTAATTCCCGAGAACCCTTAGTTAAAAGTATCTTGATCCCTTACTCCTTTTCTAAGCTCTCTCTGCCTCTTTCCTCTTTGATCCAGGGAATGGTTCATTCAACCGCGACTCAAGGTCCAGTCGCGCTACAGGTCTGACTGCCAATCAGAGAGTCGTACCACTTTTCGTTCACATAAGTAGCTACCGGCCACATACATTTTCACTCTTGCCTTTATGCCGAACCCGCTTAACATCCCATACAATCTTATTGTAGACACTACAGGGAACAACTCGTATCCAGACTGCAACTCCCAGCAGACCTTGCAATCTATTTGCGGCTACCTCCGCTCCTGCTCCCGACCTCGGGGATTGCCTTGTCGGTAGGTGGGACATAGAGTCATATATCTCCACTTCTTCTATCTGCATTGTTCCTCACTGTTTATACCTCTCTTAAAAGGAAATCCCCCTCTCTTGGTATCCCGTTTCCTGTCTCCTCACTCGCGGATGATCCCGCTTCCCAGAAGGTACATTCACTTCCAAAAGAAACAGAAGGAGAGCCTTTATTCCATACTGATCCTCTCCTTTTACCTGCTAGCCATCACAACCATTAGGAGACTAAACCAGAGACATGCAACAGAATTCAGAGGGCAACATTCCAATGCTCTCTAGCAACATTTCTGGATCCCATAAAACTCCACTCTCAAGCTGCACAAGTTTTTTTCCCCCACAAGGGTTTCCCTGGCACATTCTTCTTTTGCCAGGTTCCTTGCGGCTGGGGAAGAGCGTGACAGGAGGACTTCTCATACTTCCAGCTGCGATTGAAGACCAGGTCAGTCTATATTACTGTTATCTATCTGATAGACACTAAGGTGGTTGTTGTGATCGCATTATTGTGGAAAAGATATACCTACAATAAAACAGTTTCACTTACAGCCACAGCAGCTTCAGTCAGCAGTTTTCACTTGCAGTCGCAAAATCTTCAGTCAGAAGTTTCATCCGTAGCCACTGCATCTTCCGAAGTGTATTTCCTCAGCTTTCCGAAAACCTGCAGACAACACAAGAGGTATTTAATTAAAAAAGGAACTTAACAGTTTAATAGAGAAGATGTTTTATAAGCGTGTACGTACCTTAATGTTCCTCACGTTTTCACCTCATAGTTGTTACTGCGCTTGCAGGCTGCAGTTACTCTGTATTGGCAAACTTACGTTTAAAACATTTTCTCATGCTGAGTAACTCCTCAGACATCTGCAGCCATAATTCTTTTCCCAAATTCCTTGAACCTGCAAAAAAGTAAAAAAGACAAAAGTAATTAGAAAGACAGATCTCTCCAACGTAGGAATCAATTCAAGCCCTTAAAGATTAGAGCATCTTCACCTGCAGAATTACCGAAAGACTCATTCTAAAGAATAGACATTTCAAGGCAAGAAGCTACAGAGTTCATCAACATCCCAAGTTACCATTGTTTCTCCATCTCAACGTGCCCCTGTAGAAAAGCAGGATGGAGAGCTGCACAATAATAAGACACAGGTGAGAAGGGAATTCAGCCCTAGAGTTAAAAGGGAGTTATTTTAGGGGTATACACACCTCATATAGCATTATCTCAGTTAATAGATGTTATAGCATTTCTATTGTTGTCATTTGTTCAAACAGAAAAAGAATCCTAAAGGCTTCAATGGATCAGGTCCACAGGCTGGGAAGGTATTACGCTCCTGAGGAGTCCAGGTAAGTATGACATTGTGTTTTCAACAAACCATTGAGATGCTCCACAATTCCATTGGTCTGAGAGTGGTACACCGTGCACAACCTGTGCTGTATCCCCAAAAGTTAAGTAATTTCAGTGAACAAAGCATTAACACTTCACAAATACCCCACCGTGGAAATACCTCAATTAACAAGAATCTGGCTGCTGACTTGGCATCAGAGTGCACGCAGGGTCTAGCCCCAAGCCATCGGGAAAATGGACACACAACCACAATTAAATAATGATCGGTGCCGTACCTTTGTACCATATCAATAAAATCAACATGAAATTCCTTAAAAGGACCTGAAGGTTGGGGTATAACTCCTCTTACCGCCCTCATAGTATTTCCTGGATTAAATTACTTAGCGAGTGTGCTATTACTGATAAACCTACTTAAATGCTCAGAGAGGTTGGGCACAAACGAATCCTCCTGAAGTTCCACTGCAATTTTTCGACGAGGAGTATGTGCCGGGAATTGCAGTTGCTCCAAAGCCACAACAAGCAACAGTACGGGGATCACTACCTTATCCGTCAGGTGCTGCCTCCACAACAGATCTGTGTGCGAGACGTACACCCCTTCTTCGCCCAAAGATCCCTTTACTCCTATGGTGCTTTTTCCTGCAGTTAAAGAATTTGTAACAAGGGGTCTGCAGTATACAGAACCGTCAATTGTGCCTGTTGGGACATCATTTACATTTTTGAGATATCTAGGAGGGGCAAATAAGCTGCAGTTTTTTCAGATTTGTCCATGGCATTGTTACCAAGTGCTACAAAATCAGTTTTACTAGTATGTTTAGTGCATTTAACAACCCATACCTCTATAGGCAATGTAAACGCATCAATTAATAGGGACAGCAGTGCAGCACGCTGGACAGGGTACCATCAGATCTTCTAAACCCTCTTCTTTGCCCTCTAGATAACCCAGAATGTATAGTTGTGGTAACATATGCAGAGTTGGAGTAGATACTGACTGCCTTCCCCTTACTCATTTCCAGCACCTTAATAAGCGCCACCAACTCAGCTGCTTGCGCAGAATAATGTGACGCAATCGATTCTCCACCTCCACCCGGTACTCACCACCCACAAGACTTACAACCGCTGCTCCTGTATGTCTCTCACCAGGGCCCTGATCAATCATTCATGATCCATCAACAAAAAGTGTTCCCCCTGTCTCCAAAGCATCTTCTTTAACACTTGTACTTTTTCCCTCATCTCCCTCATAGGTCACACAATCATGAATATCATCACCAGGCTGCACTGGGTCAGCCAAAAAAGTTGCTGGGTTCACTATGTGACACCTCACTGGTTATATGGAAGCATTTGACAAGATAACCTCATACCCAGAAACTCTCTGAGTAGTCAAAGTTGTAGCTGAGGACTTTTGTATTGCAAAGGCCGCTGCTGCGAGAGATTGTTCACATGGAAACTGATCCTGTATAACTGAGTCTAACAACCCACTATAATAGGCGAAGAGTTTGTGACTTAATGATGCTTTCTGTGTTAGGACCGCTGTCATTACCTTGCCATCTGTATGTGAATAAAGAAAAAATGCCTTTTGGTAATCTGGAGTCGCCAAAACGGAAGCATTACTGATTGCGTTTCTGAGCTCCTGAAAACAAGTTCTCATTTCATCTCACCACTCGATTGGACTCTTCTCTTTCTGTGCTTTCTTGAGAGCTTGCAGCAGGGGCCTTGTGTAACTGGAGTAGTCGAAAATCCAAGACCCACACTAGGTACAGAGCCCCAAAAACTGTTGCATCTGTTTTACTGTAGTTGGTTGAAGCGTGTTCGGAACTGTGGTGGCTCTCTCAGGCATTACCCTTCTCCCTGCGGATGATAGTACCGGTCCCAAATACACTACTTCTGTTTGACAATATTGCAGTTTTTCTTTGTCCACTTTGTACCCCTTCTCCGCGAGTAGGGCGAGGAGTCTGACTGAGTCTCCTCTGCACTGTTCCTCTGAAGCACTACAAACAAGTAAATCATCCACGTACTGAATTACAGTACTGGTCATTTGCAAGTTCCCCAAATCCATCTGAATAACTCTGTTAAAAACACTTGGACATTCAAAGAACCCCTAGGGCCACCTTGTGTGTTCAAATCTCTGTCCACGATACGTAAATGCTGTAAGGTACTGGGAATTGGGGTGCAAAGGAACTGAGAAAAAGGTGTTTTTCAAACCAATAACTATGAAGTAGGTCAACCCAGTAGAGATTTTAGTAACACCGGAAATTCTGCTTCAACAATGTTGTTCAGAGGCCGCAAATCCTGAACCAGCCTCCAACTAGACCCCTTTGTCTTCTTCACAGGGTAAATGGCTGTGTTACATGGGGACATGGAATGTTGTATAATACATTGCTTCGACAATACCATAATGGTCTAAAAAATGCCTTAATTTGCCTACTTAGACATGGGGTCTTGCCTAACCCTTGATAAGATTGCTCCTTGTTTTCATTTTATTTGCACTGCCCCTACACTTTTCAATAGCCCCACACCATGGGGATTAGATAGAGGTTCTGCACTTTTCCAAATCCTTTTTCCAGTATGGCGATGTTTTTTCTCATGATTAACATAGTCTGTGGAACGTCCCTTTGCTCCACCATTACCTGACAAGGCACCCCAATCTCAAAAACCATTTGACCTGCGTCTTCCGAATCCTCAAACAATTGCTCATCAGACACGCCTCTTAACGATGAGGTCGGATCAATTCAAAACACTATGCGCCATTGGGCTCCTTCCTCGTCGGTGTCTGAAAAAAACGCCCTGTCCTTCTTTACAACCATGGCTTTTAGAAGAATGGTAACAATAGTCTCTGGCGTTATCTCCTGTGACTCCTCTGACTCCATTTCTGATCTCTTATACCCAACCCAACACTATCATTATCCCATACAAGAATAAGGCAGAATGTACTGGCAACCCCCATTACCACGCTGTTGCTGCAATATGCGGGAAAAAGTGATGCTTCTCTTAATGGCTACAATCCTGGAGTTGAGCATGCTATGCCGTCCTTCGAAAATGAGATTGACATATTAAGCTTGCTCAGGAGGTCCCTTCCCAGAACATTCGCTGGAGTATCTTTGCACTATAACAAGGGAGCAGATAAAGGTTGATTACCTACCTTGATATGCAAATCTTCAGTGTATGGAACCGATAGGACAGCCCCAGAAAATCACTGCTTGTCCATCGCTTTGCCTGATCGGGTAAATCCACCTTCTTTAATACAAGATTTCTTGGTCCCTGTGTCAATCATAAAAGAAAATGTCTGTTTACCTACCTTTACATCTATCTGGGGTTCCTTTTCCAGATCTGTAGTAACCGATAGAATTGGACATGTCAGAGATACCTGTGGCCTAGCTTATTCCTGATACATTTTTGCACCAGGATGCGAGAAAGGTTTTCTTCCGAGTACACTTCCTCCAGTGTAATGGGTGACTGTCCCATTCAGCGGAGGATTCTTCTAACAAGCCTGTACTGGTGCCTATGCTGACATGATTGGGGCGTGTGTCTGTTCCAGTCATTCCAGTTCCCCGGTTCTGGCAACCTGTACTTGCTGCAATGGCACAGAGATCTGGTTATATGGCGATATTTGGCAATTTGTCTGGAGAGGACCTGTGTTAAAATACTGTGATTGACTTTGACAATACTGTGACACATGCCCCATTCTTCCACACACCTAACACTGCTCTCAATACATTCCTCCATGCCCCCCTCCCATAGGCCCATTGAACCGGGGCCCCATTCCCCCAAAATCCGCTGAATGCCTCTGGAAAATCCTTCCCTACCCTGTGGAAATCCTTTCATTGGTCTTGGTTCAGGTACATACCCGTCCGTCCATGCTAGTGCCAGTCCGTCCATGCTAGTGCCATTCCAGAGTCTATTTGTCCGTGTTGTCCCAACTGTCCCTGTTGTCCCTCTATGTGGCTGGTTATCATTGCCCCCTTTAAACAAATATTTGCTCGTTTTTTCTGGACCAGCTTGGCCTCAACCTTTTGTGCCTGGCCCGTGCTCTCCTTTTCATTTTCCTGTTGCTGCTTACAAAAATGCACAATGTGTGCCTTAATCTCCTGCCAACTCTTCGCCTCCAACTCTACGACCTTGTCTAGGTCATGCTGTACTTCTTTAGGAAGTCCCTTTTTCAACCTTTTGTAAGGAATAGCCACATTTTTGTCCCATTCTTCTCCCGTCTCTGCTCTCCACTTCTCCTGAATCTCCTGAATCAATTGAATGTGGGCAGTGGGATCTTCACCCAACTTCATTGTTTTTGCCAAAATGGAATTTATGTCTAGCGTATCAGGATACATTACCCTCAGTGCTCCCCAAACCTGTGCCCTATAATTATTGAAAGCCGCTCCATCATGGGTATTTGTGTCTAATTGAATTCCCGGATACCCCGCTTTCTTTCACAACTTGTCTGCCCGTTCCCCATCAAGGCTGTTAAAATGGTTTTTCATGTCCCCAATTGCCAACATGACACCGGCGGTTTGTTTTACTAGAGCACAAATCTACTTCCCCGCCCTGCAGTGAGTGAAGGAAGTGTCTTCATTAAGTTATTCCAGTCCATGTGTGACCATGGGACATAATACGCCCTCCCCTGACCCTTCTGGGGTAGTGGGAATTGAGTCACTTTTGCTTTTACTAGAGCTTCCCCTAGATGTCCTTGCCCTCTCCTGATGGCCATGCGGGCTCCACGGCGTGTCCAAAGACCCCATGGCGTATTTTGCAACTTCCTAAATAGAGTGCGAGGTGTAGCCTCTGCTTACTGTCCTCCCTGCATGTTGTCCGTCCTGCAGTCATCATCCTCTTCCCCCTCTGTCCCTTCTATCACATCCCCTGATCCTTTCATGGGGACAATCACATCCACATGGCTGCCTTAGCAGGCCGTCTCTCTTCTCCTTCATTATAACTCTGCATCTATAGCAGTGCTATCTTTTTAAATGTCGACACTTCCACTTCCTGTGTTTCCCTTTTCTTGTCTTCCTGCTGTTTACTCCTATCCTGTTGTAGCCCTGCCGCTTCGCTCTCTACTTACCTTGCCGCTTCTTCTTTATTCTGCTGTTCTTGCCTTTCCACTACTCTCCGTAATCTAGCCTCTATCCTGGAAACAGAGGGTAATTCTCCCCTTGCTGACCCTTCTTCATGCCTGCTCCTTACAATCCTCTCTTGCTCTGGCTCTTCTGGTCCCAAGGTTAATGCTGATTTATCCTTAAGGTAGACTTTTCTTCTTTCCTCTTCCCTTCGGGGCCCGCCAACAAACCTTGACTAAAGAAGGCGTTACACTTCTGCTTCCCTCATATTCCTGTCTCTCGAAAGTTGGTGCAGACGGAGGTGTTGCCCCTGACCGTTTTGTAACCACCAGAGTAGTCACTGGAGAATATGGAGGTTCAAACTCTGGATTTGTATACCCTTGTGTGGGCGACAAAGGAGAGCACCCATATGGAGGGGGGGGGGGGTGGAAAAATGCGAAAAAAGATTCTACGCTTTCCTTCCTTGTCGCTTTTCCATAGCCACGACCTCCTGGGCCTTCCCGCCCTTCTCATATAACCACCAGAGCTCCAAGATGTTCAGTCTATTGTCCAATTTTGACCCCTTATGTTTGGTCACTAAGAAAGTATGCAGATTTACCCCTCACTAGGCCATGTTTTAAACATATTGCCCTTCGTTTCCCTCAACCATTTCTGATGGTACTTCAACATTTTTATTTTAATGATTCAATGGAGTTTCCATGTTTCAACAAAAATCCCTAAAATCCCTAAAATCCCAATATCCTTAAAGGAAACCCCAACCCATCAATACAAACATTGCTACCCAAAAATTCCTTTTCTGTCCCTTAGAATATTTTCCCCACACTCTGTCTCCGCACTCACTGCTTTATCATTACCACCTCGATAACTATGTATTCCTCAGCCACACAAAAAGACAACATCTTATTAAAATATGCCGGCACAAATCCTTTCAATTTCTTTGAGATTTCACCTTCACTCGGGCATAGAAGAAGTGCAATGTTTTCTACTACAACAACGCTGTATGTCTTCCTCTTTTCACTTGTATGGCCCTTTCTACTACAGAGTCATCTTCCCTGAAACTACCAGAGGAGACCCACACTACGTTAGACTTACCTAGAAACTCGAGGTGTTGGGTCAGCCTGCGCAATTAGTACAAGTGAGGCCTTACCAAGGTATGCTTCAGAAAGGTATCTATCGGTGGTCTTACCATAACATGCCACCTCACTCTAAAGTGAGGGCTCCTGCCAACCAGACAAGCAACCTGAAGGGTATCAAGCCTATCCCCACGAGTAACACACTGTGCTCAAAGACTACACCTCTAAAATAACAAACTAGATATTAATAAAAAAAATGTTTTAACAACATACAACAATTCATGCACTTCCTAAACACATTCACTCTTCAACCTGCTTAGTGCCCTTCCAATTCCACAAATATATTTCTTGCCCTACCTAAAAACCATGTTTCCTTTTTCTCCTATTAGACTCCACTTGGTTTACCTGACAAAGATGAACTTATGTGGACATCGAAACCTTGAAGCGCTCCAAACTGGTGCTCCCCAATAGGTTCTGCTTCACAGCTGGGCTGCGGAACTTCAGCCTCTGGGTCCAGACAGGCCTCTTGGTGCTTAAAAACCACTTCTTTTTCGTGCACGAACTGGTCCCTGCAGTGAAGGACCACAGTCGAGCTGGACGAACTGGAGACCCCCGATATTTTGGTGAACCTAAGGCTCCTACCCGGCTTGCCAAATTATAGGTGTGGACCTTTAGCTCTGACCCTTAACCTAAATTAGGCCCACCTCTAAAATTAGTAAGTGTGCCTTTTGGCCATGAAGCAAGTTTATTGTCCAATGGCCGGGAGAGGGGCTTAGATGACATGTAAGAGTCAAACTAATCTTGGTCTCTCTGAACCACACAAAGAGCACATGTTATATACAGTTTACAACAGTTAACATACTCCCCCAGATAGCGTTACAAAATAATCCCCCAAACATGATTGGTTGCCATGTACAGAGAAATCTAAAACCCACACAGTTCATTGGACACAGACATTATAACACAATCTCCTAAAACATATAGAATCAAGGTTTACATTTTCAACACACCCCTTCCCAAAAGCTTCTACATATTTGGAGGCAGCCTTGCCTCTTAGTCACAAAATAACAGAATTCCTATTGATGACGAACACAGACCTACCCCAAAAATACCTAAGCACATGAAGACGAGAGAAAGACACGTAGATTCCCTTTGACCTACTTGTGTTTGCTAACCACATTGCCCAGACATGTGCGGTGTCGATCTGTAGGACTCTTACGTGGCTGACCTTTTCCTATTGGTATCAGGTAATATTATAATCATAAATAATGTTGCCATATGTATGGTCGCCGGGAAACGGCATAGGCAACTTTATTTATGGGGATAATTTATGGGGTACATGGGAGCGGGGGATGCAGAGATGTACCCCGCTCCGTTTAAAAAAAAAATGGGGGCTGCAGGGGTGTCCCCGCAGGTTCTGTGTGTTAATATTGCCACAAAAAAGGCGCCATTCTTGAATTAACACATGAAACCTTCCTATTCACATGAGTTCCCCCTACTCTCTGAAAACACAATCATTCTCCTAAAATGTATTACTATTGGTCTCCACAAGTGCCCCAAGAGAGCCATCTGCTTCAAACAACCCCCTGATTTCACAAGATGCCTATCTCTTACAACAATGAGCTCTCCAGTTCACCAGAGATCACATCTCCCCTTGCCCTCCAGCAGTTGAGCCATCTGTAAACTGACCGCAACCACCCGTTAACCAACTTACGAAACCTGTTTTATGACTGCTGGCGGTCCTTTCAAACCTTGGTCATGATGGGGAAATCACCCTTCTGATTAATCTAGAATGGAGAGAGCCATGATAGACAGAGCAATCCCACTTCATATCTTTCATATCTTTTACTACATTCGGAAAACACTTCCCATAAAGGTGTACCATTATGTGTGCATTTTATACCTATTATGATCTTCCTCTCATGAGACTGCCATTCATACAGTAAAACTCTCTGTGCTCATATTAATCACCTGCTTTACTTGAGTGTGAAGGGGCCCTCTTTGTGACAATTTTTCATTGTTATGTTTCTGCACGCATGCAAATCTACAAATGTATTGCCTCTACATAAAATAACACAAGGTAACCTAAATGTAACACTTGTCCCAATTAGCATAAATATTGTAATATTTGTAGCAATTTGTGAAAGTGACAGAAATGACGATGATCATGTGTCCATCCCGCAGTCAGTGGTATGGCGCACGATGTTCGAGTTTTTCCAATTTCCCAACACTAAGATAGGGTCTTTTAGATGCATTTGTACATTCAATACATATTTCCTATAATGCAGCATTATGACTCTTTTTATCTCACAATTTATACACCATGAAAGGTAAGCAATAATAAATGTAATTCCATTCCACATTTATTTATCATCTTTCATGGTGTTTACCTAAGAGAATTAGCCATCCCACCTAAGGTCAGGCGCTAACAGTGTTTGACATGTAATTTCATTCCACCCAAAGTGTTATGATCGCAGGATCAACCAAGAAACATTTGTCAAGATCCTAAATTGCATCCATTTCAAATTCAAAATTCAATGCTTGTTGCCATTCCACTGATCTTGTGCCACTTATATCTAAGTTTCAGTGCAAGGGCGTCTTCCTGCTACAGTGCTATGTATGTCCACACTTTAGTGAAGTTCCAGAGGGGGTGCTGGGGGTGGGTGTGTGTGTGTGTGTGTGTGTGTGTGTGTGTACATATATACTTGGCACTTTTACTATGTTTTCCATAATGCTGCACCAAGACTCTTTATTTAACAGTGTTTTTGGTCACTTTGATACTTTCACTACATTTCCCAAAATGCAGCATGAGGGCTGTCTTTATCACACCAACTTCATTAGATACTGTTATATTTTTAAGAATATGAGAACCTAAGTGGGCATTCCAAATTGTTATATTCCTCTTATGCAAGTATACAAAGTGGCCATATTGGCGTTTCATTTTAATTATTTTTCTGTTCCTTGGTGTCGATCAGCAAAGGTTTATCTTTATTAGTATTGTCCAGAGCTGACACAACACAACACAGGAAACAGGGGCAGCCTGGTGTATCAATATCAGACCTTTTCTACCCAAAGTCCTGTAAAAATGCAATCATTTTCAGAAGGTGGCCTTTCTGGCCTTATTTTAGAATCCTTCTTTCTTAGAAGAACAAAGATGGCATATGTCTTACGTTAATAGGGAAGTCTTGACTTATCTAGATAAGACTACAAGATTGAGGCATCCTGACCACCTTTAGGGTCATGATCTGGTTAAGAAGGCATCAGTACCTTCAGTCATCAAATGATGGCTTATGAAGTGGCAAGATAGCTACTGCTAGCAGACATCCAAGGACAATCAAGTAGGGCCATGCTAATATTCTGGGCAGAGGCCCAAGGATTCCCCTTCCAGGACATTACATCAGTACCTTCAGTCATCAAATGATGGCTTATGAAGTGGCAAGATAGCTACTGCTAGCAGACATCCAAGGACAATCAAGTAGGGCCATGCTAATATTCTGGGCAGAGGCCCAAGGATTCCCCTTCCAGGACATTACATCAGTACCTTCAGTCATCAAATGATGGCTTATGAAGTGGCAAGATAGCTACTGCTAGCAGACATCCAAGGACAATCAAGTAGGGCCATGCTAATATTCTGGGCAGAGACCCAAGGATTCCCCTTCCAGGACATTACCATGCAGCATCATAGGCTCACCCCAATAGTTTTGCATTTAATTGCCACCTGAACATTCCAGGCCATAGTACCACGGCATTCCGCAAAGGGGTACTTTGGGCAGGAAATGATGTGTGACCTTTATGCTTTGCTAAGAATACAGAGGATGACCGGTGTGTTAGTAGCATCCAGTGGCCCAAGTTGTATTACACCTATACTTATACAAAGCTTGAGTGTTCCTTGGGTATTTTTCATAGAGAAATTACTGGGAACAGGAAGAGGGGTGTGGCAGAAATGTGGGGATTACTTACCAGTAATCTTCAATACTCCTAATCCTAATCTTCCTCATCAATTACTTATGGCCCTCCGCTCCCACCCGATAATGGGTTATATGTGTCCTGAAGCATCATTGAAGATTGTTGGTGGGGACCCAGGATTGGTTCATTAAGGTGGGCTTAGCCTTCACCAATCGCTGAGGCCCGTTTCGCTTTAAAAGAGGGCGGAGTCCCTCACTGATCAGATCATCTGAAGATTTTATTAGAACTAAGAAGATGGACTCATTTGGACCAGAGCTGAAGGTACAGTCTACCTTACATGTTCCGCCAGTGAAGGAAGGCCAACAGTTCCAAGAGGGAAGCAAGATCCCTCCTCTAAACATCTTCCAGGGAACAGGGGGAGATACCGGAATCAGAGGACCCATCCAGCAGCTCCATAACCGGTACCCAGCCAGCACACAGCCTGCCCTGCTTAGTTCTGACAGCAAGCTTCCTAGGTGGGAAGTGCCGGGGAGTCTCTGGACAAAGGACAAGGCTGTTGCCTACTAACACCCTCCTGAGTTTTGGGCCGTCTGCCTTGAAAGGACACAAGCCCTCCGAAGAAGCTAAGAGGAGTGCCACACAAGCATCACCCACCATCCATCTTTTTAAGGACAATTTTGAGACAGTCGAGTCCTCGAACCGCATCCAGCTGCACCACTGATTTTAGTCACGCTGCAGTCACCAGAGCCGTCTGCGATGCCTCGAAAAGCATTCCAGATCCGCCAACCAGCACAGAGACAACGATCCTTGTCCCTGAGCTGCCGCGTCGGACAACTTGCAGACGTCCGTCCAGCCTCGCTTGCCGAACTGCCTGGCGCCTGGTACCCGCAGCTGTCTCCCGCCACTAACTCTGTCTCACGTGCTGCGAAGCACCGTAGAACCGCCTCGATGCTGTCGAGCACCAAGAACTTCTTCAGCACCGGGTACATTGTGGTTCTGCCCCGCTGGTCCTTCTCTGAAGGCCTCTGGCGAGAATTACGACCCTTTGCCCCTTTGGTGTTGAAACCAAATAATCTTGAGCTCTAAGACCGATTACTTTACCAACTACCCTCCTGTCAGTATCCAGAGTGCATCCTTTTCCTTCGTGACACTGCCTGTCCCCTGTGTTCCTTTACAGTGTGGGTTGTAATTGTAGTGTGCTAGAACTGTCTGTTGTAGTAATAATAAAGTAGATATTTTTATACAATCTTGACTGAACAGTCCCTTTTATCATTGGGTAATAATTGTATTTTTGCTGTGTTACAACTAACCAACGATCCACAACCTTGCAGAGATAAGCCTGCCATTCCGTCCACGTTACCAAAATTGGACAAGGAGGTCTTATAATTTATTCCAATCTGTTTGATCCCTTCTGGTGTACTAGAGGTGTGGGATTGATTGATGGTCTAGAAACCGACATTCATCCCTGGACCACTGGTGCCCCGGAAGTTGATTTGTCACATTGGTGGTAGGGGTGGGATCAGTTGGAGCCTTGCACACAGCTTAGTCACCCAACGATAAAAGTACTGTTGCAGGCAACGTTTAGACACTGCTAGGTAATAGTAATAGTCATGGAGCTTGAGATGGACACTATGAAAAGCATGACCAAGACTGCTGAAAGCTGGTTTTCCCCACATTTACAATGAAATAACCAAATAAGAGATACTAATGGACACACCCCAGTAGGGAATGAGACCAGGACCAATTGCGAGTAAGGTAAAAGGCAAGTCTTTATATAAAGTTAAAATGGGGCACGCAGAGGACTCTTCTACTCTGAGAGTGCTCTGCCCAAACAACAGAAAATACACATTATATTACAAAAAGCACATCATCTGTCATGATGCCTACCTCCAAGGAGCCAGGCCGGGCCCAGCAACCGCAGAGGCAGACATCATTTTCCCCAGGGAAGTCTCAGCGGGCCCAAGTCGGGGCCCTTTGGACTCAGTCCTGGCCCCTTAGGCGCCAGGCTCATAGAAGAGGATATGTGTTTAAGTGCTTGGGTGCACACTTACCTGATGCAGACCTTGCTGCTTCATCCAGGCCCTCTTGAGGCCTGAATGGGACTACTTTACCTGTAGGACTACTTCACCACCCGGGTGTGGTCGTGGAAGGATACATACCTGATTGGTGGAAGGATACATACCAGGAACTTCTTCCAAGGCTATTTAAACCCCACCCAAACAGCCACACGTGCTTCGCGTTGTTCTGCACCTAGCAGCTGGACGCTCACCGTGTCAGCTCCTGCATCCTGACTTCAGCCACGCCTGCCAGCACCCTGGAACACCTGCAAGGGGAGAAAGGAAGAGAATAGGAGAAGAAAAGCCCTTACCTGCTAAATCTGCATCCCGGAGTCATTTCTCCAACGGCCCTGAAAAGGAAGACATCATTTTAAAGGCATTTTGTTTCGATCGCTGCAGCGCTGCATTTTACTCACCTTTGCAAGGCGCTTCCATCTTCAGCAGCGATCTTCCGGATTCAGCTACGCCCCGGCGCCTAGAGGAAAAAAGACAAGAACAAAGGTGAGAGGGAGAAAAGGAATAAGGAAAGCTCAGTTTCCTTTTAAGTCTTACCTGTTGGATTATTCCCACTGCATTTCGGGTCCTGCAGCTTCCTGGCATCTCCGGACCCCGGCCCCTATAGGGAAAAAAGACAAAGACATTGAATGAGCGAATGCAAAGACATTACCTGAGCGCTCATCCAGAACTGTTTCACTTCGGGTCGGCGCCATATCTCCGGCACTCTGAACCCCGGCCCCCTAAGGGGAAAAAGACATAAGCATTAGCGCTTGCTGCAATTAGACAACGAACATTATTATTAAGCTTGAACTTTTGAACAGAACTTTTACAGCGCCTTACCTGAACAGTCAAGCTTACCTTAACTCCCATCAATCCTCAATCCAGTGAAGTAACTGGGTTTCAACGCGCCCCTGCATCAGAAGCAGGATGGAGAGCTCATCCTTCCAAACCCTAAGGTGAGGCTTCACAGGGAATCGTGGAGGAGGTATCGTGGAGGGTTGGAAGGGAGTGGGAGGCTTGAGCATTGTTCCACAGTTGGTAATACTCCCTTTTCACTCACAGGAGGGTATCCAACGAGCCAGGGAAGCCAGAATAGAGGGGCCCTTCCTGTCCATCTTCAGAGTTCTGCGCCTTCAACGCCGCGCCTCCGTGGGAACCAGGTGAGCGTTACAGAACGCAAAGCCTTACCACAATTTCCCACCTGGGTGCTATGGAGACTTCCGAGACAGATCAGCTGGCCCATCTTTTAGGGGAATTACGGGCAGAAGTGTACTCAGCCCGCCAGGAGACTAATGCTCTCAGAAAGGAACTAATCCTATCCAAGGAAAGAACTGATGATCTGGCCAAAAGGTTATTGCAGGGCCAGGCAGAGCACACTCCTTTACCTGTTTCCGGAGATATTTCTACAACAATGGGTTCGAATAACCCGGTACAAATCAATCTACCTGGACACATGCCTTTGGCCCGGCCGGAACGTTTTGCGGGGGATCCCAAGAAATATGCCGTTTTTATGAACCAATGCCGTTTACACTTTTTATGCAGGCCCGGGGCCTTCCCCAACGACCAGACCAAAGTAGCCTTTGTACTATCTTACCTCAGTGGCTGTGCTGCCGATTGGTCTATTCCATTGGTAAATCAGGATGATCCCATTCTCCGGGATTTCCAGGGCTTCCAGGCCAGCATGGAAAGATTGTTCGCTCGACACTCGCAGGGACAGGCCCTTGACAACGAACTGCTATCCTTACGACAAGGTAATCAGGATCTTTTGTCCTATATCGCCATCTTTAATAGACTAGTTGTGGAAACCGGATGGCCTGAAAATAAAAGGATCACATTGTTTCATCGAGGCCTGCGCGGAGAGCTTAAAGATGTTATAGCTCAGATAGTAGATCCACCCCAGGCCTGCGCAGACTACATAGACTTAGTGGTTCAACTTGATCACAGACTTCAAAATAGAAAAGCAGATCGGCTCAAGTATGAAACCAGAGTACCTATCAAGACCCACGTTAACTCCAAGAGTACTGACGTTTCCGAACCTATGCAAATTGGCAGTGTTAAAGGACCATTAACGCAGAAGGAACGAGAGAGAAGGCGACAAATGCAACTTTGTCTGTATTGCGGAACTTCCGGTCACTTTCTTCAAAGTTGTCCAGTTAAACCACCCAAGAAGGTGGTTGGAGCCACTGATAACGAGTTATTGACACCTGGTTCGGGAAACGACCTAGCCCGACAAGCATAGGGGTCCGCTTGCCGAGCTTGAAAACAAACTCTTTGTCCTCGCATTTTGTCATGCCAATGGTGCTTGTGAACCCAAAACAGCCTCAGCAGTTGCATGCTATAAAAGCATACATAGAGAGTGGAGCTATTGGAAATTACATAGACCGTGAATTGGCTTCCAGGATTAAGCTTCCTCTCCGCCCGAAAGTAACCCAAGATGTAATTACTACAGTTGATGGAACCGAAATAGCCTCAGGGCCTGTAACGCATTCCACAGTTGCAATCACTCTGGTGGGTCAAGACGGACATCGGGAAGCAATCGTGTTTGATGTGATCAAGGCCCCACAATTTCAAGTACTTCTTGGTATCCCTTGGTTAGAAACACATAATCCGAGAATAGACTGGCGAGCAAAGAAGATAACTTTTCCTGATTGTGAACCAACCTGTTACCCAAGGAATCCAGCTATGGGTCTAGCCTCTGTAACTTCCACCCCTGTACAGTTACCATCTGAATACCAAGAATTCCAAGACGTTTTTCAGAAAGAGCAGGCTAACACCTTACCTCCCCATCGATCTTACGATTGCCAAATCGACTTGGTACCCAATGCACAACTACCTTGTAGTAGGATTTATGCTCTTACTGAACCTGAGAACCTGCATTTGCGCCAGTATTTGGATCAATACCTGGCCAATGGCTTCATTCGCCCATCAAAGTCACCAGTCTCTTCCGCTTTGTTCTTCGTACCTAAAAAGGAAGGAGACCTTAGGGCCTGTATTGACTACCGTGCCCTAAATCAGATAACGATTAAGAATCGTTACCCTTTGCCCCTGATACCTGAGCTTATCGACCAAGTAAAAGATGCTCGTGTGTACACCAAGCTAGATCTCCGAGGAGCTTACCACCTGGTACGTATAAAAGGGGGCGACGAGTGGAAGACTGCATTCCGCACCAAATTTGGGCTCTTCGAATATCAAGTAATGCCCTTCGGTTTGTGCAACGCACCTGCCGCCTTTCAGTACTTCATGAATGATGTTCTTCGGGAACTTATCGATCTTTGTGTCATCGTTTATATTGACGACATCCTGGTGTATTCCTCCTCAGAATCTGATCACAGAAACCATGTTAGGGCAGTTCTTGAGAAATTGCGCCAGCACAAATTATTTGCCAAGCTCGAAAAATGCATTTTTCATACCACAGAAGTGGAGTTTCTCGGATTCGTCCTGACACCTCAAGGAATCCGAATGGACTCACGGAAAGTGGACGCCATTCTCAAATGGCCATCTCCTAGCTCTGTGAAGGGAGTGCAAAGCATGCTTGGCTTTGCCAATTTCTATCGAAGGTTCATCCCGGAATTTCCTCAAACTGTTCAACCCATCACAGCTCTCCTAAAGAAAAATAAACACTTTGAATGGACTCTTGAGGCTGAACAAGCCTTTCAGGACCTGAAAACCAAATTCACCTCTGCACCTGTATTGAAGCACCCGCGCCCAGATCTCCCTTACATCGTGGAAACCGATGCATCCAGTTCGGCCATGGGAGCTGTCCTGTCGCAAAGAGACCCAGAAACTAAACAACTACACCCTGTAGCCTTTTGGTCCAGAAAATTCTCTCCACCTGAACTCAATTACGCAATTACCGACAAAGAACTACTGGCTATTAAATCAGCTTTCAAGGCTTGGCGTCACTATCTTCTCGGTGCAAGACACACCATCACCGTAATTACGGACCACAGAAATTTGCAGTATTTAAAGACGGCCAAAGCTCAATCTTCGCGACAACTCCGATGGGCTTTATTCTTTGCGGAATTTGATTTTGTAATTACCTATCGCCCTGGCTGCAAGAATGGTAAGGCAGATGCCTTATCCCGGATAGGCATGGAAGAACCCAATTCGAGTTTAGAACCTGTGCCAATCATACCGGAACAAAGAATTCTGGGCTTGACTTCATTGCAAACCATTGAGGACATCCAAGCTCAAGTAAAACAGCTTTTTGACTCTTCTGCCTTACTGGAATGGAGTCAAAAGGGTCCTCACTACACCGTTAAGGATGATTACCCTACTTCCAGGAGCGGTTATTTCTGCCAAGTAAAGAATTGCAGGAACTTGTCATTACCCGTCATCATGAATCATTAATGGAAGGACACCCCGGTATCGCGAAAACAGAAGAAAAGATCAAACGCCACTTCTGGTGGCCTTCTTGGAGAAAAGACATAAAGTCATTTGTGTTGTCTTGCGGAATCTGTGCCCAAAATAAGAGTCAAAAGAAAAGGCCAGCCGGCCTACTTCAACCTTTGGACATTCCACAAGCACCTTGGCACACCTTGTCAATGGACTTTATAACTGACCTGCCTCCTTGTGGTGGTTACAACACGATTCTCGTAATAGTGGATCTATTCTCCAAAATGGCCCATTTTATCCCTTTAAAAGGATTGCCGTCAGCTTCCACCTTGGCCAAGGAATTTATGGAAAATATAGTGCGGTTACATGGTTTCCCTTCCATATTAGTCTCAGACCGTGGAAGTCAATTTGTCTCCCACTTTTGGAAGAAATGTTGCCAACTAGCACAAATAGACGTGCGGTTATCCACCAGCCACCACCCCCAGACCGACGGACAAACCGAGAGAACCAATCAGACTCTCGAGCAATATCTGCGGTGCATGTTACACCAATCCGAGTTAAATTGGAAAGACATCCTTTGGATTGCAGAATATGCATACAACAATTCAGTGCATTCTGGAACCGGACAGACTCCTTTTTATACCCTGTATGGTCACCATCCTCGGACCTCTGACCTAGATCCACCTCTGACCCTGGAGATGCCTGCAGTAAATCACCTACATTCCACAATAACCCAAGCCTTCAAAGAAGCTACAACCCACTTACAGCAAGCCAAGAAAAAGTATAAAGAAAATGCTGATTTGCACCGAAGTAAAACTCCTCCTTACCAAGTAGGAGATCAGGTATGGCTAGCAACTAAACATCTACCCCTCAAGGGTCAGCGAACTTTTAATCCCAGATTCATTGGGCCTTACCCCATCAAAGCTATTATCAACCCAGTGGCCTTTAAACTCGATTTACCATCCAACATGCGGATTCATCCCGTTTTTCACGCATCTCTTCTAAAACCAGTACAACCTGGAACCAGACTGTCTGAGCCCCCAGGCCCTGTCCAAATTGATGGAGAATTAGAATTCGAAGTGAAAGACATTTTAGATTCCAAGATAGTTAAGTCGAAACTCTTCTATCTTGTTGATTGGAAAGGATATGGACCTCAGGAAAGATCTTGGGAACCCAGTAACTATGTTCACGCACCACGATTAATTCAACGATTCCATCGAAGATTCCCGCACAAACCAAAACCCCGGAGGAAAAGACCTTGGGAGGGGCCTTGAGGGGGGGTACTGTCATGATGCCTACCTCCAAGGAGCCAGGCCGGGCCCAGCAACCCCAGAGGCAGACATCATTTTCCCCAGGGAAGTCTCAGCGGGCCCAAGTCGGGGCCCTTTGGACTCAGTCCTGGCGCCTTAGGCGCCAGGCTCATAGCGAACCCCAGTCCTGGCGCCTTAGGCGCCAGGCTCATAGAAGAGGATATGTGTTTAAGTGCTTGGGTGCACACTTACCTGATGCAGACCTTGCTGCTTCATCCAGGCCCTCTTGAGGCCTGAATGGGACTACTTTACCTGTAGGACTACTTCACCACCCGGATGTGGTCGGGGAAGGATACATACCTGATTGGTGGAAGGATACATACCAGGAACTTCTTCCGAGGCTATTTAAACCCCACCCAAACAGCCACACGTGCTTCGCGTTGTTCTGCACCTAGCAGCTGGACGCTCACCGTGTCAGCTCCTGCATCCTGACTTCAGCCACGCCTGCCAGCACCCTGGAACACCTGCAAGGGGAGAAAGGAAGAGAATAGGAGAAGAAAAGCCCTTACCTGCTAAATCTGCATCCCAGAGTCATTTCTCCAACGGCCCTGAAAAGGAAGACATCATTTTAAAGGCATTTTGTTTCGATTGCTGCAGTGCTGCATTTTACTCACCTTTGCAAGGCGCTTCCATCTTCAGCAGCGATCTTCCAGATTCAGCTACGCCCCGGCGCCTAGAGGAAAAAAGACAAGAACAAAGGTGAGAGGGAGAAAAGGAATAAGGAAAGCTCAGTTTCCTTTTAAGTCTTACCTGTTGGATTATTCCCACTGCATTTCGGGTCCTGCCGCTTCCTGGCATCTCCGGACCCCGGCCCCTATGGGGAAAAAAGACAAAGACATTGAATGAGCGAATGCAAAGACATTACCTGAGCGCTCATCCAGAACTGTTTCACTTCGGGTCGGCGCCATATCTCCGGCACTCCGAACCCCGGCCCCCTAAGGGGAAAAAGACATAAGCATTAGTGCTTGCTGCAATTAGACAACGAACAATATTATTAAGCTTGAACTTTTGAACAGAACTTTTACAGCGCCTTACCTGAACAGTCAAGCTTACCTTAACTCCCATCAATCCTCAATCCAGTGAAGTAACTGGGTTTCAACGCGCCCCTGCATCAGAAGCAGGATGGAGAGCTCATCCTTCCAAACCCTAAGGTGAGGCTTCACGGGGAATCGTGGAGGAGGTATCGTGTAGGGTTGGAAGGGAGTGGGAGGCTTGAGCATTGTTCCACAGTTGGTAATACTCCCTTTTCACGCACAGGAGGGTATCCAACGAGCCAGGGAAGCCAGAATAGAGGGGCCCTTCCTGTCCATCTTCAGAGTTCTGCGCCTTCGACGCCGCGCCTCCGTGGGAACCAGGTGAGCGTTACATCATCTATGACGTGTACTATAGGGGATACAGTAAGTGGTGCTCATTGGGCAAAGGGGACTGGACATTACACTTTGTGTAGGGTGTTGCTCCGGGATTGGTCAGCTCCAGACTTGTAACTTCTTGGAGCACGAGGGTCAGCTGGGCTCATCTGGGAGGGGTGCAGGGTCAGGCGATGTCCGTGTCATTGTATTTCTTTCTAACTCTTTGCCCTTTTGGCCACACACATTTTAGTGCTATACATAAATTTCAATGCACAATATATATATATATATATCATCTAAGCATTTGACCTGGGCCACCAAGAGTGAGGGTACATTGGCCCAGGTGCCTTATCTAACACAGTATTTCAAAAACACATTAATCGAGCATCTCTTTGAATCTAATACGGGTGGTTTACTCTTTGTTAGTACAAGAAGAATATATGCCTGCATGGGATTAGTAGCATGGGGGTGAACTAGAGTGTCACAGGTACGAGGCGCTTGCAACTGTTACATCGAAGAGGTGTGGCGTTAGGGGGCTTGTTGTCTATATTTCTTTAGAAGGGGTCTGCTGGTGCAGAGGCAGATTTGTGGAGACGGATGATTTTTTCTAGGCCCCGGCTTCAGCCCGGTCACACACAGGGCAGTGATGTCAAAGGAAGAGGAGAGATACAGTGTTTAGATCGCTACACTTCATGCCCAAGTTTCTGTGAGAACAGGACAGCCGCGGAGATGTTAGAAGCAAGGAGGTGGGGCGTTGGCATGCTGGCTGTGCGCAGAGAATGAAGGGGAGAGGTGCAGGCTTGCATTCAGCATTTACCTGCGGCCTAATAGAAAATGGAGTCGGTAGTTAACACAAAATGGAGTCTCGTGGCTCATGGGCCATACAGTTATGTGTCATTCAATGGCTACCCCACACCTTGACCAGAGGTGCACTGTCAACCGTGGAATGAGCATATCATGTGCATCATTAGGAATGAAGTCACGCCCCTTAGGAAGCGCTGGTCCATCCGGCACCGTTGGGTTTGGAGGTATGCGGCGCCCATTTTTGCATCCAAGATGGCGGCTACTACTACCTGCTGCAGTCTAGCTCCTCTGCATCCTTGCTACACCTCGACTCCTTCCCCTCAACCAGACACAGCAAATCCATCTCTTCCGGCAACAAGAGGATGCGTTGCTACTCCTTTGAATCAACGCTACGTGAGTACGGACCTAGGCTTACCTTTCTGTCATTATTCCCCTTACTGTGTATTGTTACTTTCCATCTTCTGTTTCCCTTATCAGCTTACCCCGCTTCCCAGTCGCAGACTTGAAAGCACAGTGCTCATTCGAACGGAACAAACTTTCTCGTCCTCTGAAAACTCTTCCAGGTTACTCCCACACTTCAAAATATTTCATTCGTCGGACCCCCCCCGAGGTACAAAGGCAAAGTTGGTTCAACTTCTTTCATCCCTCTCGCTTAGAAGTCACTCTAATAGCGTTTTCTCTTTTCCCAGCCAACCTTACATCTCTGCAGCTCCTTGCAAACCTCTGATAACTTAACAGAGCCACAGTTCAGAAGCTGTTCCGTTCCTCACGACAGGAATTATTCCGAACATCTGAATTCTCAAAGTCTCGAATAATAATCTTCTGGCAGAACAGAAGTTGTGAATCTTGTCCATATTAACCCCTTTACCTCTATCTTTTACTATCTAAATCGATATTCATAACAGGTACTGTTTCTTTCTCACCTCTATACTAGACCTTCTGTGACATACCTCGGAGTATAGCTGTTCACAAGACACCCGAAGCTGACGATTTGACGGACTACGCAGGGTTTTCTTCCCCCCGAGGGTTTCCCTGGGGTCTTTCACTCCGTCTGGGGTTTTTACCACCACGGAGGGGGAGGAAGGTCTCGGGGGAATTTCTATTAGCATCACCTTCCCTGACCCACGAGTATAGACTGATTCCAGGATCCTTCTCTGTTGGTGAGTCCATACTAAAGATTCATTCCTTGTCATTGAGACTGATATTTAATATTGATGGTAACACATAGCATACAACTATTGGATTATTACAGCCTGGGAGACCCTTCCTCCCTTACATTCCCCCTTTCATTACTTAAGTAACGAATAATGCAAATCTCCCAAACGTTTCCGTTTGTTTTCCTAAACCACTGCTTCATCCCAAGGCTGGGTTCCCTTTCTCGGCATCCAGGCCCGACACACTGCCCTGAGGCTTTCCCCCCCTCGTGCATATTCATCTGGGGTACATGTCATGTATATACAGCCCCGTCTCCTTCCAGATCTACCCATACCTCATCGTACCATTCTAATTCACTGGGTTCTTTAATTGTGGTGTGCCATAGCGGATCTACAATGTATCCAGTGTTGTATATAGCAGTCATCCTATATTTTGGTTCTGAATCTTCCACTGTTTGAACCTGGGCTTCATGTGTTATCTGTACTACCCCTACTGCGTTGCCCATTGTCGTCATCATCATTGCACTGTTAGGAATGGATTTCGCACAGCATCTAAGTCCCAAATGGCACACACAGAAAATGTGTAAGAAGAAGATGATGATGATGGGTATCAGCAGCTTCACGGCCATCCCAAGCCACAACGGGACTCACTCGAACAGGTTGTCGAACCACGTGCTAGACTGCACTCCTCCTTCTTCCTTCATTCTTTCTCCGAGATTATGCTGCAATCACATGTGATAATGTTCCATTGTCTGCATCGGCAGAAGGTACGAAAGTGCAACATGTACTCCCCATTTTTCAGCAAACACCGCCATCCATTGTTGTAATTGGTGGCAGGGGTGGGATCAGTTGGAGCCTTGCACACAGCTTAGTCATCCAACGATAAAAGTACTGTTGCAGGCAACGTTTAGTCACTGCTAGGTAATAGTAATAGTCATGGAGCTTGACATGGACACTATGAAGAGCATGACCAAGACTGCTGAAAGCTGGCATTCCCCACATTTACAATGAAATAACCAAATAAGAGATACTAATGGACACACCCCAGAAGGGAATGAGACCAGGACCAATTGCAAGTAAGGTAAAAGGCAAGTCTTTATATAAAGTTAAAATGGGGCACGCAGAGGACTCTGCTACTCTGAGAGTGCTCTGCCCAAACACTAGAAAATACACATTATATTACAAAAACACATCATCTATGACGTGTACTATAGGGGATACAGTAAGTGGTGCTCATTGGGCAAAGGGGACTGGACATTACACTTTGTGTAGGGTGTTGCTCCGGGATTGGTCAGCTCCAGACTTGTAACTTCTTGGAGCACGAGGGTCAGCTGGGCTCATCTGGGAGGGGTGCAGGGTCAGGCGGTTTCCGTGTCATTGTATTTCTTTCTATCTAACTCTTTGCCCTTTTGGCCACACACATTTTAGTGCTATACATACATTTCAATGCACAATATATATATATATCATCTAAGCATTTGACCTGGGCCACCAAGAGTGAGGGTACATTGGCCCAGGTGCCTTATCTAACACAGTATTTCAAAAACACATTAATCGAGCATCTCTTTGAATCTAATACGGGTGGTTTACTCTTTGTTAGTACAAGAAGAATATATGGCTGCATGGGATTAGTAGCATGGGGTGAACTAGAGTGGCACAGGGGTGAGGGGCTTGCAACTGTTACATCGACGAGGTGTGGCGTTAGGGGCTTGTGGTCTATATTTCTTTAGAAGGGGTCTGATGGTGCAGAGGCAGATTTGTGGAGACAAATGATTTTTTCTAGGCCCCGGCTTCAGCCCGGTCACACACAGGGCAGTGATGTCAAAGGAAGAGGAGAGATACAGTGTTTAGCTCGCTACACTTCATGCCCAAGTTTCTGTGAGAACAGGACAGCTGCGGAGATGTTAGAAGCAAGGAGGTGGGGCGTTGGCATGCTGGCTGTGCGTGGAGAATGAAGGGGAGAGGTGCAGGCTTGCATTCAGCATTTACCTGCGGCCTAATAGAAAATGGAGTCGGTAGTTAACACAAAATGGAGTCTCGCGGCTCATGGGCCATACACAGTTATGTGTCATTCAATGGCTACCCCACACCTTGACCAGAGGTGCACTGTCAATCGTGGAATGAGCATATCATGTGCATCATTAGGAATGAAGGGGGCCCTGTGTCACGCCCCTTAGGAAGCGCAGGTCCATCCGGCACCGTTGGGTTTGGAGGTATGCGGCGCCCATTTTTGCATCCAAGATGGCGGCTACTACTACCTGCTGCAGTCTAGCTCCTCTGCATCCTTGCTACACCTCGACTCCTCCCCCTCGACCAGACACAGCATATCCATCTCTTCCAGCAACAAGAGGACGCGTTGCTACTCCTTTGAATCAACGCTACGTGAGTACGGACCTGGGCTTACCTTTCTGTCATTATTCCGCTTACTGTGTATTGTTACTTTCCATCTTCTGTTTCCCTTATTGTAACGCTCACCTGGCTCCCACGGAGGCGCGGGCGTGGCTGGGACGGTTGTGACCTCTTCTGCAGAGATGCGTAAGACCCGGAAGATGGACTGGATTCCCCAACCTGGATTTTCTGGCTCGGAGGAATATCCCACTGTGTGTGAAAAGGAAGGGTTAATAGTCTGCGGGTGATGTTCCGACCTCCCACTTCCCTTCTTTCCCTCCGTGAAACCCTTTTGGGATTCCCTGCGAAGACTCACCTTAGGGACCAAAATGACAAGCTCTCCATCCTGCTTCTGATGCAGGGGCGCGTTGTGATTCCAGTTACTTCACTGGATTGATGAGTTTAAACTAGTTTGTCCATTCCCGTCGTACCGCAAATGTTTATGGCAAGTTTGGGTTTATATTCACTCATCTGTTCTTTTCTTTCGCAGGTGCTGGAGAAGATTCCGGGCTGCAGGCGATTTGGATGAAGCCAAATTCTGGTAAGAATTCCGATGAGAGATTCCTTTGCAGTTTTAAGTATCTCCTTTAATGTCCAATGTCTTTTTCCCCATAGGGGCCGGGGTACGGCAATGCCGGATATAAGGCGCCGACCCGAAAAGAGCTGCTGTGTCTCTCTTGCAAATGGGTAAATCTTGAGTGAGCGTATTGCTAATGTTCTCACATGCTCTCACTAATACAATGTCTGTTTCTTTTCCCCTTAGGGGCCGGGGTGCTGAGATGCCGAAGGTATGGCACAAACCCGAAGGCGGAGAGGGAATTGAACCACAGGTAAGTTCTACTTAGATTCGTGTTTCCCTTCTCACCTCTCTTTCTCCTTCCTTCCAATAGGTGCTGGATGGCGGTGGAAGCTCCGGATGGACGTTGCAGGACTCGAAAACGCCACATGCAGGTGAGTGAAATGCAGCGTGCTGCGCGCGACGCGATGCGCGTTTACAATGTTTGCCTTCTTTGCAGGATCGTCGGCGTGCAGAATTCCGGAGTACAGATTTATCAGGTAAGGTTCTTGTTTTCACCTGTTCTCTTCCCTTTTCTTCTTTAGGTGTTTCCAGGATGCTGGCAGGCGTGATGGAGGACCAAGGCAGGAGCAGGCACGGTGAGCGTCCAGCTGCTAAGTGCAGAACAACGCGAAGCGTGGTCTGCTGCTTGGGTGTGGCTTAAATAGCCTTTCAAGTAGTTCCAGGTATGTATTCTTCCCCCAGAAATATGTATTCCTCCACCGGTCACACCCTAGAGATCAAGTAGTCCCTAGAAAAATTGTTCCTTCCAGTCTTGGAAGTTGCAGCATGGTCTGCACAGGTAAGTTTACACCAAGCACTACTCCCAACCTACTTCTGTATGAGCCTGGCGCCGATGGTGCCAGGACTAATGTCCCCTATGAGGCTGACACCAACGGCGCCAGGAGTGAGTCCAAAGGGCCCCCATCTGGGGCTGCTGGGACTTCCCTTGAATGCATGGTGTCTGTCTCTGAGGGTGCCGGGCCTGGTTTGGCTCCTTGGAGGCAGGCATCATGACAGTACCTCCCCCCAAGGCCCCTCCCAAGGGTGTCCAACCTGGAGGCCTCGGTTTGTTTGGGAACTTACGGTGAAAATTCCGTATTAGTCGAGGTGCATGTACATTCTCACTTGGTTCCCAAGATCTTTCCTGAGGTCCACATCCTTTCCAATCAATCAGATAAAAGAGTTTTGACTTGGACATCTTAGAATCCAATATGTCCTTAACTTCGAATTCCAATTCCCCATCTATTGGAATTGGTTCTGGTGGTTTGCATAACCTGGTTCCGGGTGGTACTGGTTTCAACAGTGATACGTGAAAAACGGGATGGATTCGCATATTAGGTGGCAGATCGAGTTTGAAGGCTACCGGGTTAATGATAGCTTTGATTGGATAAGGCCCTATATATCTTGGGTTAAAAGTTCGTGGACCTTTAAGCGGTAAATGTCTAGTTGCAAGCCACACTTGGTCTCCTACTTTGTAAGGAGGTACTTTACTTCGATGTAAATCAGCATTTTCCTTGTACCTTTCTTTGGCTTGTTGTAAATGAATCTTTGCTTCCTTGAAGGCTTGGGTTATTGTGGCATGTAAATGATCCACGGCGGGCATTTCAAGGCTTTGAGGGGATTCAAGGTCCGAAGTCCTGGGATGATGGCCGAATAGGGTATAGAAAGGAGTCTGACCCGTTCCAGAATGCACAGAATTGTTGTACGCGTACTTGCCAATCCATAGAATGTCCTTCCAATTACCCTCAGATTGAGGTAACATACACCGCAGATACTGTTCCAGGGTCTGGTTTGTTCTTTCGGTTTGACCATCGGTTTGAGGATGGTGGCTGGTGGATAATCGCACATCAACTTGGGCCATTTGGCAACACCTTTTCCAGAAATGAGAAATAAATTGACTTCCCCGATCAGAAACCAATATGGATGGGAAGCCATGTAAACAAACTACATTTTCAAGAAATTCCTTTGCTAAGGTGGGGGCTGAAGGCAACCCCTTCAATGGGATGAAATGAGCCATCTTGGAGAAGAGGTCTACAATCACCAGGATAGTATTATACCCATGACTAGGAGGCAGGTCAGTTATAAAGTCCATCGATAAGGTGTGCCACGGTGCCGGAGGGATGTCCAGGGGCCGTAAAGGACCGGCTGGTTTTTGCTTCTGACTTTTATTTTGGGCGCACACTCCGCAGGTCATCACAAAGGATTTAATATCCTTTCGCCAGGATGGCCACCAGAAATGCCGTTTGATCTTTTCCTCTGTTTTAGCGATGCCCGGGTGTCCTTCCATTAGTGTATCATGATAATGTGCTATAACGAGTTCTTGCAATTCCTTGTGAGGCAGAAATAACCGCCCTTGGAAATAGGGTAAATCATTATTGATGGAATAGTTTGAGCCTTTCTGGCTCCATTCTTGTAAAGCTGTTGCGTCGAAAAGCAATTTAACTCTACCTTGAACATCCTCAATAGTTTGAGAAGAGATTACACCCAAAATCCTCTGTTCGGGAATAATCGTAACTGGCTCTAGACTTGAGGCAATGTCACCCATTCCAATTCGAGATAGAGCGTCTGCCTTGCCATTCTTGCAACCCGGGCGATATGTGATTATAAAGTCAAATTCTGCAAAGAACAGAGCCCAACGGAGTTGACGAGAAGATTGAGCTTTGGCCGTTTTTAAGTATTGCAAGTTCCTGTGATCTGTAATCACTGTAACGGTGTGTCTTGTGCCGAGCAGGTAGTGACGCCAAGCTTTGAAAGCTGACTTAATAGCCAACAGTTCCTTGTCTGTGATTCCGTAGTTCACTTCAGGAGCGGAGAATTTCCTGGACCAAAAGGCTACGGGATGTAGTTGATTTGAAACTGGATGCCTTTGAGAAAGGACAGCCCCCATGGCTAAACTAGAAGCGTCGGTTTCCACAACGTAAGGGAGGTCCGGACGAGGATGTTTTAACACAAGTGCGGAGGTGAATTTGGTTTTTAGTTCCTGAAAGGCTTGTTCTGCCTCCTTAGACCACTCGAAGCATCTGTTTTTTCATAGGAGCGCCGTGATGGGTTGAACCACTCGAGAAAATTCCGGGATAAACCTTCTGTAAAAATTGGCAAGACCTAGCATACTTTGAACTCCTTTCACAGAACTAGGAGACGGCCATTTGAGGATTGCATCCACTTTCCGTGGGTCCATTCGGACTCCTTTAGGTGTTAGGACGAATCCGAGAAACTCAACTTCCGTAACATGAAAAAGGCATTTTTCAAGTTTTGCAAACAGTTTGTGCTGGCGTAGTTTCTCCAAGACAGTTCTAACATGTTTTCAGTGATCGGATTCCGAGGAGGAGTACACCAGGATGTCATCAATATATACAATGACACAAACATCGATGAGTTCTCGAAAAACGTCATTCATAAAATATTGAAAGGCAGCAGGTGCGTTGCACAACCCGAAAGGCATTACCTGGTACTCAAAGAAGAGTCCATATTTGGTGCGGAAGGCAGTTTTCCATTTGTCGCCTTCTCTGACGCGCACCAGGTGGTAAGCTCCCCTTAAATCTAACTTAGTATAGATACAAGCATCTTTTACCTGGTCAAGGAGCTCAGGGATCAAGGGAAGAGGATAACGATTCTTGACCGTTATCTGATTTAAGGCGCAGTAGTCAATGCAAGTTCTAAGGTCGCCTTCTTTTTTCGGTACGAAGAATAGAGCTGAGGAAGCAGGTGACTTTGACGGGCGAATAAAACCATTGGCAAGGTACTGATCCAAATACTGTCGCAAATGAAGGTTCTCCGGTTCAGTAAGGGCATAGATTCTACTACAAGGCGGTTGAGCATTGGGTACCAGGTCGATCTGACAATCATATGGCCGGTGAGGAGGTAAGGTATTGGCCTGTTCCTTTTGGAAGACGTCTTGAAAGTCTTGATACTCAAAAGGTAATGGTACTGTTGTGGAGGTTACTGAGGCTAGACCCATCTGTGGATTTCCTGGATAACACTTTTGTGCACAATCAGGGAAGGTTATGCTCTTTGCTCGCCAGTGTCATGATCACTGCTTCCAAGGAGCCAGGACCAGCCCAACGTCCTTGGAAGCAGGCCCCTAACCCTAATCCTAGGCACCAGCCGGTCCCTACTGGGACCTTTTGGACCTTGTCCTGGTGCCGGTGGCACCAGGCTCATCAAAACCATTGGTCCCGGCACTGGAAGCGCCGGGCTCATAATTGGTGTGAAAGTGCATGGGTGGACTTACCTGCAGCAGACCATGCTGCTTACTTACCAGCCACTTAGAAGCCCTCTGTGAACAGGAACTACTTTCTTACCTGGGTGGGGCAGCTCCATGCCCTGGATACAGCACTGGAACTCTTCTGGAAACTGGAACTCTTTTCTTACCTAGGCGGGGCCGTGGAAGAAGACGCCTCATCACTCCAAGACTATTTAAACCACACCCGATAGATGAAACGTGCTTCGCGTTATTCTGCATCTGCAGCAGAACGCTCACCGAGTCTGTTCCAGCCTTTCTTCTTTCGATCCTGAACCTGCAAGAATTATACTTACCATTCCTGTATCCAGTCAACATCAGCACCTGCAGAAGACAAGAAACAACAGGTTAGCAAGGCAAACTTTACACGCAGTGATTACTCACCTGATCCATCGGCAGCGGCCGTGTCTTCACGCTGCACCTTCGCCTGCAAGGACAAAAGCATTGTTATACTTACCGGCACGCTGTGAATTCCGGATTTCTTCATTCTGCATCGCCGCTTGTGAAGACAAAGAATTGTTAAAACTTACTAGCATTCCGCTGACTCCGGCGCTGCAAACCAACATCTGAAAGACAAAAGAAAAAGACATTAAGCAGGTATTTACTCACGCCCATCATGCTCGTCGCAATAAAACGCCTGCGAATACTCCGGCGTCGCTTTAACACAAACTAAGCTGCAAAGAAGGAGACAGTTAGAGCGCTTACCATACTTACGAATTTCCAGGCGCTTCACTCCATCTTCCATCTCAAGAGCCCTGCAATACATAAGGGAAAAGCATTATACAGAGTCTTCAATATCAACGTGCCACGCATTTAAAGACTATAAAGACAAAAGGTGTCCAGAAACTCACCGCTCGTGCAGATAACGATGGTAACCATCCTCTGACTTCAAGAGGCCAATGTTTCACCAGTGAAGGAACTGGCAACGGCACCCTGCATCAGACGCAGATGGAGAGCCCAGCATTCACCTATCTAAGGTGAGCACGTTGACCTGGGGGGCTCTTCAGAAAAGCTGAGAAGAGAGAGAGAGAGAGGGACATTCAACAACCCAGACCATTAACCCCCATATTCTTTCACCTGCAGAAACCTCACTCTTCGAGTTCGACACACAGTACGAAGAGGTTCGACCCCAGAAGAAAATCGAGTCCTGCACATCGCTTTTCGAGTCACAGACACCTTCCTGCCAAGACCCGCGCCTCCGTGGGAATCAGGTGAGCGTTACAGAACGCGAAGCCCACCACAAAACTCCTACCCAGGCGCAATGGAAACCTCAGACACTGATCAACTAGCCCAGTTGCTCGGGGAATTAAGAGCAGAAGTACATGCAGCTCGTCAGGAAACAAACTCTCTAAGAAGAGAACTGATAATTTCCAAGGAGCGAACTGAGGACCTCGCTAGGCAGTTGCTACAAACGCAGGCAGGACAGACACCTTTGCCCGCTCCAGGAGGAAGTTATCCTTCTGCATCATCTTTAAATCCAGTGCAAATCAATCTGCCCGGTAATGTGCCCTTGGCTCCGCCCGAACGCTTTTCTGGTGATCCAAAGAAATTCGCGGTGTTCATCAACCAGTGCCGCTTACACTTCTTATGTCGACCAGCTGCTTTCCCAACAGACCAAACCAAGGTGGCTTTCGTGCTTTCTTATCTCAGTGGCAGCGCCGCAGATTGGTCGATCCCTTTAGTCACCCAGGATGATCCGGTTTTACATGACTTTCAGGCCTTCCAGTCCAGCATGGAGAAACTGTTCGCAAGACATGCACAAGGGCAGGCCTTGGACAATGAACTTCTTTCATTACGACAGGGTAATCAAGACCTCTTGACTTATATAGCCTCATTCAACAGACTTATAGTGGAAACTCAATGGCCCGAGGATAAGAGGCCTTTCTACAGAGGCCTGTGTGGAGAGCTCAAGGATGTGTTAGCTCAAGTTGTGAATCCTCCACAAGAATACTCAGGCTATATTGACTTAGTTGTCCAATTGGACCACAGACTACAGAACAGGAAGGCAGATCGTTCCAAATTTGATACCCGAGTGTTTTCTAAACCACAGATCTCTACTAGGGGAGCTGACACGGTGGAACCCATGCAAATAGGGGGCATGAAAGGACCTTTAACCCAGAAAGAGCGGGAAAGAAAAAGGCAGCTGCAATTATGCCTCTATTGCGGAAACTCAGGACACTTTCTTCGGGACTGTCCAGTGAACCCAGCGAAGAAGGCTGTAGGAGCCGTGGATACCAGTACCACAAATTCCGAGCAGGGAAACGACCTAGCCCGACAAGAGTAGAGGTCCTCTTGCCGAGCAAGAAGATCTGTCCCGTGACCTCGCATTTCGTGGTACCCATGGTCCTCATTAATCCTGAACGTCCGAATCGTTTGCATGCAATTGAAGCTTACATCGACAGTGGAGCAATCGGTAATTATGTGGACCGTGAAATGGTATCAAGAATGAATCTACCCCTTGTCCCTAAGGCTGTAAAAGACGTCATTACTACGGTGGATGGCACGGAGATAGCCTCCGGACCAGTAACGCATGCCACCCAAGAAGTGACGCTAGTGAGTCAAGATGGACACCGGGAGAGAATCGTGTTTGATGTGATCAAGGCTCCTGAGTTCCCGATCATTCTGGGAATCCCTTGGTTAGAGAAGCACAATCCTCAGATCGATTGGCGAGCAAAGACGGTTCAGTTTCCAGAATGTTTTACCACTTGTTATCCTAGGCCTGATGTTTCACTGGCGGCAATCTCTTCTGAGGAGGTTCCCAAATTACCTCCCGAATACCAGGAATTCCAAGACGTCTTCCGGAAGGATCAAGCTAACACCCTGCCTCCTCATAGGTCTTACGACTGTCAGATAGATTTGATACCCGGAACAACTCCTCCTTGCAGCAGGATTTACGCCCTCACCGAGCCAGAGAATCTTCACCTCAGACAATATTTGGACCAATACCTAGCTAACGGGTTTATCCGTCCTTCAAAATCTCCAGCTTCATCGGCTTTGTTCTTCGTTCCGAAAAAGGAAGGAGACCTTAGGACTTGCATAGATTATCGCGCCCTGAATCAGATCACCGTTAAAAACAGATACCCGTTACCTTTGATCCCTGAACTCCTGGACCAAGTCAAAGACGCATGTATATATACAAAATTGGATCTCAGAGGAGCCTACCACTTGGTACAGATAAAAGAGGGCGATGAATGGAAAACAGCCTTCCGCACCAAGTACGGGCTATTCGAATATCAAGTGATGCCCTTTGGACTTTGTAACGCTCCTGCCGCTTTCCAATATTTTATGAACAATGTCCTTAGATAACTCATAGACGTGTGTGTTGTTGTCTACATTGATGACATCCTCGTCTATTCATCATCCGAAGAGGAACACCAGAGACACGTTAAAAAGGTTCTCGAGAGATTGCGTCAACATAATCTTTTTGCTAAGCTTGAAAAATGCGTTTTCAACGTAACTGAAGTCGAGTTCCTGGGATTCATATTGTCACCTAACGGAGTCCATATGGATTCAAAGAAAGTTGATGCAATCATCAAGTGGCCATCACCAACCTCTGTAAAAGGAGTTCAAAGCATGTTAGGCTTCGCTAACCTTTACCGCAGGTTTATTCCTGAATTTTCTCAGATAGTCCAGCCAATCACCGCTCTGTTAAAAAAGAACAAACGTTTTGAGTGGTCTTCTGAAGCAGAACAAGCTTTTCAGGACTTAAAAGCTAAATTCATTGCTGCACCTGTTCTAAAACATCCTCGCCCAGATCTCCCCTACATCATGGAAACGGATGCTTCTAGTCTTGCTATGGGGGCAGTTTTATCACAAAGAGATCCGGTCACACACCAGTTACACCCTGTGGCCTTTTGGTCCCGCAAGTTTTCGGCTCCCGAGATCAACTATTCAATTACAGACAAGGAACTTTTAGCTATCAGATCGGCCTTTAAAGCATGGCGGCATTATCTTTTAGGAGCCAGACACACAGTCACCGTAATGACTGATCACCGCAATTTACAATATCTAAAGACGGCCAAAGCTCAGTCTTCCAGACAGCTTCGCTGGGCTCTGTTTCTGGCTGAATTTGACTTTATAATTACTTATCGACCAGGCAGTAAGAACGGAAAAGCAGATGCCCTCTCCCGGATGGGAGTAGACGAACATTTGACCAATCCCGAACCAATACCCATAATCCCAGAACAAAGGATTTTAGGTTTGGTCAGCACTCAATCTTTTGAAGACATTAAGGCTACGGTTAAATCACTTCTAACTCCGGCCGATTTGCAGGACTGGCAATTAAAGGGAAAAGAATTCTCAGTGGATCAAGACCTACCATATTTCCGAGGACGATTGCACTTGCCCTGTGAGAAAATACAAAAACAAGTAATCTCTTGTTATCACGACTCTCTACTGGAGGGTCACCCTGGCATTACCAAGACCATGGAAAAGATTAGAAGACATTTCTGGTGGCCATCATGGAAAAAGGATATTAGAGACTTTGTAATCTCCTGCGGTGTGTGTGCCCAGAATAAAAGTCAGAAGCAGAAACCCGCCGGCCTATTACAGCCACTAGACATCCCTCCCTGTCCATGGCATACCCTGTCCATGGATTTCATCACGGACTTACCTCCATGCTCGGGGTATACTACCATTTTAGTAGTCGTGGATCTATTCTCCAAGATGGCTCACTTCATTCCCCTGAAGGGTCTACCTTCAGCCTCAGTATTGGCCCGAGAATTCTTGGAAAACATCGTTCGCTTACACGGTTTTCCCTCAGTTTTAGTCTCCGATAGGGGAAGTCAATTCATCTCCCACTTCTGGCGCAGTTGCTGTCGTCTAGCCCAAATTGATGTGAGACTTTCGACCAGTCACCATCCCCAAACTGACGGACAAACTGAAAGGACAAATCAGACACTAGAACAATATCTACGTTGCATGCTCCAACAAACTGAAAACCCCTGGAAGGATATTCTTTGGATCGCTGAATACGCTTACAACAATTCGACTCATTCTGGAACCGGGAAGACTCCTTTTTTCCTATTATACGGACACCATCCTAGAACCTCCAAACTGGATCTAGTTGATTGGAAAGGATACGGCCCCCAGGAGAGGTCTTGGGAACCCTCAGAATATGTCCACGCACCTCGTCTGGTCAAGAAATTCCATCTGAATCACCCCAACAAGCCCAAACCCCCGGAGAAGACACACTTAGGAGGGGTCTTGAGGGGGGGGTGCTGTCATGATCACTGCTTCCAAGGAGCCAGGACCAGCCCAACGTCCTTGGAAGCAGGCCCCTAACCCTAATCCTAGGCACCAGCCGGTCCCTACTGGGACCTTTTGGACCTTGTCCTGGCGCCGGTGGCACCAGGCTCATCAAAACCATCGGTCCCGGCACTGGAAGCGCCGGGCTCATAATTGGTGTGAAAGTGCTTGGGTGGACTTACCTGCAGCAGACCATGCTGCTTACTTACCAGCCACTTAGAAGCCCTCTGTGAACAGGAACTACTTTCTTACCTGGGTGGGGCAGCTCCATGCCCTGGATACAGCACTGGAACTCTTCTGGAAACTGGAACTCTTTTCTTACCTAGGCGGGCCGTGGAAGAAGACGCCTCATCACTCCAAGACTATTTAAACCAGACCCGATAGATGAAACGTGCTTCGCGTTATTCTGCATCTGCAGCAGAACGCTCACCGAGTCTATTCCAGCCTTTCTTCTTTCGATCCTGACCCTGCAAGAATTATACTTACCATTCCTGTATCCAGTCAACATCAGCACCTGCAGAAGACAAGAAACAACAGGTTAGCAAGGCAAACTTTACACGCAGTGCTTACTCACCTGATCCATCGGCAGCGGCCGTGTCTTCACGCTGCACCTTCGCTTGCAAGGACAAAAGCATTGTTATACTTACCGGCACGCTGTGAATTCCGGATTTCTTCATTCTGCATCGCCGCCTGTGAAGACAAAGAATTGTTAAAACTTACTAGCATTCCGCTGACTCCGGCGCTGCAAACCAACATCTGAAAGACAAAAGAAAAAGACATTAAGCAGGTATTTACTCACGCCCATCATGCTCGTCGCAATAAAACGCCTGCGAATACTCCGGCGTCGCTTTAACACGAACTAAGCTGCAAGGAAGGAGACAGTTAGAGCGCTTACCATACTTACGAATTTCCAGGCGCTTCACTCCATCTTCCATCTCAAGAGCCCTGCATTACATAAGGGAAAAGCATTATACAGAGTCTTCAATATCAACGTGCCACGCATTTAAAGACTATAAAGACAAAAGGTGTCCAGAAACTCACCGCTCGTGCAGATAACGACGGTAACCATCCTCTGACTTCAAGAGGCCAATGTTTCACCAGTGAAGGAACTGGCAACGGCACCCTGCATCAGACGCAGATGGAGAGCCCAGCATTCACCTATCTAAGGTGAGCACGTTGACCTGGGGGGCTCTTCAGAAAAGCTGAGAAGAGAGAGAGAGAGAGGGACATTCAACAACCCAGACAATTAACCCCCATATTCTTTCACCTGCAGAAACCTCACTCTTTGAGTTCGACACACAGTACGAAGAGGTTCGACCCCAGAAGCAAATCGAGTCCTGCACATCGTTTTTCGAGTCACAGACACCTTCCTGCCAAGACCCGCGCCTCCGTGGGAATCAGGTGAGCGTTACACCAGTCAATTTTAGGATTATGTGTTTCTAACCAAGGGATCCCTAAGATTACCTGAAATTGTGGAGCCTTGATTACGTCAAACACTATCGTTTCCCGATGGCCATCTTGGCCAACCAGTGTCATTTCCGTGGTAGAGTGTGTTACCGGCCCGGAGGCAATTTCGGTTCCATCAACCGTGGTAATGACATCCTTGGTGGTTTTTGGACGGAGAGGGAGACCAATCCTGGAAGCCAATTCAAGGTCAACATAATTTCCAATAGCCCCACTGTCGAGGTAGGCTTTTATTCCGTGCAACCGTTGAGGCTGTTTTGGATCCATGAGGACCATAGGCATGATGAAATGCGAGGTCAAAGAGTCTGTCTTCACGCTCGGCAAGCGGACCTCTACGCTTGTCGGGCTTGGTCGTTTCCCGAATCAGGTTCTGGAAGATTACTGTCTGTGGCTCCAACCACCTTCTTAGGTGGTTTTACCGGGCTATCCCGAAGGAAGTGTCCAGAAGCTCCACAGTAAAGACATAATTGTTTTTGTTTTCTTCTTTCTCGTTCTTTCTGAGTTTGTGGTCCTTTAACTCCCCCAATTTGCATTGGCTCCGAAGCATCGGTACCCTTGGGGCTTGTGTGGGTTTTGATCAGAACTCGGGTTTCAAATCTGGACCGATCCGCTTTTCTATTCTGGAGTCTATGATCAAGTTGGACCACTAAGTCAATGTATTCTGCGCAGAGTTGAGTCGGGTTCACTATTTGAGCAAGAACGTCTTTTAGTTCTCCACACAGACCTCGGTGGAATAATGTAATTCTTTTATTCTCAGGCCACCCAGTCTCTACGACCAATCTGTTAAATGTGGCTATGTAAGATAGGAGATCTTGGTTTCCTTGCCGCAAGGACAGAAGTTCATTATCCAAGGCCTCACCCTGAGCGTGTCGAGCGAATAATCTTTCCATGCTTGCCTGGAAGCCTTGAAAGTCCTGAAGGATTGGGTCGTCTTGATTTACCAAAGGAATCGACCAATCAGCAGCACTGCCGCTGAGATAGGATAGCACAAAAACCACCTTGGTTTGGTCATTAGGGAAGGCCCCAGGTCTGCATATGAAATGTAAACGACATTGATTCATGAAAACGGCGTATTTCTTGGGATCCCCAGTAAAACGCTCAGGGGGGCCAGAGGCATATTTCCTGGCAGGTTAATTTGCACCGGGTTGGTTGAAACCATCGGAGTGGAATTCATCCCGGAGCCGGGTAAAGGCGTTTGTCCTGCCTGACTCTGCAAAAGCTGTTTAGCCAAATCATCAGTTCGTTCTTTGGATAAGATTAGTTCCCTTCTAAGGGCGTTAGTTTCCTGGCGGGCGGCATGCACTTCTGCCCGTAATTCCCCCAATAATTGGGCCAGTTGGTCTGTCTCGGAAGTCTCCATGGCGCCTGGGTGGGAAATTATGGGTAGGCTTCGCGTTCTGTAACGCTCACCTGGCTCCCACGGAGGCGCGGGCGTGGCTGGGACTGTTGTGACCTCTTCTGCAGAGATGCGTAAGACCCGGAAGATGGACTGGACTGGATTCCCCAACCTGGCTTTTCTGGCTCGGAGGAATATCCCACTGTGTGTGAAAAGGAAGGGTTAATAGTCTGCGGGTGATGTTCCGACCTCCCACTTCCCTTCTCTCCCTCCGTGAAACCCTTTTGGGATTCCCTGTGAAGACTCACCTTAGGGACCAAAATGACAAGCTCTCCATCCTGCTTCTGATGCAGGGGCGCGTTGTGATTCCAGTTACTTCACTGGATTGATGAGTTTAAACTAGTTTGTCCATTCCCGTCGTACCGCAAATGTTTATGGCAAGTTTGGGTTTATATTCACTCATCTGTTCTTTTCTTTCGCAGGTGCTGGAGAAGATTCCGGGCTGCAGGCGATTTGGATGAAGCCAAATTCTGGTAAGAATTCCGATGAGAGATTCCTTTGCAGTTTTAAGTATCTCCTTTAATGTCAAATGTCTTTTTCCCCATAGGGGCCGGGGTACGGCAATGCCGGATATAAGGCGCCGACCCGAAAAGAGCTGCTGTGTCTCTCTTGCAAATGGGTAAGTCTTGAGTGAGCGTATTGCTAATGTTCTCACATGCTCTCACTAATACAATGTCTGTTTCTTTTCCCCTTAGGGGCCGGGGTGCTGAGATGCCGAAAGTATGGCACAAACCCGAAGGCGGAGAGGGAATTGAACCACAGGTAAGTTCTACTTAGATTCGTGTTTCCCTTCTCACCTCTCTTTCTCCTTCCTTCCAATAGGTGCTGGATGGTGGTGGAAGCTCCAGATGGACGTCGCAGGACTCGAAAACGCCACATGCAGGTGAGTGAAATGCAGCGTGCTGCGCGCAACGCGATGCGCGTTTAAAATGTTTGCCTTCTTTGCAGGATCGTCGGCGTGCAGAATTATGGAGTACAGATGTATCAGGTAAGGTTCTTGTTTTCACCTGTTCTCTTCCCTTTTCTTCTTTAGGTGTTCTGTGTGCATCTGTTATTTTCCTTAAAGGTGAGATTGGGGTATGCATGCGCCTCCCTGTCACTATCTCATGGGATGACAAGTGGTGGTCTTTGCTAGCCTGGTTTCTCAGCTCGAATAGAGCCAAAGGCAAGCAGTACACCCAGTTTTTCTTTAGGGTGTGGCATATTTTTGACAATCTGCTCTTAAGGAGGCCATTGATATTTTTCCACAATTTCGTTAGCTTGCGGGTGGTAAATCGAACACAGTTTGTGAGTAATACCCAACAGAGCAGTCACTGCTTTGAACAAGTCATTGACGAAATGCGTCCCATTGTCGGAGCATATGACGTCACAGATCCCCCACCGGGGAAACACTTCCCTGACTAGAAATTTCACTGCGCATTTCGCATCCGGGTGGGCGCAGGGTCCTGATTCCACCCAACGCGAGAAGGGACAGACCACCACAATTAGATATCGTGCTCCATTACAACTTTCTCCTATGTCTGCACAATCAATATGCAATTCACGGAATGGTCCGATGGGGCGGGGCAATGTTCCTCTCAATGTTCTCAATGTAATTCCTGAATTGTATGTCTGACAAGTTGTACATTCTATTGTTAGCTTTGCCAAGTGTTCCTGTAACCCTGGCACAAACCTATTTTCCTGGATGTCTGCTGCTATGTGTTGCTTTGCAGTGTGCGCAGGAAAGTGTAACTGCTAGAATGCTATCTCTAATAATTCCACAAGCATTACTACCTTCCCTGTGCAATTCTGTTGCCAGAGGAGGTTAGTGGGTGAGTGGGTACACCCTCTTTTAATCCATAATTCATGTTCCTCGGGTGGGGCCCGTTTTTGTAAATCATTTATTTGTGATATTGGCATTGAATTGTAACCATCATCTTTCTCCTCTTCCACATTCCCTTTTATTAAGCATTCCCCTTGTACCTCCTTTTTTAAGTAGGCTGCTTCTTTAGCGCAGCGTCCGCTGCCGCATTTCCTAAAGAGATGACGTCATTATTGTTCGGGTGGGCCTGGCATTTAACCAGAGCCACCATTGTCGGTTCTGATAATGCTACTATTAGCTAATTTAGAAGCTCTGCATGCTGTACCAGGGACCCATCTGCCCTCCTGAACCCTCTCCTCCCCCATCGGGACAATCCCCTGTGTACTGTTGTGGTCATGTAAGCTGAATCTGTGTAAATAGTTACTGCACACCCTTTGCTGTGGGTAAGGCCTCAATTAGTGCTACCAATTCTACTGCTTGCACTGAAAAGTGTGTTGGTAACTTCTTTTGCACTATTGTCTCATACTCCCCGTCTTCCAGCCACACTACTGCTGCTCCTATGTGTTTTTCCCCCTGTCTCTGAGTTTATTGACGCTGACCCATCTACAAAACACACTTCTCCCTCCTCCAGGGCATTCTCGTTTGCTTTGGGCATGTCATCATCCTCCCCCTGGTATGTGGCACAGTCATGGTTTAGCATATCCTCTATAGTGCATGCTTCTGTAATGAACATTGCTGGGTTTACTATTTTACACCGCACTATGTGTATGTTCGAACTGGACAAGATAATCTCATATGCTGTGGCTCTCTGTGTTGTCAGTGTGGACTTTGATCTCTCAAGGATGGCAAACAATGAATGTTCAACAAACAATGTCACTGAGCATCCCATTACAATGGTGGCGCTTTTTTCAATCGCGAACGCGGTGGCTGCCGGAGCCTGTTCGCATGTGAAGTGTCCCTGAATTACTGCGTCAAGTGTTCCGCTGTAGTATGTTAAAGGCTTGTCCCCTAGTGACGTTTTTTGTGTCAGTACTGTTGTCATTAGCATTCCAACACAGTGTGAGAACAGGTAGAACTCATGATCATCATCAGGGGTTGCTAGGACTGGTGCTGTTGAAATTAAATCTTTGAGTGCATCAAAAGCTGTACTCATTTCTGGGGTTCATGTTAATGCAGTGTTTTCTCTCTGTACTTCTTTTAGTGCATGCAGTAAGGGTCTCGTGTATGCTGCGTAGTCCAGGATCCCTGCTCGGGAGTAATAGCACATGCCCAGAAATGTTTGCATTTGTTTTACTGTGCTGGGTTTGCTGACTGCGCGCACTGCTGCTGCTATGTCTGGTATTATTCTCTTACCATCGTTTGATATAAGTTGTCCTAAATACAACACTTCAGTTAGACAGTACTGCAATTTCTGTTTGTTTACTTTGTCCCCTTTGTGGGCTAGCAAGGTGAGCAATATTATTGAGTCATTTCTACACTCTTCCTCATTCAACCCAAAAATTAGCAGATCATCTACGTACTGAATGATGGTGCTTTTTGTGTCAATGTTTCCAAGGTCCTCATGTAGTATCCGGTTAAAGATACTTGGGGTTTCGCAGTACCCCTGGGGCAACTGGCAATGCTCGTATCTTTTACACCCCAAGGTGAATGCTGTTAGGTATTGTCATTCTGGGTCCAGTGGTACCGAGAAAAACACGTTTTTCAAATCTACCACTGTGAAGCATGTTGCTGACTTTGGGATGCTACACAAAATGGATGCAGGATTTGGGACAAGTGGAAATTCTTTTTGTATGACGTCATTAAGAGGCCTTAAGTCCTGTATCATCCTCCAAGCCCCGCCCTTTGCTTTTTTAATCAGATAAATGCAAGAATTACAGGATGAATTTGATGGCACAATAATCCCTTGTTCTACTAGGGCGTGTACTGTTTCTTTTATCCCTTCCTCAGCTTCTCTTGACAAGGGGTATTGTTTTACTCAGGGCAATATAGCTCCTGGCTTCACCTTAATCTTTACTAGGGTCACTTCCTGCAGGAGACCCACATCATTGGGCCCTGTGGTCCATAGTATAGATGGTACCTGTTGCATCTCCTGGTTAAAAAATGCTGGCAGTGCACTGACAATGGCCATGAGGGGGGTTGTTACTTGTCTATGTTGGATCATTATTTCACACGGGATGGAAATCTCCATAATTATTTCTCCATCAGCGTCATTGTCAGTGAACAGCTCCTTATCTAATATGTCACATAGTGCTACATTGGGGTCCATGCACAGCACTGTACGCCACTCACACCCAAGCATGTCCATTACTATTACCGCAATTCGTCGCGCAGATAATTGCACACCATGCAGATCTATGGACACTATCGACCCGGCACCACTTCTGGGGCTGCCACGGGGTGAAATACAAACTCCGATGGTACTCACCACTCTTGGCGTGTTATTTCGGGACTACTCTCGCCAAAACCTGTATCCGTTGCACGAACATGTCTGGGTCAATGGGCACCCCACGGACTGTTACTTCCTTGGCTTGTCTGTGTATAAGTAACATGGCCATCCTTGGTGTTGAACACACTGTCCCTCTTTCCGTAAAGGAGATGGTCATATTAAGCTTGCTGAGGAGGTCCCTCCCCAGTAAATTTATGGGGGAATCTTCATAATACAACAGGTGTGCCCGCACTGTTTTTCCCCCTACTGTTACATCCAAATCTTGAGTATGTGGAACTTCGACCACCGCCTCAGAAAAACCCTGTGTTTCCATTTTTCATTCAGAAAGCAGAAACCGGCCTTCTTGTACACAATTTTTCCACTCTTGAGTCCACCATAAAGATGAACTGTTTGTTTCCTATCTCCGCCCCCACCAGGGGTTCCTCGTCTGTGCGGAGGGCAGTCGATAGTACTGGACACACAAGTGCTCTCTGTGGGCTGTCCTATGCTGGATGTCTCATTGTCTCATTATGGTGGAAAACATTGTCTCCCACCACTTCTGTCCCTCTGAATGGTGCTGGTGCGCCATTTGCTCTGGTGGCGAATGGGTTGCCGTGTGTGGGTGTCATGTGACTCTGTGATGGTTGGTATTGCTGTGTGCCCTGTGGGGGTCCTCTGTATACCATGGGTCTGTTTGTTCTTCGCGTCTGTAACCAGGCATAGGCAGGCCATAGGGGCTAACCGGGTGGGGGTGGCGGTGGCCATACTGTTGTTCATTTTGGTAAGGCGCCATGGGACGGCTGCAACATTCTCTTGAAAAATGGCCCCATCTACCACAGTTCCAATACACTCCTTGTCCTCCTCTTCTGGGCCCCTGACCTCCGTACCCCCCTCTCGGAACTCTGTACCCACCTCGTCCTCCTCTTCCGACCCTTCCTTGCCATTGTGGCCCTCCATACTGCTCCTCGCCAGCCCATTTCTTTTGTCCATTTGCCGCCATTAGTGCATGTATTGCTATTGGCCCCTCCTCCCCGTCTCCCTGCCATTCTGCGGGGAGGGCAGCAGCTACTGCTGCGACCTTCAACAATTTTGTTTGTATTAACTTTGTTTCGTCTGCCAACCTTTTCTGCACTATCTCCTTTTCCCTTTCTTTGATTCTCCTACAGTAGTGCACTATGATGCTCTGTATTTCTGGCCAGCCTTTGGCATCTATGCCTGCAATTTTATCGAGTGCCTTCTGCACTTCCTTTGGGAGGCCCCTCTTAATTATGAAGTAAAAAAGGGAGGTGGACTGATCCCAAGCTGTGCCTGTCTCTGCTCTCCACATATCTCATACCCAAAAAATGTAAGCTGCAGCTTCTTCATCCTCCCCCATGGTGCACTGCATTACTGACTGCAAATCGGGAGTGTCTGGGAATGTACTCCTCAGTGCGTCCCACACACGGGCTCTCGCAGTGTTAAATGATGCTCCATCATGGCGGTCACAATCCAGTGTGACCCCAGGGAACCCCGCCTTTGCCCACACCCTGTTAGCCTGATCACCCACTGCAGAAACTAACATGCTTTTAACATCACCAATTGCTAGGGGGACCCCGGCAGTATTTTTCTCAAATGCGTATATACTTTTACTCGCTCCCCCTGAAAGTAGAGGAAATGTTTTCTATAGATTGGCTTTATCCATTTGTGGTCACTGGACATAATGCGGCCTCCCCGCTCCCTATGTATCAAAAGGCATCTGTAACTTGCTTTTCCCTTTTCCCGCACTCACCTTTTACTCCCTTTTTTCATGGTACCACCACCCTTCCCATTCTATTTCTTAGTCTCCCTTGATGCCACCCTTCCTCGTCCCCTGGCTCGCCGGGTGCTGATCCTCTAAGTAGTGATGCCTCACCTGCTCCGTCCCCTCCTCGTCTTTATCTAGATCACTCCAGTATTCTTCCTCCCTTTCAGATGACACGCTCTCTTGCCCCGTACTCACCTGTCCTTCTCCTTGCTCTACTTGTATTATTCTGGTGGGGGCATCATTAATATGAAATAGGATCTCCCCCTTTTTTCAATCATCTCCCATTATGTTTACTGGGGTACCGGGCGTCTGGGTTGACAGGGTCTGCTCGCCCCTCTGTAGATGCGTACTCTGTTCACATATCCCTCTAAGCCGTGTTAACTCTGCTTGTGTCATTGTTAATCGTGTTTCTAGGTCCTGTGCTAGCAGTTCTATATTTACCAAAGGGGTGCACATCTGTCCGAACGACCATTTTGGATCGTATGGGGGTGGGGCGGTTGCTGATGACACAAGGGGCGTACTTGGCTTTGGTACATACATGGGGTCACTATATCCCTCTGCAGGTTTCGTTAGCATTGGGTATATTCTTGTGGGCTCTGTTGTCTTTTCCTTACTCTCACCCCCTCCCTCACTGCTGTTCGTTGTCTTGGGTGATGTGCCTTGGCCCTTATTCTTGCTTGGGGGTATTTCTTCGAATAACCTCCACAAATCCAATACTTCTCGTCTGTTTTGAAGCCGTTTACCTTTATATTTAATGGTTAAGTATGTTGCTATCATGTCTAGTACTGACTTATCAAATTACCTACCTTCAGGCCACACCTAGGGCATACCTTCCCCTTTCATTTCTGTACGCCACTGTTTGTGGTATTTTTAATTTTTTCACTATACCCCGGTAAACTCTGACACATATGCATAAGTGGTGTTTCTGCCCCCATCGTGCCTTAGTTGTGACCTATGGGGTGTGCTTGCAAGTATAGACAATCTAATACCAATGTTCAATCAACTTCTTAAGACCAAAAAGCCTTTTTTCAACAAAATGATAGCAATGTTCTTCACAAGATACTTTTTCTTAGACCTTCAAATACCACACTTTGGCATTTTCAAACCAAAGTTAAACAGGACGTTGGCCACTTGACATATAACACTCAGTTTGACATACACAACATAGATCATGCAAAATTGAACAAAACATTGCACACAAACATTAAAACACAGACCCTGCCTGCCTACTGTTCCCTGTTCCCCCTCCCCTTATTTCACCCAGAATCTCTCCCCTGTCCTGGCCCCTGCTAAACCACTGTCTAAGAGAGAAAAGAGAGGAAGAAAAATTAAAATCGTTTCTAAAGATTACTCTGAGTCTTCTTCTTAAAAAAGACTCCTACTTTGTTCACTTTTTCACAATTTAATCTCCTGTACTAGTCGAGATAGTACTACGCAGTGTCGCATTCTACCCCCTTGCGGAGCTAGGTTCCTGTACCTCTGTTCACCTATTGCCCTTTTAAAAAATCCTAATGGCCATATGCGAAAGAAAGAGCAGTAAAGAAAAGACCCCCACTTTTATTCCTACCAGATATTCTCAAAACACCTCAATCTAACTCCCTTCCTGTTTCCCCCACCTTCTTTTAGGATCTCTTGCAATTGATACTCACGTGTCTGTATTGATCCGGGAGCCTCCGGACCCGGTCTGTGAAGGTGCCGCCCCACACTCAATGGCCACACCCAGCTCCAGCAAGCGGTACGGCCGGGTATTTGCAAAGCCGGGACCCATGGAACCTTCCGTCCTAATGTGTGCACTTCTAGGGTACCAGTTGCCGTAGGTGGGCAGCCTTGACGGGGGTGCCCTGGATCTCGCCGCTGTGGCCGGGGGACGTCTTGTACCAAAGGAACGAAAGAACGCTATTGCGTCGGGGTCAGCAAATGAAAGCTGGCATTCCCCACATTTACAATGAAATAACCAAATAAGAGACACTAATGGACACACCCCAGTAGGGAATGAGACCAGTGTTAGGCAGAATCATATGCAATACCCTTTGGGAACACCACACACAATTAAGACTACAAGTGCAAGTACAAATTCACCTTTGCTACAAACCTGTACTACACAGTAAAGTGGTAGCGGTGGCTGAGCAGCCAGACTAATCTCAAGAGTAAAGTGAGCAGTATCAGAAGTTACATAAAGGACACAACAATTACTATGGTTCAAACAAACACTTATTCAAGGTTTCTGAGTAAAAGAATATATATTTATTTACACCATCAGTTATAAAACAGTTCACTAATATAAAGCAGCAGAAAATCACAATCTTAATACACTACACACCACCCAATCAATTCTGGACACGTTAATCTCAAAATTAAGTGTGAGCAAAATGGCACTCCAGCAATTTAAAAAGGGAGGGAAAGACAAGGTTATTCAAAATCAAGCAGCACCAACAAGTAATAGGGAGGGCAATCTAGAAAATGCTTACTACAACTAGAATTCAAATCAATAGACCTGGGCCATTGTTAATGGTTCAGAGTCTTTGCAGAGGATCACACAGTTCAGAGTAGTTCGTGGTTAAGTCTTTGCCAAGAGTTCAAAACGAAGTTGGTCGGAAGAAAAGATATTTAAATGGTAGAGAAGGACAAGCCCTTGGATTAGCGACAGATTTAAAATACTTTCTCTGCGGTCGGACAGAATGAACGACCGGATTTGAACAGTACCTTAGTAGAAGAAGAATGCTGTAGCCGAGGCAGAAGTTCCTGGCAGGTCATGCAGGCTCACGGTTCCTGAAGCGACTGTCGGACTGACAAGAAGGAGGAAGACTGGAGGGTCCTAGACTGCCCAGGGAAGAAACCAGTAGCAGAGCAAAGTGATGAATAAAAGGTGCGCTCCTTAAAACCCAAACAGGGTCCGGTCCTCCTGGCTATCCGGTTCACTGCAGCAATCCACAGCAAATTCGACCAGGAGAGGGAGGCCTTGCTTGGTGTTTGGCAAACTGGTTGGTCCCACCAGCTCAAGGGGAGAAGATTCCTTGCCAATCTTCCCTGTCGTCGAAGTTTCAGGCGATTCGGACCCGCAGCAGGGCTTCACCAGGAGATTCAGTAGTTGCAGTAGTCCTCTTCCTTCAGCGTCTCTTCGGTTCTCTCGATCCAGTGGCTACTCTGTCTTCCAAGTCCCTTAGACCTGCTTTTAAGCAGTTTTTCTCCATTCACCCAGCATGGCTGTCAATCACACAGCAGGGTGGCTGTCCTGGCAGGACAGCCACCGAGCCAATCAAACTAGAGTGCAAATTGGCTCTCCAAGCAGACCCTGTGCAGGGGGCCTAAAATCCCTCCCTCACATCCTGCCCACCCAGACACTCAGGTGCCTAAGGAGGGCTTCTGTGCAGAAGCCCGGCAAAGGACAGAGAACAAAGAAACTTAACCTGGTTCGGTGCGCAGAGTAAAACACGAGAAAGACCTTTACAAAAAGAGATGGTGAATAAACCCAACTGGAACCAAATAAAATTAAAAGGGATCCAGCGGATTAAAGTACGAGGCTACCACCATAGCCTCTAACAGTACCACGGTTATTTTCATATTCCGCGGTAGGAAAAAAATTGTAGATACCACTGCCACCAGCCAAATCTTAGAGAAAGGGGACCGAAATAATGTTCCATGAGAAACAGACAAAAAGGGATAACTATTAACCCTTCCAGTACTCTATGGAAGATAGTTTGTACTGGGCCTGTAAATTTAAAAAGACCAGTAAAGTCAATGGCATCTTTACATGTTCTGGGAGACAGTAGTCAGTCCCAGAAAATGGAGCTTAAAGTGGGAAAAGACAACCCTGTGTCACTGCACTAAAGGTGCTGTGTGACACACAGTAAAAAGATGATGCCTATGGAGTAGGTGAGACTCCACAGTCTATGAACACAAAAAATGTAAAACACACAGCATGTAAGAGTGGAAAAAAGGCTCACACTCTTACCAGGTGAAAAAAATAAATCCTAGAAATCCAGCAAAGCTGCTGAGGAACTCAGTAGGTAAGGGAAATTAGCCATTCTGGAGAATTCTCCCTAACAACCAGGACCAATTGCGAGTGAGGTAAAAGACAAGTCTTCATATAAGGTTAAAATGGGGCACGCAGAGGACTCTACTTATCAGAGAGCACTCTGCCCAAACAACAGAAAATACACATTATATTACAAAAACATGTCATCTATGATGTGTACTATAGGGGGTACAGTAAGTGGTGCTCATTGGGCAAAGAGGACTGGACATTACACTTTGTGTAGGGGTGTTGCTCTGGGATTGGTGAGCTCCGGACTTGTAACCTCTTGGAGAATGTGGGTTTCTGGGCTCATCTGGGAGGCCTGCAGGGTCAGGTGATGTCTGTGTCTTTGTATTTCTTTCAATCTAACTCTTTGCCCATTTGGCCACACACATTTTAGTGCTATACATAAATTTCAATACACAATATATATATCATCTAAGCATTTGACCTGGGCCACCGAGAATGAGGTACATTGGCCCAGGTGCCTTATCTAACACAGTATTTATAAAACACATTAATCAAGCATCTCTTTGAATCTAATACAGGTGTTTTACTCTTTGTTAGTACAAGTAGAATATATGGCTGCATGGGATTAGTAACATGGGGGTGAACTGGAGTGGCACAGGGGTGAGGGGCTTGCAACTGTTACATCAAAGAGGTGTGGGGTTACGGGGCTTGTGGTCTATATTTCTTTAGAAGGGGTCTGCTGGTGCAGAGGCAAGTTTGTGGAGACGGATGGGTTTTACCAGGTCCAGCCTTCAGCCCGGTCACAAACAGGGCAGTGATGTCAAAGGAACAGGAGAGATACAGTGTTTATCTTGCTACACTTCGTGTCCAAGTTTCTGAGAGAACAGGAAAGCCTCGCAAACGGCAGAGGGGAGGAGGTGGGGCGTTGGCATGCTGGCTGTGCGTAGTATGAAGGGGAGAGGTGCAGGCTTGCATTCAGCGTTTACATGCGGCTCATGGGCCATAGACAGTTGTGTAATTCAATGGCTACCTCACACCTTGGCCAGAGGTACGCGGTCAACCGCGGAAGGGGCATATCATGTGCGTCATTAGGAATGAAGGGGGGCCTGGGAGAACTTTCCTCCCTTACACTGCTCTGGACGAGAGGGCGCTAGGATTGTGTAACGCTCACCTGATTCCCGTAGAGGCGCCGGTCTTGACTGGGCGTATACCGTATCTTCAAAGGTGATGTGTAACACACGACTGGCTCTTTGGGCTGGACCTCTGTGCACTGTATGTCTAACTCGAAGGGTAAGATGTCTGCAGGTAGAAAATATGGGATTAAGGAACTGGGTTATTGAATGTCTCTCTCTTCTTCCCTTTCTCTTCTCCTGTAGAACCCCAAAGGTTAACACTCTCACCTTAGGTAAGTGAACGCCGTGCTCTCCATCTGCCTCGGGGCAGGGTGCTGTAACCAGTTTCTTCACTGGATAAGGGGAGCAGGCCTCTTGACTTCAGAGGACTGCTGTCCGTCGTTTACTGCACGAACGGTAAGTTTCGAGTAATTCAAATGTCTTTAAAGTCTTTAGTAATGATGTCTCTTGTTTTGCAGGGTTCCGGCGATGGCGGATGACGGGCTGAAGTGAGTTGAAGATGGAGCCTGTGTGATGACTAGAAGCACCTGGAAGCACGTAAGTAAGCGCTTGTTGCCTGCTTCACGATGCGCTCTAACTGTCTTTTTATTTTGCAGGTACAAGTTCGGAGCGGCTGCAGGGTGCCGGAATACCCACTGGGTTAGATGTGGAAAGGAGTAATGGCACGTGAGTATTAAAGTTCCCCAATGTCTTTAAACGCACCTTGTTTTGTCTTTCAGATGCGGGATGCAGCGCCGAAGGCCTCCGGAGCGTGCGAAGAGTTGGTAAGCTTTTGTCTTTCAGATGCCGGAATGCAGTTTGAAGACCTCCGGAGCGCACGAAGAGTAGGTAAGCCTTTGTCTTTAAGATGCCGGAATGCAGCGCGAGGCGTTGGTGACAGCCGATGGACCAGGTAAGTGAAGAGCTGTCACTGAAGACCGTAATGCTAACCTGTTCTTTCTTGTCTTTATAGGTGTTGCTGAAGACTGGATTCAGGATGGTAAGCCTTTTTCCTTAGGCCCAGGATCAGATGCAGAAGACACGATGAGCGTTCTGCTGCAGACGATGCAGAATAACTCAAAGCAAGATTCATCCATCGGGTGTGGTTTAAATAGCCTCCTGTAGTGCTTAGGTGTCTCCTTCCACAGCCACGCCTAGGTAAGAAAAGAGTTCCTGCTTTCCAGAAGAGTTCCAGTGTTCTGAATCTAGGCTGTGGCTCCTGCCCCACCCAACAGGAAAAGTAGTTCCAAACAGAAGAGGATCAGAGGCTCAACTGGCAGGCAAGTAAGCAGCATGGTCTGCTGCAGGTAAGTCCACCCAAGCATTATGAGCCCGGCGCTTCCAGCGCTGGGACTGGGCATATTTATGAGCCTGGTGCCACTGGCGCCAGGACTGGGTCCAAAAGGTCCCAATTGGGACTGGTTGGCACTCGGAACCTGGGTTATGGATCTGCTTCCAAGGGAGTTGGGAAAACCCTGACCTTTTGGAAGCAGAGATCATGACAGTACCCCCCCTCAAGGCCCCTCCCAAACCGGGCTTCTCCGGGGGTTTTGGCTTGTCAGGAAATGTTCGGTGCAATCTTTTGATTAGGCGAGGAGCGTGGACATATTCAGCAGGTTCCCAGGATCTCTCTTGGGGGCCGTAGCCTTTCCAGTCAATTAGGTAAAATAGTTTAGATTTGGAGATCTTGGAGTCCAGAATGCTTTTGACTTCAAACTCGAGTTCTCCATCAACTAGGATAGGTTTTGGAGATTTAGTTAGTCGGGTTTGAGGTTGCACGGGTTTTAATAGAGAGACGTGGAAGACCGGATGTATCTTCATGTGCGGGGGCAAGTCCAACTTGACCGCTACTGGGTTTACTATGGTAGTGATGGAATAGGGACCAAGGTATCTTGGGTTGAATGTGCGTGGCCCTTTTAGAGGTAGATATTTGGTGGATAACCAGACTTGATCCCCTACTTGATATTGTGGGGCTTCCTTCCGATGTTGATCTGCTCCTTTCTTGTATTGTTCTTTAGCCCTTTGAAGGTGAGAAACAGCTTCCTTAAAGGCTTGGGTGATTGTAGAATGCAGGTAGTCTACTGCTGGTGTTTCAAGATCTTGGAGGGCATCCAACTCCGAGGTTCGAGGGTGACTGCTGTACAAAAGAAAAAACGGGGTTTTCCCAGTTCCCGAATGGACAGAGTTATTGTAGGCATATTCGGCTATCCAAAGGATGTCTTTCCAAGTTTTTTCAGTTTGTTGCAGCATGCAGCGTAAATACTGTTCCAGAGTTTGATTGGTCCTCTCGGTTTGTCCGTCGGTCTGAGGGTGGTGACTGGTCGATAGTCTCACATCAATTTGAGCCGACCGACAGCAACTTCGCCAAAAATTAGAAATAAATTGACTACCTCGATCCGAAATTAGAACCGAAGGAAAACCGTGCAGTCGGACGATGTTTTCGAGAAATTCTCGGGCCAGAGTTGGTGCTGTTGGCAAGCCTTTGAGCGGAATGAAATGCGCTATCTTGGAGAATAAGTCCACGATTACTAGAATCGTATTGTATCCGGAGCATGGAGGTAGATCGGTGATGAAGTCCATAGAAAGCGTATGCCAAGGGCGAGGTGGGATGTCAATAGGGCGTAAGAGGCCTGCTGGTCTTTCCTTTTGACTCTTGTTTTGGGCGCATACTCCACAGGACATTATAAAGTCTCTGATATCTTTTTTCCAAGACGGCCACCAGAAGTAGCGCTTGATCTTTTCTGAGGTCTTGGCCATACCGGGATGACCTTCCATTAAAGAATCGTGATAGCAAGAGATTACTTTTTTCTGTAAATCTGTGCTGGGTAGGTATAATCGTTCTTGGAAATACAATAAGTTGTCCTTTACTGCAAAGTCCTTTCCCTGCAGATGCCAATTCTGTATGTCTGCTGGAGTTACAAGTTGCCTGGCTTTATCCTTAACTTCATCTATGGATTCTGTGGCGATTACACCCAGAATTCTTTGTTCGGGAATGATTGGTACAGGTTTAGGGTTGATCAAGTGTTCTTCCACTCCCATTCGAGAAAGGGCATCAGCTTTACCGTTCTTTGTACCAGGTCGATAGGTAATTATGAAGTCAAACTCGGCAAAGAATAATGCCCAACGGAGTTGTCTAGAGGATTGGGATTTTGCGGTTTTCAAATATTGCAGGTTTCGGTGATCCGTAATCACAGTAACGGTGTGTCGGGCCCCCAGCAGATAATGCCGCCAAGCCTTAAAGGCAGACTTGATAGCCAGAAGTTCCTTGTCAGTAATCGTGTAATTGATTTCAGGAGGCGAGAATTTGCGGGACCAAAATGCCACGGGATGCAACTGATTGGTTACCGGGTCCTTTTGTGATAGAACTGCCCCCATGGCAAGGCTTGAAGCATCAGTTTCCACGATGTAGGGGAGTTCGGGGCGAGGGTGTTTTAAGATTGGTGCAGAGATAAATTTAGTCTTCAAATCCTGGAAAGCTTGTTCCGCCTCGGTAGACCATTCAAAACGTTTGTTTTTCTTTAACAAGGCAGTGATGGGCTGGACTATTCGAGAGAATTCGGGGATAAACCTGCGGTAAAAGTTAGCGAAGCCTAACATGCTTTGCACACCTTTTACGGAGGATGGTGATGGCCATTTGAGAACTGCATCGACCTTCTTTGAATCCATACGCACTCCGCCAGGTGATAATATGAATCCCAAGAATTCAACTTCAGTCACGTTGAAAACACATTTTTCCAACTTAGTGAAAAGTTTGTGTTGACGCAATCTTTCGAGGACCATTTTCACGTGTTTCCGATGTTCAGATTCCGATGAAGAATAAACGAGGATGTCGTCAATGTAAACAACAACACACACATCTATGAGCTCACTGAGGACATCGTTCATAAAATATTGAAAGGCGGCCGGGGCATTGCAAAGTCCGAAGGGCATGACCTGATATTCAAATAGCCCATACTTGGTGCGGAAGGCCGTCTTCCATTCATCGCCCTCTTTTACTCGTACCAAGTGGTAAGCTCCTCTAAGATCCAGCTTTGTATATATGCATGCTTTTCTGACTTGGTCCAGGAGTTCAGGGATCAAAGGTAATAGATATCTATTCTTAACGGTGATCTGGTTCAGGGAGCAATAATCTATACAAGTTCTAAGGTCTCCTTCCTTTTTTGGAACGAAGAACAAAGCTGAAGAAGCAGGGGACTTGGAAGGACGAATAAACCCATTTGCCAGGTATTGATCCAGGTATTGTCGAAGGTGAAGGTTCTCTGGCTCGGTGAGGGCATAAATTCTACTACAAGGAGGAGTAGATCCAGGTATCAGGCCTATCTGGCAGTCATAAGACCTATGAGGAGGTAGAGAGTTAGCCTGATCCTTCCGGAAAACATCTTGGTATTCTAGGTATTCGGGAGGTAACTGGGGAGTCTCTGAAGAAATTGCTGCCAGTGCAACACCAGGTGGAGGGTGACAAGTAGAGACACATTCTGGAAACTGGACCGTTCTTGCTCGCCAATCGATCAGAGGATTGTGTTTCTCCAACCAAGGTATTCCTAGAATAATCTGAAACTGAGGGGCCTTGATCACATCGAACACGATCTTCTCATGGTGTCCATCTTGACTTACTAGCGTCACCTCTTGAGTGGTATGCGTTACTGGCCCGGAGGCTATCTCCGTACCATCCACCGTAGTAATGACGTCCTTTACAGCCTTGGGACAAAGAGTTAGATTCATCCTCAAAACCATTTCATGATCCACATAATTGCCGATGGCACCGCTGTCGACGTAAGCTTCAATTGCATGTAATCGATCCGGATTATCAGGGCTAATGAGGACCATACGTATCACGAAATGCGAGGTCACAGAACTGGTTTTCACGCTCGGCAAGAGGACCTCTATTCTTGTCGGGCGAGGTCGTTTCCCTGCTCAGAGTTTGTAACTTTGGTAACTGCAGCTCCTACTGCCTTCTTGGCAGGTTTCACCGGACAGTCTCGAAGAAAGTGCCCTGAGTTTCCGCAATAGAGGCATAATTGCAACTGTTTTCTCCTTTCCCGCTCCTTTTGTGTTAGAGGACCTTTCAGACCCCCTATTTGCATGGGTTCCCCGGAGTCTACTCCTTTGGAAGGAGTTGGCGGTTTGGAAAATACTCGAGCATCAAACTTGGAACGATCGGCCTTCCTGTTCTGCAGTCTGTGATCTATTTGAACGACTAAGTCTATATAGTCCGAACAATCTTGTGGGGGATTCACTACTTGGGCTAACACATCTTTGAGCTCTCCACGTAGACCTCTATAAAACAGCGTAATCCTTTTGTCCTCAGGCCATTGAGTTTCCACTATCAGTCTGTTGAAAGACGCAATATAAGCCAAAAGGTCTTGATTACCTTGTCGCAACGAAAGAAGCTCATTGTCCAAGGCCTGCCCCTGTGAATGTCTTGCGAACAGTTTTTCCATACTGAGCTGAAAAGCTTGAAAATCATGGAGGACCGGATCATCTTGATTTACTAGAGGGATCGACCAGTCTGCCGCATTGCCTCTAAGGTACGAAAGCACGAAAGCTACTTTAGCTTGATCAGTTGGAAAGGCTGCTGGCCGGCATAAGAAATGCAACCGGCACTGATTGATAAATACTGCAAACCTCTTTGGGTCACCAGAAAATCGTTCGGGCGGAGCCAGAGGTACATTCCCAGGTAGGTTGATCTGCACTGGATTCATAGAGGATGTAGAAGGAAGATTTCCCCCAGATGCTGGTAACGGGGTCTGTCCGGCTTGTGACTGTAGCAATTGTCTAGCGAGATCATCTGTTCGCTCCTTGGAAATAATCAGTTCCCTTCTTAGAGCGTTCGTGTCCTGACGGGCTGCATGCACTTCTGCCCTTAGTTCCCCAAGTAACTTGGCTAGCTGGTCGGTATCCGAGGTTTCCATAGCGCCTGGACGGGAGTTTTGTGGTAGGCTTTGCGTTCTGTAACGCTCACCTGATTCCCGTAGAGGCGCCGGTCTTGACTGGGCGTATACCGTATCTTCAAAGTTGATGTGTAACACACGGCTGGCTCTTTGGGCTGGACCTCTGTGCACTGTATGTCTAACTCGAAGGGTAAGATGTCTGCAGGTAGAAAATATGGGATTAAGGAACTGGGTTATTGAATGTCTCTCTCTTCTTCCCTTTCTCTTCTCCTGTAGAACCCCAAAGGTTAACGCTCTCACCTTAGGTAAGTGAACGCTGTGCTCTCCATCTGCCTCGGGGCAGGGTGCTGTAACCAGTTTCTTCACTGGATAAGGGGAGCAGGCCTCTTGACTTCAGAGGACTGCTGTCCGTCGTTTACTGCACGAACGGTAAGTTTCGAGTAATTCTAATGTCTTTAAAGTCTTTAGTAATGATGTCTCTTGTTTTGCAGGGTTCCGGCGATGGCAGATGACGGGCTGAAGTGAGTTGAAGATGGAGCCTGTGTGATGAATAGAAGCGCCTGGAAGCACGTAAGTAAGCGCTTGTTGCCTGCTTCACGATGCGCTCTAACTGTCTTTTTATTTTGCAGGTACAAGTTCGGAGCGGCTGCAGGGTGCCGGAATACCCACTGGGTTAGATGTGGAAAGGAGTAATGGCACGTGAGTATTAAAGTTCCCCAATGTCTTTAAACGCACCTTGTTTTGTCTTTCAGATGCGGGATGCAGCGCCAAAGGCCTCCGGAGCGTGCGAAGAGTTGGTAAGCTTTTGTCTTTCAGAAGCCGAAATGCAGTGTGAAGACCTCCGGAGCGCACGAAGAGTAGGTAAGCCTTTGTCTTTAAGATGCCGGAATGCAGCGTGAGGCGTTGGTGACAGCCGATGGACCAGGTAAGTGAAGAGCTGTCACTGAAGACCGTAATGCTAACCTGTTCTTTCTTGTCTTTATAGGTGTTGCTGAAGACTGGATTCAGGATGGTAAGCCTTTTTCCTTAGGCCCAGGATCAGATGCAGAAGACACGATGAGCGTTCTGCTGCAGAGGATGCAGAATTACGCAAAGCAAGATTCATCCATCGGGTGTGGTTTAAATAGCCTCCTGTAGTGCTTAGGTGTCTCCTTCCACAGCCACGCCTAGGTAAGAAAAGAGTTCCTGCTTTCCAGAAGAGTTCCAGTGTTCTGAATCTAGGGTGTGGCTCCTGCCCCACCCAACAGGAAAAGTAGTTCCAAACAGAAGAGGATCAGACGCTCAACTGGCAGGCAAGTAAGCAGCATGGTCTGCTGCAGATAAGTCCACCCATGCATTATGAGCCCGGCGCTTCCAGCGCTGGGACTGGGCATATTTATGAGCCTGGTGCCACTGGCGCCAGGACTGGGTCCAAAAGGTCCCAATTGGGACTGGTTGGCACTCGGAACCTGGGTTATGGATCTGCTTCCAAGGGAGTTGGGAAAACCCTGACCTTTTGGAAGCAGAGATCATGACAGATTGGTTGCGCAGGCATCCAGGAATTCTTTTAGCTTTTTGGGTGTTCCGTCGTATTTGCCGTAGAGAGGGCCATGGGGGGTTGATCTGAGTGACGCGGATCCCGTGCACTCACCATTTGACGCAATACCGTATTTTCTGTCTTGACGTTCTGTACCTCCATAGACAAATTCTGTACAGCCGACAACAACTCCTGCACTTGTTCGGCCGTAGCCATGGTGGTAGTTGGGCGTTGCAAACTGTCAGATCCCCTAGTTTGGTCCTCCCGTACACCCCACTCTCCTCCTCTTCCTCCCCTGAGAGACTGGAGTCCGACTGCCCTGGACCAGAGTGTGCCGGGATCGGTAGTCCTTCTTTTTTTAATGAAGTAAAGGTCTACCCCGGGAGGAAGCCAAAGTGAATGCTTTCTCAATGGCAGACCTGTGATTCCTCTTCCAGGATCGACTGTTAGGGGAAAAAGCACTCTATGGCATAAAAAAAACCTTTGGATGGCAGACTGATGAATCCGGCTTCTGAAAGCAGCACCACGTCGTAGGATCCTCAGGTAGGTGGGCTCCACTGTTGTCAAGACGAAAGAAGAATGAGAACCTTTGGGTGGCAGTCGTAAACCAGAACTAGAGAGCGAGGATGAGCGAGAGCTCCTAACAAACTGGTAGGCTGCAGGGTAAAGAAAAGGAAAGGAAGAGGTAAGCACAGCGAGGGAGCAGGGAAAGCCCAGTAAGGAACCTCTGAGCCAGAAGGTGGTAACAATGGAGCCCCAGGTGGCTCCAAAGGGGAGGCTCTGACACAGGGAAAGGGAGAAGGCAGCGCGGGAGATCACGGGAGAGCGTAAGAGAGAGAGAGAGAGAGAGAGAGAGAGAGAGTGAGTGACAGCGCGGAAGCGGGGAGCCTCCGGAACCGCGGCCGGGAAACAAAAGTAGAATAAAGGTTCCAAACACTAGAAACAGAGTGAGAAACTAGCGCGGCAGACCGAAACATAGTGGATCAGACCACAATGGTTGCAACGCATCAGCTGCTGGAGGGGGCAGAGCTAAGTACCTCTAGCAGCCGCTGTTACAAACAACTAGACTGCTGTGGTGCGCTGGGCAGTAGAGTGATGGAACAGCCTAATGGCCGCCCAAGCACACCCGCGGCCACAGGCGCCACGGAGAGGGGTGCATGACAGTATGCCCCTGTTAGCAAGAGGCAGACTCTGAATGAAGGAAGACCACACGTTGTGGATGTTGATAATGAGGGTTTATTCAGTAACATCCATAAGACAACCCCCAGCCTCAGGTAACTGTGGCAGCTCACCTTCACTGGAGCTTATAATGCCCTCACATTCTCATCCTACAAACAATAACAAGTTTACTTATACACAGTAACCTGGTGTGGGTGTTCTAAGAACCACCAAGCCTGGGATTGTATGATGTCATGCAGTGAGCCCATGCTCCACATACTTAACTAAGAGTGGGAAAGAAAAGAGATGAATCTTCTCCTAACAGCCCCCCACCAAACCGGTTACCCGATGGAACTTGCGGAGCAGGACCGGGGCAGAGACATTGCAAACAGGTTCCCAGGAATCTTCAGATCTTGCATATCCCTTCCAACTGACCAGGTATTCCAACCGACAACGTCGGTATCGGAAATCGCAAATTTGGGATACCTCGTATTCAGCTGGAGGACAGGCTTGTATCTGTCGTAGGGAGGAATGGAGGCCCTGTCCCGGAACAGCTGGCTTCAGGAGGGAGGAATGAAACACTGGGTGTATACGGTCCAGGCTTGGTGGCAATTGATCTGGGCGAGGATGGTGTAGGGACCTATGTATCATGGGGACAGCTTAGAGGGGCGAGCCCAACGTGGTAGATATTTGGTCGAGAGCCAGACTCTGGAGCCCACCTTCCATTCGGGTACCTTCCGACGATGTCGGTCTGCTTGGGATTTGTATGATTTCTGGCTGTCTTCGAGGCTGTGTTTGGTGGTCTTATGAGCCTCTGTCAATCCGGTGAGGACTTCCTCGATGCCGGGTAGATTAGACGGGATCGAGGTAGTAGGAAGGAAGGTATGTGAATGTTGACCATACGTGCAATAAAACGGAGTAAGTCCGGTGGCTGTGTGTCGGGCGTTATTGTACGCGAACTCAGCTGTGGGTAATAAAGATACCCCGTTGTCCTGTTCTTTGTTTATGTAACATCTCAGGTATTGTTCTAATGTCCTGTTGAGGTGCTCAGTTTGCCCATTAGTTTGGGGGTGGAAACCCGAAGAAAGGGCCCGTTCGATTCCCAGCTTGGCACACAGCGATTTCCAGAACCTGGAGGTGTATTGGCTCCCACGATCCGATGTTATCTTGTCCGGAAGGCCATGCATGTGGAACACATCCTTGATGAACACTTCTGCCATACCTGCTGCTGTGGGAATGCCCGGCAGGGGAGAAAAGTAAGCCAACTTGGACAGAGAATCCACTGTAACCATTATACAGGTGCAGGACTGTGATTTGGGCCAGTCCACAATAAAGTCAGTGGTAATCTGGCTCCAAAGTCGAGAGGGCAGAGGTCCTTGTTCTAACAACCTGATGGTCTTGAGATGACATATTTGCTGCTGGCACAGACTGGACATGATTTCACGTGCCTTTTTACATCCTCCTTTAGCCCGGGCCAGTAGAACCATCTTCGTAGCAGGTCTAAGGTACCAGTTTGTCCCCGATGCCCAGCTGTTTTGTGGTTGTGACACCAGGCCAAGACTTTTTTTTCTGAGGTCAGCTGTAGGTACATAAAGACAGTTTCCCAGAAACATGAGGCCATCCCTGGAGGTAAGAGATTTGGCTGAGTCGGGGAGTCTTTCCGTGACCAACGATTCCTTGACTTATTGTAGAAAAGATGACACTTGGGCTACATTTCGGTTTCTGGGGAAGAGTCTTTCTCACTGGTGTGTGTGTAGACTGGTTGAAAGACAGTCTTGCGAGAGAGGGCATTCGCCAGGGTTTTCTGACAGCCTTGGATGAAGGTAATCTGGAAGTCGTATTGGGCGAAATAATTTGCCCATCTGGCTTGGCAGGAATTTATGCAATCCATCGATTGTAACACCTGTAGGTTTTTATGGTTCGTCCTTATAGTGAAAGGGCAAGCACCCCCTTGCAGAAGGTGACGCCACACTTCACAGGCCAATTTCATGGCTAACAGTCTGTCTCAATTACTGGGTAATTCCTTTGGCTTTCGGTGAGGGTTCGGCAGAGGTATGCAATAGAGTGTTCTTTCTGTTTGTGTTCTTGTAGCAGAACATCTCCTATTGCACTGGCAGAGGCGTCTGTTCCCATGATGAATGGTTTCCCTTGATCTGTATATGGCAGGATCGGAGCACTGCAAAACAGGTGTTTCATGTGTTTGAAGCTCGCATCTGCTTGAGGACTCCAACTGAAAGGTGAGGAAAACTTTTTTAGTGGGCTTGTTATAGGCAAGACCACCTCTGAGAATTGGGGTATGAACCGCCAATAGAAATTTGCCAGCCCTAGGAATCTCTGCACCTCCTTGAGAGAAGCGGGAGTTGCCCATTGAAGAATAGCTGCTACCTTCTTCTCCTCCATCTCTACTCCGTTTTACAACAGTATGAACCCTAGATAGGGAACAGAGTTCACTCCAAATACGCATTTCTCTTTCTTGGCCAGGAGATGATGAGTCTGTAACCGACTCAAGACTTCGTGTAGATGGACTTGTTGTTCCTGGTAGTTGTGAGAGAATACCAAGATGTCGTCCAGATATGTTATGACCGAGATGTACATAAGGTCAGAAAAGATGCTGTCCACAGACCTTTGGAAAATTGCAGGGGCATTGACATGACCGAACAGCATTACGCAATACTCGTACAACCCACATGGTGTACGGAAGGCCGTCTTCCACTCATCCCCAGAGTGGATTCTCAGCAGGTGGTATGCACTGCGAAGGTCTAACTTTGAGAAGATCTTGGCTCCCTGAACCACCTCAATGATATCTGTGATGAGTGGCATAGGATAACGGTCTCTGACTGTTACTTTGTTTAGCCCCCTGAAGTCAATATAGGGCCTTAGCTCTGTTGAGTCTTGCTTTGGTATAAAAAACAGGGGAGCTCAGGCAGGGGACTTAGAAGGCTGGATGAGACTGTTGCATAGGTTATCGTCCAATTATTCACGCATTGTTGATCTAGTTAGATGGAACTGTCAAGATCCATACCTCGGGCTCCGCATAGACTTCCATTGATGAGATTATTGAAGATGACGCTTCAGCAACTCCCTGAAACACAGTAATTGCATTAGTATGGTTTTCTATTTTGTTAAAAAGAACATAAACTTTGTGCAGGCGTCAACGGCTCATCTAAATAGACCTGCACAAATGATCAGTTGTCTAAAATAAATAATGGATATCTAAATATGATTCGATTTGCTCGATCGTTGGAAGTGTCACCACCCAGAGATCTGCATCAACTACTAGGGGTGATGTTCTTGTAGAAGAAGCTCCGTCATCTCCCTGAAACATAGAACTTGCGTTAATAAAGAAGGAAGTATAGCGGATGTAATCACGTCATATGATCTCGCTTGATCGAACTGTCAGTATCCATACCTCGAAATGCATAAGAAGATCAAGGGACGCTGTAACTGCGGTGCACACTTCTGCAAGCTGTTGCGCTGACCCGTAACTGCATGCTCCTCCTTCTTCTTGGACTAATGCTCCATCGACTCCCTGAAACATAGTACTTTCATTAGTAATGAACACAATAATGAAAAAAGAAGACACATAGGAGGGCGACGACAGAAGGACATATCAATGGCTAAAAACGAAAGAAACATTGTGTGTAACAATCACGCTACAAGAATGCAAGATCTGATGATCTCCATCGAGGGAACTGTCCGGAAACGTACCTCGAGCATCTGAGTGACATCAACGGTTGTCGTCAATGCGTTGGACTCCTCAGCATCTCCCTGAAAGACAGTACTTGCATTATTTTGGATAACAATAATTATAACTGAAAACAAAGACTAGAGGACGAGTACTAGGGTGTACCATTAGGTAAAATAATTACACGATAAATTAAAACTATTGATTTACATGCCTAAAACAAGTCAGTGGCAGAATAGCCAAGTAAGATTACCCGATAGGCGCTTGAAGTGGCTGATGACTGCAATAACGACACGGATGGAGAATCTTCCGCCTTCATATTGAGTGGATACATAAATGGGGAAATTATTGTTAGCTAATGCTACACACTACCGCAAGGCCGAGAGCTAAATCCGTAAACTTGACTCACCAGTGGAGGGATGTGGACGAATAGAGTGGGAATAGCGGTTGAGAGCAATTTTCGCGTCGCTCGCAGTGTTTTCTTCTTTATTAGCAATGATGTGGAGTACATGTCTGAGCTAAAGTGCCTGCTGCACATGCGGTATCGATCACCCCTCTTGTCCGCAAAGACTTCTAGGACTCTACTTTCAAGCTCAGACGGTGGATATCCGCAATGGTGTGCAGTCATAATGTCGACAGTCAAAATGTCGACAGTCAAAATTTCGAAAAATAAATGTCGAAAAAAATAATGTCGACATTTTTCGATATTTTTTCGAAATTTTGAATTTATTGTATAAATAAATAAATATATATATATAAGATGTGTTGAGTATGAGGGGTGGTTGGGGGGGTGTGGGGGGGTGGCAGGGGGGTGTTGGGTGAGGGGGGTTGGGGGGGACCCCCCCATAGTAAATGATACTATTTTTATTTATTTAATTATTGTCCAAATAAATAAATAAATAAATATATAATTGGTATGTGTTGAGTATGAGGGGTGAAAGGGTGGTTGGGGGGGTGTGGGGGGGTGGCAGGGGGGTGTTGGGTGAGGGGGGTTGGACCCCCCCATAGTAAATGATCCTTTTTTTGGTTATTTATTGAATAAATAAATAAATATATAATTGGTATGTGTTGAGTATGAGGGGTGAAAGGGTGGTTGGGGGGGTGGCAGGGGGGTGTTGGGTGAGGGGGGTTTGGGGGGGACCCCTTCCATAGTAAATGATCCTTTTTTTGGTTATTTATTTATTGAATAAATAAATAAGTAAATAAATATATAATTGGTATGTGTTGAGTATGAGGGGTGAAAGGGTGGTTGGGGGGGTGTGGGGGGGTGTTGGGTGAGGGGGGGTTGGGGGGGACCCCCTCCATAGTAAATGATCTTTTTTTTGGTTATTTATTTATTGAATAAATAAATAAATAAATAATTATATAAATAGAATGTGTTGCATATGAGGGGTGGGAGGGTGGTGGTGGGGGGTGTGGGGGGGTTGCAGGAGGGTGTTGGGTGAGGTGTTGATAGTTTTAAGGGTTTATAGTCATAATGTCGGAAAAAAAATGTCGACATTTTTTTTTCGAAAAAATGACTTTTTACATTATAAGTATAGGATGTCGACATTATTATTTTCGACATATGTCTGTCGACATTTTTATTTCGACATTATGACTATAAACCATCCGCAATATCGGACCCATTCTCTTATCTGATCTATTGTTTTAGGGAAAACATGCATTATAGTACCTTCAGGTTTATTATGGGTCTTCGAAGGGCAACCGCAAATGGAACAGGCAGGCATTGTGGAAAGTTCTGAAAAGTAAAGATCAACAATTCTCAATGAATACCAATGTGTTAAAAAATTAAATGACACATAAAAGGTCCAATGCAAGGGTCGTTTTGGTTCTTGGAACTATACACGTTATTCACATGCGGATAAGTATTTGAATAACTTTAAAAAAATAGAAAAATAATTTGACTAAACTCATAACATGTGACTAGTTCCTTGCATGTACTGTCTTGAACGAAAAGAAAACATGGATGCAATTTGATGACTACTAGCAAATAGATATAAATTAAAAAATTGGACGCAAAATGATTATGGTACATGGCCTTACCTTGACGAACAAACAGTTAGATGCAGGGATCAGAGTAGTTTCTTGTCGTAGAACAGGGAGCAGTTCACAGGTTGCAAACTGACGAGTTTGCTCGAAGTGGTCACGGAAGTTCACAGAGACGAAGAGCAGATAACCAGCACCTTCACGGGTTGACTAGCAAAGCGCAAAGAAGTTCTCATTAGAAATATGAAGTGGGTTAAAAAGAATTCGAAACAGGGGTGTGTTTGTGAATGAATGACGTGTATATGTCGTGGCATTATGTGGATTGCAGGGGGGCGTCCAGCCTGAGGGGGGATGCTTGGCAGGAGACACGGGGTCTGGAGGTAGACATGGGAAACTCAACCCATGCTCTATAGACCACTTTGAAGTGTACATGGTCTTTGGCACCTCTTGGCCTTTATCGCTCCCTGACAGCTCCACTTGCCAGCGCAAGTACCCCGGTGCGAACTGCCTTTGATAGGGCGGGGGGTGGATTGGGGCGGTGGTCGTGCAGACAAGACACAGGAAGACTCGTGAATGGAGACACACTTATGTGGATTGCAGGGGGGCGTCCAGCGTGAGGGGGGATGCTTGGCAGGAGACACGGGGTCTGGAGGTAGACATGGGAACAACAACCCATGCTCTATAGACCACTTTGAAGTGTACATGGTCTTTGGCACCTCTTGGCCTTTATCGCTCCCTGACAGCTCCACTTGCCAGCACAAGTACCCCGGTGCGAACTGCCTTTGATAGGGCGGGGGGTGGATTGGGGCGGTGGTCGTGCAGACAAGACTCGTTTGCCGCAGGGCCTCACCAAGGAGAGGCCATCTAACTGCATGTAAGAGGCAGGCTGCAGGATCTAGTACATGGAAGGCAGGGGGGTGAGTTTATAAATACCTCACCCTCCCAGGAGAATATATGGGTGCAGTTCACCCTGGAGACCCTGGATGCCTAGGCAGTTAGTCAGCAGCAGGCAGGCCTGTGGTGGCAAGGCGGCACGGGCCAGAGGGGGTCATCTCTGTACCCGGTGCCCAAAAGGATGATTTATTATGATCAACCATATTGATTATTTACCTATAACCATGTTTTGTATCAATAAAATCCAACGGCCTTTTATTGCCAACGCTTGAACAAAGTGGTGTGGTAAGTATTTTTGCTGGCCGGAGACATGTGGTGTGACAAGACAAGGCACAGGAAGACTATTCAATGGAGACACACTAGATTCATTTAAAAAATCAAAACAACCATTGTTAAAATATATGTTGGGTTTTATTTTAGATCTTAATTTCAATTGAACATAAATAATAAACATTACACATTGTAAAGTTCCGGTTGCAGCACATCCAGGGAAAATCCGCGATATTGTCCACTGTCGCTGGGGAAATGTTGTCTAATGGCAAGTACCGCACAGGCAGGTATTACTCTCCGAACGCGGTGTCCGAGCCTCCCGTGAAGCCACCAAGTGAAGCAACGATAGGCCACCAGCCTGTACCACCTGTGAAAAAGAAAGATGCAAACTGTATTAAAATGACAAAACGTTCTTATCAATGTCGATTCAGGTAAAAAATGTCATTCTGCTTTGAAAAAAATTCTATCTAGAAAATGCACAATATGGAACCAATTTACATGCGTTCGAATGATATGTAGATGTAATTTTATATGTGGGAGACGACCATGAAATAGTAGTGGCATCACTGACATCACAACCAGAGTATACTTACTCGTTACTCGGATTACGCGGACGAACAGTGCCGCGAAGTTCGTGCATAAGCACCATCATCATCCTCAACACGGTCCGTGAGAGGCAGGCTTCCCTGAACTTTGGCAGCTCGGTGATGCATTGCGGACTTGGCTCGCCTTCCGAAATGTAGGCCAAGCACCCGGAATTTTCACGGCAGCAGCAGTTCTCCTCCTCAGTTGGCATTAGCTCGCACCGATTGCACGTGCACCAGGTGGAGACGCCGTCCATGCGACATGGTCCAGGCTCTTCATCCGTTGACTGGTCCTCCCAACTGCCGTCCGAATCCCCATCGTTTTCGCGTGCTTGCCTTTCGAGTAGTTCCTCCTCGGTGTACTCGGGCTCGTACATATACGGCATTATTGTAGCCATTGTGTGGTAAAGAAAGTAAAATAATTTACAGAGATGGTGTCACAAGGCCTAGAAGCGGCCTAGAAGCGGCGAAGGTAGCTGACCAGAGCACAGAAACGAGTCACAGAATACTCAAAGTAACACAGAGAGAGGAATGGAATCGAAAATCTGCTGCTGTTTGTTGTGAAACAGTGTGTTTATACTTATTGAGGAAAGAGGCGTCCTGCCATTTCCATGGCGACACTTCATTAGCTGAGGCGCAGCGATTGTTGACACGAAACGTGCTTTGGCGTTGGGAAATGGGCGGTACGCGTCTGCTGATGTCAGGCTCAGGGGCGGGGGATTTGATTTAGTGCCGCAAAGGCAGGTGAGCCAGGTAGATGGGGAGAAATGATAGGATTATCACAAAATGGCGGCTGATTTCGAGTGCGTTAATGGACGAAAAGTCGGGTAAGGTCCATAGGAAAGTTTTCTACGATCTACCGATTTATGCTTAAAAACACATGGCCGAACCGTAGGGACAATAAAAAAAAGTCCCGGAACTATCCTTTAAGCAAAGGGGCTTAAGGCGCCATCTTGAAAAACATTGCTTCTGTGATTTTTAGCTACCGGTGTTCGCGGTCGGGAAAAATCATGGTAATTTGTTGTAAAACCACTGCCACCAGCCTTTTCAATAGGAAAGGGCAGCATTTGACTGCTACATGAGTATCTAGACACAGGGCATACTATGTAACCCCTCCAGCACTCCATTGTAAGATGGTGTGTGTTGGGTCTAGGAATTTGGAAAGACTAGTAAAGTCAATTTGACTTAACATTCTCTAGGAAACAGTAGTTTATCCCAGAGAAGGTATTTAAACCTTTGGGAAGTCTATAAAAAAGATGATGCCTATGGAGTTATCTAAAACTCCATAATCAAAAGAAACAAACACAGAAAACAAACAGAATTAAAAGTACAAAGTCCCAAAGGTCAGCAAAAGAGCTGGGGGTCTCTAAGGTAGAGAGGAATTAGCACATTTTGAGAATTCTCCCTAACAGCTGCCGTCAACCCCTCGACCTTGCGCTCAATTCTACGTAGACCCACCTTGTCTGCCCATACCATGTCCATGAAATTACCCGCTGCACCACAGTCCAGGAGGGCTAGGGCTTCAATCTTGCATTGGTCCAGGTGGAGATGCATGGTAACCACCATCAATCTGGAATCCTCTTTTGTGGCGATGGGACTGATGGAGAGAAAGACATAGGGGCTGGATGAGAATCCTCGGTGGCCGTCCCTTCTAGGACCGAAGTTTCTCATTTCCAGAGTGCCGAGGGGGAACTTCTGGGCAATTGCGAAGTAGGTGACCATCTGAGCAACAGTAGGCGCATAGACCATTCACTCTACAACGCCTCCGTTCTTCTGGGGTTAATGCTGGACGTGCTGTACCTATTTGCATCGGTTCTTCTCAGTCCGTCCGGGAAGAAGAGGAGGCCATGGGAGGAGAGGGTCCTGTCGGGGAGCTGGGTTTCCAGAAGCGTCTTCTTTTGCTCCGTCTTTCTTGTAGTTGAAACTCTATCTGCAGGGAAGCAGCTAGCAGGTCGGTAAGGGTAGGTGGTCGAGGGGACCTGGCCAGCTCGTCCTTCATCTCTTCCCTCAAGCCATGGCAAAAGATTACATACTGTGACTGCGCGGGCCACCCTGTTTCGGACACTAATCTCTTAAACATAGTGATGTAAGATAGCACGTCCGTTTGGCCTTGTCGTACATCGAGGAGTTCTTCACAGGCGGAGTAAGTGATCTCAGGCCTCTCAAAAGCCTGTTTGAATTGTGCCATGAATGCTCCAAAATCCTGTAAAACCGGGCTGGATCCCGTGATTAGTGGGTTTGCCCAGGCCAGAGCATTGCCAGGTTCGAAATGATGAATCCCACTCGTGCATGATCCGTGGTGTAGGTGTTGGCCTGGAAGGAAGGTAAAGTGGATCATGCAGCCATCCAGGAATTCTTTTAGCTTTTTGGGTGTTCCTTCATATTTGTCCGTAGAGAGCGCCATGTGGGGTAGATCCGAGTGACTCGGCTCCCGTGCACTCACCATTTGACGCAATACCGTATTTTCTGTCTTGAGGTTCTGTACCTCCATAGACAAATTCTGGACAGCCGACAACAACTCCTGCACTTGTTTGGCTGTAGCTATGGTGGTAGTTGGGAGTTGCAAACGGTCAGATCCCTTAGCTTGGTCCTCCCCGGACACCCCACTCTCCCCCTCCTCCTCACCTGAGAGACTGGAATTCGGACTGCTCCGGACCAGAGGGTGCCGGGATTGGTAGTCCTTCTTTTTTTATGAAATAAAGACCTACCCTGGGAGGAAGCCACATTGAATGCTTTCTCAATGGCAAACCTGTGACTCCTCTTCCGGGATCGACTGTTAGGGGAAAAAGCACTCTATGGCATAAAAAACCCTTTGAATGGCAGACTGATGAATCTGGCTTCTGAAAGCAGCACCACGTTGTAGGATTCTCAGGTTTGTCGGCTCCACTGTTGTCAAGACGAAAGGAGAATGAGAACCCTTTGGATGGCAGTCGTAAACCGGAACTAGAGGGCCAGAGGGAGCGAGAGCTCCTGACAAACTGGTAGGCTGCAGGGTAAAGAGAAGAAAAGGAAAGGAAGAGGTAAGCACAGCGAGGGAGCGGGGAAAGCCCAGTAAGGAACCGCCGACCCAGAAGGCGGTAACAATGGAGCCCCAGGTGGCTCCAAAGGGGAGGCTCTGACACGGGGAGAGAGAGAAGGCAGCGCGGGAGAGCGCAAGAGAGACAGAGAGTGAGTGACGGCGCGGAAGCCGGGAGCGGCCGGAACAGTGGCCAGGAAACAAAAGTAGAATAAAGGTTCCAAACACTAGGAACAGAGTGAGAAACTAGCACGGCAGACCGAAACATAGTGGATCAGACCACAATGGTTGCAATATGTCAGCTGCTGTTACAAACAACTACACCGCTGTGGTGCGCTGGGCAGTAGCGGGATGGAACAGCCTAACGGCTGCCCAAGCACACCCGCAGCCACAGGCACCATGGAGAGGGGCGCATGACATTATGTCAAGCGAGGGGACTTCCCCACAGTACTAAGTGTAAATAACCCTGAGTTGCTGACCAGCCTCCAAACTTGGGTAGAAGCAAAGGCGGTTGGGGAGAAGACCCCAGGGGATGGGCTAGGCCCTGTGTACCCGAGCAGACAAGACCTTCCAGAGGTGATAAATGATGAGGACGACCGCATGAGCAGTGTCTCTTGCCAATCAAAGGCCCCCTTAATTCCACTACCCGTGGTTGGGCGGCCTTTTCAGAGAGTAGGCATGGATTTGTGGGTCTTTTGGATCCAGAAACAAGTTCAGGGAACTGATATATCTTGGTGGTGGTGGACCACGCCACGAGATACCCTGAGGCTGTCCATCTGAGGAGCATCAAAGCCCCCGTGGTTGCGAAGGCTCTGATTGGGATATTCTCCCATGTTGGATTTCCCAAGGACGTCATTTCTGACAGGGGGATACAACTTCATATCAGCATATATGAAGGCTATGTGGGAAGAGTGTGGAGTCACCTGGCGGTTCTCTACCTCTTTTCATCCACAAACCAATGGGCTTGTTGAGCGATTCAACAAGACCCTGAAAGGCATGATAGGTGGCTTGGAAGAGCACCTGAGGAGAAAATGGGATATTCTCCTACCATGCCTTCTGTCCACCTACAGGGAGGTGCCACAGAACGGAGTAGGGTTTAGTCCCTTTGAGCTGCTGTTTGGACACCCTGTACGAGGTCCCATCATTCTAGTGAAGGAGGGATGGGAAAGCAAACCCTCATCTCCGTCACGGGATGTGGTGGACTATGTGCTCGGCCTTTGGTCTAGAATGGCAAAGTACATGGATCAGTTAACCAAGAATCTAAAGGCCGGTCAGGAGCTGACAGTGACAGTCTATTCTCCAGGCCAGTCGGTGTGGATTATGGAGCCTGTCAAACCCAGTGCCCTTCAGGACATGTGGACTGGGCCTTACTGTGTGCTGGAAAAGGTCAGTGAGGTGAATTATCTCATTGATGTGAAAGGACCTAAACAAATGTGCAGGGTCTTTCACGTCAACCGGCTAAAACCCCATTATAGCCCGGATGCCTTGGTCATGGCCTTAGTGACTGATGGAGAGATTGAGGAGGAGACTGATCCCTCCCAGATCTCCTGCACACTGAAGCCACAGATGGGTCAGTTGAAGGTGTCAACCTTGCAACAGACCTGTCACAACAGCAACTGACAGATTGTCGCCAGTTACTGGGACAGTTTGACGGTCTGTTTTCGCTGACTCCCGGTCGTGCAGATTGGTGCACCCATGATCTGGACACTGGAGACAGTAAGCCGGTGAAGAGTAGAATTCACCGGATGTCCGATAGGGTCAGTGACACCATCAAGGAGGAAGTTTCCAAGATGTTGTCCCTAGGAGCGATACAGCCATCCCACAGCCCCTAGGCTAGCTCAGTGGTACTGGTCCCTAAAAAGACCAGTAGTGGGAAAACTGAAGTGTGGCCTACAGGGGGCTCAATTCTGTCACGAATATAGATGCTCACCCCATTCCTCCGGCAGATGAGCTCATTAACAAGCTTGACGCTGCCAAGTACATGAGTACTTTTGACCTCACAGCAGGGTATTGGCAGGTCGGCTTGACAGATGGAGCGAAAGAGAGGTCGGCATTCTCAACCCCGGAAGGACATTATCAGTTCACTGTGATGCCCTTCGGATTGAAGAATGACTCTGTCACTTTCAGAGGATGGTTAACTAGTTTTTGTCCGGACTGGAAAACTTCAGCGTCACCTAGCTAGATGACATTGCTGCGTTCAGCCACACCTGGGAGGATCATGTATCCCACCTGAAACAAGTGCTTCAGGTGCTGCAGAATGCAGGCCTGACTATCAGGGCCACAAAGTGCCTGATAGCGCATGGTACCGTGACTTACCTAGGCAGACAAGACCTGGTCGGTGGAGGTAAGAAACAACCTCTTGAAGCGAAGGTACAGGCTGTGAAAGAATGGGACATCCCCACCACACAGACACAGGTGAGAGCCTTTCTAGGTCTCACCGGGTACTACCGGTCGTTCATCAGAGGGTATGTCGTATTGCTACCAGTGATGACGGCACACGTCATCACACGTTACAGAATAACACATGACAAGGCGGTCCATACTTCTCATGCTGCTTCCACAGCAGGGGTAGATTCCCCTGTGGCTTGCGGCTGCATCTACGTCCCTTGGGTTGGCGGAGGTGGCAGTATTATTATGAAAACGGGGAGGCTGGGTCTGAAACAAAACAGGTTAATTTAAGTAGGGGACCTCATGCAGGGGAGCATAGCCCTCTGCATGTCCCCAGGGTTCCATCAGCACAGAATGTTTCACTGTGGAGCTCCCACACTTTGCTTATTAGACCAGGCTATAGGGCAACAGGGCAATGCCCGAATTGCAGACCCAAAATACAAGTGTGGATCCGTTTTTTTTTTTTTTTTTAAATGAAAGTGGGACCGTTTTGCACCAGAGCCGGACCGTTTTTGGGCTTAGCGGGTCAGTTTGGTGTGTTACTTCACTGTTCAGCATGTGCAAATTGGAACACATTTTACCAAAAAACTCCCACGTGAGTATTAATGTGAAAGCGATGGTGTGCCGCTTTTTGATTTGAGCACAAGCCAATTTTATGTACTATTCCGACACTGTATTAAACACCGAAAACCTACTAGCCCTGCTACTGCTGTTTCTATGCTCATTTCTTTCATCATCTAGGAGATACATTTATAACATAGCAAAGCGGGTGTGCAGGGGGTTTAAAAGCCTCATTTATGGATTTAAAGTAACGTATTACTTAAAATAAATTATTTCGCTTTTGGTTTATTGATAACTTCAAGATAATTTTGGAATACATTGGTTTGTTGCGAGCAATACATGGGCTAATCTCTCAGCAAATGACAGCAAAGGTCATAGAAAGGATTACTACGTGCAAAAGGCTCAGAATTGCCGCTTCCCAACCCCCAAACGTCCCATCTGTGACAACAAAGAGTCATTTTCAGTCGATAGGAGGACAAAGAACAGCTTCAGCAAACTAAACTCGACTGTATCTTTAAAGTATACATTGACAGACTGAATTTCACAACACAAAGTTGTTTTAAAAATGGGGGGGGTCATTTAAAGCAAAATGACACTATTGAACACGTTCGGGTACTTTGATCCGTTGACACATGTCCAGATCTTCGGTGTAAGTGTCCTTTGCTTTTAACATAACATTTCTTTAATCCTTTGTTGTTGTGGATGATGGCTCACATGACCAATGCCCCAACGATTTGAATGTTGTTTTGTGTACATTTTGTGCAAGAAAACGCGATTCCCAGTTCATGAATTAGGTTTACAACGTAGCTCAGGTGTTTGTTTCTGTTATCAGTTCGAATCCCCGCAGAGCCAATTCTCACTTTAATTTCTGAAAGGACCGTGACATAATTGCTGTTGTGTCGGCACTCTATAATGAAGTGCACACAGTTTGTGTAGCGTAATTTTTTTATTTGAATTATTACCCGTGCGCAGTACCCTTAAAAGCCAGACGCCTTGAGAGAACGACTTTACTAATTTGGTGCAGTATAAAAAAAGCCTTGTAACATAGGATCATAAGCATGCATCTCTGCCTAGTGCACCCAAAATCTTCATGGATGGGTATCTGTGTAGTAAGAAAGATCATTAATATGCAATCAACCTGTTCTATTATCAGGAAATGTAAAACATTTGTCCATTATAAAACTAATTTGCTTTCTAAAAAGTGCACGTGGGCTGTCTCCGAAATTTGGATTTTTTGTAGAACGTGAAATGTTGCAGCCTATAAAACACGGGTGTCCGTAGATTTAGTATTCACCACGAAGACGTTTAGTTTATACATAAAGGCCGTCCACAACAACAGCCAACTGCACAAAACCAGCGAACGCAGGGTGGGCACCCATCTCACCTACGGACTATGACCTGGCAGCCCTCGCCCATCTTTATTCCCGGCTGCTGCATGCACGCGCCGCTGCGTATGGAGCGCTTGTTTTTATTTCCCCTGATTCTTTGGTTCGGCCTCGAGCGCGCGCGCGCGCGCGCGCCTCTTACCGCAGACTGCGCGGCTGGTCGCCCCTCCCCCGCCTCACTGTGGCGCGTGCAAGCGCGAGAAGTCTGCTGCCATTAGACGTCCGGGGCGAGTGCGCGCCCGACAGATGGAGAAAGCATCCGGGTATTTTACGCTGGCTCCAAGTGTGCGGAGTGCCCCCTCTCTGTGACGGGGATAGACCCACCGCGACTGGAGGGTGGGCAGAGGGCCACCTGAGAGCTGGAGTGCGAAGGGCACCCCCCTCTGAGGGATTTTAGACCGTTATTGTGGGCAAGCAGAAGCCGAGAAATACGTTGCCTTTATATCGCGCCCACCACCCCCACCCCGCCTCCCCCCCCGTTCCGCCGTTGGTTCTGAGGTTTCAGAAGCAGACGTGGGAGGACGGGCTGGATGTGTGAATAATTTAAGCTCGCCATCTCCTCGCCATGCACCTGCACCAGGTCCTCACCGGCGCCGTTAACCCCGGGGACAACTGTTACTCCGTGGGCAGCTTCAACGATACCCCTTTCACGGTAAGCAGAAGGGGCGCATCGTGCCCTGTGGTGACCAGCCCTTTAATGAGCAGAATATTGTCTCGTAACGTGTGTATCTGGGCTAGCTTTCTTGTTAAGTCCTTGACTCCCCTTGCAGCTAGAGCTTAGCTGGCACCTAACCTGGGTGCTGATGCAGATCAACTGGCTCCTAAGCCATGCTGTCAGAGAGCTGTCCTATCAAAAGCCTGCACACATACCCGATTTCATTGGAGATTTCGTTGCCCAACCGAGTCTTTTTATTTGCATGCTGGGACTTGTAGTCCAGGATGATCAAGTATTACAAGCCCGAACACGTGAAACCAAAATTGCAGGACTGGACAGCTACCACCGGAATGGAATGGGGCATGTTGGCGTGTATGCCAACAGCTGATGCTGCAGGTGTGCCCCTGCGCAGCACACCATTTGCATTCCAACGATGCCCTTATGTTGTGTCTCCCATATTGTTCTGACATGAACCTCTGGGATGTTGAAACTAAATAATACCAAACGGTGCTGATGGAGCGACATGTCACTAGAAAAATGATTGCTAGAGTGGCTATGGTATTAGGCCTGGCTCTAATACAGCGCTCCCAGCAGTAGGTCTGTAATGCTAGAGCTGCCTGAGCATTTGATCTGGACACCGTTGGAGCTGCTTGATTACTTTATCTGGGTGCAGCTAGGAATGGCCCAGCGCTGGATCTGGTTGCTGAAAGAGCTTCCCTAGTACTTCATCTTGGTGCCGGTCCTTGTCCTGGCAGGCTAGCGTTGCCGACCTGCTGGAGATGCCCTTGAAGTAAAGACACGAAGGGGATTGTAAAACCACACTGCAGTATTTAACAGAGCATGTTAAATCTGCGTGCGAGCTACCATGGTCCTTGATTCAGATTCCACTAGATAGGCCCTGGCTCAAAATCAAGAGGATATTAAAGCACCCGGACTCCAATCGTTTAAGGGTTCTATGTTTTTACATCAGTTCTATGGTCTTAGCATCGGTTTTAAAATATATTTGTTTTGTACACATCACAAGGAAGACCCTCCCCCTGTTTTTATCTTTCTATTCCTTCTTATTTCAGTTTGTATTTACTTTTTCGTTTTAAATGGTAAAAAATACTTTAAAACGTCGCTTTTGTTTATCCATTCCAAGGATATGTCTCACCTAGAACGCGTTTAAGCCGCTGTGACACCAAACCCGATCTGGGTGGTGCTGGAATTGGCCTCCTACTTAACTCTTAAGCTGCTGCAGGGCCTCTAATACCAGGCACAGTGGCTACTGTAGCTACTCTGTCGGGACTCCAGCAGTGCTCCAGATAAGATTTTAATGTGCAAGTATTTTACTCCCTATTTTTCAAAGTTTGGAGTAAAAGTACTTTTAGGGAGTAAAATAAGTGAGTCCAATTCATGCTGGGAGTATGTTATAAGTGAGTACATGTTTTGATTGTAAAACGCAATGTTTTGTAATAATGATTTCTTTGTATCTAGTATGCACATGTAACAAATACATGTTTACCTCTGCATATCACGCAGTAATAATAGTTTCTTTCTGTGGAACTATGTGCACTTCTGGTCCACACGCATCCATGGAACTGTATGGATGAAAGGGGCTCAAGGTCATGTGTCTGTTCCCTATTTGTTTTTTGTTGGGAGAGTTTTTAGTCCCTAGTTGAATTTTTTGGGTGTAATTGACTATTGTTGGGTTGTAAAACTGATAAACCCCGTATCTGCAGGTCTGCACTCCAGGCTTAATTGAATTTCCCTGGCACTAGACTTTGAGGCGTCTACTCCTGCTTAGGTGGCGAAAACAATATTTTTATAGCTATCCGGACGACAAACCCATTGATTTTCTTGCACAGGCACCACACACCGAGGCTGTTTATAATGCAGCACGACAGATTCTGGTCCTGCTGCTATCCTGGACTCCCAAGTAGTTAGGCTGACAAAATATTCCTCACAATTAACATACAGACCCTTGGAGTTTTCCTTGTTCTCATTGTGGTGTGGTGTAGCTATAACTACTTTGGCACTGACCCTGTGATTCCGACATTTATTCTATAATCAAGCTACTCCTGCATTAAACATTTAGAATGAAACCTCTGCATTGGTACAAACCCCACTAGCGTATCCCTTCTCCAAGGTCTGTTCAAGCTTTCTTGTCACCACCAATTTTGGATGCTAAAGTAATCCTGGTAAACTTTGCAGAGAATGTTTTAACTTTCATTGCACACATTCTGTGCAATGCTAGAGGGCCGCTGGTTTTAAGCTCGGCAATGATATTGCTTTCCCAGCAACAAACTTGTAGAATGGCACAGCTTCTCTAATATTAAACCCATGGTCTGCTGGACCAGCCCTAAAGTCAGATCTGCGAGTCATAACCTTGGTGTGTTAGAACAGTCTTGGCATCATGCATGAGGGGATATCAGAGGTACACTGACCCCAAATCCAAGGTTTGCATCCTGCTTTCAAAGACCGCTGTGGGGTGGGGGGCAAACTAGTTACTCTACCGTTTTCATGCGACCACCAATTTTGCACAATGGACATTCCTAGGATATCCGAATTGTACATCTACTATCGAATAATACAAACATTACTATGTTCTCCAGTAGTAGAGTAATTGTATCTTGTCCAGGCATGCTGCATTTTAGATCAGATATCAGGTAATCACTGATTTTAACGTTACTCTTAATGAGTCTGTGCAAATATTTATTTATAATATGATGTGACTGGCCTTGTCTTATGTGAGTGTTCAAATGTGTCCCTGGCTGTTTCAAAGCATGGTTCAATGATGGCCCAGGACATGATGCACTATTGCCATTGGATGTCCCAAAGGCTTTTTATTTTCACGTGATTGGCCTCTAAGTGACAATAGTTTGTGGGTATCTTTCCGTTTGCCTCATTTTTGTGATTGTCGTGCTGTCTTTGGTTGCTTTATGCTATTTGTATAGTAGTTTTTTAAATTGTATTTGAATCTTGCATCATGCGAAATCAATCCCAATATGCCAAGAAACCATAGAGGTGTAAAAACATGCATATGACAGGATGGCAACACTCTGAGGGCGAACTATGAGCCATCGCTTTTGTGAGTGAAGTAGTGTAGCTCAGGCAAGTTGGCTCTCAAGGTTTGTTGTGTACAGAGGTGCAACCTTGTCACTGACACGAGAAGGGCATCTTGACTGGTGCGGCAGATTTGTTGAAAGGCAATGCCTACTGTTACTCCTCCCTCTTCCTCCACCCCAATCCCCACTGGGACCTCATTTGACGTAGGTTGCCGGGGGGTATGGCTGGTGGGAAAGATCCTGTTGCGCTGCTGTTTGGGTCCGCAGTGGCCCAGCTGGTCCTCGAGAGGGACGGGACCTATGCATCATTGTGCCACTGCCGAGTGCCACCTTACCCTGCCGCCAGTATGCGGCGGCTGCTCCACCATGGCCGATATCTGAGCATTTCCTATCATGTTCGCATTTTGAAGTCGCAGTGCCTGGGGGGGTGGGGGGGAGTCCATGCTTCACCCCTTTAAGGGGGGGGCGGAAGGGTAGGGGAGATGTAGTAATACAGTAAAACTCCTTCCATGAGTGTTATCCTCCTTCATCTAGTTCCCCACATTACGTTCTTTTCACTTTCAAAGTTATCTAATGTAAACCCTTTTCCCCAAGATGTTCACCTTTAATGGAATATAAAAGCAACGATCTTAAGCGAATTGCGCATTCTTTTTGCTTGCATTGTGCCCTGCAATGCAGTCATCTCCTCTCGGAATGAAAACTATGTAAATAGGATTATACCTAATACCATTGTGTAGCTTGCTTGAAAGAGACCTCCTCTTTACAAAGTGACGATTGCAGCGTAAAACGGCATCCCAGATGGTGCCATACTGGAACACTCCACCCTTATCACTATTCAGAACATCACACCTAACGCCAACAATCAAACCAGACAAAACAAACACAACACGGGATAGAACAAATGAACTTTGCATTTCCCCATAAAACACCCAATACACCCTAGATTGGAAAAATAACATTACTTAACCATACCAATCGTAAAACTGGAAACAGCCCTTACACAAACGACCATTTCCTGGAATCCGTCCAGCCAGTGCTCCAGATTTTGAAGTGGGAGCATTTATTTATTCCCTATTTTTTAAAGTTGGGAATAAATTTTTTTTATGGTAAGTCCAATTCCCAATGAGAGTATTTTATAAGTGAGTCAAAATATGGCTTAACTGGGAAACCTGTTTTTGTAATCATTTCTTTGCACCTACTTTTTCATACACATTACAAAAATTCATGTTTACTTATTCTGATAAGGCAGTAATAATATCAATTTATTCCTGTGGCACTGTGTGGACTGCTGGTACAAACATATCCATCCAGGGAGTTGTGTGAGTGAAAGCAGGGGCACATGGTCTTGTATGTTTCCCATTTTTTGTTGGGAGTATTTTTACTCCATGTTTACATTTTTTCGAGAGTATTTGCCTATATTTACGGGGTAAAAGTGGCCGGGGTTTATCTGTAGGGCTGCATCCGGCGTTCCCAGAGGAGGACGGCACTCCATACTAGAACCTACTATACCTATTACTATACAGAGCACCACACCATCACCAGACCGATCATGCACACTGCTCCCTTGCATTTACACATGAATTTGGTTCTAGGGTTGGCTGAATGTGTTGTCGAATATTATGTTTGTTATTCTGGCATGGCTGTGGGTACGGGTGCCATGTGTTGAGGTTATGCAGTGGTTGGTTAATGCGGATGCAAAGTCATGTAGATAATGTATGGAATTTTAAATATGGGTGTATTCCGCAGAGGTGGATCTGGGTGTGACAGATGGTATAAGAAGTTGTGTTTTTAAAGCATAAATCATGAATTATGGTGGATCGGTGGCTGTTGTTTTTGTTGTACCTCAAGGTGCCGGTGCAGTTCAGTATATAAACTGCACAGTTCCAGGTTATTGATTTATTTGTTGCTGCACTTCGTGGTTCCAGGTTTCATTGTTTTTGGCAAGGCAATTATAATTGGGGGGCCATAGTGTGAGGGGCAGTTGGGTGATGCCTGCAGTGTATGTGATATTTCTGCGAATGTGTGTGATGATTTGTGGTGTGGGGATGTGCAGAGGCAAGGCAGCACGGTGTTTAGCAGTCTGGTGATGGTGTGTTTTTTTTGTGTTTTCTTTTTTGTTTTTTTATTTTTATTTTGACATTTTTTGGGATTTTTTGGCTTCAGCGTTTTGGTTGTATATGTACGAAGGGAGAGGTATAGTATCTGCTTGCCAGCATGCTTGGATGCGTGAATGGAATGTTAGTGTGAATGTCAGTGCAGTATTGCGCAAGTGTTCCAAGGTATGACAATTGGAGACCGAGCTCGCTAGAGTGTGGATGGTCCAGTGGCCAGTGTTTGTATCTGTGCATACTATAACGACTAAACGACTTACGGCTGTATCTGGAACCCTACAGTCCCCTGCCTCCTTGCACTTATCCTGAGCCGCGCTGCCCTGGCTGCACTTACTCTGAGCATTGCTGCCCTGATTGCACTTCCTACTTCCCTCCACTTTGCGTCTCGCACTTGCACGATCTGAATGACACAAAGACTAGTAAGATTGTTTGTTTTGTCCTCCCTCTGTCCTCCCTCTTGTCTTGTCGCACCTAGAAACACTTATGTACAGGTGCGTTATTAATGAATTCTATCATAACTGTTGAATTGGATTAAATCTATTTACATACTACTTGTGGAATCTGCTGTGGTACATCTTGTGGGGACGGACCCCTAATTACCCCAAGCCAAACGGGCCCACCGCCTGAGTATCGAGAGCATGTTTTGTACGTAAAACAAGATTATTGTACAATCGTTTGGGGAGCAGTCAGATGGTAGCACAGGACAAAACTAACCCAAGTCTCAACTAACCACATCAGTTGATATATTTTTGCAACAGTTATAACAGACCCAGATGCTTAATCGCAACCCACCCCTCAAACATGATTGGACAAAACATATACAAATAAGTTCCATCTTTTTCCATTTCTCTCCTTCTCATTGGTCATCGACAATCTTTACTACCATGTTCAGATCATATTCAAAGTACACCTTTGCTGGGGATTGGTCCATGGTAGGTCGTGACATCATGACATAATAAAGCATTCACATAGAAACATAATTGATTACTAGCAACGACTGGCCTAAGGCCTTTTAACCTTAAGTGTGATTGCACATGGTCCGCATAGATATCTTACCGACGTGAGGAAAAGCTGAGCAAACGGGATCTCTTTGAACTACTGATTGCATCTAACCCGCCTTAGTTTACTTGCTCCACTTAATGAATTCTAATTTATCTGACTACCACTCCAGCACGTATGTCCCCTAGTTCCACCCTCAGAAAACAATTGACCATCAAACACCATGGCCCCGGCACCATCTTATCCCATCTTCAGTTTGAGTACTTCTATGGGATGAAGCAGTAGTGGCCCTAGTCCTGGTGGGTCAAGGTCACCATGGCATCTGATTTCAGTACCTGGGCAGAAAAACATTGTAGGAGCAATTGACAGGAACTGAAAAAAAATACAAAAATAGGTAACGGGATCTTCACAGCAAGGCTCAATCAAGATAGTACCCAAGAGAACAAAGACTCTAGCCATGAATCGTTGTTAATTCCTGCCTCGTTTTCCATGATCACCCTGAGTTTATGCAGGGCAGCAATAGTTTGTGTTAAAGTACCATTCTCTGTGTCGTTGGGAGGCACAAATGTGCAGCACATACTCCCAATTATCTGACATACTCTGCTCTCCATTGCTGTTAGGAGGTCAAGTATGTACCGGTTCTGCAAAGTCATTAGCCAGAAACTCTTCCCTAATGGCACTAAACACTGACTCAGATATGTTAACAAATAGAAGTTCATACCTGGTCACTCAGTCATTTGGCATTTACTGCTGCTTGGACGACTGGTGCCGGAGGAGAGGAAAAGAAGGTCTCGGTATGACTAACTTACTGATATTGACTGTCCAATAAGGCCTTTGATGGTGATGATGCTGAAAAATAATTGGACCGTCTACTGCGTAGCAATTGTTCCTGATTTTCGGTGAGCAAAGTAATTGGTTTGTCTATACAAACTGATGAAGGAGACGCAAAGGGGCAAATGAGCTTTGGGCACTGGACCGGCAAGGACCAGGTGCTCCTCGGGATAAAACAGAAATGAAGTGTAGAGGTGCACTCTTGTTGTTTGTGAAATAAGGTTTGTCAATGATTCAATAAAATTACCCTTTGTCCTATTGAAATTTAGGTGCTCCTGAGTAGGTCTCGGCTAAAAGACCATAACAAAGTAGAACAAGAGAAAAGGTCCACCACTAACTCAGTGGACGAACACAGGGCACACTTATGTCTGACAGACGTCAGTGAATGTTAGATCAATTTTAAAGCAAAAAGAATAATATTATTTTGTTTTATTTTAGTTGCTTTTCTTCAAGACAACTATCTCTACTAAATTTGACATTTCTAACCTAAAATGGTTAACATTTGACGCACACTTTGTATGAGTAAATACATTGTGCATAACATAAGCAAAGAAATTCAGCAATTTATAATCATTATGGGCAAACATAAAGATTTATGACATTAACATTATCTCAGTAAAAAACATGAGATTCAAATTCTCACAAAACAAATGTACGACGAGTTTCGGGACTAGCCCTCCTTCAGGTACAATTTTCAAGCTTTACTTTTCCTGTAGTTTAGAATAAAGATAAGAAAATATAGGGCTTATGTTGGATTTCGACAACAACCATTAAAGAATTCAAAAAATACACAACTGACCTGTGTTCATAGGGTGCCAATGATAACTGGACCAAATTAAGCGAGATCTAATGGCTGATAAGGTCTTCTAGATGTTAGTTTATGTATCTGACTGATACCTAGTAGAGAAATACATATTTACAAAAGCTAATCATGAGTCTATGTGCGTAAACCGCGAGTGGGACCAAGTCGCTCTACAAAAGCGCTGGGTCCCACTCCACGGTAATTTCATCTGATTTTTCAAAGACATAGCATTCGGCTCACCGTGTTCCTATGTGGTAGTTGATTCAGTATGGAGATTTCAGTGCAGAAGGCATCATTTAAAAATTTCGGCTACATCTCAATGATGGTATTGTCCACGTTTGCCTTCAGATATTATCCACAACACCGCTCTGTGAATGGTGACAGTGAATATTGATTACAATATTATCTCACCCGATCCTAGCTTGTATTAAGGCTACTTCGCCGTGCAGTTGTCACCGTTTAATATACGGCCAATTTACTTGTGTTTCTTGATATTCCACAGACGACTAGGAGTTAGAATCGTCTTTGTGGCGCATTCACGATGTAACAGTAGACGTTCCACTGTCTAATCACGCCCAGAGGGACCCCGTTTGTTCTTCCTTGTTACCGCACTCTTTCACGTAATTCTTTTGTATCCGGAGAGGACGCATGAGTGTTTTCACTGTCAATTGGAGTAACGTTGTTGGCTGGGCAACCGTGAGGGTTGTTGGGTAATTAAAACCTAACTGCAAACCCTGTCGATGCAGGGCGCCATTTTGGAGTGTCATGCCGCATAACGCAACTCAATGTGTTGTAGATGTTCGATTGCATTAATCTTAATAACAAGCACACTGAATTCAAGATTGTAAATTGCTGTAACCTAATACTCCAAACTGGTAAGATTACACTCACAATAGTTGTTCTACAGTTTCAAATGTATGGCATTAATTGATTTACAGATGACAGCTCATGTCCCAATCAACGTTCATTCCTTTTGGGTACATTGATTCTAATTTGTCAATCCAGTATAGTTCACGCCGTAACAGAGTTTTTGCCAGATTGCCACCTCTCCTTGGTAGAGTTACCTGCTCCAAAATTATGAATTTAATTTGGGCAATAGTGTGAGATTCTTTTAAGAAATGTTGTGCTACTGGTGAGCGTTCATTTTTGAGTCTGATATTGGACTTATGCTCAGACCACGAGTTTTTGCTTTTCTCGTCATCCCTAAGTAAAAAAATTCTGCAGGGACATTTAATGGCGTAGATGATGATCTTTGAGTCGCATGTGGTTGTCCTCGGGATAAGGACTGGCACATTGAGAGTAGAGAAGCTGCACACAACTTACCAGGCTGGAGACAACTGCCTGTATTCATTTGGTCCAGAAGTTGTCCAGAAGGGAAGCCGTACCTCCAGCCAGATCAGTGATACAAAGCATGCGTCGCAGTTCACATTTCTGCCCACAGGCCCTATGCCATCGCCCTTGAAACACGGAAAAAAATGTCTGTACCTTAACAGATTTTTCTGGCTCCTTAGCTATGTCAGATTTTTCAAGTAATTTCTCTATACACTTCCACATTTGTGATTTATTTGTGCCACCCCTTTTTCAGAGAATCCCCTCGTTCCTCTAGTTCTGCAACTCTTCACCCCTTGCTCCCATGGATTTTTCGAAAAAGTAGCCCCTACTATACTTAGTTGGGCTCTCTGGATACACAGTATATTTTCCTGTTCTTTATGATCGGCAACTGAACAGTCTTCATCGATAAGGATTGATGCTGTGACTGATTGCCCTTTAAACTGTCCTCGGACCCTGCATAAGGCTTGGTGAACCAGGTATATCTGCTGCTTCTACCTCGCTCGGGATAAACACCCTAGGGACACCAGAAGCATGGGAGATGAGAGAGCGGATGTAGAAAGTGGCAATATCTTACTGATCTCCCGCTCCCAACTTTCCTCATGTGGCCATAACATATGTTATCTACTGCAAAACTATGTGCATTTGTTAGGATCTAGTTCATCATTCAAAAAATCAATTTTAAAATTTCTTTCTGCTATGGATATTATTTCTTCGAATTCCACAAAACTAGATACATAACCTTCTGTAATTACACTGGTTGCAATCTTCAGGCATGATGACAAGAGAACCGTAAAACCCTGGAAACATTAATTGTCACCCTATTTACAAATGTAAACATTTCTTTTCCTAAACAAAAATATAAAAATGTGGGTTCTTTATTCGCACCCTCCCTTTGCACTCGACTGAATGGCAGGTTCTAAGGGCATACTTAACTTTGTGCCTGCTACTTTGCCGGTGGAGGGGTGCCAGAATCCCTTTGAGTATCACTGATATGGATCCAATTTGTGTTGCCCTGCACCTTCAGAGCAGTCGGCGTTGCATAGATCACGTGATGAAGTCCATGGAAATGCTGTTCGTTCCAGTGACGCACAAAGATGCAGTCTTACGGGAGCAGCTGTGTCTAGCGTTGATCGCCGTTCTGTTTGAGGTTTTCTCCTGTAGTCTGTTGGTGAGAAGACGCAACCTGTGAAGTTATCTTAACACTTTTTGTTAAAGCCCTAAGGTACTCCCTAAACTCCTCTCCTAGCACCTCTGGGTTCTTGTGTGTATTTGATGCCGTGCGTGCAGGTGAGAGAGGTGTATGTAACCTAAGCTCGGTCACAATGTTGTGGGGGCTTAAATTATGGTTTTTTCCAGGCTGATTTCTCAAATGGAATAGTGCAAGAGGAAGGCAGTAGTACACTTTTTGCTAAACAGGTGTTAAAGACTCCATTGAGCCTCTCCAGAATCCCGTTGGCCTCCGGGTGATAAACTGAGCATAACCTGTGGTTGATTCCCAAAAGTGAAGTAATTTGTTACACTCACCTGGTATCCACAGGGACGCCACCCAGCCGGGTTACTCCCTGGTACGCTTCTCAGCTTAGCCCTGATGTGTCTGTGGGGAAGGTTCTGCCTGAAAATACAGGAGGACTGTGTTCAAGACTGACAGACTGGGATAAGTATCCTCCCTCCACCCCCGTATGATTTCAGTCCCTCTGGCGCCCTCTCCTCACCTTGTGGTGGAATTAGGCGTGCTGTCCATCCTGCCTTCTTTGCAGGGGTGCGTTGTCTTTCATGGGCGAGTGCGGTCCAGTTACTTCACTGACGCCGACCCATTTGATATTGTTCAGGTAGGTCTTATTGCTGTTCTTTAGTTTTGTTGCTATCCTGCATGCTTTTCTTTGTTTAAAATGTCTCTTTTTTTTTTTTTTCTCCCTTAGGTTTGCAGAGCTTCAGCGCGGCGAGCTGGCTTGGTTGAGCCCGCTGGTAAATGATGGTGCATTAAGAGCGTTATGATGCGGTAAGTAAGTGCTATGCGCAACGCTGCAAAGTCTTCCCTTTGCTAACCTGTTTTTTCCTTCCTTGTAGGTTGCGGTGTTCTTCAGCACGAGTGGAATGTCCGGAGTGGTGCCAGCCGAGAGGTGACCAGCCACGTAAGCCTTTTGAGCAGTTCGTAATTTGTAAATGTCTCTACTGCTTTCTTTAATGTTGTCTCTATCTTCCTCTTTCAGGTCGTTCTGTCCGGGAGGCGTGCAGATTCGAGGAAGCTGTTCTCAGTAGCTGCGAGTATTTAAAGATGAAGACTGCAGGTAAGAGGCTGCTGCTAAAGATGTTCCTTTTGTCTCCTTGCAGGTTCTGCTTCTCTGAGGTTCGAGGGAATAGCTGGACATGGTGAGCATCACGTTGCAAGCTGCAAAGTAATGCGAAGCGTGTTGTCTTGCTCGGGTGTGGTTTAAGCCCCAATCAAAGAGTCCAGGTAAAGTAGTCCCTAGGCTACCACACTCAAAACACTACACCACATAATTTGGTTCTTAGGAACCAAGCTATGTGGATGCCTCCATGTTGGCTGAAAATACAATAAAGTAGTTCCCGAGCACATTGTTTTTCATGGTGTATGAGCCTGGCACCATAGACGCCAGGACTTGCCCCATGAGGGCTTTTGAAGAGGATGCCAGGCTCTAGAGGCCCGAGTCCTGACTCCATCTGACCAATGGGTTTGCCAGAGGGGGTTTTGGGCGAGGGTCCTCACATAATTTCTGTGAACAAGGCATACAAAAAGTGGGTCCCATTGTCGGATTTTAGGACCTCACAAATTCCCCAGCATGGAAATGCCTCTCACCAAAAATAATGCTGCTGATTGGCATCGGAATGTACGCATAGACCTTAAGCCACCGGGAGAATGGACAAGCAACAACAATCACATATCTACAGTTATTGCACCTCATGATCATAACCACAAAGTCTATATGGCACTTCCTGAATGGCCCAGAAGCCCTAGAAAAGCTCTCCTTACTGACCTCATGGTATTATTAGGCTTGAATTCCTTGCACACTACACAGTCCCCTATGAATCTACATGCCTGTTCCTGTAGGTTTGGTATGAACAATTCCTCCTGGAGCTCTGCTGCGATTTGTCACTGAGAAGTATGTAACGGGTAATGCAGTTGCTCTAGAGCCAAAAGAAGCAGCTCTACGGGCATTACCACCATCCACAGCAAATTCGTGGGTGAGAGGACACATCCTCTTTTCTTCCAGACTTCCTGTTTTTCTCTAGGGTCTTTCTTTCATCTTTGATTTTGAAGCACCAGGACTGCTGTGTACAGGGCTGGCAACTGTACCTGTTCGGACATGTTTCCATTTTCTGGGAATCTGTAAATGGTAAATGAGATTCTTCTTTCGCTGCCTCGTCTGTGGCATCATTCCCAAGAGCTATTGGAATAGTGCGGTTATTATGTGCAGCACGATTAACCAAACCTATCTCTGTGGACAAAGTTAAGACTTCAGTTAGTCAGGATAGCAGTGCAGTATGCTGGACAGCTGACCCGTCAGACCTCCTAAACAATCTTGTCTGCCAACTTGATAACACAGAATGTACGGTTGAGGTGACGTACGCGGAATTAGAAAACATAATGACTACTTTCACCTTGCTCATTTCTAACACCTTTTTATAAGTGCCACTAGTTCTGCTGCTTGCACAGGGTAATGCGAAGGCAACCGTTTCCACAATCTGACCCGGTATTCCTCATCCACAAGGCTCGCACCACCTGTACCCGGATGCCTTTCACTCGTGTCCTGGTTGATGGTTGAAGACGCACATCATCAATAAGTACCTCACCTCCTTCCAGGACACCCTCTTTCACATTCATCCTCTCTTCCTCTTATCTCTCGTACATGGTACAATCATGAACCATGTCCGCCGGTTGCACTATTTCGGCTACAAATGTTGCAGGATTGACTAGGTGACACCGCAAGGATGTATTGATGCATTTGATAACATGGCCCAATACCCTGAAACTCTTTCAGTCGTTAAAGTTGACTTTGCCTTTTCTAAAATCGCAAGGACTGCATGCTCCATGTACAATGTCACTGTGCAACACTTGTGTACAGGCGTGTCTATAAATGCCACATCATATCAACCCATAGTAATGTCTGAAGAACTTTTGAATCGCAAAAGCCGTTGCTGCTAAAGCTTGCTCACAAGGGAACTGTACCTGTATCAAAACTCTGGGTCTAGGAATCTGCTGTAGTACGCTAAACGTTTGTGGCCTAGCAATGTTTGCTGGGTCACGACCACTGTCATCACCTGCCCATTTGAATGAGAAAACAAATAGAATGTTTTCATGTCATTCGGGGTTGCCATGGAGCATTACTGATCCCGCCTTGAGTTCTTGAAAGCAAATTGCCATTTCTTCAGACCACTTTATCAGACCTTTCATCTTCTGTGCTTCCTTAAACCCTTGCAGTAAGGGCCTCGCATAACTAGAGTAATCCCAGAGCCACAATCTGCAATAGTTACAGAGGCCAAAAACCTGGTGCATTTGTTTCACTGTGACGGCCTCAGGTGTATTCTGAACTGCAGTGGCTCTCTCTGGCATTACCTTCCTTCCTGCAGGTGATTTTACTTGCCCCAAATGTACTACCTTTGTCTGGCAGTACTGCTATTTTTCTTTGTCTACTTTGTACTCCTGCTCCGTGTACAGAATCAGCTGCGATATTGAGTTATCTTGACACTACGCCTCTGAAGTACCACAGACTAATAGAGAGTCCACCTACTGAATTATGGTACTGGACACATGTAAATTCCCCAAATACATTTGAACCACCGCATTAAAGACACTCTGAGATTTGCAGTACACCTGGGGAAAACTTGTCTGCTCAAATCTCTGACCACGATAAGTAAACGCCGTGAGGTACTGAGAATCTGGATGTAAGGGAACAGAGACATCTGTGACGTGGGTCGACACAGTAGGGATGTTACAGAAAATGGTTGCAGGATTCTGTACCACTGGAAATTCCGCCTCAGCAATATTATAGAGGGTTCGCAAATTCTGGACCATCCTCCAACTGGACCCCTTCGCTTTCTTCACATGTTAGATGGTCGTATTGCATGGGGCCACAGAAGGTTGTATTATGCCTTGCTTCAACAGCGCCATAATGGTCTTGTAAATCCCTTTTGTCCGCCTCCCTAGAAATGGGGTACTGCTTAATCCGTGGTAATACTGCACCGGGTTTCATTTGAATCTTCAGTTTTCCAAACATGACCGGAGATAGCACAGGGGCAACGTGCTGGTATTGGAAGCAAGACCCAGCAGAGCCAACACAGGTTTGAATCCCCGCTTAGAAACGGAACTCGGGTATGGTATTAGGCATGTTATAAAAACGAATTAAATGAACATTATAAAGCAGCCCCGCATCATTGAGGATTGCTGGTTCACAAATGGACCAGACCTTTCCCAAATGCTCCTTCCAGTATGGCGATTTGTATTTTTTAATGATGAGCATGGTCTGTGGTACTTCCTTTTTCTCTATCACTATCTGGCAAGGCACCCCAATTTCAATGACCATCTCTCCTATGTCTTCGGTATCTTCAAATAATTGCTTGTCAGAAACATCCCTTGGCGATAAGGTCGGAGTGAATCATAACAATGGTGCCTGGTGTTACTTCCTGCGGCACAATAGGCAGAAATAAAAATTCCTTCGGTACCTGCCAAGTCTGTTCTGTTTTCTGATTCCCTCTGGACCTAACTAAGCAAAACCATCACCCCCATAAAGAAACAATGTTGAATGAACCGGGACCAACAACACCAGTTGCGCTGTTGCCACAATAGGCATGCAAACACACTGCTTCTCTTACCGATACAAACCTGGAGTCAAGCATTCTATAGCTTCCTCTGTGAAAGCAATCAACATCTGTAACTTGCTCAGGCGGTCTCTTCCCAAAAGATTTGCTGGGGTGTCTGTACAATACAAGGGGGCAGATACATTTTAAGTACCTACCTAAATACAGAGCTCTTCAGTGTAAGGAACCAACAGGATAGCCTCAAGAATCTCTGTGTGTCCATTGTTTTGCCTGACAAGTGGAACTCGCCTTCCTTAATGCAAGGTTTTGTTACCCCTGTGTCGGCCATGAATGATAACATTTGTTCTTTTACCTGCACACCTATCCAGGGTTTCTCTTCTGGATTAGTGGTAACAAACAGGACTGGACACATCAGAGTCCCCTGTGGGCTGTCCTACTCCTGGTACATATTAGCACAGAGGAGCAAAAAAGGACTCCCTCTAAAAATACTTGCTCCAGTGTAGTGAGTAACCTTCCTTGGGGTAAAGGATTCTTCTCCCATGTCTGCACTGATACTTGTGCTGTCATGGTTGGTGAGATACCATAGGTTTCTGCAGCTCCAGTTGTTGGGTTCAGCTCAACCCGTGCTTGCTGCGATTGCACAGCATGGGGCATATGGCAGGGTCGCGGATTGCATCTGCTGAGCTCCCAAGTTAAAATACTGTGGCCGGTCACGACTCTCTTGTGTGACGTGTCCCAACCTTTCACAAAAGCAAAACTAAATCCCATAGAACCCTCCCATCATTATTTACTATTGGCCCATTAAACCAAGGACCGATTGCTCCGAACCCACCAAATGACCCACTTCCTCACAGAAATCCTCACCTGCCCCTTGGAAACCCTCTAATTTGCCTTGCCCCGGGTGCATACCCATCTGCCACCCCTGTGTCATACCTGATTCACCCTGTCCCTGTTGTTCCAATTGTCCCTGCTGTCCCTCCATTGAATTAAAAAATACTGCCCCTTCCAAACAAATCACCAATTTATTCACCACAAGCTTAGCCTCTGCTTCTTGTTCTTGCCTCCTTTTACAAAAATGCACAATATGCGCTCAAATCTCCTTCCACCTCCTAGCCTCCATTCCTACCACCATATCTAAATCATGCTGGACTGCCTTAGGGAGAGCCTTCTTTAACATGTGGTAAAAAAATAGCCACTCTTTGGTCCCACACTTCTCCTGAATCAACTGGATGTGTGCGGCAGGATCATCCTCCAATTTCATTGTTTCCATTAAAATCAAATGCTTATCTGGTGTATTCGCATACATGGCGTATTGCAGGGCCCCCTAAACCTGCCCCATATAATTATTAAAAGCTGCTCCGTCATGGGTATTTGTAGCTAACTGAATCCCGAAGACCCCACTCTTTTCCAAAGCTCATCTGATCGCTTCTCTATCCGAGCCACAAATAGGCTTTTCTTATCCCCTATTGCCAACATGAAACTGGCAGTATGTTTCTCCAATGCATAAATCCACTTCCCTGCCCCTGCACTGAGCAAAGGGAGTGTCTTCATCAATTTGTTTGCGGTCCATGTGTGACCACGGGACCCTGGCACATTCTATGACTCCATGGTGTGCTTTCTATTGCTGCTACTGGAGCGTGAAGTAGGGTGACAACGCCCTGCTCAGTATTCCAGTCCTCTTCCTAGACATCTCCTCTTCCTCTTCATATTACCACATCCCCTGACTCTTCTACAGGCATGGAAGCATACTCGGCACTACCATAGGGTGCCACCTCTTTTTCCCTGCTCATCCCCTGTGCCTGTGGCAGCATCCCTGTTCTCCATATCCCCATTAACCTATTTATCCAACCTAACAAGAACCTCCCCGTGCCTCCACTTTCCTTCTTCTGCATCCCTTATCTGTCTTCTCCCTTCTTCGCACTCATCTCTTTTCCGCCGTAGAAAAACTACCTCTTCCTCTGCGCTTCTGTCATTTATTCCTGCTCTTGCGTCTCCATCACTCTTCGTAGCCTATACTCTATCCTTGCAGGAAAAGGCCTGATACCTCTTGTTCTTGACCCTTCATCCATGCTTCTAGCTGCCGGCCTCACTCTCTCGTTCCTCCACCCTTATTCTATTTGCTAAACTAGCACTCGGGGAGTTATCCCCTTTCCGCTTTCCTTTCTCAGTTCTGTAGCCCTAACCCATTGAAGGAGTTACCCTTCCACTTTTGTCGCTATCCCGCTTCATAGGCATCGCAGCTGATGGAGGCATCACCTGTGTCCATCTTGCAACCACTGGAGTAGTTGCTGGAGAAAGTGGAAGTTCAAACTTGGGGTCTGTATACCCCCTCTGCGGGCGATAAAGGACAGCACCCACATGGGGGTGGTGCAGAAGGAATTCCTGCACCCTCCTTTTTCGGCACCTCTTCCTCTATTTTAACACTACAGCCATTCCCACCTTTCTCGTACATCCTCCATAATTCCAAGATATTCAACCCCCGTATCATAGGTCCCCTCGATAGGCCAAGAATTGAAAATCTTTCCCTTAGTTTCCTGCAGCCATTTCCTATGTTACTTAAGAATTTTTCGCCTCACAGCCAGGAAGTACCTGACACAAATAATTCAACAGAGTCTCCATATGCCTCACCAATTTATCCAAAATCATGTCACAAAAACAATACCAAGCTGAACCTGCGACACAAATAGTTTCACCCAAAGAATCCCTCTTTTTACCCTTATCCAATTGCTTAGTTGTTCCCCCACATTCACTCACCATACTCGTTTATACCGCAATTACCTCGCTCAGCTACTCGCTTTACTACACAAAAGACTGCATCTTATAAAAAAAAAACTCACAGGCCAACATCTCCGAGATATCTCCACCACTGGAGCAAAGGAGGAGCGCAATGCTTTTTACTGCAGCACAGCTGCTCTGGCATCATCTTTTACTAATACGACCTGCCTATACTACAAAACTGTTGTTCCCTGTCACTACTTCGACTAACCAAGAAAATAGAGGCAAGGACTGAACAAACTGGATCTCTTGGAACTACTGATTGCTATGTCATCCGCCCTACTTTACTGGCTCCACTTAAATCATTGTAATATGTGACTTCCACTTCAGCACGAATGTCCTCCTAGTTCCCTGTAAAAACAATTGACCACCGGGCACCATCTTATCCCATTTTCTTTTTTTTTTTTTTTATAAATTTGTTTATTTATCAATCGACATACAGGAGAGATTATACAAGGACATTACATATAGTATCTCAGGTCATGTAACCCAGAGTCCCCGTCACCCACCCCGTACGTTCCCCGGCAAGCAGAGTTCTCGGCCTTAGTCAGACTGGCTCGGCGGCACTGGTGGGTCCTCCATAGCGTGAAGGGCCCTTGCGATCAGGGGCGGTTTGTGGGTCAGGGACGGATAATTCCGGTCATAGTCCTAGCACTGGTTCCCAGATATCCCGAAAACGTTGAAGCCGTCCTGCCCTGGCTGCCGTGACTTTCTCAGCTATTAAAATATCCCAAAGTTTGACCCAGCAAAGGGCCATCAAGGGTCCGTCCACGGACTTCCAGGTGCGGGCCACCGTGATCTTAGCCGCTAATAGGAACTGGTATATAGGGGCCGCTCTTCTCCCCGACCGAGGGTATGAGCCTGACAATGGAATCCCTAAAAGGACCTGTTCGGGCGTGAGTGGAATGATCGCCTGGGTGACGTCTTTAATGGTGGCTAGACAGAGAGACCAAAACTCCTGCACCCGGGGGCAGGTCCACCACATGTGGAAGTAGGATCCTGGGAGGCCGCAAAGTCGCCAACAGAGAGGGTTTAGTGCTGGTTGGAAGTGATGGAGTAGAAGGGGGTAGTTCCAGCGCAGGAGTAGTTTATGGGCACACTCCCTGTTGGTGATACAGCGGGAAGACGTCCGCGTTCTTGTCCAAATGTCTACCCATGTATGGTCCTCAATGGCGTGTCCGAGGTCCGTTTTCCATTGGGACATGTAGGAAGGCCTGGACCGGAGGGGGTCCTCCTGTAGCAGCCTATACAGGGTCGATATTTTCCCCCGGGCCGGTAGGTCGCTCACCGTCAGTTCCAGTGAGGTAAGGGGTCTTGTGGCCACCGCTCGGGTCTGTGGGTGAGAGCACCAGTGTCTGAGCTGAGCGTAGGAGTATCTGTCCGTTTCCGCTAACTGAAAAGTAATCTTGCAGCGTTCAAAGGTTAGGGGGGAGTCCCCTTCAAAAGGTTGTCCTAAAGTGGCGAGGCCCCCTGCGACCCAGTTTCTGAAGTTTTGGGGACGGGCCCGGGGGAGAAATCTGGATTGGGGAGAGCGCACTCAAGTCTCCTGGGACGCCCCGGTGTCTGCGAGCCCACTCCCAGGCCCTAATTGTTTGTTTTGTAGCTGTGAGAGTGCCCGGCCAGCTGCGGCGTAAAGCTGTGGGTAAGAACGGGAGGAAGCGAAGGGGAAGAGAGGCAGGATTGTTTGATTTCCACCCATTTCGGTCGACCCGTAGCCAGTCCCCATGCCTGGAGGTGGGCCAGCTGTGCCGCCATATGGTATTTGCGGAGGTCGGGGACCCCCAGGCCTCCCAATCTCGTGCTGGCCATCATTGTCCTCCGCGGGATGTGTGGTTTCTTCCCCTTCCAGATAAAGTCCACCATCTTCCTTTGGAGCCGCTGCAAGAGGGGAAGCGGAATGGTGATCGGGAGGGCGGCACAGGCATAGAGGAAGCGCGGGAGTAAGTTCATTTTGCACGCCGTGATCCAGCCTAGGAGGGAGATCTCTTGGGGTTGCCAGCGGGTTATATCCTTTTCTAGTTCCTCGAAGAGTGGCGGGAAGTTAGCTCGGTAAACTTCCGTTGGGCGTGCAGGGATATGAACCCCCAAGTAGGGGATCGATTTGATGCTGCATTGAAATGGACCTCTCTTCACCAGGGCCTCCCGTTCAGCTGGCGTCATGCCCACTCCCAGCGCCGCCGACTTTTGATAGTTAATCACGAATCCCGAGACCATCCCAAAGTTGTGGATTTCAGTTAAGGCCTCGCTCATGGATCTCTCAATGTTTGTGATGGTAAGCAAAACATCATCCGCGTAGAGGGCCACTTTATGTTGCGCAGAGCCGGTGCACAGGCCACTGATTCGGGGGTTCTTATGGACTCGTTGAGCCAGCGGCTCCATGGCCAAAGCGAAAAGCAGAGTGGATAGGGGACATCCCTGCCTCGTTCCGCACGTGAGGGAGATTGGGTCCGACAAGCGGCCGTTGACTCTCAGCCTCGTACTGGGGGACTGGTAATTCGCCAGGATCATCTTCTGAAAGGTCGGACCGAAGCCAAAGGCCCCCAGAGTGAGGCGCAGATAAGACCAGTCCACCTTGTCGAACGCTTTAGTTGCGTCCAATGCCAATAGGGCTAGCTGTTGGGAATCCCGAGTGGCGATTTCAATGAGATCCAGGGCCCTGCGGATGTTGTCTTTCGTCGACCTGTGGTTTATAAAGCCTGTTTGATCCGGGTCTATGATATTGGGGAGGATAGGTGCCAGACGGTTGGCCAAGACTTTAGAGTATATGTTGGCGTCCAAATTTAGCAACGCAATGGGTCTATATGAGCCAATATCGTGAGGGTCTTTCCCGGGCTTGGGGATAAGGACTGTAATAGATTCTTGCATCGTTGGGGTGACGGTGCCAGTGGCCACAAATGAGTTGAAGAGGCGGGCCAGGGGGGCCGCTAGTTGGGGCCGGAAGATTTTGTATAAGCGAGTGGAAAATCCATCCGGGCCCGGGGCTCTGGGTTTTAAGCTCTTAATGGCCGCCTCCACCTCCTCGATTGTAATCGGGGCTTCCAGGTCTTCCCTGGCCGTCTGGGTCAGGTGTGGTAGGGTCGCGTCTTGGATGTATGAGTGCTGCTTAATTGGATCTCTTGGGGCTGCCGTCATTATTTCCAGGTGGTGGGCTGTTACCAAGCGTATTTTCTCATGGTCAGCGTAGTGGATCACCCCCTGCGGATCACGGAGGCCTACGATAGTATTTCTGCTCTTCGCCTTTGCCAGTTTGCTAACCAGGATCTTGTTGGCCTTGTTGTGAGCGTAGTACCATTGCTTAGACTTGGTTAGCAGATTCGCCGTAGCCTCAGCGTAGTGGGCTTCCAGCTGTTTCCTGGCCATTTGCAGTATCCTGTAGGATTTAGGGGCCCAGCCCTTCCTTTTATGTTTAGCCTCAGCCTCTCGGACTGCTGCTTCCAAAGCGTTGCGCGACTCCCTCTTGTTAGGCCTTTTTTGAATGAGAGGCAGTTTTCAGTGCAGCGGATATGCAGGGTAAGCGTGTTCCAGATGGTGGGCGCTAGGATAGAGAACCCCGAACAGCCAACTCTCGTGGAGTAGTGCAGTGAAATAGCCTGGAGGAGAGCCGAGCCCAATCAGAGGTTTCTGGGGGGCTGGTAGTGGATGATTTTGTTCTGAAGGAACTCTGGTCACATATTATGGAGGGCTCGGTGTGTGATGCACATGGCTTTGAAGGTTGCTCTTAGGCCAACTGTTAGGCAGAATCACATGCAGTACCATTTGGGACCACTACATGCAATTAAGACTACAAGTGTAAGCACAAGTTAAACAAAGGACTAATTAATACAGTGATTCAAACAAACCCTTACTCAAGGTTTCTTGGTAAAAGAATATACATTTATTTACTCAGTTAGAAAACATAACACTAGTATAAGCAACTCAATATCACGCACTAATAAACCACAAAAATACAACCGGTAAGTAAATGAACCAGTTTAGCTCCCCTGAAGTGGGAGCAAAATGGCACTTCAGATACTTATTAAAGGGGTAAAAAGACAAAGGTTATAAGAATAGACAGGCCAAATACATTCATAGGCATGGCAAAGGGTTTCAGTTAACTACAACCAGCAATTCTTCTCCTAGGCCTAGGCCAAAATCAATGGTTCAGAGTCTTAGTATAGGATAGCACAGTTCTCATAAATAACGGTTAAGTCTTTGCCGCAGAGTTTAGAAGAATTTGGCTAGGCGAAAAGTTTGACGAATGTTTAGGGAAGGAGAAGCCTTCGTAGTTGAGGAAAGTTTCGCGCACTTTCTCAATGGCCAAAAAGATTTCTGGACTGTGTTTGCACAGTACCTTGTTAATGAAGAAGAGCTGTAGCTGAGGCAGATGTACCTGGCAGTTCGAGATCTCGCTGTTCCTGAGCTTCAGTTGTGGGTACAAGAAGGAGGATGTCGGGAGGTTCCTGCACTGCCCAGGGATGAGGCCAAAAGCTTTAGCAAGACGTAGGTTTAAGGTGTGAGTGCCTTAGTCCATGAGCTGGTTTCCTTACCTCTGGCTATCCGGTTTTCAACAGCACTCTGAAGAAAATTCGACCAGATGGGGACGGTGTCCTGGTGGCTTGCGAGTTGGTTGTTCCCACCAAACTCAAGTGAAGAAGTTAACCTGGAGGGCTTTGCTCTCAATGGAGTTTCAGGCAATTCGGACCCGTACTTGTCGTCCAGGAGTTGCAGCTGTCCTCTTCCTTCAGCTCGTCTTCGGTTCTTTCGTTCCAGTGGTCGACTCTGCTTTCCAAGTCCCAGAGACCTGGTTTTAAACAGTTTTCCCCCCATTCTTGCCAGACAGTCAGCCAGCCAATCACGCCAGAGTGCATTCAGGTCTCCTAGGAGACTAAGCACAGGGAGTTTCGGGCACCTCCCTCACATCCTGTCCACCCCAGGCACTCTGGCGCCAGTAGAGGGCTTCAGCCAAAGGCCAACGATCAAAAGGACCAAACCCGGTTTGGCGCGCAGAGACAAACGCAAGAAGGGCTTTTCCTAAAAGAAATGATGAAAAAAGATGACCGGAGTCTGTTTTTACAGCTCGGTCTTGGGCGCCATATTGAAAAACATGGCTGACCCGATTTTTTTAGCTACCGTTGTTAGCGGTGGGGAAAAATCACGGTAGTTGATTTGACTGTTACATGAGTGTTTTGCCTCAGGGGAAGCTAGGCAACCCCTCCAGCACTCTATGGGAAGATAGTGTGTGCTTGGTCAGTAAATGTAAAGAAATTAGTAAAGTCAATTTAACTTTACATGCTCTGGGAGACAGTAGTCAGTCCCAGATAAGGTATTTAAACATTGGGAAGTATGAAAGACATCCCTGTTTCACTGCACTGAAGGTGCTGTGTGACACACAGAAAAAGATGATGCCACTGGAGTTGTTTTAAAATTCCATAACCAAAGAACACAAAAGTAAAACGCACATCAAAATACATGGAGTGGGGAAAAAAGGCTCACACTCTTCCCAGGTAGAAAAACAAAATCCTAGAAATCCAGCGAAGTTGCTGGGGGGTCTTAAAAGGTAAGGGAAATTAGCCCATTTTGAGAATTCTCCCTAACTCTAACTGGGAGCCAACGCAAAATTCTGAGTGCAGGGTGATGTGTTCTCTGGGCGAGATGGCAAGGAGCAGTCTGGCTGCTGTGTTTTGGATGCGTTCAATTTTCCCGGACTGGTGTGCAGGGACACCGAGAGAGAGATTTGGCGTAGTCCAGGCGGGAGATGACAATGGCCAGTATTGCAGAGACTCTTTGTGGTTACGAGAGGTAAGGAAAGATTTGTTTCGGGATGCATAGGTGGAAGTGGCAGGTTCTGGATATAGAGTTGATGTGCTTGGAGAGTGATAGGTCTGCGTCCATGGTGCATCCAAGATTTTTGACGAAGATGGAGGTGGCAGGTTGGGCTCCAAGGGCTGCCGGCCACAGTAAAGTTTGGGGGCTAAGAGCAGTTTTGCCACTTATTCGGATCTCTGATTTGCTTTGTTGAGGATTAGGTGGTTGTTAGTCATCCAATGTCTGATGTGCGAGAGATGAGGGGCAAGGTTGGGAGGTGGGGAGGCTTGAATCTTGGGGATTTTTAGAATGATCTGTATCGTCTGCGTAGTTCTAGCAGGTAAGGTTGTGTGAGCGAATGAGAGCTGGCAGTGGGCTAGGTAGAGAATGAAAAGGAGCAGTGAAAGAGAAGTTCCTTGTGGCACCCCCTTTGTGACTGGGCAGGGGCGGACGAGAAAGGTGGAAGGAGAACTATTTGTGAGCGATTAGAAATAAAAGAGTTGATCCAATTAAGGGTAGAGTCTTTGATGCGTAGAGTGAGGAGCCTGTTCCTCACTATTGTGTGGTTGATTGTATCAAAGGCCATGGATGGATCCAGGAGGATGAGTGCGGCACACCTTTATGAGTCAGCAGTTCTTTTTTGGTCGTCCCAGATGGAGAACAGAAAATTCCATTCCACAGAGGGGGCGGAACTCCAATTGGGCTGGGTTGAGGAGATTATTGGCTTCTGTGAAAAGGCTGAGTTGCTTATATGCTGCGTGGTCAATTAGTTTGGCAATGAAGCGGGTATTGTAGATTGGGCGATAGCTTGATGGAGAGAGAGGGTCTAGGCTGAGTTTTTTGAGAAGAGATTTTACATGAGGTTTTGGAGGCCTTTGGGAAAGTGCCTGATGAGAGAGGGAGAGTTATTTACAATGAGGCGTGCTACGCTGCCATTACAGATGTAGGTAAGGATCTTTTTTAGTAGGGGTGGTGGGCAAGGGTCGCCAGGTGAGCCAGAGGGTTGGCTGAGTGCTTGTAGGTTGCTGAAATCGGCCTGGGAAAGAGGGTTAAAGGAGTGAAAGTAGGATGGGAGGGCGAGTAAGGGTTTGGGTTTGTGGAGGGTTCAGATGTCGATGACGGGATCAGTGCTAGTTTTGTGGTTATGGTGCATAATGGGTCCTCTAAGAGCAAGTAATCTAAAATTTAACAGCAGTAATCCAAAAATGAGCATACACCCGGCAAGAAGTAACGCTGCTTATTACAGCTGAGCAGCCACAAATCAAACAGCTCAGTGAAACGGAACTGAATGATGAGAGCTGACAAAACCGCCCACTGCGGTCAGATCGTTTATACAGCAAATACAGTTTGGATGGTTGGCAACAGTTTCACTTAATGTTTTGAGCTATTGCTTGTCCCACAAAGCTGACAGGTTGCGTCACGTCAGTCCCATTTAGCTAGACATACTTGAACTTGGTGAAACGTGACATTTCCCTTGGAGGACCCCATTTGGAACAAGGGGGAAATGCTGTTATGAGAGAAGGCCCCTTTCCATACCTTGTGACTGGGAGACCCTATCATCAGGACACTGTATTTGAAATTGACCACCATGCTGACGCATGCTATTTGAGTTTGTATAAAATGGTTTATAAAAAACCTTGCAAACATACTTAGTATCTGAGTCTCATTCTGGGAACACAGTGACAAGTTGTCATCTTACTGGCCTATCACACCAACCTGTTGTGCTGAGAATTGGCAAAGCACACACCTTCAGCAAATTTTTCCTGCAAGTAGTCCAGAGCCCTTATTTTCGGTAGGCATTTGCAAGAGATAAAGCACAGGAACACTAAGCTTTCAAGACACCTCCTAGAAACTCACGATTACTTTGTCCCCTCCTCCCACTTCTTGAAAACTCAAAGCGCAACATAGACATCCTACAGTTTTGAATGGCATTGCTCCAACGGTCTGAGAAACTTCATTCCTTGCCATCACCTACTAAAGAGGGTAGGAAATTTGGCAACTACTTTAGGACATCAAATAGGTTCTCGGTACCCCACCACTCGGCAAATACCAGCGATCGGGGATGGGTAAGCCCACTTTGTACCCCAATGGGAGATTACAGAGAGTATCACAACTGACTACGCCATGATGACCAAACGCACTTCATGCATTAGCTGATGAGAACCACCTGACGGATCCATGAAAGTAAGGTTGGAAAATCTGAACAAAGTTCCAGCACAATCACCACATAGCGTTAGCGTGAAGCGCTGTGGAGTAAAGCCCGGTTGTTGCAATGAGTTCTGCAATCTCTGTGACACAGTAGGCCCTGCAGCTGACGGCTTCAAATTTGCTTGGAGCTCGTAAAGCATGGTGAGCATGAAGCACAGTGAGTGTGAAGCAGTGTCAAGTACAGCACAGTTGTTGCAGTGAGGACCACATTTTCTGTGACGCAGCAAGCCCTGCAGCAGACACCTGTCAAGATTTATGCCCCTGACCCCCTCAAGCACAACAGCCCCCCGGCAACAGTGGGGCTACAGCTCTCAAAAGTGGCCCAAGTGCCTTCAAACACCTCAAAAAGAACACTTGCAGTCAGTCCTGGAGCCACTGGTGCCAGGCTCATTATCAAGAATAGGACAAGCACCAGTCATGGGTCTTAACCCAACATTGAGGCCTAGAACTGAACTATGCAGACCAGTGTTTTGGGTGTGGTTAGGGCCTTCAGGTGTGGCTGGCTATAAAAGCCACGCCCAAGCTGGACCACACGCTTCGCGTTAATCTGCACTCCTGCAGCGTAATGCTCACCGTACCTGCTTATCTTCGGTCCGTTCCTGAAGCCCTCGATCTTGATGCCATCACCGACCTTGAAGAAACAAGAACAGCATTACTAACACTTAACTGGGTAAGCGGTGGATCCTGAAACCACTCCAGTGCTTTGCTCGCTCGCCACTCCGGAACATCAACGCAACCTAGAAATCCAAGAACAGCGCTGTGCTCCGCGCATCAACACTTACCTGTAATCTTCGCGCCCGGCGCTGCATACTCATCTTCATCCGGCTTCTCGTCAAGAACTAACCGCAGCTATACTTGCGGAGACAAAAGACATTATTAGAGAAATTGTAAAGCCGGAAAAGGCAACATCGAAAAGAAGAACAAAACGGAGAGAGGAGAAAGGGACAGATTAGAGACTGGAAAAACACTTTAACTCAACTGAAGGCAGCAAAAAGAGTTGGAGTCACAGCCGGTCTGGACCCGATACAAGGGCCCACGGACCAGTGAAGCAACTAGGTCCAACGGAACGCCCGCACTCAAAACTGCGCCCCTGCAAAGAGAAGCAGGACGGAGAGCTCTACGCTTATTAATCCAAGGTGAGAAACAACCCCAGGGGAAAGGGGATTCGGGATCAGAGGGAGGTGGGAGTTTCACCCACCAAGGACCCAAACCTAATTACTCCATTCTCCTGTCATAGGCACTACCCCCCCCCCCCCACCAGGCAAATAACGAAGCAGAGAAAGCCCAATATAGCGCACAGACGCCCCATCCAGCTTCGTGTGGCGCCCCGTGGATACTAGGTGAGAGTAACACACCTTCAAATTTGATTTGCTTGGATCTCGTGAAGCGCGGTGAGCATGAATCGCTGTGGAGTAAAGCGGAATCGGCACAGTTGGTGCAATATGTCTCTTTGTGGGAGGTTCTGTGAAGGCATCCTGAAGCAAGGCACAGACAACAGATTAAAATTTCAAACAAAAGATCTTTATTAACTGAAATGTCAGGATGGTGTAAGGCCTAACTTTCCCTATGCAAAGGTGGTATTTCCCTACCTTAAATAAACTAAGGATAGAGTCAGTAAGTTCAACAAAAGTCTGTCTGTGTCCAAAACCTATACTTGCCCTCACAACTAAAGCTAAACAATTTGTAAGGATGTCAGTAACCAAAGAAACAGTGTTCAAACTAAAGTTCTGAGCTTCTGGGAGCTCCTGGATTTCTCTTAGCTTCCTTCCCCAAGTTCAATACCGTTTCAGAAATGGCCTCTGGCTTCCCTTCCCCAAGTTCAATACAGTTCCACAGAATGGTCTTGGGGTTCCCTTCTCCGAGTAGACAGCTCTTCTGGCTTCAACTTCAGTCAAATCAACTTGCTTAGTTTACCTTGTCTTTCTGTCACATGAACAATCTTAGGCTGACCCGCCTGAGCCTCTAGACTTCTCTTGGATTACTGCAAGTAAGGGCTGCTTGGTCTATGTGCAGTTGTCGGACCACACGGTCCACCCAACACAGGTCGCACAACCGATAACCCTTGGCGCTTTATAACAGTTAATTATTTCTCATAAGACTTCCTTGACAACACCGTGTTCCTTTCTGCACCTACACCACAAATTAAAATCTACTTTGTTGTTCACTTTAGTGACTTCTTGCCTTTATCAACATGTAACTTTCACACACCTATTTTGGTATTTAGCCTGGTAACCACCTTTCTTCCACTCTATCCAGTAGTGTTTTGCTTTTTATTCGTTTCACATTGCTTGCAAATTCTGTCTCTTAAAATTCACTTTGTTCGCAAATGCACATCACTTTCTGTTTCATCCGAGTGATACTCTCATATATTTTCCATTGGTCAGCATTTAGATCTCATTACATTCGTGAGAACTTGTTCAGTATTCAATGTTTTGTTTTGGGTTTCCAGACCCCTTTTTCCGTAACGCTCAAAACTCAATTACATGTTTGAAAATGTGCTTGTTAGTCAATAGTTCAGCTGGGTCCCCATGCCCCTTTTCCAAAGACTTCCGCTTGACCGGCATCTGCCGTTACACACACCATGCCCCTGGAGCGCCCCAGCCCAAGTGATGCTTCCCTGTGACTCACCGGTGTGCGGCCGCTCCTCCGGGTGCTCTGATTACTCTCTGGTTCTTGCTGGATCCGCTCTCTACCGCAGCGCTCCAGCGACCGCATCTTCCAGACCTTCGGGCAGCAGTCGGTGGCTTCTGTTTCCCCACTCCCAACAGGAAACATAGGGCTATGGGCTCTGCTCAGCTCCACACCCTCTCGCGGCCCGCCCCGACCTCTGCGTCTGTATGGCTTCTCTGCAGTCAGCGTCCTTTTCACTGGCCCGTACTCTGTCTGCTCCAACTCTGATTGCTGTGCTTTCCTGCCCAGCTGGTTCTCCCATCGGCTGCTTTCTTCCTCTTTTATACACTTGCAACCATTTAACAGGTTGCAGGTGTGAGCTCTTAATTCTCATTGCCAGACCATAGTTATTGTGACATGCCTGAGCCTCACAACAGTCCTAAAGCCTCCTCCTATTAGAGTGGTGAAATAGCATATTAGTGTGCACTACTCCTTGTCTCCTCTTCCTAGTATCGGTTCTATAATAGTCTGAATGGGGAAAAATGTGGGGACGTGGTTTGCAACTACCTATAAAGGCAGGGGGAGGGTAAGGTTGGTTCTCACTAGAAAAGAGGCGATAGCATGTCTCGTCTGTGGATATCCTCTTCCCCAATCCCCAAGGATCCTCCACCTAGGCGATCCTCCCTCGCATCTCCACTCCCATGGGCAGGATCCAAAAGCGATGGCCTTTCCTTGTCCACCTGAGAAGAGGATCCAAGGGGAGTAGGCATGAGGGTACCCTCAGATTTCTCACAGTACTTCCAACCCCCCCAAACCCAACCCCCCCTGAGTCTGGTACTCTGGGAAGTATATTTACGACTGAGTATTGCAGAGTACCTTTGGAAGTTCGATTCTGGAATACAAAGTGCTGATTTCAGCAGCCAGTAGTGAGGTATGCGACTTGTGTTACTGAGTCCACAAGTGGTAAGAACATTTGACCATTACATTCTGTGATGAATCTAATGGAGTCATCAGATTCCCTGGTGGTAACCCTCCAACCCCTCATGTGGCCATGGGACGGCAGCTGCTGCATGATCCTGTCCCTGGGGGTGATTGCATGAGGGACGATCACATGGAAGGAGACCACTACCGGTGAGATGTCATGACTTCATTGGATGAGACCTGGTGTCCCTTGTTTGCCCATGAGGAAGACCCCCTGATACCCAATACCCTAATGGCCTATTGCCATGTATTCCCCCTCACCGCCCCCGTTAGAGAAGGTAGAGAAACCTTTTCCCAACATGGTTCTGACCAATGTTACATTCCTAGTCTAAAAATCACAAGCTCCAATTCTCCTTTATATAAAACCAATTTGTCAAAATGAACTGTTGAGAAAGAGCTCCTAAAGAATGTACATCGAGTAACATCAGTGGACTCCAGTTCCCACAACCACAGAAGTACTGGGAGCGAGCAGGATGATGCAGAGGAGCCTCCAGCTCTCTGAGCATAGTAGTTGTTTTCCAGAAGCCCTGTTGCGTGGGACATTTAAAGATGGAGATTGTTAGGGAGAATTATCTTTATAAGGCTAATTTCCCAAACCTAGCGAGTCCCCCAGCAGCTTTGCTGGATTTTTTGGGTTTGTTTTTTTTCTCCTGCTAAGAGTGAGACTCTTTTCCTCCCACTCTTAGGCATGATTTGAGGTATGTCTTTGACTCTTTGTGTGCTTATGGGCTATGGGGTTTTCTTTTTACTCCATAGGGCATAATCTATTTTTTATGTGTGTGTTACACAGCACCCTCAGTGCACTAACACAGGGGTGGCATAGTGACCCCCAAACATAGACTCCCTACCCTGGGACTGACTACTGTCTCCCAGGGCATGTAAAGTCACCATTGACTTTACTAGTCCTAAATTGTGAACAGAACCAGTACAAACCATCATATTGTGGAAGTACTGGAAGGCGTTAATTATATTGCCCCTGGGTCTGTTTTCAAGGGGGCACTGTCCAGTCCCCCCATGTCGAGTTTCTGGCTGGTGGCAATGGTTACCACGCAATATATTCCACCAGAATATTCTCTATGGGATTTTCCCATTGATTTTAAACGCACCACTTTTTGGTGCAATGTCAAAGATACCGCTGGTTTATTTAATATTAAATTCACGGTTGGGTCTTTTTGCCAGAACTCTTTTCTAAAATGGCATTCGTGTCCGTCTCTGTAACTCTGACCACGGTCGAGCCCTTTGTTCCACTTTTTGGCGGACTTCTCCACAGATCTTCTGCTGGACGAGTCTTCTTCCTCTGAGCTGGTGGGACCAACCAGTTCGCCCTTTTTGCCTTCCAAAGACGTCTCATGGTCGGATCACCCGTGCCAAGCACCCCGGCGGCCGGATAGCCAAGCTTCACCACTTTGACCACGAATAAAAGGAACCCACCTTTATCGATGAACTCCGCGGCTGGTTTCATCCCTGTGCAGTGCAACGACTCCACGTTTCCTCCTCGACGAGATCCTCTTCCCCTGGTCGAAACAACAAACTGCAACCACTGCCAGGAACAACTGCCACCGCTGGAGCTTCCTCTCTGTTTAAGGTACTGTGTCCTGCATGGCCTCCCTTTCTTCGGTTCGCCCAAGGTGACCCTTAAATCCTTGCCTTGCCAACTGGGTTGGCCCCAGACCTTCTAACTCTACCCTCTTGAATCACCCCAACCTCTTTTGAACATTCTGTAAAGACTTTTAGTGCATTTTAAACCGTGTGATCCTGGGCACATTTTGCTTTGCTCCCTTTAAAGTGGGCCTGGTTTATGAACTTTGGCTCTACAGTCTGTACTGCCTTTATTCCCTTGCTGAGAACTCCTAAAAGTTTTGGGACCTGTTTTATTTCTATACTCTTGTCTTTTTCTCTCCCTTTAACTGAACTATTGGAGTGCCATCAGGTTATACGCTCACATCTGTTTAACAAATCGTAGTGTTTCAATTCTGACTTGTCTAATAGTTATCAAGGGAGGTGTGTATACTTTACCTGACTGTGTTTTAACTTGCTTTTGATTTAGAGTGCTAGTATATTCCTTAAAGTGTGTTTTAAATAAATAATTATATACTTTTTATACAAAGCTCTGGTCAGTGTTTGTTTGCTCTACTGTGTTTTTAGCCCTATTGTGTATACTCTATATACTGCCTTACTCTTCTTGAGAGAAGTCTGACTGCTCAGCCACGGCTACCAGGTAAATCTGTATTGTGCAGACTGCTACCAATTGGGTTTACTGCTTACTCCTGTAGTCTTAATCGTTTTGCAGTGTTCCCTAAGGGAACTGCACAGGACTCTGCCTAACAGAGATTCAACTAGGAAGAGAGTCGAGAGTCCAGGGGGTCCAGGGGGTCCAGAGTGTCCAGAGAGTCAAGCTGCTTGAGTGAGAACATCAAATCTCCAGAGGTGTGTGGAAGCTGGAGGCTCGAACCGGGCTGGCGGAGCAGAAGGGCTCGTCGGAAGGGAAGGAAAGGATCACTGCAAGAGCAAGGTGTGCCCTGGAGACGCCGGGAACTGCAAGAGGGTCCCTGGGCACTTGGTTGCTCATAGAATCTGCGTTACCCTTACCGGGACCTGAGAGAAAGCAGATGTGCAGGAGCAGAGACACGAGAGTAGGAGAGACATGAGAGCAGTCCCAATTGGGAAGTGAGCGGCAGTACGGTGCCGCATATGTGTGAAGGAGGTCAAAGACGCCAAGCAATAACGGTGAGTCAGCCCCAAGCAAAGAGGGGGGGGGGCTGGGGCATCACAGCAACTGCCCGTACAGTGATTGAATATTGTGAAGTTGAAGAAATAAAGAGATTACACGAATCCCAAGAACATATGAGTACATGGAATGCAAATATGGGAAAAGTTTAAAACAAACATAGATGCAGAGAGATATACCAAGTCAAGGGTATATTTTGAATATAAAGAGAAAGCAATAAAGAAAAAACAGAGGGAAAGCAAGCGAAGTCCTGATAAAGCATATCAGGCAAATGAAGTTAAAGAGAAATGCTGTCAGTACACCATACCAGGAAGTGGCAAGTGTATGAAAAGTCCTGGCAGGGCAATCCACCAGGCAAGTGCAAATGCATAAGGAATCCTGGCAGGCGAGTATACCAGGCATATTGCAACCCTTTAAAGAATGTCAAGACAGTGTTTGTTAAACCAAGAAGCAACTTTTGTTAAAGAATGACTTACAATGCTCAACAGCTTTATACTTATAGGGGTGTTGTGGGACAAGAAAGACACAAAGAACTGTTAGATCAAGAGAATGTGTTCTATCATTGGAGAATTCATGTGAAGGGAAGCCACTTCTGGAACTAAGTCTTTCCATCTTGGAGAACATTTACTTTGGAGCTATTCTATTTTTATTTATAAACACTTTTTTCAGATACCAGGTTAAAGATGTATCCCTTTTCACTTTATTTTGTTTGTAGTGTGAGGGTCAGGCTAGAATTCATGGACAAAGGGATGGCTTTTGATTTCTGACATCCTGATAGACTGTTATTTAGTTTTTGGTTATAGGTATGGAGACTCCTCTAGTGCATGGCCAGAGAGGCATTTTCCCAACCCCTTATCAGTAGAATAAAAGTCTTTAACCAAAAGCATGACAACTTTGTGTCTGACTTTCATTCTGACCCCTCACCGTTCCCTTTGGTACTGTAGACCTATATACTGATGTACGACCTGTGTAATAAGAATGCTGTGGGTATGTTTGCAGGGTCCCCCATAACTCCTCAAACTTTGGTGTCTCATGAGCAGCCTTCACAGGCCCTTATTGCGGTCCCGCAATCAGAAAATTGTTTGGCTTCTAATGTAAACCAGTCATGTCTGAGTGAGACTTGTATTTCTCCAATTGCCTCTAAAATCCTGCCTGGCCGTTCCAAAGACCTGATTAAATCATCAGAAAGACAGCTTGTGGCGGGTGTAAGTGCACCGGCAAAAATGTCAACAAAATTCCTGGGGAAAAAAAATCGCACACTTTTGTATCAGCAAAAGATCAAGTGATTTGAATTCTCCATCGGCTGAGGGTTTTGATCCTCTAGGACTGCCTGCAGAAATTAACCCGACTCTGGTCACTAATGGAAGTGTGGACAGTGGTGAGTTGCCGGCGGGGCAAGAGAAGGATGGGGTAGGGGAGAAACCTATTGAGCAAATGACTTAAAGTATTCTCTCTACCCCCCCGCCCCCACACCCTGCCCCCGCAGAATTTGTGCAGATAGTACTTCTGGTTCTTCAATGGATTCATCTTGTTTGTCTTCCTCCTCATTTGCTGTTCCATATGAGTAATGCTGGGGCCTCTGGAGATATTACTAGTATTGGCCCTGAATCCATATCCGCATTGAATATGGTACTGACCTCAATGATGGATATGTATAATATAGGGACTGAAGTAAAATGTACAGTGATTTTAAATTCTATCCCTTAAATTCTTAACTCGTGGGGCCTTAAATTTAATTTTGGATGGGGACAGTCATCGTGAACTCCCAAATTACTCCTCTGGAGCAAGGGTCTTTATCAATGTTGAGAGGGGGACCATTGAGTGACCCGGATGATGAGTCTGTGAGTTGCTCTACTAAGGAGGTGGGCACTCAAATGAATTGTGCACCTTGAATGTCGCTTGGAGAAAACTCCACAATAATCTAAACGATTAGGCATACTTGTAAAAGAACCATAACTGAAACACAGATGAAGACTCTGAGATTCTTGGATATTCAAATGAATAGCGATGTCCCAAAATATATTAGGACTGGGAAAAAATATTCTTCATCACCAAGAATCATATTAGAATTTCTGTTGCCGGACAGACTGAGACCTCTGCTTAATAGATAAAACGTTCAGGCATTAATCTATGATATTCCTAAACTTAGACTCATATCGTCACCTGACAATTATCTGGTTGACTTTGTAGATGAATCCAGAAAAAGTTTAGTTGCTTTAGACATCCCATCAAGAGTTTTTTTAACAATGCTATTGTCAGAAATAGATAACTTAAGACGGATGGGTTATGATATAGTCCAAGAGTTAGTCGGAGAATAATTCCCACAAAATGAGGTTTACATTTTTAGGGAAGTCAAAATACACCCAATTGAAGACCTAAAGATAATTTGCAATAACAAAAGTGATGATTCAAATACACGGAGGGCCGTGAAAACAAAGAATCCCTCGAAGGGATGTACCTTAGATTGGTCTTGGTTATCAGCAGCATTAAATACAAATCCTTGCCAATTATGGAGTACAACACAACACCGTTAGTATGGGCCAAAAATTGTGCATTCTGTCTTGGAGCACTAGGGTAATGTTCATCTCTGAATTAACATTCAACTGTGCACTAAATTGAGGCAATTCCCAGTTGTCATCCTGCTCGAGATATGGTTAACATCTCACATTTATCTGGACCGGTATAGTATTAACCAACATTTGGCAACCCAAAGTGCACAAGGACGCCCTTCCGGGGGTCTCTTATTGTGATTTAAAAATTAATTGGGTTGGACCCTTCTTAGTTCCGATTCAATTGCATATGGTTTCTTGGCAAATTAGTATTTCATTGATGATGGAATTGTTAAAATGGTTCCCCTGATTGTGATCATCTATTGGAATGCGGGTAAAAGCTAGGTCTCCAAATTTATTAACAAATTATTGGACATTTTAGAAGTTTGGTACTGGGACAGCGGAGGGGTCCATGTTATGTTATTTTCTCTTGTACCATACATCACCATTGGCATAGTCTCCAGGTGCTCATGTGGCTCTGTAAGAAAGAGGGCTGGGTGGATTAGTGAGGGATAGGATAGAAGTTGTGCTCTTCTGGAACCAGGAGAATCTGGCGTTCTGTGCGAGTCTGATTTCTAGGGGGGGGAATCGATTGTGTGCAAGGGCTTGTTGTATCCAGAGGAGTAAATCCCAGTTCCGGGAAGTGTCTTGTTTTGTAAATGTTTGTTGTGTTGGATTAGTGTTTTGTGTGGAGTTTGGCTGCCTGATGGGTACTTGAGAGGTATGCTGGAGAGGAGCGGGGGTCGTTAGTAAATTGGCTACTCTCAATGCTCTTCTATGTGCAGAACCTTGGCTACCTTCACAATCCTTCTGAGTTGTTACAATTCTTGTAAATGCGACACACAGAACAATTTGCACAATTCTTTTTTTAGTGTGACGTATAGGCTAACCTTCACAGTTCTGCATGCAGAACATTGGTTATCTCTGGGTTCTCCTCCAATATCTCCCCCATATGATCCATATTGGACCCAACATTGATGTACATACCTGTATATATGCAACGTAATGTATCCTTCTGCCTTTCCTTGTATATTGCTTGTCTTTGTATTGTAATATTTCACTGTGTAATCAACTCTCACGTATTCCTGTACTATATTGCGCCAAGTTACCATTGGGTTCGGTGTGCCCTACAAATAAATAAACAAACAAATAAGTTCAAAACATGGACCATCCTCACAATTCTGCTAAGTGCAATACATTGTAATACCAGGGCGAAGTGCAGATATACACAATGAATGAGTTGGGGTTAGTAATTTGAAACTGGCAGGGTTTTACCAGAGCACAGTAATGGCTGTACTGCCCGCCCTAACCACCTTACCTGGTTGTCTCTTTAGGATGTCCCGTCGGGCGTCCATGGGCAAACAGGGAATGGGAGCTGCCCTTTGCCTCTGGCCCTTAGCCAGCTGCTTGGGTAAGGCTGCCCTGAGGCTCACTTCTAAAATTGCTTCCTGGAGATGGATTCCCCTATCGGGATGGGGTGGGTAGATGAGCAGGGGAAAGGAAATGGAGGGTGGAGGAGGCCCAGGGAGCCTCAGCCAATTGCTCTGAAGCGGGTTGGGGAAGGGAAAAAAGAATGGACACAAAAGACTATACCACAATCCAGCACAAACGGATTGGAAATCATGCTAATACAGGTAAAATCCTAGAAGAGAACCCCAAACAGGCTGTAAACTCCTTACCAGGTGCTTGCTGGACAGTATGGCTAAGGATTACTATATATTTCTCGCAGGTGATTTTAATTCAAAATATCTTTCTAGAAAGGAGGATGCTGATGAGGAGATACTGTCACATGCCGCTAGTTCAAAAGGTGAGGGCCACTTATGGGGCAGCCTCTCTCCAAAAACCGGAACTCTATTGCCTAAATAGTAAGGTAGTGAGTGACCTCAAAAATTGGGATGCCTGGCATAGTGGCCCCTACTCATCAAGAATTGATTATATGTTGGCAGACAAGGGACTATTCCTGGGATGTGACAAATTCAATTGTATCGCTACAGAGCACAGTGATCATAGAATGATTATTGCACAAGTTTCTCCCACATATAATGCAGAATGCAGAGGGGTCTTCAAATGGGTTAGCTAGTATGGTAGGCAACAGAAATACTTGGAATTGTAGCAATGCAGCAAAACCTAACAATGTAGTCTTGGATGCCTTCTATGAAGTATCCGCCCCATCAAGAAGGTGCCTAACGTCTCCTCAAACGTTTGACTTATTTTTAAGAGACGCAATAGAAGGGTTTGAAAAGGGGATGTCCCAACGCTAAGCAACTTTTTTTTTTATTTGGGAAAGAGAAAATCCAGCGGACACAAATTACAAAAATAGAAAAAATATTAATTTAATGAATATTAAAGTGTTGAATAAATCCAGAACAAATCAATGAAGCATATTTTTATTTTTTTTTTTTGGTCGGTTCTTAAAAGAGCCTTTGTGGTGGTGGGTCTTGCTGCCGGTGCACCTCGGGCCCTCTCACCTCGGATGCGGCGGGCCAGCTGGATGTCCTTGGGGATAATGGTCACTCTTGGCGTGAATGGCGCAGAGGTTGGTGTCCTCAAAGAGCCCCACCAAGTAGGACTCGCTGGCCTCCCCCAGGGCCATGATGGCGGAGCTCTGGAAGCGCAGGTCGGTCTTGTAATCCTGTGCGATCTCCCGCTACAGGCGCTGGAAGAGCAGTTTGCGGATGAACAGCTCGGTAGATTTCTGGTAGAGCCGGATCTCCCTAAGAGCCATGGTGCCTGGCTGGTAGCGGTGAGGTTTCTTGACACTGCCAGTGGCAGGGGCGCTCTTGCGGGCAGCTTTGGTGGGCAGCTGCTTGCGAGGCTCCTTGCCTCTGGTGGACTTGCGGGCAGTCTGCTTCGTACCGGCCATGGCAACCTTGTGCGACTTACTGCTGAAGTACAGTGGTCTGTCTGTCTGAAGCATAATTAAAATGCAGGGAAATGAAAAAAACTATTCTCTCACATGCGTACTGGGGAATGTACCTTTGTCCAGACGGACATATCCATATCAATATTCACTCTATACAGTCATGCACCTAAATAACTAAAATTGTAAGACAATCGCAGCATTTTTAACAGTTTTCTTTGAAAAATTATTATATTTCTCTCCTGGGATGGATGTTAGTTTATTTTCATGATCTACTTTCCAGGCATTTAAACTGGACCGACCAGTTTCAACATATTGGCACAATGAAACCATGTCTTCAGCAGGAAACCTACAGCATTCCTAAAAAGATTACACATACAGCCAATCATTAACCTACATAAAACATGTATTCCAAAAACGTTACAACACATAGATATCCATTATCATCTTATTTAATTAAACCATGAGCTCAGGAACAAGTGGTGAATTCCAAAAAGTCCCTGAGAGCCCTAGTGTGCCATAACACTAAGCAGTGACCCACAAGACAAAACCAGCACACCACAGCGTGAATCCAAACGCCATATTCGGTTATTGACCAGAAGCATCATTACTCAAAGAGGGACAAATTACCCAGCATGCTGGACATCTGTTCTTGATTCATCAATGTTTACTGGCACATAGAATAAAGATTTTCCATAATAACTTACTAGAAAGTCCTGATTCTATTAAAGACCCGTAGGCAAGCATTATGCTTCTCTTTCTTTATTTAAAGAAAGCTCAGCAGCAAGATATTTTCTCAGTGCACCTGAATGTCATATGCATGTAGAAAGGTGTACAGAAAATAGATAACAATACATTTAACAAGAAACGTCATAATATGTCTTCTAAGTCCTGAAATAACATAAAACATCATTTCCCAGTAGGCCTGTGGAAAGTTCAACATGAGGTCACCAACATGTGACAAGGATCCTCCAATGAGCGACCAAGTCCCCACATAAACAGTCTTGAATATGATGCCACTTCCTCTTTCGAAGCTGCAAACTTGACCGATAGAAGATTTGGAACTGAAGCCAACTCGTAGTAAAAGAGGAAAAGGTGCCATGGGTTAGGCAGATTTGTCTGTAGACGCTGTCAAGAGAGAGAGAGAATTGCAGTTAGTTCATGCATATTACAACCCTAGTTCCCTTAGAGGGGTGGGAGAGAAATACATTGTGTTATTTTGAGGAGCAGTCATGCATTCAAAATCATATAACAATTTTGCCATGTACATATATAATCATGAAACGTGATACATTTCCATTTCTCGGCTGGTGGGGATAGTGCTCGCCTCCGTGTCTTTAATATAATCAAGACTTTCTAGTAAGTTATTATGGAAAATCTTTATTCTATGTCAAGACCGGAGGCTTGCATTATGCTCGTTTAAAGCTTACTTACCACAATGGATGCCGGCTGTTCTACCGGTTTCAGGTAGAATTGCTTAAATACAGATTCACTTGCCCAGTCCGCCATTTTCATATCGTCTTCCAGTCGGATCCCGACTTGAAAAGCCGTAGAAGCCATGGCTCCTCTCACGGAGTGGGCTCCGAAGTGCAAGGTATCTATTCCTGCTTGGGTTAAAGTCCACCGCACCCAGCGTGCTAGAGTTGGAGCGGAAACTGCTTTATGAGGTTTTCGTAAGGCTATCAACAGTTGCCCATCAGGTGAGGTTTTAAGAGGAGCCATAACCTCTTCGTAAGCCTTCAGGCATCTGACTAAGCAGAGCTTGGGCTGGTCTCTAAAAGCAGGATAAGAAATCAATCTTGAGTTGCACTTCGTCCTTCTATGTATGTGGAACACTATGCCATCGGGGGAGAAGGTTCTGCCCGCCAGATCGAGGGCTCTGACATCAGAAACTCTCTTGCAAGAGACGAGGCAGAGCAGTGTAGTGAGTTTGCCTGATAGGGCAGTGCGGGATAACTCCTCATTAGCTGGCCAAGATAGGAAAAGGTTCAGAACTTTGTTAACGGCCCAAAGTTTACCGTAGCGAGACGGAGGCGGGACGGTTTATAGTCATAATGTCGAAAACATAATACCGAAATACAAAAATGTCGGAAAAAAAAATGTCAAACAAATATGTTGAAAATATATACATATAATAGGAAAAGTCAAATAGTCGAAACAAAAATGTTGAAAATAAAGTCGAACAATAGTACTAACATACCGATGTGAAGTAATGGTAATCGTCCTTTTTTTATGGGGGGGGGTTACCCCCCTTACCTCTACGCCGAAACTCTCCCACCCCTCTCTCAACCACCAACAAATAACCGTTTGCCAATCTGTAAATAAAGTACATTATGACTAACGAAAACCCCATAGAATCAAGAGTAGTAAGGGTTAAGCCAATATGCGACACCCACGGGTAAAGAACCTTGCCTAAACACAAAAGGAACAGATGACGGTTGTGGACAACTGTCATTACCTGACAGGACCAGAGTCAGAGCGAACTACAGTGGATTCGATTCGGCTACTTCAGGCAAACAATCAGGTAATATAAAAAAAAATGTAACTAGATATTTAAATCGAAAAATATATTATTATTAGTGTATGGCAAACATAGTAAAACATTTTTTTCCGTTATTTTAGATTGAACATGACAGAAAGGGTTGAATACGTAACCTCGCAAAAAGGCGGAAAACAGCTGGTTTTGAACGGATACATTTATAATAAGGAATTGGAAAAAAATGAGCGCTCGTATTGGATATGCATTGAATATGGACGATCAAAATGTGCCGCACGAGTTATAGTTGAATGTTCCAATACAAAAATAAAGGGAGAGAACAACCATCTACCGGACAAGACAAATATAGTAATAAAACAAACTCTCCAAGAGCTAAAAAGAAAGGCAATAGAAAACCCCGGACAGGCAAGCGGTTTGGTAATATCAACGGTATGTGACACGTTACCTTCACACATATCTGCGCCGATGCCTCGTGAAAAACATATGCAACGAACAGTAAACCGCAAGAAACAGTAAAAGGAAAATCTGCCACCAGCACCTACAACATACAATGACATCACCATACCAGAAGTGATTAGAGTGACAGCTAATGGAGAGAATTTCCACCATTCTACCGTTGAAGTAAGAGACGAAAAAATGTTGATATTTTCAACTGCGACCAATTTCAAGCATCTAAGTGAAAGTGCCCAGTGGCAAGGTGACGCAACTTTCAAAGCATGCCCGAGCCCCTTCCAACAATTTTATTCAATACATGGAACAATAAATAACAAACTAATTCCACTTGTTTATGTTTTAATGCCCAAAAAAAAATGAAGAAACCTACAGAATCATGTTGAACAAAATCAAGGACACTGTACCAGATTCGAAACCCAAAAACATAATCATGGATTTTGAATTAGCACAGATTAAGGCATTTTCTTCAATATACCCTGATTCTAGCATACACGGCTGCTTTTTTCATTTTACTCAGTCGATATGGAAAAAACTGCAAAAACTTGGACTAAGTAGTAAATACACAGACGACAGCACTTTTCAACACAACATAAAAAAACTATTCGGATTAGCATTTGTGAAAGAAGATCAGGTTATAAATTTCTATGAACATTTAATTGACACTGACTATTTTAAAAATCATGAGGAAGAAAATTCGGACATGTTAGATTACATGGAAAATACATGGATTGGACAATTAACTAGGAATGGCACCAGAAGAAGGCCAAAATACAATATAAACTTATGGAATTGCTACAAAGCAACCTTGGAAGGGCGACCTCGAACAAACAATTCACTTGAGCGATGGCACAGCCGTATTAATAAAACTTTCAACACAAGTTAATTCCAATTTGTGGCATTTTTTGAAAGAATTAAACAATGAACAATCACATCAGGAATTTCGAGTCTCCCAAGCGATTTCACTCGCAAATACAGAGTTAAAAAAGAAAAAATACAGAAACTATGGACAACGCCTTGAGCAAATAGTACGTAATTTTAATGAAAATGACAAAGACAACTACCTAGATTCAATAGCGTATAATTTAAAATGTTAAAAATACTCACGTTTTTGAGGAATCGCCAATCCACCATGACAAATCCAAGCAGTAACCGTAAAAAGCACCAAGCAGCAAAATCCAAGGAACCCAAAATACAAAAAGCAATCCAGGGAAAAATACCATCCAAAAAAAAAATCCACATGTGCGATCCAGAACAGTGAAATCTTGAAACGAAAAAAAGTTGAAAATCCAAGAAAGTCCATGAAAAAAAATCCACGATCCAACCCGAAAAAAAAACCATAGCTCGGAAAAACCAATACATCCATCGAAACCAGTAAAAAAAAAATCCATTGCATCCATGGAAAAGGGTGAAAAAACTTGAAAATCCAAAAAGAAATCCACACGAAAGCAGAGAGACCCGAACGCGATGGAAACGCTGCAAGAATAAACTTTAAAAATGGCGCCTACGCATACGTAGAGTAACGCAACCTTACGTAGAATTTCATTATACCATATATAAACAAAATGAACAATCTCATTTCTTAAACAATAGCGCCATCTATTGGAGAAAAAGTATACTAAATGTTCAACGTAAACAGTTTGTAATTTGTTATTAATTTATTTAAAATTGAAGTTTAATACCTTGCTTAAATATATATATATATATATCTATCTATATATATATATATAAATTTATTAAAGCAAGGTATTACATGGTATATACTATTGATGTTCAAAAATACTTAATAAAACATTGTAAATAATATCAATGTTCAAAAATGCATAATAAAACATATATAAACACTTACCTTGTTTTAACATCAATTCGAAAAAAATTCGACTTTTTTGTAATTCGACATTATTATTTTCGAATAAATATTTTCGACATTTTGACTTTCGAAAATATTGCATTCGAAAATATGACTGGACACCAGGCGGGACTGTAAGTCTGACGCCCTTGAGTAGTCTGCAGACCAGGTGGGATCCCCTCTATGGGGTTGTGGCCTGCTGAAATAGCAGAGTGGTATGCATTAACTGTTCTGTAGGCCAGACCCCTTTCCACTAAGGATGCTAGGAAATTCAGAATTTCCTCTATAGGTGCTGAAACTGGATGTAAGCCTTTGTCTTGGCACCAGCTCCTCCAGGCGTTCCATGAGTTAGAGTAGCTTTTGAGAGTGGCCGGGGCCCAACTCTCTTCAATGAGGCTGACTGCCATGTGAGACATGCCTGGAACTCTCCACCTCGACCTGAAATCCCGCAGGCTGCTAGGATCAGAGATACTTGGAGGAGAAGGGGGTGATGCTGCCCCGCAGGATCCAGCAGGAGATCTGGAAATTTGGGTAGAAGGATTGGAAAAAATCCAGAAGAACTGGATACCAGGTCTGAGAGGTCCAGACCGGGGCTATAAGAACCAATTCTGTTCGTTCCTGACGGGCCTTCGCCAGGGTCCTCGCAATCATGTTGAAGGGGGGGAAGGCATAGTGTACCCCTTCGGTCCAATGTTGGAGGAAAGCATCTGTTGCAGTTGCTGCGGGATCTGGATTCCAGCTGAAAACACTGGTAGCTGAGTGTTCAGGCATGAAGCAAACAGGTCCTTGGACATGGGACCCCAAACCTGCTGAATTCGAAGGAAGACTTCTCTGTCGAGCCTCCAGTTGCTGTAATCGACCGTTTGTCGGGATACCAATCTGCCACTATGTTCGTAAGACCTGGTAAATACTCTGCCGTGACTGAAATCCGGTGTTCTAGACAGAAATGCCAAATCTTTGGCTAATTCCGCTAGGGGCTGAGATTTGGTGCCACCCAGATGATTTATGTATCTTACTGCTGAAATGTTGTCCATCTTCAGTAAGATACAACAGCTCCCTCTGTCTTTGGCAAAGGAGCGTACTGCGAAGGAACCCGCTAGGAGCTCTAGGCAGTTTATATGCACCTCGAGTTCCTGAGGTGACCATTTTCCTCCTGTGGCCACTGGACCGCATCTCGCTCCCCAGCTAGAACGGCTGGCGTCTGACTCTATCACTATATCTGGGGCAGATCCGAAGATTGCTCAGCCATTCCAGGCCTCCATGTGTGTGAGCCACCAGTTGAGTTCCGTTCTCGCCTCTGGTGATCGTGTCAGTCACTGTGAGTAAGAGAGACTGTGTCTTAAATGCTGTCCCTTTAGCCTCTGTAACTCTCAGTAGTGTAGAGGTCTGGGAAAAATAGCTTGGATAGAGGAGGAGAGAAGTCCTATTACCTTCGCTAGGTCTTGAAGAGATACACCGTCCCTCTGCAGGATTCTCCGGATCTCCCGTTAGGTGGCATGAATTTTGGCCGCTAGGAGACAGAGTTGAGACGATTCGGTGTCTACGACAAACCCTAAAAACTCTAGGTTTCTGGATGAGTGGAGGATTGATTTCTCCCAATTCATGAGGAATCCGAGACTGTGTAGTAGGTCTATTGCCAGCTTGGTCTGTTGTTCTACCAGAGCTTGAGATTGTGCCATGAAGATAAGATCATCCAAATATATTATCAGCTGGACACCTTGTTCTCTTAAATGTGCCACTACTGGTCTCAGGAGCTTGGTGAAGGCCCAAGGAGCTGAAGAGAGACCGAATGGTAGGCTTGTGAATTCCCAGTCTCGTGTTTCCAGGAGAATCTCAGGTAGCTTGCAAGGTCCTGATGTATGGGCACCGCAAGGTACGCATCTTTCAGATCCAGCCGCATAAACCAGTCGTTGGGTCTCAGGAGGTCTCTGAGCATGTGAATACCCTCCATTTTGAAATGACAATAAACAATAAAATCGTTGAGGGCCTTCAGGTTTATCACTGGATGCACTTTTTGCTTCCTGCTTGCCAGAAATATGGAGCTGAAGAAACCGCCTTGACTTGTGCAGGGGCGAATCGCTTGTTTCATTGCTAAACTGTGAATTTCCTTGTCCAGCGCTACCTCGTCCTCTTTGGACACTCATCGGAATGGGACGACCTGTTTGAAAAGGATGTGCGAAGAATTCTAGGCGCATGCCGCAAACTGTGTCTCTGACCCATGCATCCCCTGATTAGGAATCCCATGCATGCGCAAAAGGAGCTAGCCTCCCTCCTATAGGTGTTAGCGATGCTGGCGCTGCGATAGGTAGACTGACCTGTGGTTTGTTGCTGTGCTGGGTATCAGGCGGCGCTCCTCCAACTGCGACTTCTTCCTCGCCCTTTCGAAGGGAAGAAGGTATCTGCGCGATCCTGCCAGGCATGATGATCCCTGGATTGCTGAGGTCTTCGATCAAGAGAGTATCGGCCGGAAGAGCAACCTCTACCTCGTCCGGCCCTAGCGAAAATTTTTGAGGAGAAAACTCTTTTGATGGAGGATTGCGCTTTGTCTAGTGCAGTGAAGGTGCCAACAAATTTAGACATTTCCTTCACGAAGGAGTCGCCGAAGAGCAGTCCCTGGGCAGCGGCCCCGGATTCGGTGTCTGATAACTCACTTAGCTTGGCGTCCATTTTGTAAAGGATACCCTTGCGGCGCTCGGCTGATATGCTATGATATGATATACTAGCGGACCAGTGATATCCAATACCCTGTCTTGACAGGACTTCCAGGCACGATCTCTGCCCTTTTGTGGATCTTTAGCATTTTTTCCTAAGAAAGTAATCCTCTTGGATTCTAACTCCGGCGTCAGGGTTACCTTGTCTGGGATTCCCGGGTGTGGGCATTCTGCTTTGAGTCTCGCTCATACTTCTTTGTCTAAAGGCTTGCGTAGCCTGTCTTTAATGTACTCCGTTGTTCTTTGAGATGGTTCCCAGTCAGTAGATCTGGGCTGCACTAAGTCTTCCAGAGAAATCATCCCCTTAGAGGGAGAATGTTCCTTAATTGGCTTCATACGGATGGGGGCTGCCGCAATCCCTGAGGTTGAGGGTCGTGACCCTATTGTTAGCGTGTCTTTGTTGGAGTTGACGGAACATTGACTTTTAGAATCATATCCCTCTTGGTCAAAGCCCTGTTGATATCCCTCTGGTCTTGAGGGTCTGGTACCCCGGTTTTCTTCCTCGGTGTAAGAGGATCCATTGGCGAAAGGGGTTTCCTTCCTATTCAAAAAGGCCTTTTTCAGCCTGGAGAAGGCATCTGAAAGGGCAGCAGTGGCTGGTTCTGGCTGGTTTGGGGTGGTGGGGGTCGTAGAGTCTTTACTCAAGCGAGTTAGAATACATCCCCCATCTGAAAGGTGCTTTCTCTTTTGAGTCTTTTTTTCTTGGTAGGGAGTTCTCTTGTAGTTGCTCCTCCATGTTGTCCAGGCGCTGCTGAATAGGCAGCAGCATCTCTGATAAAGCTCTCTTGATTCTGGTCTCCACTGTGAAACCCAGCACTTTTTCCAGGCTGTTTGCCATCGCCACTTCATCTATTTCATAAGTATCTTCCTCGTATTCGGACCAATCCTGGCCATCCATGTTTGTAAATTGCACCTTTCTGTACTCCCTTTATCTCTTCTTTTTCAAAATATAAAAAAAAAAAATACAAAAAAAAGTCAGTAAGTCCAAATAATTCCAAATGCAGGAAAAACCGGCCTCTGGCGCTCGCGATCGCAAAATCCGTTATGAAAAGTGACGAAAAATGCGCTTGTGAGCGCCAGAATGCTGAAGAAAAGGAAAAGCACCTGCTAGAGCAGGAAATCCCTCTGGTGACCGCGGGCGGAACTGCGGTCACACAGAGGTTGAAGCCGCTGCTTCCCCGGGCTCTGCCACTCATGTCACGTCGGGGAAGCGAGCGGAGAACACATGCGAGGGTTCGTGAAGGCGGACCCTCGTGTTGTCAAAATACACAGCTTATTAAAGCCGAAATGGATGATTAGAATGCCGCGCAGTACTCTCTGACGCCAGCAGGAAGCAGCTGGCGTCGGAGAGATCTAAACACGTAACTGAGGGCGCGAAGTGCGTCTATCCAATAAACAAAGGAAGTTAACTCCTTAAAGGACACGTGGCGAACGCTAGCGCTAATACGAAGCATCAAACGTGAAAGCCCATATGAAAACAACAAATACAACCGAATAGACAATAGTACAGTTTTAGAATATGATGCACTCTCACAGCAAGAGATAAGAGGAAGTGGCATCATATTCAAGACTGTCTATGTGGCGACTTGGTCGCTCATTGGAGGATCCTGGTCATATGTTGGTGAGCTCATGTTGAACTTTCCACAGGCCTCCTGGGAAATTAAGTTTTATGTTATTTCAGGACTTAGAAGACATTATGACGTTTCTTGGTAAAATGTATTGTTATATATTTTCTGTACACCTTTCTACATACATATGAAACTCGGATGCACTGAGAAAATATCTTGCTGCTGAGCTTTCTTTAAATATTTAAATAAAGAAAGAGAAGCATAATGTGAGCCTCCGGTCTTGACATAGAATCTAATGCCACCAAAGTAAGCAATAAAGAAGCAATAGAAAAATTACATCACTATTTACCATTTCCAATCCATTAAATGACCAGAACAAGATACTGTTAAGCTCAAGCAGTAATCTCAATGTCTTGCAGATTTGGATGGATGTACTCCCCACAAGCTGCATATTGGTTGCATTAATATTGCTTTAATTGGAACAGGGCGCATATCTGTTTGTCCTCAACTTTACTAAGTAAACGTGCAACAACTAAACTTCTCTGCCAAGCTTCTGTCACCATAAAGTGACACGGGTCAAGAAAAACCCTATTTCATTTAAATATAGTTTCATCTAAATATTGGCCGCTACCGGGGTTACCCAAAAACTGCATAGAAGTGACCATGGATATGGACTATTAACCAGTTCCACTAAAACAGTGAGTCCAAGTGCAGACCCTATAGGTCTCATCATGTTCTGCGGCCCGTCATATAGAGCAGTCTGAAACAATTGCTGTTACCGTCTACATCCCTTTTAGAAATCCATTCCACCCAAGTGGGTATTTGCGGCGTTGCATGGTATCCAATAAACTTACTTCAGAGTCTTTTGAGAGTGATGCTCCAGAGATCTTGAGCAGCACAATGGAAACACTGCTCTGCACGTCTACGCAACGTCATATACATAGGTTGGATTTAGAGGTATAACAGAAAAAAAGGGGCTTGTGGAGGGAACTTGGGTTTATTTAAAAGAGCCAAGATCCTATCAAAATCCATCTCTTGAAGCAAGTGTGTCAAAGATTTAAAAACTGGATGAGACAATATAAATATCCAATGGCACCGAAAGAAGCAGAATTAATGTTAAAAATTGTAGTGTCTAAACAAGATGGCAATTTCTGGATGCTAATTAATAATCTTGAACCCCGCAAGGTGACGTACAGACCACCCCTCACTCGGAATCTGTTTGGGTCCAGCATTTTCTGTCACATGTGAAGGGTGTTTACATGCAAAATTTGCATGTATGAGAAATGGGTGCTAAATTTTAGATTTTTACAATGTTCTATTCTCCATGAATGCCAGCAATTTCTGCACTGTTGGACCAAATGGACCTTTAAACCGTAAGGCTGAAAAAGGCTCTGGAATTGTGAGCCTCAGTCTTATGTTTTGTATAGTAATATTCTTGCTGTCGGAAAGATGCTGGGATCTTGGAAACATTTTCATGCAGTGCCTATTTATAAAATGGGGAATCGGGAAGACCCATCCAACTTTACAATTACATTTTTAGACGTAGATAGTAAAATCTTTGCAACTGTAATTGAGTGAACTAGAGAGCTGGGCTACCATTCTGGACATCTAAACAAATTCCAGTCAAGGTTTAGAAGATCGATTTGGTACTTCCCTAAATGGAACCATCTTGAACCTCCTTCAAAATAAGGCATGCATGAAAAATTTGCCATTTATTTTTCTTTTTGTTGACTGCAGTTCAGAGTTTGATTTGGTAAATAAGGGTAAATTGTGAGGTAAACTTGCAAACTGGGGCCTTCCAAATGGATTGCTTAATATACTGATCTACTTGAATTGGAGTGAGACTGGACCATAAGGTGACCTTATCCAAAAACGTCCACACTGTGAAGGGCCTTCGGCAAGGATGCATATATTTGCACCATGTCTAGTCAATATTTATGTGACTGACGTTGGGGAGGGCTGCTCGCTATCATCCCCACGGATAGCATTGCATCACTTGAATTGGCTTGCTTATGCTGATGATTATGCTGATATGCTTATGATTAATGGACCACACCCAAGTTGGGTTACAAAGGCTAATGGAGGGGCTGAATGCGTATGCAGCAGCAAATGATCTAGTAATTCATAAAAATAAAACAAAGATTCTGAGATTATTTCATACATTATGGAGTCTTGGTAAGGTACCCCTGGAAGTTAAAGATCACTTTATATATCTGGCAATACAGAATTTTAATTGTCGAAATGAAATAGCTATTACTACCCACTTACGTTCTTAAGCTGAGATCACCAGACCAAAGATGCAGAACGTTTTAGCTAAATATGGCTGATTCTCATTTGAACCAATTATTAAATACTACAAGGCCAAAGAAATCCCAAAAATAATGTATGGTCTGTATACAACCTTCTGGCTGGATTGGTTAGAAATAGTTGCGAAAGAGGCTCGATTGTGGAGAGGTGTTTTGTCCCTTCCAAATTGTTTGCCGAGATCGGTCATAAGATATCAGCTGGGTTTAAGATCTATGAGAGCCAGACTAATTTGGAGTGCACTATTACTTTTCAAGAAGATACTAGCTCAGCCTATGGATTCTTTTTTGAATTGATGACCCTATACCTGAGTAAAAACAATGAATACTTAAATAGCTGTTTTATTTAGTGTGAGGAGATCTTAAAAAGTATAGAATGTAATCCTGAATCCCTGGTGAAGACTCCTAACTTAGTTAAAATAAAACTTGGGGAGACTGACTGGATTGCTACTGAAGCACCACTGGAGAGTCACTAATGAAATATAGACTGCATCAACATCTATGGTTGTAACACAAAAAGTCAGGGTGTTTATCCCAATATCTTAAAAAATGTTCTTGTATGCTTTGGAGGCAGCAATGATTTGCGTCTTAAGCTAAATTTGGTTATCAACATGAGAAATCTTAGATATTAGAAATAAAAGTGAACTGACAAGCATGGAATATTTAAAACATGTTTTTTGTCAGTGTCCAGAGCACGCTTAGTGTTGCCAAGTGGAAACATTCTGTATAATTTAAGATTCAATGATGATGATTTATTTTGGCAAAAGATATTTTCTGGTCATCAAAATCAACGATCATTTCTGCACTGAGATTTTTAAATTCATAATTAAAGTGGTTCAGCATAAGAGATTTTATTGATTACCTTTCTAGGGATTTTAAGATTAAGTATACCATATTGTTTGATATTGATGCTTTTAGTGGAATGTTTTTAATAAGTTTTGTTCTAATTGTATGGACTTTTTCTTTTATATATGCTATGACATTTTTAAATGTAGTTCCTCTTTTTTTTTTCTTCCCCTTTATTGTTTTATCATAACTGATTTAAAATGTAATTATTAGGTGCAATGAAATAGAACAGATTTTTGTGAAAGGTTTCATTCTAACCATGCCACAATACTAACCTTTTTTAAAAAGAAATCAACAAGTAGTCTGTCCTGTCCCAGGGGACACCATGGATACTTTTTCTCCTCTCACTTTAGCTAGAATACGTGCTATTCGCATGAATGAATGTAAGGCATACCCTTTTTCGGAGCCCTGGGCCTAAAGGAGAAAGTCTGTTGTGGCTGCAAATGAGTGTGAAAAGGCATGTCCGTTTAGCATGGGGACTGGTGGTAAAATAATCAGTATGGAGTTGTCCTCTCAGATCTGCCCTCCTTTCGACTAAGCCTTCATTCTCAGCTAAACCTTTTTGAAGACATCCATATTTCTTGATTAAGTTGTAGAATCGCAGCGAATCGATAGCCGCCGCCGGAGGAGCCCAGAGACATACCACGGCCCTGCTTGCACGCACCGAAACAGAGCTGGAGATCCTAGAATCAACGCCATCCCCGACCAGGCCCATATGCAGAAAATAATAGAACTGAAACAATCTTGCCTAACACACTGGGAGACACTGGGGAAACTGAGTTACGCGAAATTCACTGAAAGAAATCACGCCCTGGGAGATGAACCCAGGAAATTGCTTGTGTGGTTTTATAAGCTCGAAACCCACAGAACACCCATTTGCCAAATCCAGAGCAGAATAGGCCCCATCGCCCACACTCAAGAGGGGATAAACCTAGCGTTCAAAGAGTATTACCAGGCACTATACTCTGATCCCTCTCCTCCCTCGGACACTGACATCCAAGATGTCCTTGACATCATCGAGCTGCCACATCTAGATGAACATATGGCGGGAACCCTGGACGGTCCCATCACCCCAGACGAGGTCACGGCCACTACCCTCAGGGAAATCGCCAGGCCCCAACGGGCTCCCTGGCAAATTTTATAAGACCTACGAGGACATACTAGCCCCATTATTATCCCAGGTGTACAATGAGGCGGGCTGTCTCCCCGATAGCATGCGCGAAGCCACTATCATTCCCCTGCTTAAACCCAACAAAGACAGCTCAGACTGCGGCTCGTATAGGCCCCTGTTCATGCTAAACGTGGACTATAAGATACTGCAGGCCGCCATCCCGCTCTTAATCCACCAAGACCAAACAGGGTATGTTCAGGGCCGCTCCATCACGGAAAACCTGCGCAAGCTGCACCATGTCATATACTGCACAGACGACGAGCCCACAAGGAGTGCAGTGGCGTCCCTGGACGCCTCCAAAGCCTTCGACTCAGTCCGGTGGAAGTGGCTCCACGCCACAGTGGCCAAGATGGGAATTGGGCCTGCCTTCTCAAAGTGGGTCAAACTCATCTACACGAACCCCACGGCCAGAGTGCGAACCAATAACACGTTTTCCCACAAATGGAACCTCTCCAGAGGGATCCGACAGGGTTGCCCGCTTTCCCCCTTACTTTACATACTAGCCATAGAACCAGTGGCGGCTTACCTCTGGCAAGAGTATGGTGACGGGGGCATAACAATAAACGGGGTGACCCACCTTGTCTCTATGTACGCAGACGACCTGCTTCTTTACATGAAGGACCCCGAACACGCACTTCCCTACATATTGGAAACACTGGAGGGGTTTTACAGATGCACTGGGATCCAAATCAACCACGACGAGTCCTTCCTGTACCCCCTAGCCGCCCTAAGTACGACTAAGAAGGAACACCTCCCTGCACTGGCTCTTAATTGGGAACCCACCTCATTGAAATACCTGGGCATAAAGATTCACTGAGACCCCAGAACTGAACATGTGCTGAACACCGTGAAGGTGAAAGAAGACTTGATTAAATCAATGGACTTTTGGAGCAAGCTGCCCCTTTCGGTAGCTGGCAGAGCAGGGCTCCTCAAAATGGTAGCATTACCGAGATTCCTATACTTTTTCACCAGCGTCCCGTCCCGTACAACATTCCTCAGCGATTCTTCATTGAACTAAACAAACTCTGTAGAAAATTCCTATGGCACAAAGGAAGGCACAGAGTTGTCTTGGAGGTAATGCAAAGATCGTATGAGGGAGGAGGCCTCAAAATCCCCAATTTCGAACTTTACTACTTAGCAGGCCAACTGAAGCACGTAATCCAATGGATGGCTGACAACGCCACCTCGGACACACGCCTATTATGACTCTCCGCCCCCCAGAAGCTGCTCAGAGACTTGCTATGGATCGAACCGGGCGCAAAGCAACAAAACCCATACCGGTCAACCTAGGCACCCGGATCTGGAAAAGAGCCTGTAAAACCGCCAAATTGGTCCACCCTTGTTCCCCACAGATCCCGATAGCCGCTATTATGTCAACCAGACCGGAGGGCCAGAAGGTAATCAGCTTATGGGAACCCCTCAGTATCGCCACCCAGGGGGATCTTGTAGACGCCCAGGGCATTCTCACGTTTACTGAACTGCAAGAATCCACAGGGATACCCGCCAGGTCAATTCCTCCAACACGGGGCCATAGTGAACAGACCTATGAATCAAGGGCCTAGAGATGGAAAACCTCAGCACCGGGTACGAGGTCATTGAGAACCTGCTGAGCGCGGCAGAGGGTGGACATGAAACCTTGAGGATTTACGAGACCCTGCTCAGCTGCACCTCCCAACATGACCTTGGAAGCAAGGCAAAATGGGAACTGGAACTGGGCATGCTGTTTGAGGACAAGGAGTGGGAGGCCATAACACATTACCACAAAAAGGTATCTAGGAACGCTCGTTTCCAGCTCATACAATTTTACATCATTCATAGAGCATACCTTACCCCAGACACGTTTCCAGATTCAGCAGCTCGAGCGCAGTGACATGCCCCAAATGTCACGAATCCTCCGCAGGAATGTCCCACATGTTCTGGGGATGCCCGGCTATACACGCTTTCTGGACCTTACTCAAAGCAAAAGCGGCTGAAGCAGACATCACACTAGATGTGCAATCACCCAAAGCTTGCATCTTGGGATCGTACCCCAGGAGCAAGAAGAACAGTCCCCTGAATAGACTTAAAGACCTCATGTATATTTTGGCAAAAAGACGGATTGCCATGGCCTGGAAGAGCCCTGCGGCCCCCAGTGTTGCTCTGTGGTGGGCGGACCTACGTAGATGGTCCACTGCCGAAACAGGCTCTTGGGAACTGGCACAGCGACAGCAAAACATGGACTCCTCCGATGATCTATTGCAATGGGTGGCCCTCACGACGTCTCTGTTCTGTGCAACTGAGGACAGCTCCTCTGGGGAGGACCCGGACGGCCCGCACTGAACCTCGACATATTAATCGGCGGCATTCCTTCTTGGTCTAATGGGAAGGGAGGGGGGGGAGGGCAAGGGAGGGGGGGAGGAGTTATCAGTTACACGCAATTGCTTTGATATTGATACTATGTTTGTATTGCTTATCAGAAAATAAAAATATATTTAAAAAAAAAAGAAAGTTGTAGAATCGCATGTTCTAAAGGCAGCACCATTACACAAGTCTATCTGCTTGCAACTTGTATATTATAATTCAGAACACGTAGTGTCAAGCTGATGCTTCAAAACTCTGGAATTATATAAACTGCACTTCTTTTATATTAAGCTCAAATTATAGCTGTGCATGTTGCATTCACGTCCAGATGAGGATAGACCATATACAAGCAATATATGAAGCTTTAGTTAGCACATGTTTAATTAGAAATAATGATCAGTGCACATAGTATGAGAGCGAGCACTATAGTTCATATAAACTCTGCGCCCAGCAACTTTCTAATTTCCTCCTCTGCCTACAAATTGATCCAGAAGTAGTTCTGTGTGGTCCACGTATTTTCTGGGCCTACTTAACTGAAAGCGGGCCAGGATTCAGAAGCTAAAACCTTTCCTCTCAAAACCTGGACAGATCCAAGGGTCACTGTAAGTACATTGACAAAAGCAGAACTTTGAATACTGCAACCATAATCAAAAATCACAAGGTAGGTTCGAACACAGACAGTATTTGAAGACCAGATGTTGACGTTGCAGTAGACTCTATTTTCAAAAATGCAACACATGTAAGCAGCACATGGGTTAGACAGAAGTGGGCGGGGGTAGCAAAAGACCAGCCTATAAATGCACACAGGGAGCATGATACTGCATACATGGTGCAAGATGAAAACCATCCCTTTGGAGACATGCATTTTAGTGAGTAAAATAATTGTTTTAAAGTTTCACAGAATTTGAAATGTGTGTTGCAGTGAGTAAAATGTGAGCTTGCCCATCTTGGCTGCAGTGTTTTATCCTTCTAAATTTCTTACTGATGTATACAATCGCAATTTACCTTACTGCTATCCCAGCAAACACCTATATCTGTGAAGTGCAGTGCTAGGAGTGTACAGTCTGCTGGAGCAGACACTTTTGATTATTTTTGCTGTCGGGAGGGGACCCAGCTGACTGCTACACTGGCGGCTTGAAAATCAGAGACCCAGCACAGAGCGTGTTGCTACAAGTGAGGAGTCTGCTGGTGGGCGCAGTTCTGGTTTGGAGGTTTGCCAAAGGGGTTTGCTCTACAAAAGATGGAGGTGGCGAAGAGGCGTCTGCATCACAGTGGATTGGGTGAGTGAGATCAGTATCAAAGTGAGTGAGTAGGCTGTGGTCTTACTTTAATATTGTATTACCCTGCCCAGTGGGTTCTTAAACATGTTCTTTCTCACAAGTAAGTAACTGCCTCTTAGTCAAAGTTACCTGGGCTTTTGCTGTCCTCCTGGGTAAGTGGTGGGTCTTTTATGCCTCTACCAACAGCCTGCTGACTGCTACACCGGCTCCTTTTAAAAACATAAAACAAGTGCAGAGCACAGTGCTAGGAGTGTGGCGTTTGCTGGAGTTCATGGGTGGACGCGGTTCTGGTTTTGAGGTTTACCAAAGAGGTTTTGCTCTACAAAAGATAGAGGTGACAAAGAGGTGTCTGCATTATGGTGGATTGGGCGAGTCGAGATCGGTATCAAAGTCTTAAACAGATGTACTTTCTCCCATGTAACTGCCTCTTCGTCAAAACTACCTGGGCTTTTGCTGTTCTCCTGCAAGAGGTGTGCCTCTTTCTGCCTCTACCAACATACTCTGTTTATAATTTGCATAGCTCGGTACCCTCCGTGTCACGAGTTATGTGATGATTTGTTTGCCGCTTCCTTCCTTTGCTCAGCGCTTACCTATGGATGTTTATAAAAGATCAAGATCAACCTTAGGTGCTGCAAGTAGGCTTCACTAGCCCAACAAATGTCCTTCAAGGTCCTTGGGTCCACCTTCTATTTTCGCACTTCATCTCCTATTGGAGTCCATTATGAGATTATACGACAACATAGAGGATATTGTACAACACAACATTCTTATTGTGGTCTATTGAAAAACAATGAAGCACTGGCCTCAATTTAAGCCTTGACAAGACAAGGTCATAGTGGGGAACTTAGCCTTAGAAACTACTATTTGGGAAACAGATGTGCAGCCTCCAACATCGCCTTTGCTGATTTAATTTCAGTCTAGGCTAAGCGCTTCACCTGACTTGTTCGTAGCCTCAAGAGTTGAAGATCAATCAGTAATAATGGCATAGAAGGCTACTGTTTCTGTAAATACTGAGCATGACGTGGACTCTTTAGAGCGTCGGCCACAGAAAAAACGTAAAGCAGCCCACTTGAAGAATCTCCCTAGGGGAATGGCAACAGACACATCTTCAAGGAAATGTTTGCGCTCCCTGCCAGTGGAACAGGAAATGGATCTGAATACTCAATGTGGACATCTCTTCGTTTTAGACACTTCCTCCTCCCCTTGACCCCCGCCCTCCTGCTCTCCGTTGCCAAGAAGTGTTACAAGAACAAATCTAGAAAGAAAATTGAACAAGGGTATCTCCCAGCAGAAAATAATATTCTTTGTACATCAATGAAATGAGGAACCTTGTGTTGATGTAGTTACTGGACCCTGTAATGCCACCAATGTTGATGCTGGTTCCATAACCATTGTGGCTACTTGTCCGAGGCCAACAATATTTGCATGATTAGATCAGGGCAACTACAATAGGGAACCCAGGGGGTGATGTCCTAGTAACAGCTGCTGATCAAGGTGATGCCAACAAACAGGCACATCAATTGGAGGTGCAAAAATGTTTAAAAAAGAGGTAGACTATGTGAATTTCGACATGCAAGTGATTGGGTTTGAAAATCTGGTTCAGGTGAATGATTCGCTGCAGATTAATTGAGCAAGGTTATTGCATATTGTTATGGCAATTCCTGCCATAAGACTCCTTCATTCTGGAGATATTGATTGGGTCGAGATGTCGCACCAGGGAACAAACAAGGTAGTGGTCCAACTGTACTCTCATATAGTGGTCTGTTTTGTCCATGATCAATCTGATATTTTTCATTAAATAGGTTTCAAGAGCCTGACTTTTAAAAATCAAAAGGCTGTTACTTCTTTTCTATCTAGTAACAGCTGCTTAGCCGAGGCGAAACAAACCTCTGTAACGGGGGCTAATGGAAAAGCAGCAAATTACAATAGGTCTGGTTATGGTTGGTAGCTGCGATAAGCAAAAACATGATTCCAAGGGGCCCAAGTATAACTCTTCAGCACCTGACCTTTACATATTTTATCATGGAATAGCTGTGGGTTTTTCAACATTTTAAAGGCTTCAAATATTCATTTTTTACAAGTCAAGAGATAATGTTTTTAAAAGAATAAAATGGTGACAACGCTGCTATATACTGATGTGTATAATCAAACCTGCTGCTAGAGACGAGTGCGGTTGCGCCTACAGCTGCATGGTAATTGCCATTGATCTGAAACTTAAGGTGCATTCAAAAGTAATAGAAACTACGGACAATGACATTTTAGCAGTGGGGTCAAAGTGCAATGAAACTGAGTGAAATGTTATTATTGAATCTATGTTGGAATCAAGGGAGAACTATGCTGGACGTAATTCAGGGTGCCTTGGAAACTGGTCTAGAAGGCTAGTTGGGAGGCCGGCACAGTAAGAATATTATTTGTGGAGAATTCGATGCCACATGTGTTGCATATTTGATGGGTAGATCATTATTTAAGAACTAAGATGGTGAGTACCTCGTCTCTTGGTGTACTCATGGCTAGGCGTTGGTGGAGGTTTTTGAATGCGCAGCATTTTCAAATTTTGGTACCTAAAGGTAGTTAGTGATGTGGATGTCAGCATGTGGAAAAGGGGCCACTGTTCCTCATGTAGCGATCAAGTTTACGCATCCTGCAATCTTCTTCCTAAATGCTCACCCCAAAGAATCGAAAACCCAGGCATGAGTGATCGTTCAATGCTTAAGGTTTCCCTAAAATGTTCTGGAGTTAGTGCCCGACCTGGCCTTTGTGACCCCACATTGAGGGACTACTGGGGTTGAGTGGAACCAATCCCTGTTGTCAAAATTTACCCAGCAGCTGAATCAAATATATTGGCAAAATAAGGAATGGGGGGGGAATTGTGAATTGTTTAAAGCAGCTAATATTAATAATACGGTATCTCAGCAGTTAACTCATGCATATGACAATGGGATCGGTCAGGCTAAAAGAAATAAGAAAGATCTGCTAAGAAATTTAGCTAGACACTGTGATCTTGACCCTGAGGGGTTTGTGGAGGCTAAACGAAAGTTCAATTAACTGTATTGGAATTATATTAAGAGACAAAGGATACATTTCAGCATAAAAGATAGCCAGAAAACTGCATTTTCTACAAAATGCCAACACAAGTGCATTTGGGGAAATTACTAATTCAGTGACTAAAAATAGGCTAGATGCCAGACTATGTGTATCTCTGAAGAGACATGGTCAGGCATTATGAACTTGTGTATACAAAACCAAAATATAACCCTAGCTTCGATGGTTCTATGTATGTAACCTTTTACTTGTATCTATTTTCCTTGTTGAAAGAAAGGATACGAGAGGCTATTTTATAAATGTAAGGCATCAAGAATCCCGGTCTGGATCAGCTGGCACCTATAATGTTAAAGAAGGATCCAGACCTTTAGTACAGTATACTTTTAAACCTTTATAGTGACATTTTAAGAACAAATATGTTTCCTTCTAGTTGGTGTTCATTGTACCAATTTTTTAAAAATCAGATCGCTTGGATCTAGTCAATTATAGACTGGTGGCCATTCTCGATGCAATGCAATAGCAAAAAAAAAAATGTCTGCTCTGTTGCTGGAGGAACAATACGTTTGGATTGATAAAATGAATATTTTGACAAAATTCCAGACTGTTTTTAGAAACAGTGTAGGTACAACACTAAATTGCACCCATATATGGAACATTGCAAAAAAAGTGTGACGGGGCCAGTCTACATTGCCACAATGGACATGCCGAAACCACTTGATTGTGTTATTCGCTTCAAACTCCGGCCTACGTTTTTGAACTGGGGAGTTGTCACGACCCTCGCCCAAAACCCCCTCTGGCAAACCCATTGGCCAGGTGGAGTCAGGAATCTGGACTCTAGAGCCTGGCATCCTCTTCAAAAGCCACAATGAAGAACATTGTGCTTGGGAACTACTTTATTGTATTGTCAGCCAACATGGAGGCATCCACGTAGCTTGGTTCTTAAGAACCAAGCTATGCGATCTAGTGTTTTGGGTGTGGCAGGCCTGGAACTACTTTCTCTGGTACTACTTTACCTGGGCTATATAAACCACACCCTGACTGCAGAACATGCTTCGTGTTACTTTGCAGCTTGCAGCGTGACGCTCACTGTGTCCAGCTATTCCCTCGGAGAAGCAGAACCTGAAAGGAGACAAAAGGAACATCATTAGCAGCAGCATCTTACCTGCAGTCTTCATCTTTAAACACTCGCAGCTACTGAGAACAGCTTCCTCGAATCTGCACGCCCCCCCCGGACAGAATGACCTGAAAGAGGAAGATTGAGGCAACATTAAAGAAAGCTGTAGAGACATTTGCAAATTATGAACTGCTCAAAAGGCTTACCTGTTACGCTCACCTGGCTCCCACAGATGCGTCGATCGGAACTGGACAGCAGCGGTCTCCACCAATGTGACGTGTAGGGCTGAAATGACGGACTGGACTGGCCCACCTAGCTTCGTTTTCTTGGCCCATAGGAATCTTCTTCTGCAAATGGAGAAAGGGAATTAACCACCCGTGGAGTTGAGTGGAAATCCCCCCACCCCCGCTGTTCTCCCCACAGATCGCCTTTGATGTCCCCTCTTATAGACTCACCTGATGGTTTGAAAAGATGAGCTCTCCATCCTGTATTGAGCGCAGGGGTGCGTTGATAACCAGTTGCTTCACTGGCTCGAAGGAATTGGTGAGTTCCAGAACAATATTGACTCAGAGATTCCCGGCAAGAAGCCGTGAGTATAAAGTTTGTAAGAGTTCAAATGCCTGACTTTCACTCTTGTCCGATTCCTTGCAGGTTGCAGCTTGACCCTAATGAAGAGTTCCTCGTGGCCACCGGTAGTATTCTGGTAAGGATTTGTATTTTCCAACACAGTTCGATAAAATAAAGTCAATATGTAACCTGTTGCTTTCTCCCTTATTCAGGCGCTGATAGAAAGTATGAAGTCTTGGGGAATATTACCTCCGGCGGTAAAATCTGGTAAGTCTATTGTGGTGAGGAGGGTTCCCCTGGTTAGTCCCTTTGTTTCACCTTGCTGTTCTTTTGTTTCCTCTTAGGGGCCGGGGTTCGACGAAGATGCAGTGGAAGCTGCGCCGACCCGTGAAGAGGAATAGTACCCCCGGTGGTAAAATCAGGTAAGTCTATGGAGGGGTAACTAATATTCCTCTGTGTATTCCCTCAGCTCACCTTGCTGTTCTTGTCTTCTCCTTAGGTGCCGGAGTGCAGCGGGAACATGCAGGAGGATGCGGTGGAATGTGAAGATGCTGCGAAGGCCGGTGAGTTCAGCGCGTGCTGCAGCAGGCGAGGCGACGCGCATAAAATAACTTCTTTCTTCCAAGTCGAAGGCGCATTGGATCGGGAATTCAGGTAAGGATTAAGGGTATTGCTCTTGTTCTAAACTTTTCTCCTTCTTTCTCCCTTTTTTCTTGGAGCTCCAAACTCGAGGCGGGCGTGGCAGAAGGCTGGATGCAGACTTGCAGGCACGGTGAGCGTTACGCTGCTGGATGCAGAATAACGCGAAGCGTGTGCTGCTCTTCAGGGCTTGGTTTAAATAGCCTCCAAAGTAGTCCCAGGTAAGTATTCCTGCCCAGCCCCGCCCGAGTAAAAAAAAGTCCCTAAGTAAAGTAGTCCCTTCCAAGGCTCTTTTGGCTTGGAGCTCTTGCAGCATGGTCTGCATCAGGTAAATTTGCAGCATGGTCTGCATCAGGTAAGTTTTACTCTGAGCCTGGCTCTTATGGCGCCAGAACTGACTCTCCATATGAGCCTGGCGCCATAGGCACCAAGACTGGAACCAAATAGCCCCTAGCAGGGGTTGTTGGGCTTGCTTAGGATAACTTGATGCCTGCTTCCGGGGTTGCTGGACGTGGTCTGGGTCCCCGGGGGTAGGCATCATGACATTACCTGGCTGGTCGCATCTCGGCTGGCCACCACTCCGGACATTCCACTCGCGCTAAAGAACACCGCAACCTACAAGGAAGGAAAACACAGGTTAGCAAAGGCAAGTCTTTGCAGCGCTGCGCATAGCACTTACTTACCGCACCATAGCGCTCTTAATGCGCCATCATTTACCAGCGGGGCTCATCCAAGCCAGTTCGCCGTGCTGAAGCTCTGCATACCTAAGGGAGAAAAAAAGACATTTTAAACAAAGAAAGGCATGCAGGATAGCAACAAAACTAAAGAACAGCAATAAGACCTACCTGAACAATATCAAACGGGCCGGCATCAGTGAAGTAACTGGCCTGCACTCGCCCATGAAAGACAACGCGCCCCTGCAAAGAAGGCAGGACGGAGAGCACGCCTAATTCTACCACAAGGTGAGGAGAGGGCGCCAAAGGGACTGAAAGCATACGGGGTGGAGGGAGGATACTTACCCCAGTCGGAAAGTCTTGAACACAGTCCTCCTGTATTTTCAGGCAGAACCTTCCCCGCAGACCACATCAGGGCAAAGCTGAGAAGCATACCAGCTAGTAACCCAGCTGGGTGGCGTCCCTGTGGATACCAGGTGAGCGTTAACCAGTGCCAGCTCCTCTAGTTTACATGTTACATTTGCTGCATCAAAATACCTATATAAATAAGAGGCTGGCCAGAGACGGCCCTATATATAGATTCCTGTGGAACAAGGTTCGTTTTGTATACATTATATTTAAAATCATCTTGTTACCAACATTGAAATGTGAAGGACCTAGGTTAGGGTTCCCCGCTGATGACATTAACTATACACCTTGTAATAACAGTGAAGAGACTGAAACACTTAAACATCTAGTGATTTATTATATGAAACTGGGTCAATTAGAAAACTTCACTGTGAAAACTATGTACGTTATGACTTTGAATATACTGGGGAATCCTTGTGGTTTCGATTAATGGATGGGAACAGCGTTGGCTTAGTATTGGCCCTTAAGCTTTTTGAATTGTTACGTATACAAATCTCTTGACCAGTATTTTATGTAATTATGTTCCAAAGATATTGTCATTGAATTGTTTTGTTCTAACGCTCAGGCATTTTGGAATTACAAAATAGTATTTATTGTATAAAAATGATGAAATCGCGGAGATTTATAGACAATTGTGTGTTTTGTATAGGAATTCGACTTTAAGAATGTATTTTGGTTAATGTTTTGTGTAAGCTTCAAATTAACAAAAAAAAATTAAAATAACAAAATCTATCCATAGGTGTTAAATAAAATGACTGCTGAATTAATTTCTCTGCCAATTTGTTTTACAAAGCAATAGTTAAATTTGTTCGGAACTCCACATTTTATACATGGGGGGGTGTGTGTGTGTGTGTGTGTGTGTGTGTGTGTGTGTGTGTAGTTCAATTCATGTCCAACTAAAGGTAAGTGGTGGCAGGGGTGCAACTCTGTGTCCCAGCTGGAATCTGCTCAACAGTCCAAAGATATTCTTCTAGCGCACTTTCATGCCTCAGCAATCATCAGGGAGGCTAATTATGTTCAGGTGCATAGGGTTGAATCACTCTGGTAAATACCAGTGTTTGTAGCAGCAGGACATTCTGGTATCTGTAGTGTAGAGCCAGCCAGGATCCAACTCTTCCCCCATTATTAATTCATGTCAACCTAGGATGGGCAAACAAAAAGCAGTTAACGGTGAAATGCACAGTTCTTTGTCACTAAGCTGATTTCACAAATGGAGAGTGCGCAAGGACTGCAGAGCTGTATCAAAGCCACTCGAGCTGCTAGTTATAGAAGCTGGGTGAGGGAGATACTGACTCTAAGGCCAAAGTAGGCAAACTCCTGTTGGGTGGTGACTGGTTAAAGGGACATTCTAACAGATACCAGTTTTGCTTTTTATATCTCCCTCCCAATCACTGGAAAATTATTGGTGTGGGTCATACATTGTTAAATTTAGCATACTGATAGCATAGAAAATGGCTCATTTTGACATATGAATTGCAGCACGCTGTAGAACATACGCTTTACCTGCAGACTTATTGTTTATGTATATGAAGAAACCAGCAAATAGAGTGAATAAGAGTTATGCCATGTTGCACACAAGAGGGGCCCTGGACTTCATTCAGTACTGCTCAAATCAATTCTCTGACTTAGTATAGACCCACATTAACCATGTAAACTACTTTAGAGGTAGTTTAAAAGACTGTGGAGCACTTGCATCCCCTGCACACATAATGGTAATGTATGACGAAGTTTATCAGTTAAAGATTCCTACTAGGAAGTATTCATTCACACACGATTTTTTTAGGTATATTAAAAGAATTCTTATTAGCAATTTAATGTTAAATTTACATAATCACATCTACAAGTTCATCATCATGTGATCAACAATTGATTACGATGTCAAAATAAAATAATGCTCTACACGTTTCGGGACCAGTGTCCCTTCCTCTGGAGCTCAAACTTCAAATTTGCAGTGTGCCCCAATCTTTACGGTTTTCAACAGAATCTAATCTAGAGTAACAAGAGATGCAGCATTTTTAGTACCGTCTGGTCCTTTCCCCAACATATAATGGCACAATTCTTTACTGTCATATCCCATCAATTCTCATTCACCTGGTGTGGGTCCAAGGTATAGAGTCCCAATAGTCACTTCAGAAACATATAGTGGCGCGATCCCTTAGGAAAACGCTCTGTGAATCAGGCCCTTAATCTTGAAATCATACATTTCCAAGCTTTCCAAATCACGTGAGAGATGATGGTTTCAACCTATGTGACTGAATAAAATCAATCCTCCAAGTATAACACTGGATTCCTTGTTATTTTTTCAGCCTAGTGCCAGCCTAGTGCCAGGGCTGCTATTCTCCCCTGCAAGCTCTTACCAATTTTTCTAAACAATGGAGTGCTATACAGTCAATATATCAGAGAGCACCTGTACACTAGACTGGGCACCATTTAGCAACGCTAACCCAGACCATCCGGCTACAAATTGCTGACCACACATTTGTGCACTTTGTGCAATCATGCCTTCCCCTCGCCACATGAATTGGTACAGCACCTGCATACCAAGTACATGACAGCCAGAAAAAGGGTGCCTGCAGTTCCAAACACTAAACATACTTTTGGGTTCCTGTGCCAGTGAAAGGGAAGGTATTCCCAGAAGGTATGCACCAAAACTAGAGCAATTGCAAGCTGCCCATCCACAGGTTACACCCCAACAAAGGCATTGAGCGTAGCTATGATGATTCCCACATGAAGTTATCCTCCCTGAATAGGTTGTGACAGTTTATGGTCATTGCATCGAATTATTACCATCGAGGGATCGGTCCATCGAAAAATTTGCTTTGAAAAAATGTGCGCCGAATGCATTTGTCTTGTTTTTCTTTTTTTTTTAATGGGGAGTCCTCCCAAACCCCCCTTTGTTTACCCTTTAAAACCCATTAAAATTAAACTAAACCCTTTACGTTTAAAAAACATGCATTTGATGCATATTTTTTTTCAAAACAAATGCCCCGATGGAAAGGCAATTGATGGTAATGCATTAGATGTAAAGACCAGATACCAGTTGTGACAGCTTGGTTGGCGTTTATATGAAACTTCTCCCATCACAGCTTTGTCTTCATCTTAGCAGACCTTATGGGCACATAGAGGAGCAGCAGCTATGAATTTGGGAGTATCTGTAGCCTTCAACAATTATAATATAGTTGAGGGTATAACCTACCCTTTCTAAATGGAGAGCCTGCTAGCCCAGTGGTGCATAGGAAATGAGCCCCACTCATTGAGCAAGAAAGGAGGGAGCGACTTGGTGATGTAGTAACATCCATTTATCAATTCTTAAGCCAGGACCATCTGATAGAGATGCCGAAGCACAAAGTCCAAGAGACGCCAGATAAAGAGGTACACCATCAAGTGAGACTCACAAGGTGTAGAGGTTCATTTCAGAGAAGAAAACGAAGTCAAGCATATTGTCATCACCTTCTACAATAGAGGAAGACAAATGCACAGAGAATGAATCCAAGAATGACTGCTTCAGGAAATATGGATGAACCTAATTGGCAAGGCACCTGCTGATGTTGGAGATCTTGGTTTAACCCTAGATGGAAATGCATTTTTAGGCCTACTAATTTACTTTAGACATGGAGAAACTGATGGAAAGTCAATAAAAATATGGACTGATGACAGCCCATCTCATAACATATATTATATTGTATCCCACACAGGGAAAACACCAGGGTGTCCAAACTTGAGCAGAGAAAAGCTATACATGGAAGTGACTTTGAAGACCACATTCATGTTGGAAATAATTTTCGGATGCTGATGGGGTAATTTCGGGCTCTGTGAGCAGGAGAGCCATTTACAGTGTTTCCACCAAGACAGAGGAGTTATCAATGCACCCTTCATTTGTTCCTAAATTAGTATCAAAATTCCATTTTAACCAGGAGATTAGGTTACTATCCTCGGAATCCTTCCTCTGAGGAGTAAATGGCTGGGCATTGCCTGCATGTGCGCAACGCCCTAACATTTTTAATTAGATAGGAACAGAGCTTTACAGACCTCTGACAGCACTAATAAGTGTAATTAGTCCTCTAATGCTTGTATATCCCAATGAGCAGGCTCTTTCATACTTGAACATTAAACCATTCAGACACTTCTGTTATAAACAGGCTACATGCCCACGCAGTCTTTGAAAAGGCTGTTTCCGTGGCCTTCCAAAGCATATTCCCTTTGAAGCGTCTATTTCGGCCTCTCCTTTAGCATTTTGTAAACATTACAGCTTGGACAGCAGCTCAAGGGCTGAAGTCCTCTTCAGACTGACAAGCCTTCAGAATCTGTATATTTAGATTTAGTTTCATGACCACCCCATCACTGGATTCAGTGCTGCAGGGAACTTCCCAGAAATATAGAGCAAATCATTGGTTACCGTAGTCACTACTGTACTCCTAGCTCATAGTTTTCTTTCCTCCATGCACCCCACTTACTTCACCTCTAAAGCATAGCCATGTCTCGGGTAAGTATTGTACTGGAGTGTGAAGCATGGCACAATGCTTGAGAAGGCAGGTTGTGGCCATGCTTGTACCCTTCTTCGGTGCAAGCAGATACAGGACCGTCCCCGTAGAGTGGCCGTCCCACATGTATGGTGGAATGGCCACTCTGGACTAGTACAGTAGTCACTGCAAGGAGTAAAACACAATTCCTACACCAATTACGCAGTTTAACAATTCTAGGATTTATATATGCCACATAATGATTGCTATATTGTGAGTATGCACTTCTGTTTTCTGTGTAGATCTTTTTAAATATTTTACTCTTAGAGTACTAGTCATCAACATTTGTATTCTCATCAGACTCAAAATGTATCCTTTACTGTGGTACGATATCCTGCAGTCCATATGATAATTAATGTGTCCCTCTGTACTAATCTATTTTGTGATGTTTGCATATGTGAGTAGTTACATAAGGAAGTGACACAGCAAAATTAGGACACAGATGGGGAGCAGGTGCAAGTGGATCTAGGTCACCTGACCTAAGCCCCGCCCACCTGGTGCCTTCCTGCCTGCCGCTCTTTTTCACCACTTGGCAAGCCCCGTCCAACTGGTGCCTTCCTTCTTGCCGCTCTTTTTCACCACTTAGCAAGCCCCGCCCACCTGGTGCCTTCCTGCTTCCCGCTCTTTTTCACCACTTAGCAAGCCACGCCCACCTGGTGCCTTCCTGCTTGCCGCTCTTTTTCACCACTTAGCAAGCACCGCCCACCTGGTGCCTTCCTGCCTGCCGCTCTTTCACCACTTAGCAATCCCCGCCCAACTTGTGCCTTCCTGCTTGCCGCTCTTTTTCAACACTTAGCAAGCTCCACCCACCTGGTGCCTTCCTGCTTGCCGCTCTGCTTCCCTACTTAAGGAGCCCTCGAGCTTCTTTTCCTTTGCAGGTGGGGAGCAGGTGCAAGTGGATATAGGTCACCTGGCCTAAGCCCCGCCCAACTGGTGCCTTCCTGCCTGCTGCTCTTTTTCACCACTTAGCAAGCCCCGCCCACCTGGTGCCTTCCTTCACCATCACCGTCTTGTGGCCAATGCTGGATTTGACTTTTATGGACTTCATTCATTCACGGTGCGTCACTCTTTCTAAACTCTCATGCTGGACTTCCTTTGCATCTTGTACTCATGGTGGCCCTGAATCATGCCGTTCCATCTTCATCTTGTATCCTTGCTTGCAACATTATGTGTTACTACTGACTTCTGCAATTGTATTCGCTCTCCACTCTTGCTTCTCCACTCTTTTTGACTGCTTACTCTCTGTTCTCTCCTCCTTTCCCTTCTCCCTTTTCCTATCTCCTCCCCTTACTTTCTTCTATGCACTTACTCTATCAGAATGTCCCTGGACCCAATATGATAGCAACCTCGTCTGTTTCCTCCACCCTCCCATTACTGTTTTTTTCCTCCCCGCCACCCCTCCTGCACTATCTGAAATGTCGTCAGGCCTAGTATGATAGTCGCTTGTTTTGTTCCTCCCCTCCCTTTCTGCACCCCTCTCCCTCACCTTTTGTTTTTCTCCGGCTCTACCAGAAATGTTGTCAGGCCTAGTACGGTAGTCGCCTGTCTGTTGCCATTTCCTTCCCACTCTCCCCCTCCTTTCCTTATCTATGTCTTAGCTCTTGCACTATCTGAAATGTCGTCAGGCCGAGTACGATAGTTAATTTCACATCCTTACTGTTCATGGCCTGTACGAATGTGGTTGTATTTTCCCTTGTTCCCTCCCTTGCCTTGAAGTGCTTTGAAACACATTGTGTGTAGGCGCTATATAAATAATCATATCATAACACATTTCTGAAATCTTCTTTTCTCTCTCATTTAATAGGCGTATGGTTCAGGATGCGATATTATAATTCTTGCAAACGATTTTGAATGTGTGCAAATAATTCCTGGTGCTAAACATGGAAATATCCAAGTCAGCTGTGTGAAGTGCTCTCAACAACAAGGCAAGGTAAGAATGTTTTTGATTATTTTGGTCTTCTGTGAAATAAAAATCGCTCGTCTCCATGTTGTATGGTCTCCCACATTTGTTCTAAAAATCATGTGTCCTTGAACTTAAGAACGCTGCACAAATTACTAAGGCTGATCAGCTTGTCAATGAAAACAAATGTTTGACTTTCACTGAGGAGATTTATTTGTTAAATCTTTAACAGCAGGAGAACAGGGTGAACACAGACGAGAACATATGGCCCCATGCAATCCTGGTCTGTGTGCCTATGCCCTCTTATTTCTCTAACATTTATATACCTTCCAGTATATTGATTTCAATGTAAGAAATGGAAGATTTCATGACCTCACCCTGAAGATTTCACTCGTCCCTATTTAACACCATAGCAAACTCTTTAGAGCCAGGCAAACCTAGTCACTCATGGCCAGTTTCGACTCTGCAGGAGATACCCACACAGATATTCACCGTGTATATATTTTAGTCTAAACAATCTTCTAATAGCGTTTATTTGAAGTGACTTTATCAGATCTGAAACATTTAATATTCCTGGTCGTTTCACCACTTCTTGGGAGCATTTATGTGTGGGGTGTTAGGCCCGCCTGCATACCCAATTCCACCCTCTTCCTCCAAGCCCCATACTTCCTATTTCACTACCCCAACCCGCTGCCCCATATAGAAAATACTGCAACAAATGCAATGAAAAAGCCGCTGAGGAAAATGCTGCGGTGGTTTGGGGGATAGCGCTTTATCAACGTGCTCGACTATATACTTTTTGGCAGTGCAAGCAATAATTTGCTAGTGTAGGAGATGGATGCGAGTAGTTGTAGTTGCCCAACTGCCTTTCTACATTCTGCCTGCAGACAAACTTTCAAAATTGATTTACGTCAGGTGCTCCCATCAACATTCTTTAAGGAAACATTTGCATTTTTACTTGACACGTGTAATAAGAAAATATTGGTGGATTTGTTGAGCTTGGGAGTTGCATTCTAAACTATTAGGTACAAACCTCTGACACGTTAGATGGTTTGTACAGCAGCTTGTTTTCAAGATAAACAGAAACAGACCCCCAGCACAGCTTCTCCCTTTACAGCTCACTACCAACTGCTGTGCCTGGAACTAGAATCATAATACATAGGGCCTCATTACACGGAAGGCGGTGATCCAGGGTGCTATTAGCACCCTGGACCATGCCGGTAAATTACCGGCACCGCCTTGGCGGAAAGGGGATTTACCGCCCCATTCCAAGGTTGGTGGGGCGGTAAATCCCCCTTCCGCCATTGCCCTTCCCCATTCCCATTTCTGCCCCATAGGGCTCTATGGGAATGGGGAAGGGGCTAATTACGGCACCGCAATTTTGCGGTGCCGTAATTGGCTCCGAGGTCCCTTAGCGGGTTGGTTTTTAACGCCTGCAAAAGGCAGGCGTTAAAGCACCAACCCGCTAAGGGACCTCGTAGTAAGGCGGTAATGGTTAACGGTCACCGTTACCATTAACGGTGGCCGTTAACCATTACCGCCTTCGTGTAATGAGGCCCATAGTATTATGTATGAAGTGTTAACTACATCACTCTCCTTACCGAGCCAAGATACATTACAACACATCTCCCTTCGCCTATACAACAAAACCTCTCTTCACCACTGCAATGCTATTCTTATTCCACAACTTTCCACCACTCACTCGAACCCCACCCTTCAGCATTGCCCCCCTTCTTGTCTTTCCCACATACACCTGCCATCCAAATGACAGCCAAGCTACATTACAACAAAAACGTTTGAAACCATTTTGTTAAGGGATTTAAAGAATCATTTATGTAGTGCTGGTTAAGCTCCCTTTTACTAATTATTTCCTTCCTGTGAAACCTGCCACACATAATCCGGCACAAAAAAGCAGGACATTTGAATGTTTTGTTGCATATGAAGGATCCAGTTTGCAGAGACAAGTTGTCAAAAATATACAAGATGGCTCTAAAGCTTTGGATCAGAGTCTATTTCCATAACCTAGATATGCCCAGCGGTCATGAAGTTCCGATCAGATGGGAATAGCCAGAACCTCCTTTAGATTAGTGTACATGTTGAGCAGATTCGTCAATCTAGAAGTCTTGCACATGGTGGTAATCTTTCAAATTAAAAGCAGTTGTCTCATTTGTCTTTATATGGCTTTCACTGGGGTACCCTAAACTCAAAACCCTAGAACAATATGCTCTCCCTTAGTCTACACAGCCTTTCTCTATATAAAGCAGAAAATCTGTTTGTTCCTTTATACAATTCCACACCGTTCCACCAATCTGTACCAGCATTTGCATATTTCGCTGTTGGGCCCCTGCGGATCCCCAGATTTTAGCCCCTTCACATGTGATGTTTGCCTAAAATCTGCAAAACATCAATGTGGTCGTAGAAGGAGTGGTCGGTCAAAATACCGAAAATAAAATCTCGAACTGCAAAAATCTCGAGTACAAAATCTCGAAAAAAAAAATATCGAATTATTTATTTATTTATCTATGTGTTTTTGGGGTCAGGTAAGTAAAAAAAAAAGGGTTAAAATAAAAAAAAAATAAAAAAAAAAGGGGGGTCGGGGGGGAACCCCCCATTTCGAGATAAAAACGTATGAGATTTTTTTTTTCGAGATTTTGTAATTCGGTATTATCACTATAAACCCGTAGAAGGACTGGCCAAAGCTCATTTTAAGCATCTCTGCGCAGGGAACACAACTCGTAGGTTCTTCTGGGACCTTGAAAACCACGTTTTAAGGGGCTGGGACACACCGTTTCCAAGATATTTGCACCGCAACGCAGTGCACTGTGGCAGGGTGAGGTGACAGGTGGACCCAAGTATGCTGCAGTACGCCCACCGTTGCTTCCCATCCCCGTCTGCTCCCGGGTGTGTCAGCCAGCGACACTCGCACATTCTCAGTGCAGTTTACTTCAAGTACAAAGCAGATCAAGCGATAAGCAACTCGGAACAGCGACCTACAGGATCATTGATTTTCAACAATTAATGACTGGTCTCATGTCTGTCTACAGAACCGGTGCCGACTAGGGGTCCCTTTTTGCTAGTACATTTTATAATTTTAGTAAAATATAGCAGTATTGTAGATATGGACATTTTACTCTGTTTTTTTTTCTGGGTTTAACAATACTTTTAAGATCTGAGACACTGTTACCAGGAAATATCCTAAACTTTATTATGGAAACCTCATACTCCTTTACCAGCAAACGGAACATATTTACATGGATCACAAAAAAGAATTGTTACTAAACCTAGACCAATACTTGATTTGATGGGAATGCTTAGAAACGTGTGGGCTGCGATGTACTAAACACTAGGCGATAAATGATAAGCAGCTTGAGTGTTGGAAGAACTGGAGTTCCTTTACTATTGAAGATGATTGATTCTTTTTGAGGCTAGGCTAGTGACATGGGATCACAAGATTCCAAACCGAAACCTATTGCCAACATCAGCAGGTAAGCTTAGATTAGCTACTTTAAAAACGAAATACTTTTGAACATAGGTTTACCAGATGTTGTAAACTTTCTGGTCACAAATAGGTCTACCTAATTCAACCAGAGTTTTGTACAAGCAAAGTCGAATTGAGCCGTGTTGACACTTGTGAAGAATGTAGATTTGAAAAATAGAATTGTATAATTGATTCACTGTTGAATAACATATGTTGACATTGATTGGCAGCCCTACCTTACATGGTTCACAACCAGTTGATATACTGGTTTTGCAAGGATTACATTCTTCAGTTTTAAAATGGATAGATTTCACTTCTAGGAGATGAATAAATAATATTTTATTTCTGTATTCCTCTTATATTGAAAAGGTAGATGTATTTTGAAAGCCAGTGACTCACTTTATCTTTTCAAAGAAATTAGCAGCCTAGATAAGAACAAGTAGCTACAGCAGATATCTGACACAGCAGTAGCACAAGGAATTCGAAACTACGGACAAGTTGCTTCAAGTATGAGAACAACTGCTGTTCTATTGTCTATGTATATAATTTAGAATTGAGAAATTGGGTATGATCATCTTTCTTTTAACATTATATATGTTTAGCTTTTATGAATCATTTTTTCTTTCTGTATATCTTGTATTTATCAACTTTTAGGGCTTGTTGAAATGAAAAAATCACTGAACTACTGCATTTGTATTGGCACAATGATTCAATTTCAGTTTTGGGGGCTCTGTCATTACTGTGGCTATTACACCTGTAGTTGGGGCAGCACTCTGTCCCTTAGCTTGGGCCACAGGTTCAATACACTGGTACAAAGCTGCGTTACAAGTCACATTTTGTGGCTCCCTACCGCAACACACTCTACATTTGTATAAAAAGACAAAGCATTTCATAAGATACCTTTTGCTTTGGTTTCTCACTTTCTTAGTGTTCCTGCTCTCTTATTTGTCTTCATTGTGGTCACTTAATGAAGCAGAAAAGGACCAGTATTTCCCAGTTAGATAGCTGAAGTACGAAAAATGAAACCAAACTTGTTTTCATTTCTCTTTTTTTAAATCTCACATTAGCACCCACAGCTCCCTTTCAACTTGCAAGTGTTAGTGGTGTCAGTGCCTCGGCTAGCAGGCCACCATGTGTAGTAATGGTCCTGCGCTGCTCTCGTTAGGAGCTTTATCTATGCTGTTGTCCTTCACTTGGACTGATATACCTTTAATCGGCACAGTGGGTTGTCCTGGATGGTATTCTCTAAATATACAAAATCACTTTCCACAGCAACCTGTGCTGCTGAATTATGGGAACTTGTGAATTTTCAGCTCTGGCATCCCCCAAGAACACATCCCATTTTACTTTTCCCTCTCAAACCTAGCGCATGGCACATACCGTTATGTATCTGCTTTTATTCAAAGTGATGCACATAAATATTGAATTTACAAGCCAACCCCTAATAGTCGGTATGCAACGTTGGTGCATCTCCAAAAACTCCCATTGCTCTGAAGCTGCCTGGAAACCTTTGTCAAACTTTTCTCAGGCTGAGCAATGTACTTTGATTTCACTGCATGCCTTCTTGGGGCATCACCACCTGTAGCTTGTTTCTGCAATGAAAAACCTCAGGAATGGAATTCAGTTTTCTAATCACTTTTGTCATGGTAATGCAGCATACAATTATCAGGTTTGTTATGTGTTTGCCCAACCTTAGTTTTAAACTTTTATTGTTTGGCTAAATGTGCAAAGAAAGTAACACCTTTTAGCTCCGTTTTTAAATTACAATAAATCCAAGTTTGTATCCTTTGCGTGAGTCTAACTGTAAAGAAGTGTAAACTGTTACAATGTATGAGCTTTTCAAAAGCTCAGAAGCACTCCCATTGGTTATTAGCTAAAACGTGAAAAGGAAAACGGCTAAAGGCATTGCTCTTGCACATTCATTCCTGTCAAAACTACAGAAACCAAGATCCTCATTGAATAGTCTTGAGGCAGAAGACCATCCAATCTACAGAGGAATCAATTGGAAATCTCTATATAGTTAGTTTGAAGAACAATAACAAAACCCAAAGTAACCTTAGGAGAAACGGATCACAAATGTGCCACATTCAGATTACTCTACAATTAGAATGTGTGTTTCTCTAAATAATTCTCAGATCTCACGTTACTTTCGCAATCCTTTCTTGAGCCCAACATTCGAGCAATGTATCTTGAAAGAGTCCTTAATTCGGACGTTTTTCCATCTACTCTCCAGCACGGTCCTATCGTTTGGTTCTGAAACATCTGAGCAATAAACGTCAAAGACACCCATGCACTTCTAGACCCCATTGCATGTACTGCTCTTAAATCGATTATTTCAAACTGGAAAGAAACTCAGACTACGTTATGCAGGCTGGTGAACTGAAATTTAATATGAAATGAGATGTCACAAAATCTTTAACATTATGTAACTTCCATACCAAAAGAATCGTAATATCTGGATATGTTTATAGTTTGTTTTATGTGCTGCAAATAAAACCGTGTTTACATTTTCTTTCTGATTAATAATCACCTTTTAATACCAATTTTTGCCACTTGCATCTGTCTTATATCCCATTTCATCAAACAAAAAAAGCTGGCAAATGCACACCGCTCCCATGAGTACAGCTTGCGTCTGTAAATTCACCAATGCACACAGCAAAAGCTACTTCACCCAAGAGCAGCACAAACATGCCTTTTGCCTCGGGAAAAGCCAAAGACGAATGCCCTTCCTCAACAGGGCAAATATCAAACACTGCTGCGAGAACTATCATTGCCAGCCTCCACTCTAAAAGTAGGTGAAGGAAAACCCTTAAAACCCTTCAGTAGGAATGTATTGTGGTGAAAAAAAATGTGCCTCCAGAAATGCAGTTCACTTTGCAAATGAGGGAACGTTTGGAGGCTGTCTTCACAAATCTCACATAACACTGTAATGTTTTTAAAATGTAATAGTCTCCAAACACACCTGGGTGTAGGTAGTAATTGTTGGAGCTTTGAGAAAATGAACGAAAAAGAGGTAGTACTACTGGGGGATCAAAATAAAGAATATCAAAATTCTGAACATGACATTAACTGATGTGCGCACTGTACTCTTAACAATTGTGAGGGGTTAGAAATGAGAGGCGGATACATAGTGGTAGAGTTATAAACATCCGACAGCTTTATTGAAATAAAAGGGTTGGATAAAGGCTATCTGTCCCCATCGTAAAGAGAGTTCCCCTACCTAGGAAACTAAAGCTCAGTCTGTGCCTCGTCTTCAAAATGACATACTCTGTCCTTGTGTCCAAAACATTGATCTCACCCTCCCACTAAAGATGAAAAACTATAAGTGTAAGGAAAACATATCTGATGTAAGTTTGGTAAAAAATTTTCAAAAACAAACCGATAAATCCAACAAAATAAGGAGGGAGCGTTCCCTTCCTCTGAGTGTCTCTGGTAAGATGGCAAAAGTGTATCTTGTAAAAAAAAAAAATCATTAAAGAAGATAGTCTCTTCTCTAGGATTGCAAAAGTGTCTTTCAAACAATCGCTTCCGAAGGATAGCAAAATTGTATATTTAAAATAACCTCCTAATGGTGTCACCACATTTCCCCGAGAGTCATCTCCTCCAGCATAATACCACCCCCAGGGTCAGGATCAGGTAGCGGCTGCCATCCCCCGGCCATATAAGAGGAGATCGCCTGCTGGGGATCAGTGATGACTCCCCAGGATTCATCACACAAGTCAACAACATATTTGAACATAAAAATACTGTCATGATGTACACATTGGAGATCTTCTAAGTCTTGAAGTGCAAGATTAAAAAAAAAGCACTTTAGAAACGTGCGATTCTTTATTCATTTATAAGTAGAATGTGTTTTCAAGTATTCAAAATTCTCACAAACCAAACAATTGTTGTAATCTACAATCATACATTCGCTGTAGTTACTGAAAAGCTTTGAAACATACATTTTATCTCCCTGAGAACTGCACTCATAATTCCCTGCAAAAGCATTCAACACATGATGACATTAAAATTGCCCCTTTACAATGCTGCTCAAAATAAACTGGTAAGTATAATTTATTGTACATTTCATGATTTATTGAGGAAGTACAATGTCGTGCAATGACCTGCAACTCTCTATGCAGCCTGGAATATGTTGGCAGTGGTTCACTAGTAAGTTGCTGCCACTCTCTATACTCTGATTTGTATGCTTTGCAACACAGCCCTAGGAAAATGCCTTACCAGCGATCAGGTATAGCAAAGATTAACAGTCTCAACTTTTCAAGTGGAGCTGACTGTTAATTTGGCTTGTTGTGCCTTTTGTGGCTCATAAGAGGTAGTGTCCCTTAGTGGTGTGGGGGACGCACTGGTAGACCACCTACATTTCCCCCAATTATGCATTGGCATTGTTGATGTATTGTATATTCAGCCTTTTAAGGCTTCTTGTTTGTGACCCGGCTACTGGGGGAGAGCCAGGCATAGATTGGCCTGGGCAACCAGCTGAGGTGAAGGACCAGTTGAAGTGGTAGGTGGAGGATAAAAGGGGGTAGAAAAGGGAGGCAAATGTGGGTTGTTCGAAGGGAGGAGAAGGCAGACTGAGAGACCAGGTGAAGGAAGGATGGCGGAGCCTGAAAGAGAATTACATGTGCAAGGTGAGGTATTGTTTGGTGAGTGTGTGTTTTATGATGAGTGAATGCGACTCAGTGAAATTGTAAGGGAGTAAATAAGGCTAAGTGAGAAAGGTGATCGAGTAAAAGGAGGGTGACTGGGACTAGGTGGAGTGGCGGGGAGAGTAGTAGTGGAAGGAGAGGGGAGTGGGAGGACCGAGCGAGAGGGAGGGGGGTGGAAGGAGAGAGGGAGGAGATTTGGGAGTAGGAGGAGACTGGGGAGGAGAAGAGGGAGTGGGAGGAGGAGAGGGTCGAGGGGAGTGGAAAGTAGTAGAGAGTAGTAGACTCTCAGGTTGGCATCCCCTTCCAAATGTCTTCCCACCCCCTTTTTTTTATATAAATCTTTATTGGTTAACTTGATCATAAAACCTCACAATATACAAGCAAGTTATTGTAACCATTTACATTACTCCTCTTTTCCTCATTCATTTCGTAGCATGCACTATCTTCTATATAAATAAAAATGTAAATGTTTGTTCAAATCTCCGAAAGTTCTTCACTGATTGCTTTGAAATTTTGACACAACGTTGCATTCGAATACGAGCGTGTTTTTATAGAACTACCATACATAGATGTCACACCTGTGACTGGTAAAAACATGCTTTTTCCCAAAAACAGCACATCTGTTGGACGTAAAAGCAACACGCGCTATACTAAATATTTTACAATTCCATTTCAATGTTTCCGATTTAGAATGGTTCAAATACGTGCCGAGGAAGCAGCAGAGTGACGTGCAGCCAGACATCAGATGCACAGTTGTGAGCACCGCAATCGCGTTCTGCAGCTTCAGATCTGCTTCGTTCTCAACAGAATGAACGCGACAGGCTGAGAGTGGCTGAAAGACATCAACGAGAAACAGCAGATCAGCGTCAAACACGACTCCGTGCTCAGCAATCACGCGATTATAGTCTCCTTGCATTCCGGTACAACCCAGATGATGATTAGAGTTTGAGCCGGCATGTTCTCATCGGCACTATGACTGAAGTGTGACCTTATTGCAAGGCTCTGAAATTTAATGGAGAAACGAAAGGCATGTGTTGTGCCGTTGGGAAAATTAAACTGCCTCAACTTGTAGAACCACCAGAGCCATTAAAAACTTTTCTTGCTGGATATACCGCTGAATCAAAGCATTTCCAATCTAACATCAGGAAATACAACTCATGCTTCCAAATGACATCGTTGAGCGCAGAAATTGTAACTGCTCAATTCATGCCAACTTGCATTTGCAATCACCATCAACAAAGCTCAAGGCCAATCTTTAGAATGGTGTGGTTTAGATCTGGACACGGATTGCTACTCACATGGACAATTATATGTTGCGTGTTCTAGAGTCGGCAAACCAGAAACTCTATGGGGGTAATTCATAGAATTCAGCGCACAAGTGGCGCACGCGGCTGGCGCACAGTGTGTGCGTGCGGCAGTCTGCGTGAACCGCGTGCGCCAAAATCCATTTCCGCGCACAGCGTATTCATGGATTTTAACATCCAAAACCAGCCATGGCGCAGTGACCCTGCAGCAGTGCCAGTTACGCCCCCAACCCCTCACCGTGCGCCATGAACAGCGCACAAATCCCATACATGGCGCACAGGCCAGTGGGCCAGCATACAGCCCCCCAACCACGAAAAAGTCTGTAAAAATGCCTGTGCACCCCACCGAATACACGCGGGAAGTTTCACACACGATTGGCCCTGTGCGAGCGGGGTACGTGTATTTCGGGGGTGCGTGGGAAGTTTCACACGCGATTGGCCCTGTGCGAGCGGGGTACATGTATTTCGGGTGTGCCCCAACGAATTGGCAGTGTGTGTCCTCCCAGGTGTGCCCTCTTCCCCCCTCCCCAGGGCCGGCAGTCAGACCCCAACACAGGGGTACGCACTGCACCCCTGGCCATGCCCCACAGGCAGCCCCATCCACCCAGCATTGAGGGGCACCTGCCAGCATGCCCAGACTCATGTCCCCCAGCACCCCCATCCACCCAGCATTGAGGGGCACCTGCCAGCAGCCCCCGACTCATGTCCCCCAGCACCCCTATCCACCCAGCATTGAGGGGCACCTGCCAGCAGGCCCCGACTCATGTCCCCCAGCACCCCATCCACCCAGCATTGAGGGGCACCTGCCAGCAGGCCCCTACTCATGTCCCCCAGCACCCCCATCCACCCAGCATTGAGGGGCACCTGCCAGCATGCCCCGACTCATGTCCCCCTGCAACACGAAAGGAAGCTGCACAATCATGGCCCTCATGTGCACCACAATTCCACAGCACGACACCCCACTCTTGACATGCAATGATTTCACCAATCCACCACACACCGACATGCCTATGTCACGACACAAATCAAAAGTCGACCATGTACATCAACACATGTCGGTCACACACACACACTGTTTGCCATAGATTGTGCAAAACCACAATTTGACATGCATGAACCCAATGAGCGAATCCCACACATGGAATTAAAATATCAAAATGTATTATTAGCAAAATCAATGTGATGAAATGAAAGTTAAAAAAAAATACAAAAATTAAATGAAATACATGTCCAAAAATATGAAAAAGGAAATGTAGATGCAATCCAAATAAATTCAGAAGAAAAATGGTCCAAAATCATTGTCCACCAAAACAAATCCAAAGGAAACGTAAAAATGAAAATCCATTGCCCCATGGTGAAATTCAAAGAAAATGCACACATAAATCCAAAGTCCAACTATGTACAATCAATTTTGAAAGGGTCCATGAGCCCAACGAAAGAAATGAAACTTATCTAAAAAACTACCTAAGAAAAGAACTATATACAAAAGTGTGGGGCATAGTCCTATCACCCCAAAAGAAATGAAAACGAAAAGGAAACCCAACACTAAAAACTATTTACAATGGCGGCAGGCTAGTCCGACGGCTCACTTTCCGATGTCCCGGCCCAGGGCATCATCGAACTCCTGGTCAATGTCCTGGAGGCGGTCCTCTTCCATGGCCCCGAGGTTTTGTAGGGACGATGCCATGTTGGACTCCAACTCCCTGCGAATGGCCTCGAGGCACTCGGCCTGCCTCAGTGCCCTCTGCATGGAGTTCTCCGCCCTGACCATTGTGAGCCGTGCCTCTTCTGCCCGCCGCCGCTCCGCATTTATACTCCGGCCCAACCGCTGCCACACAGAAGACACACCCATTCCAGGGTCCTCATGCCCTCTGGCGGATGCCTGCCCCTCTGATGTTGATGGTCCTGAGCCATCATTGCTCCCACCTAGAGCCTGCTGCTGTCCATGTGCCCTGTCCGATGATGCCAGCACATCCTCCATCTGCTGGTCTCCAGTTGTTGTGGTGTCCACCCCTGCTGGACCGCCGCCTCCCCACTGTGGCAGGGATGGGATCTCCACCAAGCTGGCTGTGTTGGTCAGGCCAGGTCCACAGGGGGCCCTGGTGGAATCTGGGCCGGAAGACGGCAGGGAGAACGACTGGCGCAAAGTCTCCACAGAAGAGGAGAGGTCCGCCAGAGTGCGTGACACATGTAGGAACCCACCAACCAGGGCCCCGCCCAACAGTGCCATGTTGCGACGCTGCTCTTTGTGATGGCGTGCATGCTCCCCCCAGGAAGCACGCACGTCATCACAAATGTCACACGTGCGCAACGCGACATCAATTACGACGGAGCCCATACGGTCATGGGACCCCTCGTCCACAGGTAGTGGAGAGGCAGATGACTTGGGCCTCCCCCCAACCTGCGGATGGGCCTGGGACGGGGCATCCCTGCTGGTGCATGGTGGTGCAGTCACAGGGTCAAGGACAGCGACATGCACAGGCCCCTCCGCGGTGACCTGTGCTGCCTCCTGACCCTGGCCCTGGACTGCACCACTTGCACCAGTGGTACTACCCCCACCAGGCCCCATGTGTGGCTCAGTAGCGGGCTCCTCCTCCTCTGTGGAGACCACCAACCTGGATGTCTGTGCACCGTCTTCCGCCATTGCAAGCCCCTGTGGGGGCTCACACGGCCCTTCCGCTACAGCCGTAGTGGCAGACGCGGCACCAGTCCCCTCGCTCCCGGATGATGGCAATTCCTGGGAGGGTGGCTGGGCCTTGCGTTGCCGCCCGGTGGAGGCATCCCCGCCGCTTGGCTCCACAGCGCCGTCTCCGCCCTCTTCTTCACTCGACGCTGCCTAGAGGGAGACATAGAACACAAGCATCAGGGTACAGTACAATATTCCCCTAGACAGGAAGCAATAACACATGAGTGGCACTGTCAAATGTCACTTCCATCCTGTCCCTCCACAACACATAGGTGAATGCATGCAACACACATGCAGAAACAGGCACGGCGCCTGCAATCAACATCAGCATTCATGTACAAGGACCTCGTTTAACCAAAATGTTGCCTTCAAACTCACATGCATCATGGCTCATACTGATCCCATGCACACGCATCACCAGAGGGTCATGCATCATGGCTTGTACACCACAGACACAGTGGATACAACGGTGACCGCACTGCATGAGTGAATCTTCACATCATCACGGACATGTGTCATGCATCCATGGCGTTTCAAAGTCAGTCACACACTTCTCAGACACACACACATGTGCACCATACATGTACATGAGAACAGAGACTGGCATGCATTCATGTGTGCATTCCGCATACAACTCCCCATGTTGCATTGGAACACATGCATCATCCATGTGGTTCACACATTACTGGTCTCACATGCATGACCATGATGTCCCTGCACACACACATCCATACATGGCCTGTTACACATACAGGCAAGTATCAGACTACCAGCACACTGCAACAAGCCCTGTCTCACACAGCAATGCTTGGCCACTTACCACGTTCCAGGACCCTCATCTGGATGTTGCTCATGCTGACCCGGCACCCTCTGCATCCTCTGCCTTCACGAGGCACCGGGCCTTGTAGAGGGTCCTGGACCGGAAGTCCTCCCAGTGCTTCCGGACGTGCTTGATGTTGCGGGTTGCCACCCCCTCTGCGTTGATGGCAACCACTACGTCCTCCCAGATCCTCTCCCATCCTTCCTTGTTGGTGCGTGATGTTATGAAGAGGGCATAATGATGCCCCAGGACATGCCCCACCAGGACACGAACTTCCTTCTCACTGAAGCTGGTGCCCCTCTGCCTCTCTGGCTGGGGGTCACCAGTCGTCTCAGATGGTGTTTGCCCCGACATGGTGACCCCCGAGGCAGGCGTGGGTGGGCAACTGGGTCCTGGGGTTGGGCTGTGGAGCGATGGTATCCCAATCGGGAGTCTTCTCTTCCAGCAGGGGTGGACACAGCAACTGGACCCCTGCAGATGGCTGAAGTGCATGCACCAAATAGCAGGGCACGTGGGCAGTAGGCAGGCAGCAGCAGATGGCTGGTGGGAGCGTGCTCAGGGCTCTTGGGGCCAGGAAAATGGCCTTTTGGGCAGGAGCGTGGCCTTCCGTGTGTTTTCGCATGGCCAGCTTGATACGGAGTGATTTGGCATGTGAAAAAAAGTGCACGTCAGCGTGAAATCCGAGGAAAGGCCCTTAGCGCGTAAGTGACGTTACGCGCGCGGGCGTTACCCACAACACGGGTGCATAGTGAATCAGCACGTGAGAAAACTGCAGGTCACTGTGCTATTGGGGGAAAGGGCCTTAGCGCATAAGCGCGTAAGTGACGTTGCACATGTGAGCTGGCTTATAAGGTATGAGTATCACGCTATTTTCTTGTACGTGCTTTTTGTGGAGAGCGAGCGGGTGATTCTTGTACTTCTTGTCGGTTCACACACTATTACTTCACAACGTTTCCAGTTCGTACTCCGTTTCCTCAGACTGCGTTCTTTTCTTCTTTTGGCTAGGGTGTTGCCAACGCGCACACGCGCGTCTTTTTCACGTTCTTTTTCATGGCAGATGGTGAGTCGCGCATGTATTTTTCAACTGTGGTTGCCCCCGTGTGTCGCGTACCCCTTCAGAGGTCATTGTAGGCTGCGTGTAACACACGTACGCTTATTTTTGTGTTTCTGGGTGCCACAGCGTAGTGCGGGTTCATTTTTTCATGCACGTGCTCTACCAGGGGTTGCGTGCATGTGTACTTTTGTTTTTGGGGTGCCTGTGCCTGCGTGGCCCGTCATCTTCCCCCAGGGGTCACAGACAGCCTTGCTAGAGCACTATGGTACACATTCCATCTAGTACCCTACCCCTTACCCCCCAATTGCCCAGGACAATTGTTTACTGCAACTACCATACGCACAACAACATCAGTGCCATGGTTGGGAGGCGACCAAGCAGTAAGGGAGGCAAAGGTGGCCGATATCAAAGAGGTGGGGCGTGGTGGGCGCGGTAGGGGACGCAGCCAGGATTTGCAGGGTGCCCCTAGAGCCCAGTGTGTGGAGGACCAATCGGGGCCACCTATGCCCCCCCTAATGGTTGTGGGAAACGTAGCTGACACCATCCCAGCTCAGCCCTTGTTGGACCGGCCCATTTTGTCAACTGAACCGGCACAGGATGACTCCCAGGCTGACTTCCAGGTCACCAAGTCTAAGCCAGGTGTGGCGGTGAAAGTTACTGTCACCAGGCCACGTGGATCTGGGGCAGCAATGTCATCTGCTGCCCCAGGTAGCCAGGGTGGGTAGGCTGCAGGGGCAGCTGCAGCACAATCCGCCCCAGCTCTGAGTCTCCCAGCCGGGACAGTGTCGGTCCAGGTCCATCACACTGACGTTGGCCCTGCCAACATCACCCTGCAGCCAATGCCTGCACCAAGACCTATGGTCATTGTGCCTTTACAGGCTTCAAGTACCCAGTCCACCTGCGCTTCTGCCCCTACTGTCCAGAGTGGCGTAAGCCACTCAGATCCGCACCACCTTCCAAGAAGAAGGGTGCTCTAGCACTACAGGCTGAGACTCCAGACATGGCTACACACTCAGGCACGTCAAGGAAGCCTAGCTTTAATGACGCCAAACTGGATGCATTTGTGGCCTATGTGTTGGCACATAGCCGCAAAATGGTGGTGAATGCAGGGTGCAAGACTATGCCTGGTCAATGTAGGGCCCACTGGCAGACCATCGCGGACCACATTAGTGCCCTTGGATATGTGAGGCGCACAGCTGATGATTGCTACAAGCGGTGGAATGACCTGAAACACAGAACAAAGAACAAACTGGCTCCAAATCATGCCTCTACCCTGGTGACAGGCCATTGGGTCTCCACCAGAGGACGACCAACTCACTGAACATGAGTTTGTTGCTGGAACCTTCGTCACAGAGGAACAGATCCAAGGCGTGGGAGACCTACCAGATTACGAAGCATTGTCCGGTGAGTGCCCATGCATGTGTGTGTAATCCATGTGTATTTTGCTTGGGTGACGTCTTCTGATTGAGTGCCAGGTGAGGGTGTGTAGTCCTGAGTGGTATGGGTCACTCATGTGCTTCCTCCAAACCATTCACCCCCCTTGGATTTGGGTATGACAGTATCCCTTCTGACCACAGTAGCCAATTAGCACCACATTACTGCAGTTGCCCTTGAACTGTCATCTTGCAACAACATTGTTCAGAATTTTCAGTGTTTATTCAGCCTGATTGTTTCAATCCTTCCATTTTTGCAACACATTTTTCTGCTCTAATGCCACATATGTGACATGCTTCTGTCATATATTACACCCCACAATGGCCGACATTTATTACCTTGTTATGGGAATGATTTGACCATTCAGGCTGATTGAGTAAGGGCCTGCTCACATAAATGCTTGTGGCCTGTTTGAATGTGGAACATGATTGTCGTTTCCTGTCATGTTGAAGTGACCAACCATTGATGTATCCATCTACCTGCCATCACTGTACAATTGTACACTGGATGTGTTGCAGTGTGTGGCACATGCGTATTTTGTCGCACTATTTGGAATTTTTCATCTCATCATGTCCATCTCACATGGATGGGTGACAGTACTCATTCACTAACATGTGGCTGTACTTGTCAAATGTACCATGGCTATGCTACGTGCCATCTGTGTGCTGGCATGTGTCATGTATGTGGATTGGCCATGCCACTTACAGGCTAATGTGTGATGCCAGTGCTATCCAGCATGCATCACATGTGTTGCTTTTCCATCTTGGAGTCCTTAGTGTCTGCTTTTTGCCTCCCCTTCCAACTCATTGACGGTGCATGCATGCCAGGGTTATAGTCATGTGGGACATGTCTAATTCATGTACTGCATCTCTGGCTTGTAAGGCCTATGTGTGTGCTATGGTGCTCATGCCTGTTTCCATTTGTTGTCTTTCATGTTTTTGCAGGTGATGACGCACTTGATGCTTTGAGGTAGAGGTGATGGTGCAGACCCAGGAGGAATCTCGGCCACAACCGGGCACCAGTGGAGGACGTGGGGTGATGGTGGGTGCACCTCCCCAGACCTCTTATGATTCAGGTGCTGAATCGGAGAGTGAGACATATATGGCGTTGCAGGTGAGTGTTACTGGGAGGGATGCTGTTCTGACCAACCCACCTGCACCAGGGGGAGACCCTTCTATTGGGATGTCAGTGTTGGTAATGCCGCCTTTGGCGGTTATGGGTGCAGGGTCACGCTCAACAACATCTGATCCTGTTCCTGGGCCAGCAGATCAGAGGGGGAATGCAGTCCTGCAGCCTCAGGTAGTGCCAGCACAGCAGGGTGCAGATCACCTTGCCCCAAACAGGTGTGGTGCCTGCCAACGCGGTGGCCATACGCCACCAGGCAATACTGTATAGGGAAACTCTATGTACAGTATTGCAGCACAACAGGGAGCATCGGTTGAAATGATGGCTCAGGCAATGGAGAGGGTGGCCACTTCCATTCTCCCCCCTGAAAGGCAGGTGGAGCAACAACAGCAGGCAACTGACTCCATTTGCCAATCACACAGGGAAGACATGTTGGCGTCCAACAGGCGGCACTGGAGACTCTGCACGAAGCCATATCTGTAGAGTCACAGGGCAGCCCTGAGGTTAGAACTCCATTTCCTCAGGGAGACTCTGGGTGAACTTGAGGCTTCCCAAAATTTTAGATCACAACAGCAGCTGGAGCAGCTCACATGTTCACTCTCAGCAGAGCTCCAGTCAACACGTGCGGAGATCCAGGCATCACGCGAGGCCATGCGGGTAGAAATGCAGGCTACTCGTGAGGTGCTGCATGGGGATCTCTGCACCATCATCCTCCAGAACGAAACCTTCCACGCCCACATGCTTGCTGCCATGTAGGACCATACCAGAGCTTTACGTGGGCTGCCTCCCATAGCACAGCCACCTCCTGATGTAGCAGCAGAGGGTGAAGAGAGCGACAGCAGTTCTCCCACAATAGCGTAGCCGTGCAAGCCATGAGCCCATGGAGGTATGTCTTTTTTTTTTTGCAACATCCACGCATGTGGGTGTTTGTGTGCACCCTGTCCTCGAACCTCCTGGGCTCCTGGGTGCCCCCCCCCCCTGGTCCACACATGACTATTTTGGATTTTTTTTTTTTACAGTGTGTTGCCTTGTGTGGCTCCCATGGGCAATACACTGTGTATTACAGCTGGGCACTTGCAGGCTTGTCCTGTCTTTGGGTTAGATGCTTGGGTTCCTGACACACACACCCCTCCTGCTTCCCCTTTCCATGGGCTTGCAAAGGGTGTGATCAAGTGACAGTAACTTACACAGTGACATTGGGCTTCCATGAGCTGTGTGGGCAGTCTGTAGTCAAAACTGTGTGGACATCCCTAGTGGGGATTGTTGTTGGATTGAACACTGCATGGTGTATTGATATGTGCTTGTGCATCCATGACTTTCTCCTTATTCACATGTACCTTCTTCATGTCTTCACAAAGCCGTCTCCTTTGCAGATGTAGTTCATGTTGTATGCAGTACACTGACACATTTGCCTGACAGCAACACTCTGCAGTTGGAAGGGGTCGATGTGCTGCCTTAATCAGGTTGTGAGACTTGCACTACTTTGATTTTGTACTGTCGTATTTTGACACTGTTTCATCCTGTGTTGCTGGTAAGTATTTGTTCATGTGTGCTGTTTCTTATTGATTACTGGCAGCATATTGTCTGTGGCCTGTGTACATTTGGAACAGTGCACTTTGTGACACTGGTGTCATGTGTTGTGTATTCATTTTGTTGCTTTCACATTGCATGACATGCCATGGTGTGTTGGGTAGCTGAGATGGGGAGGGGTTGGGTGACATGGCAATATTTTCATGTAGTATTTTTCAAGGGGGTAGTCATTCATGCAGCATGAATGTGTTTTTTTTTCACACAGCATTGGTTGTCTTTAAGTAGGTTGGGATGCACACAATGTAACACTTCCAGGTGACCAATCTCAGGCTGGTATGGTTGTGACAGTTTATGTCATCATCATTGATTGTCAGCTGTTTTGTGCCAGGGCTGTGTGCACTCCACAGGGGTAGGATTCTAGGTGAAGTAATTAGCCACCAGCTGGGTACAGGCTGCCTCGCCACGTGCCCTTTCACCTCCCATGTGCAGCAGCCGTGCATGTGGTTGGGGATGTGGGGGCACCACCATGTCCACCGGCAGGCCCCGGCGGGTTGCAACGTTGTGCAGGACACATGCTGCCACTATGATCCTGCACACTACTGGGGGCACGTATATCAGCTGCCCACCAGAGCGGTCAAGGGAGCGAAAGTGTGACTTGAGCACTCCGGATGTGCGCTCCACTATGCCCCGGGTTGCAATATGGGCTGAGTTGTATCTTACCTCGGGTGGTGTGGTGGGGTTCCGAATTGGCATCATCATGTGGGTGCTCAGAGGGTAGGCACTGTCCCCTGGGGAGGTGATGATGGGCATCATTAGTGGGGTTGTGACATTACTCAGTATCTGACATGCATGCATGTGCAGAGGCATTTATACTCCCCAAGCAGCCATGTATCTCCATGCCGCCCAGCTTCTAGGTCCCGGTTTAGGGGTGACATTCTGAAAATGAAACTATCATGGGTGGACCCTGGATAGTTGGCATATACTGAGGTGATGATTCCCTTGGCATCACATACTACCTGCACGTTGATGGAATGCCAGTGCTTGCGGTTTCTGTAGATGTGCTCAGTTGCCCTGGGTGGACGTAGAGCCACATGGGTGCAATCAATGGCATCTAGCACTTTGGGGAAGTGTGCCACCCCGTAAAAGTCCTGGACGGCAGCCTGCCTTTCTGCAGGTGTTCTGGGCATGTATATGTGCCTGCGGACTGAGGGACGTGCAGTCATGATGGCCAACACCTGGTGTAGGCAGCGTGACTGCGTGGCGTGTCAACCCCCCCCCCCACTATGGCACTTGTCCGCTGAAATGAACCAGTGGCCAAGAAGTGCAGTACATTGAGCACCTTTTCCAAGGGGCTCAGTGGTTGGGAGCACAGAGTGGGTGATGTGAAGTCATCCTCCCACTCACTCACCAGGTCGAGTATTATGTGTGGTGGAAACCTGTACCTCCCATACACCTGGTCATCAGGCATCCCAAAAAGGCTGGTCCTGGGTGTAAACATTCTGGCCCTGGCTATCCTCCTCCTGCGGTGTCCCACGACCACTGCTGCGAGGAACGGTATATTTATCGTAGCGTCTGAGCTGGGTGGTTGTTTGCGTGCACTTTTATGCTGCGCGGGGCCGCGTACACCAGCTTCCTGCTGGCGTACGTGTTTCCGGATTAGCACGTCTTTTTTGACGCACGCGTTTCCCCTGTTCGATTCCATGAATACGTGTTGTAGGCGCTGTGGGCGTTCTGCACATTTACCTCCTCTACTTCCCCCGTAACGCCCACATTTTCATGCGTTGTTCCCCATTCCGCGTCTTATGCCCCGCGTTCCGCCCACTTTTCTTGTGTGCACTGCGGTACGTGCGCTTTCGATGTGTGCGTAGCGCACAGTGTTTGACGTGTGCGCCACGCACGATTTCAGTGCACATCCCAGGATTTACACGCGCACAGACTTCCATGAATCGATGTGCGCGGCTTTCGCACGCTTGCGCTGCGATTTTCGCGCTTGCGCTGCTATTTTCGGCGCACGTTAATTCCATGAATCAGCCTTTGTATCTGTACAGACAAAGGAACAACAAAAAATATACCGACAAGTATTGTGAAATTAAACATATTAGAAAGATGCGCTTTCTCTTTTCTTTCTTTTCCATGTAACCAGACTGTGTCACAGCAACGCGTGGCCGGGGACAGCTAGGTTAAATTAAAATTCACTTATGGCAGACGTAACAATGAGTGGATGATAATACATTTTACGTATTTATTTCAAAAGGGAAAAACATCTGAGCCGACTTCAGAACTTAAAATACTTTAGGGACCATATTGCCACTATAGGTTGGCAGAGCAAGCAACTATGTTAACTTCATATACTTTCACAAAGACACGATGGATTCAATGAAGTGTAACACTTCTAAGCCGTAGCTTATACTTTCTCCTATTAGCATCCACGCCCACCACTGATTGTCTAATTCAATGTCTTGCATCAATTGATGTTTATTTAGGTGGGTGCTCCGCAGATTAGAAAGAGCTGGGCAGGAGGTTATCCAATGATTTAACAATTCTACTGTTCCCAATTGGTGGCAATGACGACAGAATGCTTTTTCTGGAGGTATTCTCTTCCTCTCTAGCTCTATTTGTCTTGTGTCAAGGATGTTTAATCTTGTTCTCAACAACAAATCTCTGCTGAGGGGAACTTTTGCAAGTATCGAGGGAGTTGGTTTAGTCCCTTGCTTTCTCTTTCCAAGCATGGGCGCGGTGAATCCTAGTTCCTTGGCGGATTGTTTCTATCCAATCTTGTTCTTTTATTTTGTTACTAACTTTCATGGGATTGGTGATTAGTTCATTTCCTTCAAGAACTCTTTCTCTCATTATTGACTCAATTTTCTCTTTCCATTCTTTTAGGGATTTGTCATTGGTCTTTTTCCAAACATGCAAAGATTTCAAAAGGCAATTCTTTTTCGGCCATTCAGCACTTCCGATATACAGACATACACTTCCATAAGACAATGCTCTCTAATGATTGTAGTCTTGAGTTCTTGCCGGATCACCGCTATTGGGAGTACATTCGGGAGCCGTAAGCATTTTCACCAAAACAACCCTTCTAGCATCACCCACATCTTCCAGGGTAAGTTCAGCACTCCCTCCGCACCGTACATAAGTATAGGAACTACTTTTTGTCGGTAGAATGACAGCAATGGTATTAAGGAGAATTTTAAATACTTATAGTTGATTGTCATTCCTTGGGCTGCTAGCCTCTTGGTATTCACTCTAAGCCCTCTATAATGGGCAATGTCGTTACAAGTCTGATTTATGACTACCCCTAGATATACTATAGTATTCACCACTTCAATCTTTTTGTCACCAATCTACCATACTTGGTCAGCTCGTTGATGGTGACGCACAGAAGTCATGGTTCATATTTTCGATTTGCAGGCATTGATTTTCATGTTGTTAATGTCTAAGAACTTAAGGAAGCAGTTGATTCTCCTCTGCTGGCCTATCGATGTTAAATCCATGAATACAATGTCATCTGCATAGAGGATCCAAGGCATGGATTTTCTGTTTATTTTAGGAGGAAAAGCCCCCTCCGTCTGCGACTTTCCCAAGTTTGCTATATACAGACTAAATAGTAGAGCAGCAAGGTCAAAACCCTGCTTTAGTCCTCTATGCGCCGGAATCTTCTTGGAAAGCACTCCTGTATTTGACAGTCTGACTTGTATTGATGTATTGCTGTACATGGTATGAATTGCAGCCAGCAGGTCGGGGGGGCATTCCCATTTTTTAAGTTTCGTCCATAATTTTACCCTGTTCACACAGTCAAAAGCTTGCTCTAGATCTAGAAAAGCAAGCTCTTGACTCAACTGATCTCAGTTTTAAAGATCCCAATTGTGAGGAGATTTAATGATGTTCCGACACCTTTTACAAATCCTGTTTGGTGCTGGTCTAATCTTTTCAAAATAGTGACCCATTTTGTTAGATCTCTTAGCAGGCTAGCGGTGAATATCTTTCCCATCAATGCTATTGGGCGGTAGTTACGTGGGTCAGTTCTTTTGCCTTTTTTATAAATGGGAACCACTATCGCTTCGCACTATTTATCTGGGACTTGCTTTGTATGGAGGACTTGTTCAAAGATTTGTATTAAAATCTCACTCCATTCCTCAGTGTTTTTCTTTAGAAGGTAGTTGGATATCTTGTCAGGACCAGCGGCTCCTGAGCTGCTTAAGGTCTTTATCCTCAGTACCAAATCTTCTCTTTCTATGTCTATTGCCCACTTGTTGCATGGAAATGGAGTATCAATTGTTGGTGAATCTCCAGGATCAGAGAAGAGGGTTGAGAAGTGAGTCAGCAGTTTACTTCGCTGACCTGTCCTAACATAGTTTGTTCTGAAAGTTCCTCCATTATATATAAGTTCCCGGAGATCTCTGGTGTTTTTCCTGCAGACGATCGTCAGCGTAAGTTCCGCATTCACCTGTAAACTTAGAGCATTTGTGGCTATTAACCAGTTTTTATATCCGTTTCCTTTGTCGAGTTAATTCAATCCATTCTGGCAGGGGGTTTTTTTTCAATGGTTCTCAAGTCTTTGCAAATTATTTTATTTGCTAACCTCTGGATCATATTCTTGTGATACCTTTCGAGACTCCTTCTCAGCTTTTGTCTTCGGTTTGGAGAAGTCTTTAAGGATCCCATTGTAATCCACTTGTTTACTATCCAGATTAACTGCCTTTTTAAATTGATCACTAAACAGCATTATCTCTCTCTTTCCAGTTCACAACCTATTTTTGGCCCATGATAATTTGACTGAGTCTATTCTGTCGCGCTTCACTTCGTCTTTATGGATCTTCATTGTTATTGGAACTAAATTGTGGTCACTTTGTTTGTTCTCTTACTTCTAGGGACCTTATTCTGTTTTTCAAACTTCCGGAGATGAAATAATAGTGTAAGCAATATCTTTTTAGGGCCTTTTCCACTGGTGCAACGACCAGGAATATCTCCCAACGTCTGGCCGTTTAGCATCATTATATCTCTGAAGGTAGTTTATTGATGCCAATAACATGCTCTTCCTGATAGCTCACTTTATTTTTGGGGCGGCCTTCATTATCTAATAGGTGTATATTAAGATTGCCAAGACTCGCTCAATCTCCTTGCATATTGTTTGGACAAAGTTTTTGTCTGAGTTCACCCACCAATATGTATTAATTAGAAGTAGGTTTCCCTGTTTATGTTGGTTTTTCTTAATCAAATGTAAGAATTGCATGTAAGGATTAGGAGTTAGGTGAGCATTTACTTCATATATTGAGTCTACTTTTATCAATGTATGTAGACCGGAGTATGGTCTGCAACGTTAGCCTTTACTGGCCGGGTTAAGGAATGCTTTGTATCCATCATAGGAAGGTACCTTCCTGAGCCAAGTTTCCTGAAGGCAGATAATTTCGTACTTACTTAGTTCATTTTCTTCTTCTATTCACAGAGATTTGTGCCCCCTTGTGTTCCAAAATGCAAACCAGATCTCTAAGATGTTGTCCTTTTGTAATTATTTCTGGCATCTTGGTGATAACGCTCTTGCAAGCCACTTCCAATCTTCATAAAATGCCTGCTTTCCACTTTGCTCATCTTTCCAACTGTTATTAACAGTAAAGCATACTTTCTTTAGGTCTGCATAATTCTCCTCCAACGGCTTTCTACTTGGTGATTGGTATTTGATCGATTTTCTTTCTTAATCTCTGGATGAATTTGTTCTCAACCTTTCCATATCTTGCTTAGTTTTCTGTTCAAAAGGGTAGGTCTTGTGTAAGTTTTGTGACCTCTTTGGAATAACTCGCTCTTTGCTCCCTAATTTAGTATGTGATATCCTTTCATTAGAGCATTTTTGCCTATGATGATCTTTACGAATATTGCTTTTAGTCTTCTGATCAGTATATTCATCTGAATTTTGATAATTTCTCAGTTCGTATCCTATGGGCAACATTTTCTCACTTTGCTCCAATATTGCAATCTTTATCTCCAACGATGTAAGATGCAATATCACCCAATCGGTTGTTTGTTCTGACATAAATTGTACTATTTTAATATCATCTGTGGATCCAAATCTGAGGCTTGGAATAAGTTGAAACAGTTTAATGACATTCCTCCTGTTTAGGATCGGAGCATTACGGCCACTAATAATGCGTTCAAGATGGATTTTCCATTCTTTTTTTATGCGTGTTACGTTTAACTTCAGATATATTTTTCTGTGGGATTTTAATATTAGGTACCTGTCTGAAAGGGTTTAATTGATCCAGCTTCTTTCTTTTTTGTTCCATAATGAGGAATTGTTTTTCTCTCACTTTTTTTTTTGTTTGGTTAAGATCAACCACCTTTTTCTCCATTATCTTCTCTTCGAAGTTCTTCTCTTTATCTGCGCTGTGAGGCGCTCAATTTCCATCCATTCGGAGCTAGAAAGATCATTCCAGTTTGCGTCCTCTTTTTCTTGCTTGATGATTTCTACTAGGTCACTAAGACATGCGTCCTCACTCATATCACGATGCTCTTCTCTGTTCGGGGTCATGGCTTCTGGGAACATGGTTATCTTTTTAATCCCCTTTTTTGTGTAACTGCTGGTTGGGAGCTAGCCTCTTCAAAGGTTAATATCAGTTATTTTCTCGCTCTCTTAGGGGATTGATTTAATAACAGGGGACAGGTAGTTCTCTAGTTGCAGAGTAATTCCTTCGAACCATTGTTTTTCTTTGGTGCTTGTTGATTTTTAGTTTTATTTCTATTTTTTTGGGATGAGGGCACTCGCTCTCCTTTCATCCCCACTGGATCCTTCTTTATAAATATTGAAAAAATATTAGGTACAGAATTCTGACCTTGTTCTTCTGGGACAAGGTTTACTATTGCTGTTACTATCTCAGGTTTTTGAGGAAGTAAAGGCGATTGCAGGGTTTGGGATTGTAGATCTTTAGTTTGCAACTTTTTCCACATTGTCCTCATCCACCTACAGTCTTCCAAAATGGCTTCCGTTAATATTGGGTTGTCAGCAGAGTCTCTTCTGGCAAGATCACATGAGCTATTCTGCCATTGCACGGAAGTCTCTGCCTCTTTATCCAGCTGGGCATCTACTGTGTTCGCTACACTCTCCATTGATGTTATCTTGGACTGTAGCATTGTGATCAGGGTTCCCTGATCTTTCAAGGAATCGTTAATGGCCTCATACAATTTTATAAATGGGGGACAGGAAAATTGACGGGTAGGCTAGAATGGCTCTTTGTAGGTCTGCAGAAGTCTTATTCATAGATGTCAATTCAGCCTCTCCTCTATGGTTTGTCCACTCAATCTTCCTGGCTGGAGTCAGAGGTATTAGTCAAAACATTAGGCTCCTGATTGTTAGGTGAGATGTTCTCGAAGGGGTCACTACTTGGCTGGAATGATTCATTTGTTACTGGAGTTAAGGCAAATTCTCTGTTTTCAACAGCCTCATTGTGCTTCTTATTGCAATCAACTGTATTCACCTTTCCTTCCATTGGTAACAAGCGATTCAGAGGTATTTCCTCAGAGGACATGTTTGCTTCGATTTCTGAGAGTCTATTTTGTATAGAGGCTAAACGCTTTCCTCTTTTGTTTTGGGATTTATTTATTTATTTCTGTCGAGACAGAAAGATCTTTTTCTAATTGGTTTGAGAGATCAGAGTTTTTTATATGGAGGCAATGAATCTGGGAGCTCATTGGATCTTTCTCTGTACTCCGAGTCTGATTCAATAATTAGTTCGCAAGACCTCGATCGATCGGTCTGTCAAGACTTGAGGAAAGCATCCTTCTCTAAATGAGGTTACTGGAATAATCTTTGTTGAGAGGTGGTTGGGGCAGTTCTTTTCCAGCTTGGTGGAGGCATTATCATGAGGCTCTTCGAGCTACCCCTCCCTCATGACTCAGGGAGGGATGTCCTTATTCGTCATGTTGGGAGTTGGTTTAGTTGTCAGACTTGTTTCTCTAAGATCATCTGCCGTGTGTCTCTGTCTGCTGGACTCCACTCCTTCTCCCGATACTAATTGCTGACTCAACTTTAGTGATCTTTCACTTTGGGTTCATTATTGTTACCACAACGCTGTAATAAGGGTTCTATTTCTCTCAGCGGCTACGCTGTTAATGTTGAAAAGTGATTCAAGCGTAGATGAGCCACTCTCGTTCCTCCAACAAATGGACTGTGTTGAGATTTAAAGGCTTTTCTTGTGATAGAGCGCTCCAATTGTTACTGCGCTCAATGACAAAGAGTTTCTTTTCAATGTATTCTACTGGATGCTGTTGAGATCAAAGGGACAGGCCCAGCAGTCTCAACGGGGTCACTGGTTTAGCAGAGGAGCCGCGTTCAAGTTAAAGTAACATGCTTGCAACAATACTGCATGCAATACTTGCAGTGCATGGCGGCTGTATGCATTCAGCAATATTTTGCTTGAGGAAGTCTTTGGGGCAGTCACTTCAGGCAGTAGCTGCAGACGCTACCAGCTAACTGCCAACTCCACTTTGCTGTCCGAAGTGGTTTTGACTCCTTCAATTAGGGGTATAGAGCACTTCGGACGGCTCAGTGTTGTTAAAGCGGAAAGCAGTTCTTTTGCAATTAAACTGACCTTTTACAGCAGCAAGCTTGTATGTTATTTTGCAAAATCCTCACCAATATCTTCAAAAAGCAGCCAAACGTTGCCAAACATAGCAGTATCCCGTCCTGCCAACTACCACTTTACTCCATCGCAAAATATCTATGGGTATTTGAAAATGTAGCTATACTGTATCAAATATAAAGCATGTTGCTATTAATGGTGTTCCTTGAATTAGGTTACGCTACATACCATGTACCATGTACATGTTATATGTGACACTTCTGCTTATAACTGACTTTCGACACACTGGCCGGTTGCCTGTTACATTTCACATTGGCTATATTGTGCCTGCTGTTACACACTACACTGTACCAAGCTACCCACAACGCTGTGACGTTCGAGAGAATCGGGGTGGGAGGAGATTACGGAAGATATCTGTTACCTTTTGCCCAGGTTAGGAATTAACCTAAACCAAGACACACACTGGTGACTGTCCCTTTTGTTAGAAAAGCTTGCTAACAATGCATCTGATACTGTGGCCTAATGAACCATGAACACGTAGCCCTGCATACTATTAAGTTACAGAACTATGTGGCCTTAAAGGGAAGCTTGTGTGGCCTGTATCTGATATCTCGCATTCAAACCTCTGCAGCTGTCTTCCTCAAAGAAAATCTAGTCAAAGGCTAGTTCTTATGATTTGGCTCACTGGATCAATGGGGTCTTCAGGGGTCTTCTATGGTACATGAGATCTTGATCCTAGTATCAGTCCTTGTTGCTGTCTATTCTGTTTCTTATGAAGTGTTCTCTCAAGTGTGCTTGTAAGAGTGCCATGAATACCACAGAAATGCAGGAAAGGGTGATGTTGATGAAGGTCTCTGAAGAGTTCACAAAAAGGAACAATGACTTATCTAAAAATGTCAGTTCAGCGTGCTTGTAGTATTGCAAGGCCATTTTTGAATCAAGCCTCAGTGGAGGGAATAGTGGTGTAAAAACAAAATTTGAATTGTAATAAAACACAATACATATGGGCCTGTTAGGAATTGGACTTGCCAGAGAATCATTTTGGCTAAATTATGGAAGAAACGAAAGTGAAGAAAAAGAAAAAATGTATTTACAGCAGGTTTTAATTTTCGCCAATTTGGCAGAATAAGTAATGCAGGCCCTACTCACTGAGAAACCTTCGGGAGGGCAACTATTTGTAAAGGCAGCTAGAAAGTCCAATTGTTAAATTCTCCTATTCGCAAATCTTTTGATACTACCCAATGACTCACAACCTTGTGTGCCTAGTATAGAGCACAAACATATTGAAATGTATTGCTTTCACTTATCGCGTTGTGAAATCCTAGAAATGTCCAGTGTACTATGAAAAATGAGATCACAAATCTATAAAAGGTCTGCTGAAATGTGGGATGGGGGAGATGGTATTGGATCCAGGGGATTCTCTGTTTACCTGAGTTTTGTGACCCACACTGCTGTGGAATTTAAAGATTTCTGAATATGGAAGTACCCAAAATTATCGAAGTGTTTTTGTTTTTTTTTACACAATTTCTTTCTTGGAGTCCTTCGAGATTAATGTTTTGAAGATGGGAAGTGTTAAGGCCCTTGGTTCGTCCTACTTGCTCTGTGACAATGGCTCGTCAAGAGAAGCACTACCAGAAAGTGAAAGAGTGGAGACCTCTTGGACCTTAGGAAGAGCTTACAAACCTGAGTGCAGGTGAGCTGCTGAACAGCCAAAGCATAACCAGTGCTGCTGAGATATGAAGTACAAGCAAAATTTGGGAACCAAAGTGCTATAGAGAGAGAGAGAGAGAGAGAGAAAGCGGGAGAGTGAGAGAGTCAGCGTGATCGAAACCAAGATCAGCTTAGCATGAGATCTGGCTCCTGGGAAGGGTCAGCATGCCAAGGCAACCCTATGGACCAGGATGCCGAAAAGTGGCCTGACTAGGAGGCAATGGACCTTGAGAATCGGAGACGATTCTAAAGAGGACGGAATATAACACTGCATGCTCACAGAATTCAACACCAGCAACCCATAAACTAAACGCCAGTTAACGCACTGTACTCTGGTAAGAGTCCATCAGAAAATAAGTGTGACACCCTGCCATCAGTGATATTGAAACCTTTTCATAATCGCTAAAGAAAAAAAAGGAAAGAACATTAAACGCAAACTCTCTCTTTTGGCGACAAAAACCCAGCACAAAGAGCATACACAAGTAAAACCTTGTATCTTGAAATATGGTGACTAATCCTAACCATCAGATGGTGTTGAACCCTAAAGAGAAAAGTGGGGGGAAAGAAGTAAAACATATTGCATTCTTGAACATTGAGATAAAGCCTGTCAGCCAAGAGACTAGACATAGACTTTAAAACCCCGGCAGTAAAATGGTCCATTGATGGAGTGAGCCCAATATGCTACATTCAAGAAAAACTGAACTATCCCAAAGCATGAGGAAGCCAATGGAAAAGATTTGAGACCGTATACTCTAGTGAAGTCATAAAACCAGAGAGAAAAAGGCAAGGGTGGCCCAAAGTGAAGGCCAAAGTCTAGAAATGACCTTATCTTTAAACGTATATCTGTTTCTTTACTAAATTGTTGAACTTGGAGCATTCTTTGGGGCATCATGCCATAAGCCATTGGTTTCCTGCTGCTACTGGCCTTTTCTCCCGAGTACAAGGCCGTAACAGTGTTCAAGAGCCTTCTTCAAGAAGGTCGGACTGCACTGAGCATTGGATATAGTTCCTGTTTCTGCTGAGACAACTCTCCCTGAGAGGATTCCAATGCCACAAAATATCCAACAAGGTCTGGAGGAGCCAATGACGATTGACTGTCTTGGTTTACATGTATTCCTAGATTAATCAAGTAGACTTCTATGTAGTTTTCTCATGTAACCATATACACTGCTTGCAATGTTATTCCGGTTATGCCTGAAGTACATGATACTGCTAAGATCTGCGTTCTTGTTCTCTGCCATTGTATGATACAATGGGAATGCTTGATTTATTTAAAGTAGAACTCTGGGGTTTTCCAACACTGAATCTTTGTCTTCAGATGTGAAGAATCCCAGGCAAATCCTTTGTCATTTCAGCATTTGGTTTCTTCACTTGTCACTGGAATAGAGATGTTTAAGTGAGGGTGTTCTTGGTGTCGCCTCATCTATAAAGAGCTCATGCACCTAGGTTTACGAATAGTTTGAGGATGGCTTTATAATATAATAATTATAATTTTTAAAGTTTTGGTGGTGCTTTCTAATGGCACTAGGAGCCAATGCTGCGAGAGGTCCGGCTATCTCTTTTCTTTTTGAAAGGTAAATGCAGGGACTTTGGTAGGGGCATACTGTGCAATTATGCCACATGACCGCTAGGAGGATCCCTCAGACTGATTGGTGCTCACACTACATTGTCAAAATCCATCCTCAGCTATGTTCAACCGATCCAGAGCAAGGCGCCCCCCCCCCCACCCCTTCCAAGATGAAGTTCTCTGTCTGACCCTTTCAGTAATCTGCATTTTAAGCCCTCCACAAAGGCGGGATGGCACCTTCTAGAATCTTCTGTCCTGAGTCTCTGCTCGTTCATAGTTCCTTTGTCTGGTGCTCCCGGTAGGAGTGACCCATGGTAACCTCAAGGAGCAGGACTCTTCCCTTTCTCAAGAAAGCAGCAAAAACAACTCTGTAGATCATCCTCAGTTTTGACTAGGTCCATGGCAACCATATCAGGTACCAGCCGGCACATGGGTATCCCAGCCTTTTCGCACACAGTGTCCTTGGATGAGCAATGCAAACCAACATAAGCAACGAATAACGTTGAAAACATGTTTTTCAGTGAAATAGTGCAAAGGATGTTTAAATATGTTTAGTGTTCACTGCAAGTGCAGATTCTACTGGGGCATGGAGCGAATGTCCAATATTGCCCTGGGCAAACCAGAATGCAGTGCGCACCAGAGCCATATTTTAGCTCTTGGCATTACAGAGGGTTAGGGAGTTACATCACAAACATGAGTCCTTGTTCCCATGAGGGAAGTCTCGACCGTTGGGATCTGCTTTCTGCCACCCATAGGGGGGATTGTTGGGTAACAGGCTCATCTCCCTATTCTCACATGGAAGGGCTCCCCTCTGGTGCAAAGTGATGAGATCCTGTGAATCATCACAGTATCCAGAGGGTGTATTGCACTGATACCTATCTGCAAGTGATTGTAAGGCTAGAGGCAGGAAGGTTGAAGATTGGCAGCCTGACAAAAACCCTAATGAAAGTGGGAGAAATGACCATTACAAAGAGTTGTGAAATCACAGTCAAGCCACTTCAAGGTTGGACCATCTGTAAAGACAAGGTCTAGGAGGGTACCTTTTTGAAAGCATTTGTATAGTCACGGTCCAGTTGTGAAACTCATGGTTAGAAAGGGCCTGTTGCGTAACTGGTGTGACATTGAGGTCCAGGAGAGACCTACTGAGAAACCACAGGGCAAGGCAAAGACCAAAACAGCTAGGGTGGTGTAAAAAGTCCCATGAAAGTAGAGGGGCCAAAGTGAGACAGAACCCAACTGAGTAACGTCTGACGGCTTTCTGAGAAGAATACTTCTTGTTGTTGTTATTTCAGTATAAAGTGATAGACTTGTTTGAATAGTTTCCTTGGGGCCAATCAATGGACCGTTGTGTTAGAGTAGACGAATCCAGGAGACTAAAGGACTCGCTGAGATAAGAGTTTGAACCTTTTGTTGGCCATCACTGTTAGAGCATTCTGTGTTGAAATACCTTCTGCAGAGTTTTACAATATACTCTATTTAGATATCATCCCAATAGGTGTATGTTCAACAAGGAAACGTCTTAATTCCACTAGTAACCTTGCTTTAGCTGTATCATTTATTTAGTCTCAACACACCATGAAATAAATAGTCAATGGTAGCCCAGATGGTCTGCTTTCCGTTTACTTTTCGACTCCCAGAGAAAGAGGTGGAAGATTACTGTTTGTGGTGAAGTTCCAAGTACAGCAAATGAGCAGATTTCAGCACTCAGTGTTTACTCTTCGAAGTGAGGCTGTGGGTTCCAGGATCTTTAGCAAATGTAGTTATGCCTTGATTGTGTTTCTGGATGCTCCTGCTTGGAACTGTGGCTGCTCTCTATTGTTTTCATTCCCTTCTCCCGTATCCAGTTCTGTTGGTGCTGCCTTCACCCAATTTTATTTCTATCCTGAGTTTTCTTGCTCCTCCTGCTAGATTCCAGTGACACTGGTTCTCCATTCTAGTGTCTTGTGCATTATACCATGTTTTAATGTTGCTGTTCTCTGCCTGCAGATCCCCTGCTCGCTACATGTTGAGAGCAAGGGAATGTGTGCACTTAGTTTCCAAAACCTAGTTTCTATTCACTTAGTCCTTGCTCCATTCCATAGCTTCTATTCTGCAGTCTTTAGTCTGTGGTTTCCAGTGTGCCGTCTCCATTCCACAGTACTAATTTTCTCTTGGACCTTGTTTTCTCTGCTTCCCTGATTGCTTTGCCTGGGCCCTCTTTTGCATGTCTGATAATTCCTCTTGTCCTGTAGTCTATACTGTTGCTGAAAGTACTATTCTCTGTCTTGAATATTTAAATACTTAGGCTTCCTGTTCTTTTCCTTGGTGTTTCTGGGAAGGCTTCTTTATTTTCTTGTCCTCTCGTGTGCTTGCATCGTTCCTTTGTCCAGACTTCAGCTGCTGGGCAGGTAATTGTTCTTTCCTTTCTTTCTGTCTTAAGGCATCTTTAATAGTGTTTACTGTTTCACTGATCTGTTCCTACTGGATCCATTCTGGCTTTTGTTTTGCGGGATTGTTTTCTTGTAGTTATATTATGTACCAAACGCAGATATTCACTCCTGCTGATTCTCATCTGCATTCAAAGTGAGGCACTTTAATAGTAGCTTGCTCAGAAGGATACAGTTTTCATTGACATTGTTGAGAATTCTGCAACCATTTTGTGTGCAGCTCAGTGGAAAATACAACACCTATCCCTGTCTGTTCATCCACTTATTTGCCAGTATATACGTCAAGCCTAAACTTTCATGTCTGCAATACTCTTTGTTACTGTCTCTTATATACTCTCTTCAGTGTCGTGTTACCAGTCTTCCCTTGTCCCTCTAACGCCAAAAGGTTCTTTCATACGCTTGTGACCATCTATCCCAAAGCCTCATTATTGGGGACAACATTGTGCATTTGAGGCCAAAGAAAAGCATGCTACCTTAACTGTCAATTTTGGAGCTTATTTCTTTGATTGGTATTTCTGAATGTGTTTGGGTTTGATGTCCAACCAAAAGCCCTCAACTAACTCATTTTTTGCAAGCAGATAGAAGAAAAAAAAACATTCTAGTTAAAGTCTTGGAAAGGGTGTTGACTTAGCATTTTACCCAATAGTTTTGCTGGAGTTTCTTCGTCATTGTCTAAGTGTAAGGGAGGCATGGTATCAAAAGTATGGCAGACACGAGCTGCAAGTTAAAAACCTTTATTAAAGGTTTCAATTGGGTTGAAAAACGCCTATCTTGCCCTACAACTAAGATCGGAGTATTCGCAACCATCAACTAATAAAGAAAACACAGTCCTAGTTAGTCGATGCCAAATAAAAATGGCCTATGCTATCCAAAACCTAATGCCTGTGCTATCTCTCATACAAAAAGTGTGTAAAGGGGAATATGTATGCAAAGGAAAATCAGTATTATAACATAAAAGATCAGAGTGGCTGAGTCAGCTCTCCTCTCCCCGTTGGACAGCATTGAGAAAGTCAGCCCCCATAGACGGGATGACACACTCTGGCTCAGGTTCGCAAGAAGCAGTTCAAAACGTGGGTCAAGGCCCGCTTGGTCTTCTGCGTTAAAGTCACTGGTTTTTGTAGTTGATCACATTTCTTTCACAGTTCAATAAAAAGTTTGCATAGGTCTCCCCCGTCAGACTCGGACCACTCAAAGCAAAAAGTTCACACGAGTCTCCCTTCAGGCACCTCTCAATCAACAAGTGCCTAATTCAACGCAGATCTCCCACTGTCAAGCTCAGACCTCGCAATCACAGCACTTGCAGGGTTTCCCTTCCCCAAGCTTTATTCACATTTGTTCGGGGTTCCTTTTGCCTAACTTATCACAATTCCGGTCTCCCTCAGTCGGGCTCGGACCTTTCACTGATGTCAAAGACTTTCGAATGTGTGATGCTTTTACTATAGACCTCCGCAGGACCACTTCGACTTTTTTCTTTAGTTCACACTCTTGTGTTATTTTCCCCAGTGTCTCTGTCTTGGTAGTTCAGAAACATAAGCACAAATGTTCATATAATTTTCATCTTAACAAGGCTTACATTAATTTTCAAAAATTGATTAGAGGAGTTTGCTAATGAAAAGTTTCTTGATAAGCAAACAAACCCATTTGATTAGCAATGCCATACTAATATTTTCAATGTCACTAGAAGTTATTTTTACCAAAGGCATACAATGCGCATCAATACAGCATTTTTGTTTACTGCTGAGATGAGACATTAGTGAGAAGAGTCAGGCCTTGCAAATTCCTTAAACTTCCACTAGACCTGCAGGTCGTGTAACTTAGTTTACCCACCCGACCTAAAAGAAATGCACTCAACCAATGGCAACGGATGGCAAAAATGTAAACGTGCTTTCTGTGAAATGTGCATGTCAGCACAAACCCACTTTGTTTGGCACACTGCTGCCACCCGGAGGCAGGCCATGCACAGTGAAACTTTTATTTGACATTTATTGAAAAGTAAATGTTACATAAAAGTTTCAAACATCCCCTGCAAATGGTACTCGCCCTTCTTAAAATCTACTTGAGTAGGCAAGTAGACTTTGCAAGCCCAAATGAGCATCTGTAAAAAGTTTAGATGCATGAATGGACACGGATATGATAAAAAAAGGCTCTGAAAACAGTTTGGCCGCTTTCTCTAACAGGTGCTAATATATAATGGAATCATAATTATAGAGCAAAGCGAGCACTGGAGGCTAACTGCAGGGTATGGTATTGCAGCAGATCTGTACAGACTGGATGGAAATATTGATCACCACTTTGGGTAAACCTCTATTTAGCTTTGTGCATTCATTATGTAAGAGGAAAGAAAGTAAGACGAAGCAGACTGGCGTAGCAGGCAGAGAACTGGGAAAACTATGTGGAATATTATAGTTTGCCGCCAACTCACTTACAGGGTAGCTGGTATAAAGCAACAGGGTGATGCAGTGTAATGTCAAGGAGTATGGGATCAGCTCATGGGTTGAGCGCCAGTTGCACATATAAATGCCACCGGCAGGTCACAGAACTAGGTTTGCCATTAAAAGCATTTTGACGTGTGATCTTGTACATTTTCAAAGGTGTTCACTCGTCAATGTGATGAATCTTTCACAACAAAATGAAATATAATTTACACTGAGATTTAGATCCACTAACCTAAACTTTACTGTGAAGCATGGAGGCAATGCAGTGTTTTTCAGTAGCAGTACTCGCATTATGTAACCATTTACATTTCTAGGAATGGAATTGCATGACTGTCTTTTAAAAAAAAAAAATAAAGTTAACACATGCTGGTCTTTGCCAGAGCGGATACGTTTAGCTTTTAAAAGGCATCATCCTGATTACTTCTGGTTTTCATGCATTTAAAAAAGAAATACCAAATTCTTGCCTAGCACTCTTGCACATGCCTTTGGCGTGTGGAGGAGATTACTGCTGCACTCTCTCTCTCTCTCCATTGGCCCCCCTTTGAACTTGCAGTGAACAGAGAAAAGAGGGTGGAGAGCGTACTGAAAGCAAAAGAAGAATGCAGGGAGAGCTGTGCTTTCATTAAACGGGTAACTTAAAAAGCTATATTTGCTACATGCTTGTCAATTTAATTAGCAAACCTACAGATTTACAAGCAAATTGCTATGCAACATTGCTTATTGTATGCCTTGCTTAAAGTAATCCCCTTTTAACTTCCCTTTTCCCCAGGGTTTATCTTGATCATTGCACATTTCAGAGTTTGTTCACTTTTCTGCTTTATAACAAGATATCACATATTTCGCGAAAATGTCGAGTGGGCCAATTCCTGTCGCCAGACCACTCCGCTACTCTGTATCACTGGCTTCACAGTTATCAGTTTAAAGTTCACCACAGGTCAGCCTTCTTTTGCGTCTCATCGGCACATGCACAGCCTTCAATCCTGAGATATACTGTTGCAACTTCATCTTTCCTTAACACACACTGGCTCTTCATGTTCGCTAATTCACCGGCTATGTGCCTTCCTTCCTTCCTTTCTTGTCTTTGCGGCTTTAATCCATGAGTCAAGGTTAATACCACGGGCTTGGCTTTGCTTTCCCAACTCTGTCCTTCACCCAAGAGGGTCGCTGGAGTCCTAAAAACACAATGCAGTCTTCTTGTTTTGGGATTTGGCCTTCTCTGCGTGTCTTTCACAGCTCTTTGGAGGCAACTACCTGCTGCAGGGATTTTCTGTGTTTCCCTACCCTTTTCTCTCGTCCCTTGATCAGTGGTTCTACTCCAGTGGTTTCACCTTCGCCCCGGAAGATCTGCTCCTTCTCGTGTTCCACCTTGCTCAGAGAGTGTCTCTGTGTTCCACCTTTTATCCGTGTGGGGAGAGCTAATGGGTATAACATGTATGTGATTAAAGTCAAATGCCCGACTTTGCCTGACCCGATTAGCGGGGCATGTCCAATGAGATATTGACCTCTTTACTCTTGTCACCCTCTTCCTCTGCCCACAGGTTGTGCGAACAAGGTGGGGGGTTGGGACATTGGAGAATCCTATTAAATAGGATAGGGCATGGGTATGGGAAGGGGGGGGATACCGCGTCTCACCATTGGTTGCCTCGCCTTCGGATGTCCCGCCTCCAAGGTCTAGATCCAAAGCCGATGGCCATGCTTTGGACACCTAAACAAGAGATCCCCGGGGTCTAGACAGTGAAACACCCTCGGGTTTCTCACAGAAGGCATACTTTCACGCTGGCAAATTCATGGGCTATCTATCCCAAATATCTGTTTGCAAAACCATGCCTAAGCAAGCATCATCTTTTATTGGAACTCAAATTCAGGTTTTACTTCAAAACCATTGTGATTCTCTTTGCAGTTGAACCTTGTGATGACATCTGATGGCCTTTTCTTCCTATGCGTTCTTCCCCCTCAAATCTTGCTACTATTAAAACTGTTTGTTTGGTTCATTGCGTCTGCCCATTAATAGAATAGCAGTGTGACAAATTAACTTCTACTATGCAGGAGTGTAGGGGTCATTATTGATTAAACCCCCTACTCGGCCCTCATAGATCTACAAACCAACAGTGATCCCAATCATAAAGGTAAAACTGACACAGTTAAGATAGATAGAGTGAATGCTATACTTCAGAGGGGTGTGAATGTGATTGAGCAGCAACCTAAACAGCAAAGCATCACAGTCCAAAATAAAGGGAATGTCCCATCAAGGTTTTCTGAAAATATATATACTTTAATGAAACCCACTGCCTGCAAGAATAACTAATTAGAAAAGCACTACACAAAACACAGAATATGCAATAGATAGAATGATGTAGCACTCTGGTTAATGAGACCGGGTTGAAAAGCAATTCAGTAATCGCAATATTATTTGAAAAGGATATGTCTTTGATGAAAAAGGCGCAGAAGTGATCCAATCAGTCTCTACGACCCAAAATGGACCGCAGCAGCAGTTCTGGGTGAGTCCTACCTTCTTGGCGGTTCAATATCTTTGAGCTTGAGATGTGTGGTAACCGCTGGGAAGGGTCGATGTGTGGCGGTCCGAGTCGAGGCACTGGGACAGTTCGAAGCAGTGATCCTGTTACTTTGGTGTGCAGTCCGGTGAAGTGGTGGTTTGAGGTCGGGTCGGGTGGAGTCATTGGTAACGGCTGGTTCGAGTCAATCAGTAACACTACAGTGGTTTGAGTCGGTTGCAGGGATGAGCAGTTGATTAGTGTTGAGCAGGTAACAATCTCTGCGAGGACCGGGTGTGGTATAGAGCTAGTTTGAAGTTGCAACCACAGTAGTTTAAATGTTCAATTGAGTACTGAAGGCAGCTTCAGTGGGTCCTGAAGTTTGAAATGTGGTGAACCCTGTTCGAAGCAGTTTGACCAGTATGGTCTGATGAAAAACAGGGATCCTGACTGGCTTGACTCTCAAAATGCAGAGACTCCCACTCTGGTGTCTCTGAGACAAGTTCAGTCCTGGTTCTCAGGCTCCTAAGCAAGGGAGGGTTGACTCATAGGCTCAGAAATCCTTCGCCACAAGAAGGTCCTGTGCAGCAGTGTAGCTGGCAGAGATGCAAGTCTTGTTCCAGCAGCAGCAGTTCATCCACATGGTTCTCTGTGGATGGGTAGAGATCAGAGGTTGTTGTCTGAGGGATTTGGAAATTCAACTCTCCCAACAGAGGTCCATAGGAGTCTTCTTTAGGGGTTTGTTCCAAAGTGAATCTGAGAAGGAGTAGGAGACCATTTCTTTCAAAAGCAAAAGTCCAAAGCTGTCCATGGAACAAGTGGACTTTGCATTCTGACATCACAACAAAAGGGCAGGATGGAAAATAGAAAACAAGATGGTGGAACCTTCCGCAAGCTGGTTCGAGCTCCCTCTACCTACACTTACCCAGCCCCCTCCCTTGCCAATAGCATCAAAGGCTCCTTTGGTAGGCAAGCACCCTGATGTGAGGCTATGGGAAGAATGTGCCCTTTTGATTCCTGTTCCCGGGACATCTTCCTGTGGAATGGCTGTCTCACTGGAGAGGGTGTTATCTGCCCTCACAAAGGATCCAAGAAACAACCTACATGGCTACAGGTTTTTTTTGGGAGCAGCAGAGACAGCCTCACTCGGGTAATACACATCCTTCCACTGGGCTGGGCTCACAGGGCTGACACTTGTGATTCATTTTTAGATGTGGCTGTAATAATTATGAGAAATGCCATCCACCATAACCAAACTCTGGTATACCATATATTTTACTTTAACGTGCCACTAGGACAGTAGAGGTCGGGTCGGGTGGAGTCGTTGGTAACGGCTGGTTCGAGTCAATCAGGGGGCTTGGAACAGATTTGCATATCTTAATTGTAGCCCTGTTGCTGTCAAGAGGGTACCTGTGCCCTGAACCTGCTCTGTGCTACTTGAGAGAAGGGGGCTTCAGATCAGACTACTGATTCTGTCGGCCACAGGCACGTTCTATGCTTTTGGAATGAAGTAAGTGGAGAGGGGAGTCTCGTCAGCAGACCACCCTCGCTGAGCGAGAATTAACCTCATCGTTTTATATTTAAATAAAAGTTAGAAAGGTAGGGCTTCTACACCCTTGCAATGCAGCAATCTTCCACAAGCAGGCCCTTTGTTTTAACCCTTCTTTCCTAATGTTCCTCAAGGAGAAAGCTATGTGAAGTCTCCCTCCTTTTTGTCTACAAAGGTCTTCCATTTTCCATTTCTATGAAGAGGCTCTCCATTGTTCTTTTCTCCTCTACATCTGTCGGAGTTTAAGTGATTGCCTCTCAATTAACCAATATCGGCACTTAGCGCATTTCCAGCTTAAAAGAATACAGAAATGACTGGTAAGATTGATTTGCTATGTTGGTCCTCTTAAGGCAAAATACATTTTCTAAGTAAACCATTTCCAGGTGAGTTCTATCTTGTTTACAGACCTGTTGTGATCCGGCATACATGATGTTCTCCATGTGGAGATTTTTAACAGGAATCGACTCCTTATGCTTTGCAGAGAGGTGTCTCTTTGACATCTGTCAGATTGGCATATCAGTTTACTTAAATATTTTTCCCAATCATTAGTGCCAGGACTAAATGGTAGGGGATGACTTCCATGTGTGTGGTCAGTTTATTTTAGTAGTTCCTTGTTTAATGGTATTATTTCCATGTAATTGTTTCCCCAACATCCCCTGCATTATCGTTATCGAGTTTATTCTGATTAAAAATCCATTAAACTTCACCATGATACTCCTGCACGTTATACTCCAAGTACAGCTCGCCCGCAAAGAGAAGACATGCAAATAATTCTCTTGTAATACACCCACCCACTACAACTCTATATCGGCTTGAAATGGCCCCACAATTCTCCATTTCACAAAGCTATCAAAAAGTGGGTCTTTAAAGCAATATCTGACCAAGCACTAATCCCTATGGATTCATAGACTGAGACACAAACCTCAACTTGCAGGTACTACTTTACTGTTAAGACTCCAGCTGAAATGCTGGAAACCCACTCTGCTGCTCTCTAGTCAGGTCATTGCTTTAAACCATAACATACAAAAGGGATTAGTAAGAACTAAAGTTGCTACGGTAGGCAATTTGTTCTGATGGATACGATCCTACTTACAGACTTTGTTTAATAATCGTCCCACTTATCTTCTAAATAGATACTATGCATAAATAAGATGTATGAAGTGCAAACCTATTTGGGAAAACCTAGCACTCTGCTAGGATTGTTTTGTAATATGTATTTTGTATCCCCTAGCTCAATTGACCCCCGAGTCCTGACTGGTACAAGTTAGTCCAAAGAATGGTGTGTTATTGTTATTACAGGTGCTATTTCAAAACTACTTAATTTATTTGCATGTGTTACTATGTGTCGATATGTTATGGGCACAATAGTGAGAGGATTGGTCTTGTTTTAAAAGTATACTAACCATATTGTTTGAGATCCTGCTCAACCATGGTTTCCCTTTGGTCAGGGGCCTGATGGAATGTTCACATCTGGAAACAATGAACTGGTCATCCCCCATGGCAAGGGGGGACAAGTGGAACAAGTCTGCAATGGTGACTATGAATGGTTGGTGACGGATATTGTGGGATTGCGGAGGGGCAGCCCTGCTCCCACGGTGCTGCTGCCCTGACAGGGCTTTCAGTACTGTCCTGCAGAGTTGCAGTGACTTTGCCGGCACTGAACTCCTCTACTTCAAGCAGAAGTGAGCATTGACCTGAGACCTCCAGGAATAGAGGCTTGATTTGAGAGACTCTGCAACCCCTGGTGGCCAGCCTTTCCTCTAAGGTAGAGTGGTGAGCAGCACAGAGGAAATTTGTCAGCAGTACTTGAAGTGGTCTGGGAGGCCAGAGACCAGAGCGGATTGTTTTTCGGAGGAAGCGCTGGTATTGGCCTGGTTCTCCTGGCCTGCATTCCATTTGCTGCGTGGCATGGGCGGCTGTGAGGGGGAGCGTACTGACGTTTATTGCTTTGTTGCCCCTGGGCTGTGATGGTGCTATAGGCCTCCTATGATAACCGGAACAGATGAAGACCTTGATTTCCAGAGTCATTTGGGCGCCATGCCGTGGCCAACTAAGCCACAGCAAAGCTCCCTGACAGAACAATTATTGTAAGTGTTAAGTGCTTGCAGTGGAGCCCACCTGGGATCTCTCACCATCAAGCCTTAAGGATTGTCAGCAGCTTTGCTCCCTAGGCAGTGGGTGTGTTGGTTGTACCATGGGCGGTGGGGGGGGGGGGGGCACTTAAGAAGGCTGAAGGACAACTATGGACAACCCTATGTGTACAGTGTGGGGATTGGCAAGGTAGTTCCATTTCCTTTGGGGGCCCAATTAGTTATTGAGTTCATGGTAAGAAATCCATGGCAGACTTCAGCTGCCTAGGAGTAAAGTCAATGCATGTTTTGGTTGGATTATTAGCAGGTTATATCGGCCCGTCTACGGTGCTCTCTTGGAGCCCCATTCTGAGACATGGGACTGATGAGAGACCCAACTCTTCCTCAGCCTCTCTTTAGTTATGGTGGCCCTAAGCTACGATTCTAGTTTGAGAAGTCTGCATGTGTCTAAATAGACGGAATGGCAGCAACGACCTACAAAATTTGTATTGCGTTGCAGCACTTTAAATTCCATGGCTGCTTTTCTCAGCTTAGCGCTGTCACTGGGAATCTCTATGAGCCCACCCTTATACCCAGGACTGGAGGGGGGGTTGCATGCAGAAGGAGGGGCACCTAGAACTGTGTACTGTGCTTTCATTGACAAAATATAGTGGTAAGTTACTTTTTGGTAGTTGTCATTGAATGATCTACGTGACCATGCCAAATTCTTTATTGCAAGATTGAAAACCACACATTTAAAACACATTTTGGGTATTTTATTATGCAGGGGAGGTGCCTCCCCCGCAGCCCTCCCCACCCAAATCCCCCCACTTCTTGAAATACTCCTACCCAGCCCCGCCACATAATCTTTTTGGGGAAATCATTGTTTTTCTTGCAAGGTTTTCTACCTTGCAGTAATGGGATTCAGTATTTTGTAGGGTTCCATGTACCTACATCGACAACAGGTTTTTCAAAGTAATTGTTTTGTTAAAAATTACTTTTAAAAAAACACCTGTCGATGAAGGAATGCGATACCATTTTATAGTGATACTGTCATTGACGGGGTAAAGTAGATAGGATATAAAGGTATGGAGGAGTTTTTAATTGTGGTTGATGAGCTCCTAGATTATTTATTGAATTGTTATATATTAACGAAGTCGCCATTACCAAGACCGCTTTGTACATGCCTTTCAGACTGGTGTCCAAGGCTGGTTGTATATGGTTGAGTGCAAAAATAGAAAGCCCTTTTGAGTTTTTAATACTAGCATTCATAGTTGCACATGACATGTTATGAGCTATTTGCACTCAGTAGGGTGTATTGATCTGTTATGTCAATCAGGACCAGGGCAGCAACTTCCTCCCTCTTATTCCAGGTGAACTCTGGTCTGCCGCCTTAAAGGCAGGGCAGCCCTCACCTGTTTCACCTTAAGTAGGTTGTCCGAAGAAGCCACCCTCCGTTTCTGGCTGTTCTATGGAGGAGGTTGGCAAGAAGCAGTGACATGGGGTCAATATCCTTTCACTTTGCCAAAGTAAAGACAGCTGGGCTACAATTGTGCTCAAGCGTCATAACGCCTCTACTATTCCTTGACCACTGTGGCCTGATTAAATTAACTCGATATGAGGGAAGGTGTAAGGTAAGCATCTCCATATGTTCTCATTTTTTTTATTTATGTATTTAGCTCACAAATAACTTTTCACATATACATCTTTAAAACATAATTAAAAAATTACAAAAAGACAAATTAAAACAAAACAATTAAAAGAAAAACTGAGAACAAACCAGTCCAGTATGTCTCAATTTACGATACTTTAGAATTCAAAGACTTTTCAACAATAGACCAAATACAAAATGAAGCAAGATGCAAATGTACGAACACTGAATTCAAGCAATAAAACCAAAAAGTTTACTCTTATTTTCATTATCATCATTCACAAAAACACCTAAATTGTACACATGCACATTGCCTAACTTTGTACATCTAGGCCCAACCACATGTATCGGGGTCTCCAATATGTGGAAACATTTACAAATTCTACATGATCAACTATTGGCTGCCAGATTCATCCTAGGGCCAATAGCACTGGCATCAAATTGGTGCGCAATTTTAACATTAACCTTCTAACTTTTAGCTCTGAACATTCCAGTAGATATTTTTGTAGAGAGCAGATCTGCAAAATGCAGTCCGCCTGACCAACCAATAAGCTTTCGATAGATGGGAAAAATTGATTCTAATCCCATAAGGCAATTTTATTGTTAAATGATTTCTTAAGTTTGTAATAATCATCCTTTTCCTCAGTGCTATGTATCTAAAGGCAGATTCATTGCTTCAAACATGGCTAAGTTAACGGAGATGAAATTAGCCGCTGTTATTTTAACTACATCCAACTGGTAACTGCCAAGATGGCAAGTACCGGACAAGAGGGGAAGAATTGCGATTTTAGAAATGGGTCACCTCTGCGTTGTAGGGCCATGTTCTTAACCAATATTAAACCCAATTCCAATCTTTATATTTCCATTGGAGTCGACTGGGGAAGGTACAATATACGCTTCCAAAACCATCCCTCAATACATTATGCCATTCCTCGTCAGGAAGTACTAAAGCTTCCAAGCCATATAATATGGCCGGGACAAAACATTGCATGTAAAGCTTCCTAATACTTGACCAGTTATATAACCTGCGATCAGATCGGCAAAGTTGAAGAGATTTGTCAGCTGGCCAGCTTTCCTAGATTTTATGGAGAGCACTTCACTATATTGGCCAGTATCACCCAATGTTGGCCCCAAATATGTATAACTAGGGACATATTCAATCACTTGCTGATCCAGCACCAATGGGAGCTTTCTGTGAGGGGTCAGAAATATGAGGCGGACAACTTTTAGGTGTTTTATTAACCAATGCCATTTTATTCAATTAAGAATGTCAACCAAATGCCTCACGTGCCTTAGTCTAACGGGCACTTCCCTGCCTAACTAAACGAAGGAAAATATTCTAACAACATTTCTGGCCTTCACACCTTTACATAAACAAGAAACTATATGGCAGTACGCAATGTCAGTATTTATATAAACAGTATTTTCAAAGTCGATCATTGTAACCTGTGTGAGTTCCCCTTGCCCAGGTTTTAAGGCAAAGTCAATTCTGTTGATGAACACAAAACGGCAAGAAAATCCGCGGTTGAAACAGAGTTCCACCACAGTTCTTGATAAAGTCAGGATGTTAAAGGAAAAACTCCCCGTGCTCCACAGTTCAACATACAAAGGATTTCCTCTCTCCAGGAAATGAAGATATTTCAAAGTTTCTTGAACAATAACAAATGAATTCTTAGTCAGGATGATCTTTGTTGGAACTTAAATACAAATAGATTTAAACTGCCTCCTCTTCACAGCGCTTCTCTCTCTCAGCACCATGAAACAAAGAAACGTAGCAGTTTGTTCAACTTCTACCGGAGTGGTCCACACCCAGACCTCTACTTCCACTTCTGTCTGATCCACTCTCCTGCCAGACCTAACTCCTACAATGATACACCATGTCGTTTCACAGTGCTCCAATTGCACTGCTTATGACGTCTCAGGACGCCTGAAACTTCTAGAGTTTACTTCTTCTTCACTTTTAACAACTCTACACAATTCTACAGCAACAATACCAATGCACTTTTTCAGTCAAACAGGCAGTGTCTCTTCCTCTTCTTAACCCCAGCTTTACTTCTGTGGGTGTCCTTCAACCACTTTTGTCTTTTGTTAAGCCACCAACCAAATATTTTCAATTCAAAAACCTCTACTGGCTTCTGCAATGTGAATTTATGACTATCTGTTGGTTCTTTTACATCAGTCATTCATTTACAAGTTTTACCTTCAGAGATATTATATACACCCCTTTTCTTCTAGTAGCAACAGTTAATTCCCAGTTAATTCCCCAGAAACCCTTTCTTTAACCATCTTTGGCGGAGGACAATGCATGTTCAGCTCTGAGCTTAAGGTACTGTTTGTTGGTTCTCTTGGATTCACAATATTGAGGTTAACACTTGGTTTCACAGGATACAATGTTATTGCGGCGTTACTTAGGCATGGTCTTCGTGCTAGTCACTTTTTTATGTACACGCGACCATTATTAACTTTGTTAAAGCTGTTTAGAATGTTCGAAAACTTTGTTCTAAAGCGTATTCCTTTTATACGCCGGTGCTACAAATGTTTCACTCCATTGTCTGACAAGCTCTGGTTAGAGTCAGTCAGTCTCACTCCTTCGTGAGTGAAAAGAAACTAGTTACAGTTCCCGGCCTGCGATTCATGAAGGCTTGGGAATGCGCGGAAACAATTACCGGCTTCTCAGCCTCTGTCACAGACTGCAGGACTTCTACTAAGAGGGTTTTCTCGATCGGGCACCTTTGGCTCACCACAACCCCCTGGAGCACGCCAGCCTCCAGACACGGTCTGCTGCATGCTTCTTGCTGTGAACTTTCAACAATCGGGTTCGCAGGAGGGAAACTGTTCGAACCTTACGCTTCCTGCTGCACAACCTCTGCAATCCAGACTTTGGGGAAACAGGACCAACTCAGAATTAATAACTGGAATAAACTGGTGGCAAATCCGGCGTCCCTCCGTTACTCCCACTTCTGTGGTTTCTGCTAGGCACGCACGTTCTTCTGCCACTTCCTCCTGCCTTAGCTGCTGCTGCTGCTACGACCACGATCATGACTAATGGCCTGCACCTGAAGGATCTTTTAAGCCTCCCAGCCTCGCTCAGGTGTGAGCTGTTAAGCTTAATTGACTGACCTTCAGGCCTGTACTGCTCTAAAGCCCTCTTCTTCGTCCCAGTATTCTTGGGACTATGGGTCTTGAAGTCCCCGGTAACAAAATTAGTTGTAACTGTTAATTTACTACTTTTAACTTGAACTATTTTGTTAATACCTTTTTAAAATAAAAAAAATCATCTGGCTTTAACACAAAAGGAAAAGGCAGTTCCTTTATGCCACCATGAATAGATTTACTTTCTCTGTACCTTTGGGGGTAAGGGAGATTTTTATCCGTACAAGGCATATCACGTTCCTCCTTTCTTAAAGTGGTTAAAGATGCTGCACCCACTTTGCCCATATCTCTAAACTTAACATCGGATTTGAATATCTTACAATGGCAATGGGTCGTTATATGTTTTGTTATACAAGAAAGATTACTTCCTTTCAAAGGAGAATGCTGTGCATCATCACATGGAATCCATTCACCACCCTGTCTCCTCCCAGGGGATCCTCCTGCAGTACACCAGCCTCAAGGTCGGGATCAGGAAGTGTATGCATTCACTACATTACATATTTTGCAAGAAGCATAAAACCTAGCTTTTGTTTTGGAGTAGTTAATTTCAAGATAACTCTGATAAAGCTCAAGAGCATACCTGAATATGTATGGTCAAATATGACCAAATCGTCTGTGTAAATCAGGGAAGATAGCTGGACATTTCCTACCTTTTTGGAGGATCATTTACTGCAACCCTCAGTCTAGGAGGGAGGTTCTCCATGTACAGATTGAACAAAAGGGGGGCGTGCAGACATAGCTGCTTCACCCCCTTCGTGGTCTGAGACCCATCTGTAAAATGTCTCCCCCCAGGCCTCTGTTCAGTCTGATCTGTGCTCTAGTCTCAGTATGAAATAATCTGATAATCTGGATCAGATAGGGGGGCAGCCCATCAACTCTAGTTTATACCAAAGGTGCTGGACCCTATCAAAAGCTGCACGAAAAGCTATGTAGCTAACATAGAGACCTGCTGTGTCTTTGTTAATAGCTCTTCTGATGAGACAATCAACTAGTCTGAGGTTAAATGAGGTGGAACTACCCTGGTGAAACCCATTTTGGGCATCATCCAGGATCTGGGCAGTGACCGCCCACTACTGGAGTGCATGCAGAACAAAAGAGGCAAAGATCTTCCCGTCACATCAAGCATAGAGAGGAGACGGTAATTTGAAGGGATAGACCCTTCTTATAGACTAGGATCAGGATTGCAATGTAACAAGATTTTGGAATGGCTCTAGAATCGCAAACCGTGGTAAATAGGATCTTCAAAATAGAAGCCCATATTTTCGGGTCTTTCTTTAAAACTATATCAGCCAAGTCTGGCCCTGGGGCTCTGGAATTTTGTAACTTTCCAATTGCTGCAACAATGTCATGCCAATCTAATTACCATTCCACGCTCGATGTGACTACTTTACTCATTAAATCCTCATTATTTTTATATGTACTTCAAATGTGATCTAGCCAACCTGCTGCACTAATCTGGTTCAGCATCTGCACATCCTTTTGGCCCTTGGCGGACCTAAGAGCCTGCCAGATAGAATTGGAGGTGCCAGTCTTCAAAATCTTAAACATGCGTTGCCATTGTCTGTTCTTATCAGAATGATTCCACCACCTCACCTAATTTTATATCTCTGTTTGATCTTTGAGATCAAAGAGGCCATTTGGATCTTACTTAAACCACTGCTTACCACTTTACGAAGGTCACTACGTTTCCATCTCTTAGCGTCGCTTTATCAAACACTTTGCCTTTAGCATTTACAGGAGAGACTGCATAAAAGCCTGGAATCGAGCCAAAGTTATTAGACAGTTAGTGTAGTCACTTCTCAATTTCATCAGCAGTAAAAAAGAGCAGCTCAACTAGCAGTGACCAATAGGTGTTATGCCAAAATGTAGTAATTCTGGTGAAATTGACCTCCGTCCAAGAAGACCTTTTTCCTGCATAACTTGGATGTGTTTTGCATTTAACTTTGGCCATTGATTGTAACCTGCTAGCCCAGTGACTGTTCCATACCGCTGTACTTGCATACTCATCCCTCTGCCTCCTCTCTCTTCCCCACCCATTGCGCTTTCTGTATCTCCCATCTGTTCCAACTGCCTGTCTATCAACTATCCCTCCCTTCTCATTAAGTCTGGCTGTGCCACCGGTCAAGAGGCACAGCGAGTAGAGCGCTCGCTTTGACATCGGTGCAGAGCTTGCTAACGCAGGTTCGAATCCCGGCAGGGCCAAACTCAGCCTTTCATCCTTCCGAGGTTGATAAATGAGCACCACACACCGTGGGTAATAATAAGCAGCGCTCAGATACCTGAGGGTTCGTAGCGCTATATAAATGCCAAATTATTATTATTATTATTATTATTATTAAAAGGAAATCTTGGCCTCAAACCCAGGTCTCCCTATTGCTGATACCTATTCCAGCGCCTTTTCCAGACAGACCCTCACCGGCATCCTCTTTGTCGTTCCTTCGCCGGATTTATGGACCCTGCATATGATCCCTTTGCTCTGTTCTGTCTCCTCTGCTCCCATTAATGGTGGCATTCACTGGGAAGGCTCATGGATTCCTTCGACACCACCGGAGTCATCCTTAATGTCTACCTAAATGGCACTGTCATGGTCCATGGTCCTCAGGCCAATCTCCTCCTCTTCGATAGGCGGTTCCCCGCTTCTCCCGTTCCTCCAGCTGTCCTCTCCTCTCATTCCTTGGCTACCTTGCCCACTCTTCCCTACTCCTCTGCCCCACTTGAGGCTACCTCCACAATGCGTACCTCTGATTTGTACCCCTCCCTGGAAGGCCTTTAAGGCTGGCAACCTTCTTCATCTTGCCACTCTTAACTCTCGCTATGCTGTCAAACACTCCTCCGACATCTGCCACCTCCTTGAAGAACTGGACCTTGATGTTCTCAGTCTTACAGAGACATGGTTCATACCCAGCTCTGTCGCGAGCTTTCACCCTCTTCTCCCTGTTGGCTACAAGATCCTCTCCGCACCCAGATCCACCCGGCCCAGAGTAGGTGTAGCCCTGATCTTTCCTGAGCTGATTCCTGCCACTATCATTCCCACTCAGACTTCCTCCTCTTTCGAATGCCTATTCTGCAGGTTCTCAACCTCTCCTAGCCACTCTATTACTGTTGCTACTCTCTACCGCCCCCCTGGCCAATTCACCTCTTTTCTCTCAGAATGGGCTGACCGCTCCTCTTCCCTCCTGGCCTCAACCACCCAACTTCTCCTCCCTTGGTGACCTCAACATCCAGCTCGGTTCTCCCTGTCCCTCATCTTCACTCTTTCGCGACCTCTACGATTCTCTCTCCCTCTCTATCCTCCCCTCTGGCCCGATGCACTCTGCAGGATACACACTTGATGTCTTGATCTCCTCTGGCCTCCCCCTCTCTATCTCTCTGACCACTCCTCTCTCCTGGAGTGACCACTGCCTCCATTCCTCTTATCTCTCACTCTCTACCCCCCAAGCCAAGCCTACCCCAACGCTGCCACCTACCTTCTCAGATATCCGGCCCATGAAGCCTGTGTCAGTTGATGCTTTCGCTGCCACTTTCTTTCCGCCCCCCCACCTCCTCTGTCTGACTTGCATCTGGACACAACCGTGTCCCTTCTCTACTCTTCTTACTCCTACATCCCGTCCCCTTTCCTCCATACTTATGGGACATTCCATCCTTCGGGACGGGACCAGAGCACTTTTGTTAAAAAGCATCAAAGATGAAAATGTTTGTCTTTCACTTTTTATGCGGGGTACTGTACGCAGCCGTAACCCTGCCCTTGTGAGCTCCGCCCCACGCATCGCCCTTGAGTCCTATACTCCGCGCGGTCGAAGCTGGATGCACTTGCAACACCGGGATTTTTTTTTTTCTTGTTCCCCTTGTCCTTCTTTCCTGCCCCGGTTCTGCCGTTGCGTAGTCCTCCGTCTTTTTAATCCTGGAGCGTCTGGGATTTGTGCCCTGTTCTTCATGCGAATGTTGCTTCGCTAGGGCAGATCCCCATTCTCTCTGCTTGGAGTGTCTGGGCCCGGACCATCGTTGGGATTTGTTTCTACTGCAACTCCCTCTCCGTCTGGGCACTCCAGCGTCATCTTCTTCGGTGGGAGGAAGTCTTTCAGCGCGTTCCTCCACCTCATTTTCAGCTTTTCATTGATGAAAATAAGAGCTGCCCGGCAAATTCCTTACTTTTTAGGGCACCCCGGCCGTGGGACTCCTTCCCGGGTCTTCCAGGTCCGGGAGGTGCTTGAACAGCTATGCTACCAGGGGTTTCACTGAAGTGCATCACAGGCCTAACGGGCGTACCACAGTTTTCTATGAGGATTCCCTACGACAGACGTGCCGAAACCAGACCATGTTCCGAGGTTCACCTGTCGGGTGCTAAGCTTCAGCCCAGTTAATATGTGGCTTTGGATACCGGGGTTCGTTCCGAGGTCTCCGTTTCTGGAGCTTTCCATACAGACACTGGGGTACGCCCTGAGGCCTCCTTTCCTGGAGCTTTCTGTACCGAGCCACGCTTGAGGCCCTCCTCGAGGGAGCTACACATACCGGGCGAAAGCCTGAGGTTCCTCTCTTTGAGGCTAAGGTGTGTACCGACAAAACCGAGAGACCTGCTCTGAAGGTCTTGTCTGTGAGGTGGATTCCTCTGCATTCCCGCGCTCAGGGATGCAGTGATAGCGGTTCTGTCGAGGGGGCAAAGAGGGGGGGGGGTCATTGACTCAAACTCCTTGGTTACCGGCTCTGCCGAGCTTCCTCCTTTTGGAGGATAATTTTGGGGCCACCTCCAAGATGTCCATTAACCCTTTAACTGCCATGGGTCCCCCCCACCACCCCTTCCCTCCGTGTCAATACCTTTTTTTGGTGATTTCGGTATGTTGCCATTCAATGCCTTGTAATGTTTTTGTTACATGAGATATCTCGGCCAAATTCGGCCCCTTTTTTTCCCACATGTAGGCGGTCGTAACGCCACCCAGGAATCCTAGGTTGCTGTGGGAGGGTGAGAGAAAATAACCAAAAAGGGCAAAAATGCCATTAAAATGATGTACAAAGAAGTCTGTTTTTTTCCTTGTAAGAGCTAGGAACAAATGGTTTGCTGTGCTGAATTCCCCAATTTCCTGGCTTTCAAGAACAGGTTGAGTGGAAACGAAAAAAAAATTATTTTGATGTGGTTATCAACAGTTTTGTGAGAGGTAGGCGATTTTGGCCATTTTGCGTGGACGGAATGGAAGAAAAGGGTAGGAAAGCTGAATTGGAGGACAGAAAGGCATACATTTCTGAAAAGTAGACAAAATTCCACGTTTAGGAAGGGGTGATTAGCGCAGTTCCGGCAACAACTAGGAAGGTGAAATTCCATCGTTTGGGGAAAAAGCAGGAAAATTACAGAACAAAAGCTAAATGGTGGACATGGTTGGCCGGTTACGGCAGTGGCTTCTATGAATTTTGAGAAAAAGAATGCTCCGCTACATTCCCCCGACTCTTGCAGTTAGGAAATCACACATTTTTTGTAGTGTTTCACAAAACAAGCAATACCACAAGCCAAAAACTGAGCCATGGTACACAGGAGTTTTATGCTTACGGCCTGAACAGACATACTTAGCATGTGTAAATCAGTGTTAGGAAAGATTTCGTAATTGTAGGTAATTTTCCTTCCATGTGGCAACCCCTAAACTTTTTGCTGTTGTTTTTCACCTTGTTCTTGACTTTGCCAGAGAAGTGCAGCCTTCTGCCGCACTCCTCTGGGCTTTCGCTCCTTTCTTACGGGGAAACTGACATGCCCTTAAGACAGTCAGTACCGGGTAACGCTGTTTCCCGTAGTTTCTTTTATCATGTTGCGGCTTTCGTGCAACATGACACAAGAGGGCACTGTAAGCTAAGTTACAGCTCTCTTGGGTGTCTAGCCTTCTACAGGCCCTAGATACTCGTTTAGGATTGTATCTGATCGGTGCAAGTAATTCAGGGACAGGAATGGTGGCAGCGATCGTTTCTTGTGTTTTGAGCTCCTTTTGGCGTTCTAAGCCCCAAGGGTTATCCATATTTGTGCCCCCATGCATTGGGGGCTGGTGGGGAAGAGGGCTGCTTACTGTGAGCAGCTCCCCTCGCTTTGAAAATATATCCCTGTTCGTCCGGTGGCATTGCTGGCCACGGATCGAGCGCTCTGCGCCCGCTCCGTGACCAGCAATGTTGTCACGCAAGGTGTCGTTGTAAAGGGGAGAATCTTGAAATACAGCCAGAGATCAAGGCAGGGCAAGGTGGACACTCGCCTTGTGTTTTCACCGCGGCAGCCGAAAATGGCTTGGTGTGTGTGTTACGCACGGCGACGTGAAACTGAAGGTAATCCAGCTCTCGGGCAATGAGGAGGGACCAAATTGACAATTCTTACGCTCTCGACGTCAGGTGATGGAAAGCTTCTTTTTGGGGCTGAGCAGCCTTTTCCACCTCAGGTGGACAGTAAAATTCTGTTCTGCCCTTCTTGTGACTGGCGCGCTCGTGTGCCTCTGCCTCATTCTGTCTCGCTTCCTCCTGCTTCTGCTCCACTAGACTGTGTGGACCCGGTCAGTGGTGAGCCTTCCTGGCAACCATCCTCATTGCGTTTGTGGTGGTATGCCCCATATGAGCAGCCTCTGCCTACCCCAGCACCTAAACCTTCATCAGAGGATGCATTTTCGTGGACATTTTAGAGGCTCATGCACTCTGACCCCATGAAGGAGTATTTTAAGGGTCTTTTCAAGGGCACCTCCTGTATCACTTTACACCCTGGGGTGGTGCCACCTCTTCCTCTTGGCCTGCCTCCAGCTCTTCCTCCCCAACCTCCGCTGTCTCCTAATAGACATCGGCAGAGCGGGATAGCACTTTAAAACCTGGGACTGGCCAGCCGTCTGCTTCCGATTCACTGGAGGACCCTCAAACAGATCAGGATAGCGATGACCGGGTCCTGGATATGATGGCCCTCCTTGACATTCCAGTACCTGAGGCCCCCGCTCCACAGGAAGGGGTGCTTTCGGGAGCTTTCACCCTTCTCACCACCAGAGCGCACCGGCCTGTTCCTCCAGAAGAATGTTTTGGCTGAGGCCTGTAAGGTCTGGGATAAGCCCCACACCGGGCTATACATCAATAAAAGAATTGATGCTCGTTACAGGCTTAACACCGCTGAGGTTTAGCCTTGGCGTCTTGTCCGCTCCCTTCCTCAGCAGTGGTAGCTGCGGCCACGCTTCAATCGAAGCCGGCCTCTGCGACATCTACGGCTGCAGCTCAGATTCTGTCCAAGGAAGACAAGATTCTGGACTTCTTGGGCAAGAAAGTCTTTGCCAACTTAGCACTCCAACTTTGTCAAGCAAATACCGAGCTCAACCTGGCAGCAGCTAATCGGAGGCTGTGGAAGGAGTTGGCCGATTTCCAGGAGTGTATCCCGGTGGATAGGCTAGATGACTTTAAGGCCGGTTTGTCAGATGCCAGGGTGTTGGCACAAGATCTGCTGGAAGCTGCGGCATATCATGTAGATACCTCAGCTCGAGGCCTTATGGTGGGAATTGACACCTCCTGCCAGGCAAGGCTAAATGCAACAAAGTTTTCGAAGGTGGTGCAAGACAAAGTTCTGGACCTTCCCTTCGACGACAAGCAATTGTTTCATTCTTCTGTGGATGAGGAGCTTACAAAGACTAAGGTGAGCACCCAAGCCGCCTCATTTTTGTCGGTCCTGGCAAAGCCCTCAGCTAATGCCCTTATACACAGAGGTCAGGGTCTCAGTCCTTCTCTGGCTTCAGGGGGTTTCAGGACCGCCGGGCGCACAGAACTGAACCTCCTGTTGGTGGCACCTGTCAAACAACAACGGCAGGGTGGTCGGATTTTCTGTCGGCCATCAGCCTTCTCTCCAGGGTAGTCTCCCAGCCGACATAATTATATTTTTTGCCGGTCGCACGAGACTCCGGTGGGAGGACGAATCGCTTCTCATCTGGAGGCGTGGCAGACCATCACCGAAGACCGGTGGGTTTTGTCCATCACTCGGGAGGGCTTTCGTTTGCTCCTACCCCACCCTTCAACCCTTCCTTCCAACAGATCAATACGCCCTCCTTCAGAGCCGAGGTACAGAAACTTCTAGATCTCGGGCGGTGGAACCTCTTCCCCTTGGGGAGCAGCGGGAGGGCTTCTACTCCCTTCTGGTCTGTGCCCAAACTCAACCAGACTGGCCTGCGCACTATCTGATCCTTCCCAGTTCAATCTTTCTCTTCCCCAAGAGAAATTCAAGATAACACCCTGCCAAATAAAGTCCTCTCTTCGGAAAAGGCGAGTGACTCACTGTAGTGGACCTTCAGGAAGCGTATATGCACATCTTGATATGGAGGCCGCATCGGAAATATCTGTGGTTCTCCCTGGGAGGAAAACATTTCCCGTTCCGTGTACTCCCGTTTGGTCTCAGCTCGGAGCTGCGTGTCTTTATGAAGATGTCGGTCATTGCAGCTTTCCTTTGGCTACAGGGTGTTCATGTATATCCGTATTTGGACGACTGGTTCCTATGCAGCCCTTGTCCACTGACTGCTTCGAGCAATCTCCAGTCTCTCCTCCAGCTCCTGTTCCATCTTGGGTTGTCAGTGAACTGGCGGAAATCTTCCATGACGGTCGCCCAGGACCTGATTTTCCTGGGTTTCTGTTGGAATACGGTCGATTCCAGGGTGTACTTAACGGCAGACAGGATTGTGAATCTATTCGCCACGTGTCAGCTCTTCCTCCAGTCGGCGCACATGACGGCTTGGTGGTTTCAAAGGCTTCTGGGTCTCATGGCTTCCTGTGTACTTGCTCTTCCTCTTGCACGGCTGAAAATGAGGCATACTCAACTAGCTCATCGGAGCTCCTGGTGTCGGGCCCTGTACTCTGATTCCAAGATGATCCCAGTTCCATCCTGCATGATGATGGAACTGCCATGGTTGTCTTCGACCAAAAATCTTTCTGTGGGGGCTTCCTTCCAGGAGCCCTCCCATGAGTAACGATAACCTCCCTTCTGAGGTGGGGCGCGACGCTAGATCATCTCCAGGTGTTTGATCTATGGACACTGCAGGACAGGCAGTTTCATATTAATTATTTGGAACTTCTGGCTGTTTTTCTGGCACTGAAAGCTTTTCAACCGACCATCACAGACAGGGTCGTACGAATCCGCACGGACAACTCGGTGTCGATGTTTTATATCAGCAAGCAGAGTAGCACCAAGTCGCCTCCCCTTGTGAACCTCGCCATTCAGATTTGGGAATGGGCCTTCCAGCATGGCATTTGGCTACTGGTGGTACACATTCCGGGTCACGTCAATGTGACCGCAGACTCACTAAGCCGGCAGACAGCATCCAGCTACGAGTGGGAACTGAACACGGATGTTCTCTCCACCATTTTTTGCCAATGAGGCACTCTAGAAGTGGACCTCTGAGACCGTTATGAACAAGAAACTTCCTCTTTATGCATCCAGGAATGGTCTTGGGGCACAACAAGAAGGCCAATGCTTTCCAGTCACTACCTCTGATTCATCCGTCACGCTGCAAGCTCAGGAATACATTGAATTGCACTCTCCTGTTCATAGCTCCTTGGTGGCAGCCAGATTCTGTTTCTCGGAACTTCAGCATCTGTTGATTTTTCCTCTGATCAGACTGCCGTTTATTCCCAACCTGCTACACCAGTGTGATCAGCAGATGTGGCACCCCTCCCCACAATCCTTCAGCTTGGCGGCCTGGTGCATGAATTCAAATCCTTAGCGCAGTCTAACTTGTCCGAGGACAATATGTGCATTATCCAAGCGGCCAAGAAGCACTCTACGAGGTCTCAGTATAGGAGCAAGTGGCTCTGTTTTTGCCACTGGTGTTTGGCTAAGCAGCTAGACCCCAGACATGCTATGATTGACACTGTCCTTTCGTTCAGATCTCATCTGGCAGCTTTGGGCATTCATGTTTTGTCTTGAAGGATTTACTTGTCGGCTATTGCTGCCTACCTGTCCATTGACAGCTGTTCCTTTTCATTGACAAACCCAGTCATTAAAATGCACTTTCCAGGTCTATTACATCTTTTTCCACCGGTACGTAATCCTCATCCAAAATGGGATTTTAATGTGGTCCTCTCTGCCTTATGCCATAAACCATTTGAACCTATGACTAAGGCTGATCTCAAATACCTTTCATGGAAGGTCGCATTTTTGATTGCAGTGACTTCAGCTAGGTGAGTAAGCGAGCCTCAAGCTTTGTCTGTGGAACATCCGTTCCTCGTCTTCCATAAGGATAAGGTTGTGCTACGCACTCATCCTTCTTTCCTACCTAAAGTAGTGACTGATTTTCATTTGAATCACTCTCATTACCTGTCTTTTTTTCCGAATCCGCCTCAGAAGCTGAGAGTCTTAGACAATTTAGATGCCAGATGAGCCCTAAATTTCTATCTTGACAGAACAACCGAACTCGGGTGCTCCTCACAACTCTGTTACATCCGGAGACCTGAAAGGGAAACATGCTTCGAAGGCTACTATCTCCCGATGGATTGCCTCCTGTATTTCAGAAGTGTACACCATACAGGGCCTTTAACCTCCGAAGGGCGTTCATGTCCATCTTGTACGTGGCAAAGGGGCTGCTGTTGCCTTCCAGAAGTATGTCCCCTGGGAAACCATCAGCTTTTTGTTAACATTACTGCTTGGACCTGAGCTCCAGGTCCGATGCCCAATTTGGCCAGGCTGTTCTTAAAACCCTATTTCAGTAAGGAGTTTCCATCCACCCATATTGCCTGTGAGGAGTGCTTGGGAATCTCCCACAAGTATGGAGGAAAGGGGACGGGACGTAGGAGTATAACAAAAGTAAGTCGCCATAGAAACTACCTTACACCTAGTCCATAGTCCCCCTTCTTCCATATGCCCGTCAGCTGTCCCCTCTAAAAAGTATCCTCTATTATTGCTTAAATGGTCACAGACCTGGTGATAGAAAAGGACTGAAGGGCGGGGCGGAGCTCAGGGGGGCGGGGTTACGGCCACGTGCGGCACCCCGCGTAAAAATAGTACAAACATTTTCATTTTTGATGCTTTTTGACAAAGTGCTCCGGTCCCGTCCCGAAGGACGGAATGCCCACAAGTATGGAGGAAAGTGGACTATGGACTAGGAGTTAAGGTAGTCACTACAGTGAGTAACTTTGTTATTAATATCAATGTCACCAATTTTTGTCAGGGTCAATTTATCAGTATGCAGTGCAATAGTCAAAGATATCGTAGCATGATCCCTCCAAACTATAGAGGTGACAGAGGTGAGATTCCACTGTGCACAACAAAGATTTCGAGGCAAACCAATAATCTAGTGTAGTGGAAGTTTTACCAATGGGCCAAGTAATTGCTCCCAGAATATTACCCTCTGTTCTCACATTCAACATTAGCAAATCCCAGTCTTTGAAGAAGTCCAACCAGCGAAAGCCCTGAGGGTTAGAGCTAGTGAAGGACATGACACATTGTCCATTACCTGGGAATACTTGGAGGATAGATTTTTGTCAGCGCATCTGGCATTGAGATTACCCGCGCCCCCCTCACCACACCCCCCAATCAGTACCCAATCGATACCATTGGCCTATTGCCACTTAATTAACAAATTAATGAGTTGTTAAAAAGTTTGCTCTGTCAAAGAAGCACTAGGGGATCATAAATATTCACAATGACGTCCCGCTTGGATGGGCTAGTAGAGAGAACCACATCAATCGCCAAGATATATTGACTCTAAATCTCCACCGGTTCAGGTCAGCCAGTAGTTCTTAATCCCAATAATTAAACCATTGTAGGGCCTTCCCATAAGACCTCTATTTGCCAAAGATTGCTAGATTGTATAAACATCGACCAAGAAAGGAGTCATCAGCCACGTTTCCTGAAGTCCTTTGTGCATAGTTCTTGCAGAAAGCCAGTTTTTCATAGGAAGTGGCGATGGCCACAAGTGTTCTACGATGATATACTAAAAGATCAAGTTTTATTAGTTGTTCTAGTAAGTAGGTAACTCATAAGCCATTCCCAGCCTCAAAAATGATCACCGCCTTCAACAGGTACGGTGGCTTGTACTGATTTTTTTTTTTAAATTAAATGTGCTCTCACAAAGCCTTCAGCACAATTACAAGGGTAGTGCCTGATTCATAAGTACCATCCAAACGAAAGCACAACAGGCCAATGGCTGTTTTCCGTGAGCGCATAAGCAACCAAGTGGCAGGCATATGGGGGTGTATGCAGGAGCTAGTGTATTCAGCACACAATGTAAGAGGTTGCACACATTCAAAATCATCGGAAGTAAGGATCCTCGAGGGCAAAATGTGATGCATACGCTGGAGTAAATCGGAGTGATTCAGCCAAATAGGCCTTTTTAGATATCTTACAGCCAGTTGTAAATGTCTTGGTCGCTAGGGAAGCCACTTTCTTAATCGCATGGCCATGAGTTGTTGCTGGTTGCAGTAAGGGATCCAAACAACTGGTGGAGTTGCAGAAGTACTCATCCATAGAATGAGACACATCCTGTTTTATAACGGGAATCTCAATCAGCACTGTTTTTTTTTTTTTTTTGCTTTTAGGTTTATTTTTGGTGGCAATATTTGTCTGTGCCATTATAGTATTATCCTTTAACTGTTAAGTGTTCCTTTTCGCCTTTTGAGCCAGAAGCTTACAACGATTTTCACATTGCTCTGATATTCCGGTGGAGTTCGAAGTATCATCTTGTGACACCGAAACTGCTGCCTTTAACGTTGCCTCCTGTAATCTTGTTTGCGCTTTGCCTGTCTCCCTTTTTTACGTGTAAGATGAACAACAGAACTATTTTCTGAAGCACTGGCATCGATACTTTGACAGGAGGCTTCTGCCAGTGCATGAAAAGTCTGTATTTCATGTGTAGGCAGATATGGAATTGGCACAGGGGCTAGTGGTGTTACTGATGCTGTTGGGCGAGTAAGGTCTTCAGTCAACATCTCGAGTCTGAGCAGCGTCTCCCCTTGCCCATGTTCGCTTAATTGATCCGCCCACATAATTTTAACAAGATCTTCACTGCAAACTGGAGAGTAGCGATGCTCAATGTCAAATCAATAGTCGGAATTTATTGAATTCATACCCTCCGAAGGAGCTGAATTTGGATATACATCTGGAGTCATTGACACACTCCTTTGGAAACTCTCCAGGTATAGGTAGTACCCTTATGACTGCATGGTCAGTGAGGTTATTCATATTTATATTGTAATTTTCTGTTATGGTCACCGAAATATGCAGTGAATAGCAGAGCTCTATCAACGATGTATTATCTATAGGTAGCAAAAACTTTGTTTGCTGTAGTCCACTCCACCTCGGATGTGGGCACCACCCCAGGTTGTACCAGCGGGGGAGCATGAAGTTCAACCGTAATCTTATCTGCTGTAAAAACTGAGGTGATTGTACCCTGCTCAGCATTCTTAGCCAGGCCCACTAGAGGTTGTGAGGGGGGCCTGCCTTCTAAAGTTATGTGGGAGATATTGGGTGCAGTTTGCGAGACCGTTGTCACTTTCGAAGACTTGCATGAATTGCCATAAGGATTATTCTTTCGGAGATTATATTTATTTTCTTGTCACCGCTTTACCAGGCATGTTTGAAATTGCTGTTAACAGACCTCCGCTTAGCTTCAGTGCAAAATGTTAGTGGTGCTGAGATATATGCGGCAAGCACAATACAGTATTTCAATCTTAAATTCTGCTTGCACCACAGTTGAACAACAAAGGCAGCACCTTATCGTCAAATCCGCTATCTGGGAAACTAGGAAACTAGAGGCAGAACCTCAACAGCCCAACAGCCGAACTGCCAAACTGCGACTTTCCTTGCGGCTTCCCCTTGCGCTTCCCCTATTCAGCTGAGACTTTACCAGCATCACTCGTAGCATCCAGGGATCCAAATTAAGATTTGATCAGCTGGAGCTCTTTGGTAGCAGCATCACCCCTTAGGCAAGGGCTACCTTTAGGATGCCAGGAGCTAGTGCATAGCAAGATAAATATCTAACTTACTTGGATGCAAACAAATGTTTTGTCTATTAAATGAGTCATTCAGCTTCACATATCTTTTAGCTGTGCCCTTTATTATCCTTTATATCAGGTCCCAGAATAACAGAGTTAATACCATGTATGTCTGTATGGCACCACTTTTTTGGGAAGGCAAAAGTAGCTCATGGTAGCGGTTACCTTCAAGCTAACCAGGCTCTCTTAGGCTTGAAGAAACTAAAGTACCTGCAATTTTGAACCCTGATGGCACTGATCAGCATGAAGGAGTCAGGCTACAAAGGTGCTGAAACCCCCATGTGGCTATTTAGACATTTCCTAAGAATAGACTGGACCCAGAAAACTGGCCTTTCAATCTGTTTAACTGGATCTAGTGTCAAAGACGAGGCTGTCTGTCACAAGTGCGTTTTCCGAATGCCTCTTTATCCCATTGCTCTCTTTGAAACGTCAGACCACTTCAAATTACTGAACAAGAGAAGCTGCTGTTTTAAAAGTTGTATTTTAGCATGCAAATTATAGACTCGCTCTTTTCTGCACCTTGCTTGTAATCTTCCTGATTACTGCAACAAAATGTAACCAGTAGGTAGAACGCTACATTGATAGTGGCCATGCTAATTAGTCCAGTGCTTGTGGAGCAGATTTTCTCATCACACTTAATCAATCGTAATAACCAGGAACAAGAGGTCGTGTCTGTCTTTAAACTACAAGGCTCACAAGACTTCCATCTATGACAAATTATTGAGATGGTGGAATGTCCCACTCTTAATTGGCTGGCAAGCTAGTATTGGTGAAAATGATTCTATTGCTTAAACTAATGTACCTGTTCACCTACGTAACTATATGGCCGGGCAATGACTTCTTTGTCAAGCTCCATGGATCCCTGACGCAGATGTGATGGCACGCGGGTGCAGTCCAAAAGAACTTGGCATTACCATACGATAGTGGGCAGGGTTGCTGCACCTAACTTTGAGACTTAACTGGTTAGCAGCCCATGCACAATTGGCATCATTCTGGTGTGGTGATGAAGGGTCCCCTCCACCCACCCAACTTGAATGCCTGGACGCCAACAAAGCCAACATCAAAACACTTCTCCTTGACACTACGTACGCTGATGACTGCCAATTTGACCCAGTGCACACCGCCATTTGGGCATGGCGGATCATATTTCAGTAAACTGGTTCGGTGGTTACCCCTGTTACAAGTGGTTGCCCTTGTGGAAATTCCCCAGACGTGGCCCCACATGGGACGGATGCCTTCAGGGGGTGGGGAGGTGGGAGAAACCAGACTTCTAGGTGCTAATGGACTTGTTTCCAGAGGGGACGTTTTTCACTATGCACACCTGACAACACGGGCACAATGACGGAAATCATGCAGTTTTATAGGCTACAGGCAGCACTGTCCAAATTGTGGGAGGCATACCCTATAGAATCCCCAGATAATGAGTTCCTGACCTATATCTCCAATTCCTCTTGGTGTTGCTAAATACTGGCAACATTGTTTGGGATGATAGGTAAATCGAGTAGGCGGATAACCTCTTCCGGGTAAAAATGGGTGGAAGAGCTGGGGGTTGGGATCTCTGAGCAGTGGGGCAGGATGTGTTCTCTGACTAAAACTGTGTCGCTAAACTCTAGAGTCAAACAAATTCACTACAAAATTCTGAACAGACTGCACTACATCCCTAGTAAACCTAAAACTATCTACCCAGATACAGATAGCAGGTCTCTGTGATGCTAGGATGAGAGAGCTGATCAATTACATATGCTGTGGAACTGCCGTAAGTTATCTGAGTTTGGAAATGTGCAATAGATACCCTTTCCGAAATTGTCAATCGTACGTTGCCATATTCTCCCATGAGTTTTCTCTTTGGGCTGTGGGATGATGTTCCGGAGCAGAGGGTTAGATCCTTTCTCAACATTGGGTGCCTGATTGCTAAATGTTGTATACTGACAAAGTTGAAAAATGCAAGTCTCCCGCTTGGAAAGGATTCAATGTCAGATCTGCGCTGAAGACTGTGAACAGTTACGTAAGCGCCCTACATGGCACATCCAAGCAAAAGGATTTTTGATGTGAATATCCATTCTACCTAGCACGGCAGCAACCCAATTTAAAAAGCTCCATGGTACTGTTTGCATGTTGGCGGTCCGGGCTATGGGGTACACCTGGCGGAATCTGTTGTTCACTGTGATGGGTGTATGTTCAAATTATGATAAACCTTGTAAGAAATCGACCCCTGATCCGATGCCCAATGAATGTAAAATCTGCTTTTGGATAATTGTGTCTCTGTGTCTGTCAAGTGACAAAGTTTACAAAAAAGAAAGATTCAGTCATTGAGTTCCTTGTCAGATCGGGGTGGTCAGCTAGCTCAGTGAGTTAAGCAATCTATGCTGTGAAGTTGGTTGAGAGTAGCTCAAGGATTTCCTTATATGCGCAGTTTCTGTGGACAGTACATTACATTATAGTCCATCTGTAAGAAGTCTAGCACTTCTTTCCAGTCCTTGGAGAAAGCGCAGTAGTCTCCCTGTATTGATTATGTCATCCATTCCATTCGCTAAAAAGTTCCAACCTTTGGTGAACCATTCCTTGATGTGTGGGGGGTTCTTTCGTTTTCCATTTTTGAACTATCTCTAACAAAGCAGGCAATTGCAATAGTAAATATCCCTTCTGTGTAGCTTTCGGTTGCTGCCTAAAGTCCTCTTAATATTAAAAGGCATGTGCACTAGCATGACAGCCACAGTCGGCGTGCTCCAAGACAAAATACATAAAGTAGAGGACAGGGTATAGGCTCTAGAAAAACTACCAACAGTCTGCTGACATAACAGAGATGAGAACGGAGGTTCGATTCCAAGAACTTGAACAGTGAAACCGTGACCTGGAAGCAAAAGTAGACAACCTTGAAAACAGGGAGAGGAGAGCAAATATAAGGATTCAAGGCCTTAAGGAAACTCCCAATGAGACGCCTGCATCACTGGAGATGAGAGTTAAAGATATGGCAGCCTCCATTCTCCCCTCCCCAATTACACCGTCACTGGAATTCGAGAGGGTCCATTGTGCAGGCGGTCCTCCAGGTGGTCCTAGATCAATCTTAGCAAGATGCCATCATTACAAGCATAAAGTTGACATTCTCCGAAGGGCGAGAGAACTAGACTCAATAGACTGCGACGACTCGAAGGTTAGAATTTTTCAGGATCTCTCAGCCGCCACCCTGGCCCAGGGAAAAGCATGCTGCCCCCTCACCCTCTGGCTAAGAGAGAAAGGTGTAAGATATAGGTGGAATCACTCGTTTGCCCTGATATTTAGTCACGAAGGTGAGGAATACAGAGTGACTTCAGGAGAAGAAGCCAATGGGGTGCTTAAACATCTCCAATCGGGAATAAGTACAATCGAAGATGAGGAAGTGCCGTCTTCTTCGGAACCACACGATGACCCTCAGGCCCAAATCTCGAGGAGGCAAAAAGTTCCAAAGACTGAACACACCAAATTTAAAAGAAGGGAAACACGGCAAAATGACACAAAGAAACTATAGCCAGGCTGGGCACCAGAAAATGTAGACATTAAAATCTAGCTTATGATTGATAGCTAAGAAAGAGCGGAAGCTCGCAGGGTTCAGAGGGCAGCACCCGCAGTGTGGCCCTATGTTTACATCAGGGGCGTCTCCTCAGTTACTTGGAGTTTGATCTCTCCTTTTCACACTCTTTTTCCAACTTTGTCCTATACTGGAGGGGGAGGAGGAGGGGGAAGGGAACACACAGGTCTGACCGCAACACACCAACAATTGGCGGTGTATTGGGCGGGTTAGAGAAGCAAAAACAAGGACACACATGGTATACTGAGCTACTAGGAGCAGGCATAAAGAAAGTGATGATGGGGGGTTGATGCAATTAGGATTGGGTCCCTCAATGTCAAGGGGTTAAACTCTCCGCAAAAAAGGTCCATGCTACGACGCACTTTCAAACAAGCAAATCGCAATATTCTTTTTCTCCAGGAAACTAAATTTAAACAGACAGGGGAATTTTACTTAAAATGGGGCCACCTAGGGGGTACTATATGGGCCTCGGGGCCCGAAAAGAAAGGGGGAGTGGGCATTCTATATAGCTCGTCATTGGGACTCCAAATATCACGTGCCTGCAAAGACACAAGGGGGAGGTTCCTCCTAGTACAAGGCACCATCAGATCCACAACGGTCATGCTATGCGCAGTCTACGCTCATGGCTACTTTGGAAGGGGAAAGAGTAGGACCCCTGATCTGTGGGGGGAGACTTTAATCAGATAACTGAACCAACACTAGACTGGAAATCATGCCGCTCGGGTGCCCACCCCCCCAATCACTAACACTTTCCGGCATATCATCACATCTCACCGCCTAATAGACACATGGAGGGCAGTACACCCACTGGACAAAGCCTACACATTCTACTCCCCGCCACACCAAACGTACTCCAGCATAAATTACATTCTCATGGAAGATCACTTAGAGCATCTTATTACACAGGCTGATATCGAGGTGGTGGGATGGTCAGACCATGAGATGGTCACAGTTAACATTGACTTAGGCAGCAACATATTGATCGACAAACGATGGACGTGCCATCCATAGCCCAGGGTTCCTCGGTCAAAAGACTAAAGCTCTTAAGAGAAAACCAGCAATAAAAGAAAAAGCCTAAAAGAAAAAGCCCTCGCCAAAGACGAAGGAGACCCAACAAATGACAGAGTAGAAATTAAAGCCCTCAGACAAGAACTAAAAGAAATATGGGAAGGGAAAGTCCTAACTAGTTTGAGATTCGTCAAGCAAAGATACTTTGGAGTAGATAAGGCACATTCGCTCTTAGCAGCCAGGCTCCCAAAGGAGAGAGCCAATAGAGCGGTTCTAAAGATCCGGTCCCCTCTAGACACAATTCTGGTCAACCCAACATAAATCACGGCCCAATTCGCAGAGTTTATGAGCAGCTCTACACCTCAGGCAAGCCTCCCACCACAGAGAGCACCAATGCATTTATGTCCAAGGTCACATTCCCACCACTACCAGATGCAGACCTGCTCCAGCTTAATTGCCCAGTAACCACAGAAGAGATCGATCAAGCCATCTTGCGCCTCAAGGCGGGTTCGGCACTTGGCCCAGATGGGTTGACCCCTTCGTACTACAAGCGATTAAAGGGCGCTCTGGTGCCGTTTCTTGCTCTCCTGTTCAATAACATAATGGAGTCCGGCGCTGCCCCTCCCTCCTTTACAGAGGCAAGGATCATAGTAATACCTAAAGAAGGGAAAAACAGACTTGATTGTGGGTCATGCAGACCGATTTCTTTACTAAATGTCGACACCAAAATGTATGCAAGCATTTTGGCCAAGCGTCTGGGTAAAGTTCTACCCCGGCTGATCCACAGCGACCAAGCTGGATATGTCACAGAAAGGCAGGGTGCAGACAATGTACGCAAGACACTAAACCTTATTGCATCCATCTCTGCGTCCGAGCCAGAGCCCATGCTGATCTCGGTCCATGCTGAAAAAGCTTTCGACCGAGTAGAATGGAGGTTCATGTCTGAGGTACTGCACAAAGCAGGTTTAGGGCCCAACTGTATCGGGGGAGCCCAGGCGTTGTACCAAAACACCCAAGCTAAAGTTGTTGTCAACAGAGTCACTTCTAAACAGTTTCAGCTCACAAGAGGGACCAGGCAGGGATGCCCTCTCTCCCCACAGGAGGGACAAGGCAGGGATGCCCTCTCTACCCACTGGTCTATGTTCTGGTCATGGAACCGCTAGCCCAAAATATAAGACAGAACACCAGGATTAAAGGGCTTAACAGATATGGCACAGAATACAAACTCGCTCTGTTCGCAGATGACGTTTTAGCTACATCGCGCAGCCCGAGCAATTAATCCCTGCTCTCCTGCAAGAAATAGAAGAATATGGTGCACAATCAGGGTTCCGTATAAACAAAAGTAAAACAACCCTTCTACCACTCAAAGAGCCTGAGACTCCCCCTGTCACACCTGCACTCTCCTGGGGCCTCCAAGTGGCGCAATCGGGCACAAGGTACCTGGGGGTCACCATTACAACAAACCTCCAGGCGCTGTACCAAGCCAATTATACACCTCTTTGGTCAGCAATCCAGCAAGACTTTGGCAGATGGAGCAAGCTCAAACTCTCCTGGGCGGGCATGCTTACTGCAATGAAGATGAATATTCTGCCACGACTCCCTTCCAGTCCAACTCCCAAGCACTTTCTTGAATACAAAAAGAAGACCCTACTAGCTTTCCTCTGGGACAATTGAAAACTGCATCGCCTACAAAACTCTGATCCTGGCAAAGGAGAAGGGTGGCCTTGCATACCCAGATATCCACAAATACTACGCAGCCACCCAGCTGCGCATTGTAGTGGACCACATTTGGGAATCTAAATGCAAACAGTGGGTAGCCATGGAAAACGGGTCTCTTTGCCCCAGTAACTCTGGGCGAATGACTATGGGCCCCTCGGAACGCCATCCCGCATAGAGCGAGGGAACACCCGGTACTGAAAGCGTTCCTGGCGATATGGATCAGAAACCCAGGTATGACTGGAGTGACGGCATGGCCATTGCCGCTCAGCTGCATATGGGCCCCCTCAATAAGGGACTCCATCTCAGAACCCCTCCGATTACAACCACAGTATGAACAGGGTTTGGTTAGAGTGGGACGAACTCGAAAGCGCAAAGCAGGGCCTAAGCATTAAACCCTTACCATATCTACAGCTCAAGGGAGTCATTACGGACCGTAAATGGAACGGTCAGCTGCAGCGCTCCCTCACCCCTATTGAAAAAATATTAGATACACACGAGTACTAACGGTTTTATATCGAGCATATACAGCGCATTAATAGATAGGTGTCCTCTTCCACCACCAAACAGCAAGACGCGATGGTACACGGAACTGGGCTGGGATAACAATTAGGCAGGCTGGGACGCTATATACAGAGCAATATGGAAATCTATCGCAATGCAATACAAAATGCACAACTGGAGAATTCTTACACAATGGCACCTGACCCCACAGCGGTTAGCAAAAATGTATGCGGGTATCTCCCCCTACTGCTGGAGAGGGTGTGGGCAAATTTGCACATATTGGCACCAATGGTGGGGCTGCACACACATACAGCGGTTCCGGAAGGAGATCCTTGGGTGGATCCACGATACTGAAGGCATCCATAGAGAACTCTCCTCTATCCTGGTGCTTTTTGGAATGGATTTTGAGGACCGGTACCTACTCCTCGCCCACATGGCCAGAAATGTGCTAATGGCAGCTCGTGTCTGTGTCACCATTAAATCAAAAGAGGAATGGCTGAGAAAAGTGAAAGTAATTTATGACATGGAAAGCCTAACTGCACTTTTAATGGAGACACATACCAATGGCTCCCGTTTTTGCAATATCTCCAGGAATCGCAGAAAACAGCAGAGTGAGCACTTGCCTGATACCCCAGTGGTAGAACATGGGCCCACCCTGCAACAACCCCATATCCGTACATTAGATAACTGCTCATTATGCTAACCCCAAGTTTCAAGCACACGGAATACACCCCGGCATCCCATACGTGACAAGCCAGTTTATCGCGACCAGACTCGGAGGGAGTGAGGAGGGCGGAAATGGGGTTCTGTCCTTTGTCTCTTTCTCCTATTTCGGCTCCTCTGGCCTCCCAACTGCTCTTTATTCCCGATCTTTCAAGGGGAAGAGAAGATCTTCTCTTTTCTACTTGATACTCTTTTACCTCAGAATGTACTACTGTGATTGCTAACGTTGACATGTGTAATCGCGGATAGCCTTTTAGCTAATGAATCTGTAAATCACAATAAAAATATATTTATTTTAAAAAAAGCATGTGCGCTGCGATCTAACCTTTTCCAGGGGAAACATTTCTAACATATACTGGGCAACTCCACCATACATGTTTCCATTGTCTCACCCCTCTGCACTCCCTCCAGTATTTGTCGGTCAATGATAACTTAATTTGCCACAAATGTGTCGGGGATATAGTGCCATTGCACCATTATTTTGAACCAGAATTCCTGATCTGTATTAATCTAATGTGTTTGGAAATTATTTTCCATAGATTTGCCCATTCTAAGTCTGAAATCTCTTCCCCCAAGGTTGTGTGCCAGCATTGCCTATAGCTAAGTGCCACTTCACCTTCCAGCTCCCGCATCAACTGGTGTAGATTTGAGATAAGGGCTTTGTCCCCTGGTTCTTAGGCTACACAATTTTCTAGGGGTGTTAACTCTCTTACCGCTGCAGCATGGACCGGCAGGGCAAGAATCCAGTACCTCACTTGAAAATATTGAAATCTTGCCTTTTCAGATAGACCCAGCTCTTTATTACATTGTGTGAATGGTTTAACCTCCTGCCCGTGAAACATATCTCGAAGTTTTACGCAGCTTACCAGTTTCCATTCCTTGAAGGCCTTGGGCTCTCGGCCCAGGGTAAATTGTGGATTAAAGAATAAGGGGTGAGTGGGGTGGGATATGTAATCCAATTATACTTTTTACAACCCAGCAGGAAAGGTCCATGTGTACCTGAATCCGCGTATTTGAAGGGTCTTTACCACTGCATACATATCCCTACGGTTTCGTTCAGTCGTCCTGGACAGGTCTTGGTACAGTTGCATCTCTGTTCCATTGTGCGTGATCGTATTTGCCGTTCTCGCCTCTTAGTATTTGTTCTTTCTGTGGCTAAAGCATGCAGGCTGCCAGTACATTGCAGGGACAAGTACCTGCTTCTGTTCTCTTGGGTCCAGTTATGTGAACTCTATCTAAGAAAACGTTTGTGGGGTCATTTTCTGTTAAGTCCGCAAATATATGGGTAATGGTTTCTTTTAGATCAGGGTTTAAGACAGATTCTGGCCTATTTTTTTAAATCTGAATATTAGAGTGCCTTGAACGGTTCTCGAGATCCTTCTGCTGCAATTCCAGGTTGTGTGTCATTCTAGCCAGTTCTTCTAAAGCAATATCAGATTGCCTGCTCCCCTCCGTCAACTCCTGTATTGCCCACTCGTTAGAAACTACCCTTTATGATAGTGTAATATATTTCTTTGCTGAAATCAGAAAGTGCCCCTCTTATCTCTGAGATAAATGTAGAGAACTGTTGCTGGAAAGAGGAAGTCAATTTGTCTGGAAACTCCTGAAAGCCTTTCAAAAAGTCTTCTTTGGATGCCGCCATGTCCAATGCTCCCAGTTGTATCTCTTGCTGTTCCTGTTGTTTTGGTTTAATGAGGGTATAGTTGGGCTTTTTTTTTTTCCCCACACAAATCCAGGGATTTCGTTTTTTTTTTGCTGAAGGTCAGCTTGTCCCAATTGAGTGGGCTTCTTCCTTGTACCTGATATAGGTCCTTTATTACCAAGTATGGATGTATTGCTTTTTGTGAGGAGGGACCACCCTTTCATGCGCCTTGTTTTTGACTTGTCTCTATAAATGATCTAGTGGCCCACTAAGAATATGCAGAGTTCCAGAGTTTATTTCCGATCTTGTGCTTGTTTGAACCCCTTATCATTTGAGCAATTCTACGGTCTGTTTTTATGCCCCCACCCCTTGGAGCGCTGTGTGGGGCAGTCGGTTGCCTTATTCTAAGCTTGATGCTTTAATCAAAGTGGCCCTTTCCTGGTGTCTTCTGTGCATGGGGGGGAGGGGTGGATTTGAACTCCAGATCTTGAGTTGGCCTCTTTGCTCAGGACGGAATGATCCGCTGCAAGTCCTTTTTACTTGGCGGCCATCTTGGAATCGGGTCAGAAGTTTTAATCATTCCTGGATCGACTCATCCTTCCAACATTGAATTGGCTAATAGTAAAAAGTGTTAGAGACCCTGGATAATCAAACGCTATACACTGGATAATCAAACACTATGAAAAAAGAAATGGTCTAATTTAGTACGATCATCCTCTGATTGTGCCACTGAGCAAGAGTGGTCCGATTGTTAGTTCTGTTTCTGGTATTAGTGACCAGTCAGTAAATGTTGCTGTACCAGTGGGGTTTGCACAATCTTTTGTATTCTGTTATTTTGTATTGATACCCGTTAGAAATGGATGCAACTCCAAAGTGCTGCAGGAAATCTGCTCCACCCAAAGTTTGAGCTATTTTTCCCTTCTCCATTTTTATTAACGGAGGCGAACTTGTGCTTCTAATTCTGGACCTGGATCATTTTCAACTACATGTCCCTGGCATATGACATCTTTTACAGCAATTACAGAAACAATGCCTGATTACTGTGGAAGATTAATAAAGCAGGGGAATCTGTATTCAATTTGACCAGAATCTGCAAATACACCTGCTGCAGTCTGAATCCTGGGATGATAAACAACACGTCCTTGTTTATAGGGCAAGCCACCAGAAGTACCACATTTGAAGACAAGATAGGGTTTTCAGACTACTCTTTTTGGGAAAGGTCATTCATCTAGAATGTCATTAAAGGGCTGAAACTTGTTACAGCACTGAGAGTATGTTAAAGAAGTAGGAATCCTATAAAAGCAGTATGAATCATAGTATCGCAGATTTTCTATCTTGCAGTACAGTAAGCTTCTTCCTTGACAACCCTGTGTGGCATTTCTGTTGAGTTTTCTGCAGGTTGCGTGACCCCAGTTTAGTAATACACTGTTATTTTGATACCAATCAACTTGTGCTTTATGGTGGCTTCCACTTGGGCAGGTATTTAGGTGTGAACCTAGCCTAAAAGGTTAAAGTAGCACTAATATACTCCCATGAAAGAGGATAACGTTTCACATCACAATAACTATAAAAATTATTAAACTGCTGTAAAATTATCGCCCCAGGTAAAACCTATTAATAAGATAATACCCAAGTATTTTATCCAGAAGCTGGGATGTACCATAACAGAAGTAATTTCCTATTACCGGATACGAATGCTTTCCGTTCCATCCTTAAAGATAGAAGGGACGCAGAAGGGCGGAGTGCTACTGGCAGCAAGTTGCACAGAATAGGCACATAGTAGGAGAAGCTAGTTTACAACCCTTTTCCCCTTTTGTAGCTTTTAGGATCCCTACATTTAAAAATATTAGTACTGCTACTCGCACGCATGCTACCAGAGATCTGAAGATTTTCAGATAAATAGAGCTTTCCCAAACCTGATATTTTATTCCAACAGGCTATGTGGTTCCAGTGGTTGCCGATGTATAAAAGCTAAAATAACGGCGATCGGATCAAACTTTTTTAATGTCACCAGCATTGCTGCATGAAATAGGATCCAAAGGTAGTAGTCCACATTTTGGAAATGCCTTCAGAAGAGAATATATATATATATCTCTTGTGTTTGTTTGTGGGTTTGTATGTGTGATGTTGATCTTGGGGACGTCGCTCCTCATGAAGGGTGAAGTCTGCCATAATTAATTTTGCATGGAATATCCTTTATTTTATTGCCGCATTAATGCAACTAATTCTAGCTCGATAGGTTTTCCTGTTCCCGAGATAATTAACTTTGTTTGATCTTTCGTCATTTTGTTTTTGTGGTGTTCCGTGTGCCATCTATAGGTCATTTCTAGAAAGTACTCCTCACGCTGTCTGTGCTGAACTGGTCTTACGTTTTTTTTTGTTTTATAATTATTTTTTTAGAAGAGAGTGAGTGTGTCTTTCTTTTCATTGATTTCTTTTGCAATAAACTTGATGCATATTAATTTCACTAATTCATTGAACGCCACATTATTTACCTCCGAATTAAATTCTCACATGAATATCATATTTGTAAGCTTACTCTGATTATTTGCAGTGTGTGTTTAGCAGCGGCAATGGTCACCACTGCAAATAACCGTTGGAAGCTTACAAAGCTGATATTCATGTGGGAATTTAAATCAGAGATAAATGAAAATTTGGTTTTCAATTAATTAGTGAAATTAACATGTATCATATTTTTCCTTTGTGGCAAACAACAATATTCATCTTCTTCGGTGGAAAATGAAAAGAAATCTCTGAATGAACATCCCAGGCAAAGCCGGGTACTTAAGTGTGTGTGTGTGTATATGTGTTTTGTGTATATATATATATATATATATATATATATATATATATATATTTGAGACCGCACAACCTCTGTTAACTTGTGCCTTTTACAATTCCACACTGTTCCACCAATCTGCACCACATTTTGCATAGTTACTTGTTGGGACCTTCTAGACATTACTGGCTACATTTGTACACCCTACTTCTTTCCCTGGTTTTCAGCCCCATCACACATAAGTAAAACATCATTGTGGTTGTAGAAGGATCGGAGCAAGCTCATTTTAAGCATCTGAAAGTGAGGAACTGAACTAAGTTCCCTATGAGACCTTCAAAACCATGTTTCAAGGCCCTAGGACAAACGGTTTCTGAGAAATGTGTACCGTAACACACCGCACCAGGGTGAGGCGGCAGGTGGGAAGAGCACACAGAAGGTCCCAGTATGCTGCAGCACGGCCACTCTCGTCTCCCCTCCACGTCTGCACTGGGGTATGTCAGCCAGCCGCACACGCCCATTCTCAGTGCAGTTTACTTCAGAGTGCAAAGCACATCAAACGATAAGCGACTCGGAACAGCTACCTACAGGATCATGTAACGCTCACCTGATTCCCGTAGAGGCGCCGGTCTTGACTGGGCGTATACCGTATCTTCAAAGGTGATGTGTAACACACGGCTGGCTCTTTGGGCTGGACCTCTGTGCACTGTATGTCTGGCTCGAAGGGTAAGATGTCTTAGGTAAGTGAACGCCGTGCTCTCCATCTGCCTCGAGGCAGGGTGCTGTAACCAGTTTCTTCACTGGATAAGGGGAGCAGGCCTCTTGACTTCAGAGGACTGCTGTCCGTCGTTTACTGCACGAACTGTAAGTTTCGAGTAATTCTAATGTCTTTAAAGTCTTTAGTAATGATGTCTCTTGTTTTGCAGGGTTCCGGCGATGGCGGATGGCGGGCTGAAGTGAGTTGAAGATGGAGCCCGTGTGATGAATAGAAGCGCCTGGAAGCACGTAAGTAAGCGCTTGTTGCCTGCTTCACGATGCGCTCTAACTGTCTTTTTATTTTGCAGGTACAAGTTCGGGGCGGCTGCAGGGTGCCGGAATACCCACTGGGTTAGATGTGGAAAGGAGTAATGGCACGTGAGTATTAAAGTTCCCCAATGTCTTTAAACGCACCGTGTTTTGTCTTTCAGATGCGGGATGCAGCGCCGAAGGCCTCCGGAGCGTGCGAAGAGTTGGTAAGCTTTTGTCTTTCAGATGCCGGAATGCAGTGGGGAGACCTCCGGAGCGCACGAAGAGTAGGTAAACCTTTGTCTTTCAGATGCCGGAATGCAGCGCGAGGCGTTGGTGACGCCGATGGACCAGGTAAGTGAAGAGCTGTCACTGAAGACCGTAATGCTAACCTGTTCTTTCTTGTCATTATAGGTGTTGCTGAAGACTGGATTCAGAATGGTAAGCCTTTTTCCTTAGGCCCAGGATCAGATGCAGAAGACACGATGAGCGTTCTGCTGCTGAGGATGCAGAATAACGCAAAGCAAGATTCATCCATCGGGTGTGGTTTAAATAGCCTCCTGTAGTGCTTAGGTGTCTCCTTCCACAGCCACGCCTAGGTAAGAAAAGAGTTCCTGCTTTCCAGAAGAGTTCCAGTGTTCTGAATCTAGGGAGTGGCTCCTGCCCCACCCAACAGGAAAAGTAGTTCCAAACAGAAGAGGATCAGAGACTCAACTGGCAGGCAAGTAAGCAGCATGGTCTGCTGCAGGCAAGTCCACCCAAGCATTATGAGCCCGGCGCTTCCAGCGCTGGGACTGGGCATATTTATGAGCCTGGTGCCACTGGCGCCTGGACTGGGTCCAAAAGGTCCCAATTGGGACTGGTTGGCACTCTGAACCTGGGTTATGGATCTGCTTCCAAGGGAGTTGGGAAAACCCTGACCTTTTGGAAGCAGAGATCATGACAGATCATTGATTTTCAACAACTGATGAGTGTTATGTCTATCTACAGAACCCTTGTGGAGTACGGGTACTTTTTGCTAGTAAATTATAAAGCTCAGTTGGGAATCTAAATAAAAAACTCTGTGAACTAGTGATAGTTATTGGTCAAAAGAGCTGAGTGCCAGCCCATACAACCAGTACTGGATGAAGACTTTTCCCTCCAAATGAAATCAAGTCTTCTGAGATTTTTTAAATGTACAGCTGCATAGGTCACCAAGGCCCCAGTGCAGATCATCTATCTACAGAGGATGACACTTGCACACAGAGATGCGACTCCTCAGCATATGGGTAGATGGAACACCCCCAACCCCACTGCCTCATCAGACCTACCAGTGGCTCCATACATGTTGACTCTCATAAGCAAGGCATACAATAAGCAGTGTTGCATAGCAATTTGCTATGTAAATCTGTAGGTTTGCTAATTAAATTGACACTTGTGTAGAAAAGATAGCTATTTAATTTTAATGAAAGCACATCTCGCCCTGCATTCTTCTTTTGCTCTCAGTATGCTCTCCACCCTCTTTTCTCTGTTCAATGGGGCCAATGGAGAGAGAGTGCAGCAGTAATCCTCTCCTCCACTTTCAAGAGCCAAAGGCATGTGCAAGAGTGCTAGGCAAGAATTTGGTATTTCTTCTTTAAATACATGAAAACCAAAAGTAATCAGGATGGTACCTTTTTTAAAAAGCTAAATGTATCTGGTCTGGCAAAGACCAGTATGTGTTACATAACTCTGCTCCCAACCCACCCACTGGAAAGGTAGGACTCTCGACTGGGTAGCTGCTCTTAACGGCAACATTACTCTTAAGGACCCCCTACCTCTCGCCTGGACAGATCACCACTTCCTCTCATTAGATATTAATATCAGCAACTTAGTGCCCAAAAAGCCTTTTATTGCACCGGCCTGCCCAACTAGGAACAAGAGCAACATCACAGCTGAAGCCTTAATACCCTTGGTAGCCCCTACTCTGAACGCACTACCAGCTACAGCTGACTTGAACTTGTTGGTCAATTCCTACAACGAATCCATGTCTAAAGCTATCGATATCATTGCCCCACTGAAAATGCGCAATGGGAAACTGAAAGCTCACCTGAACACTTGGTACACCCCTGAGCTCAAACTACTCCGACAACAAAAAAAGCAAACTCGAAACACTATGGAAAACAGTTCCCTCATTAGTAAATAGAACTAATCTTACTAATATTACTACTCTCTACAAAAATGAGATCACACGTGCTAAAAAAGAATCTCTCAATTCCAGGAGAACTCGGGCAGGCTCTAGCACGGGAGAGCTTTTTAACATCGTAAAGGAATCGGAAAACCCTAATCCTCCCACAGATACCTGTACTAAGGATAAACTCTGGTGCACAGGTATCCAGAATGCCCTCGCCAACAAAATTACAGGGCTCCAAACTAAAATTAAAAACAAACAACAACTCATCCATGGCTCAACTTCTAGCACTACCTTACCCTCCCCTACTGCCATTAGCTCAGGCTTCACATTCAAAAAGGTAACCATACCAGAAGTACAAAGAATTATAGCCTCCTTGAAACCTTCGAACTGTAAGGGGGACAGCTGCCCCGCTCAGATCATAAAAGATGCAGCTAGGGATCTATCCCCTTTCATTACCAAACTAATAAAAATCTCATTTACCAGCAACGCAGTCCCAAGCAATTTGAAACAATCATGGGTTCTACCATTGTTAAATAAACAAACTCTGAACCCGTCTATACCTACCAATTATAGACCTATTACCACCGTACCGTTCTTACTAAAAATTCTTGATAGTGGCCTATGTACAAATTTAAGTCTACCTTGAGACAAACCAATTATTGGGAATTTGTCAGTCTGGCTTTTGTCCTCAACATGGAACGGAAACGGCCCTTGTTGATCTCAAAACCCAGATCGATGAACTCAAAGATAAAAGTAGGGCTGCCATCCTTCTACTCCTAGAGCTCTCCGCTGCCTTTGACTTGGTTGACCATAAAATCCTGTGCAACCACTTGTCATTGGCAGCACACTTCTCCCACTCTGCGGTCACATGGATCTAATCCTTCCTCGATAACAGGACCATGCGCGTCTTCTCACCCTTAGCAGCGGCCGACCCAATTCCCATTACCTGTGGTGTCCCACAAGGCTCTTGTGTCTCGCCTACTTTGTATAATATATTTACAAAGCCTCTATTTGACAGGCTGGACCATCTGGGTGTCACCTACACCAACTATGCAGATGACACCCAGATACTCCTAACTCTATCCGGTAACTACAACTCGGACGCCAACCCGATCAATTAAGTTTTCTCCATCATTCAGGCATGGATGGCCACACATGGCCTCTGCCTGAATGATAAGACCGAACTGCTCCTTGTCGGCTCACCTAATACCATCCTGAAACTTAGCCCCAGTTATACCAGCTTCACCATTGATAGAAACACCATTCTTATCGCGAAAAGTGTAAAACCCTTGGTTTCTATCTAGACACTAACACTAACCTCTCCAAACAAATTAATATGACCGCCTCAGCCACTGCTTACACAAGTAAGCTGATTAGGGCTTGTGGACCCCTGCTATCCACCAGCAATTGCCTCACATTAGCCAGAGCACTCATACAGTCCAAACTGGACTACTGTAACAGCCTATATGTAGGCGCAAATAAATCTGTAATCAATAAATTGCAGGTTCTCCAGAACAATGCACTCCAAGCTGCTCTCAGTATTCCTAGGAGAGAACATATCTCGGCTACTAGAATATCATGTAAATGGCTCTCCATCCAACAAAAAATTGATCTAAAAAGCATTTTCCTCCCCTACAAAGCCCTCAATCACCTAGCCCCGCCTTATCTAACCAATAAATTCACCTTGAAACAGGCTACTAGAATCACTAGATCCACCAACTCACTACAACTGATGGTGCCTAAATACATCCTTAAAAGAGCCGGCGGAACCAGCTTCCCGGTTCTAGCCGCCCAACTTTGGAACACTATTCCACTGGACATCAAATCCATCCCCACCTTTCAACCTTTCAGAACCAAGGTCATCACCTGACTACTAAACAAATAACCAACATGACTGTATGCTTAACGACTCTTCACACTGTCTGTTTGCTATCTGCATTAACTGTATTCTTGTAAATTGTAAATTGTATAAATGTTGCACAACTGATCCATTGTATTCACCTATGCCTGTAACTAGATGCTTGAGGGCCCATATACCCCTGGGTCTGGAGTGCTATACAAATAAACAAACAAACAAACAAATAATTGGAGTATTGCAACTGTAAAACACGGCATTGCCTCCATGCTTTACAGTAAAGTTTAGGTTAGTGTATCTAAATCTCATAGTGTAAACTATATTTCATTTTGTTGGGGAAGATGCATCACATTGACGAGTGAACGCCTTTGAAAATGTACATGATCACACGTCAAAATGCATTTAATGGCAAACCTATTTCTGTGACCTGCTGGTTGTATTTATATGTGCAACTGGTGCTCAACCGTTGAGCTGATCATATAGTCCTTGATATTGCATTTTGTCACCCTGTTGCTTTATACCAGCTACCCTGAAAATTAGTTGGCGGCAAACTATAATATTCCACATAGTTTTCCCAGTTCTCTGCCTGCTACACCAGCCACTCTGCTTAATCTTACTTTCTTTCCTCTTACATAATGAATGCACAAAGCTAACTAGATGTGTATGCAAAGTAGTAATCAATAGTTCCATCCAGTCTGCAGAGATCTTCTGCAGTACCATACCCTGCAGTTAGCCTCCAGAGCTCGCTTTGCTCCAAAATTATGATTGCATTATATATTACCACCTGTGGGAGAAAGCGGCCAAACTGTTTTCAGAGCCTTTTTTGATCATATCTGTGTCGATTCATGCATCTAACCTTTTATATTTTACAGATGCTCATCTAGGGCTTGCAAAGTCTACTCACATAGTCGAGTAGATTTTAAGAAGGGCGAGTACCATTTACAGAGGATGGTTGAAGTTTTTATGTAACATTTACTTTTCAGTATATGTCAAATAAAAGGTTCACTGTGCATGGCCTGCCTACGGATGGCAGCAGTGTGCCAAAGTGGGTTTGTTGTGACATGCACATTTTACAGACAGCACTTTTACATTTTTGCCATCCGTTGCTATGGGTTGAGTGCATATCTTTTAGGTTACTCGACCTGCAGGTCTAGTGGAATTTTAAGGAATTTGCAGGGCCCGACTCCTCTCACTAATGTCTTATTTCAGCAGTAAACAGAAATGCTGTACTGATGCTCATTTTATGCCTTGGGTACAAATAACTTCTGGTGACGTTGAAAATGATAGTATGGCATTGCTAATCAAATGGGGTTGTTTGCTAATCAAACATTTAATTAGCAAACTCTGCTAATCTATTTTTGAAAACTAATTTATGCCTTGATAAGAGATAATATCGACCCCTAAGGCACTCCACATTTCACATGGACGTGGGAGGGGCCTGATGGATTGATTTTGTCCATATAGGAAGGATGTAACTCACTCGAATCCCGTATGTTGTGCATAGATGGAAAACCGTGCCTCAAGGTGTACCATATTGAATGCTGCTGAGAGGTCTAGTAACAGAGACAGAATCGCCATCCTCCAGAATTTCAAGTGCATAATCCACTTCGATGGAGGGTTGTAGTATCCATGCTGCTTCGAGAGCAGGAGCCTGATTTAGCTTTATGCTAATGTTGTAGCTGAATAGCCACTGCTTTCTCAATTATCTTCCCTAAGAAAGGCAGATCGTAATTGTCCTAAACATTGTCTAAATGTATGCATTTATATTCGAATTTATAGACAGAGGCAACCTTCTACTCCTCTTAAGCATAGAAGGAAATATATACCTTGTTGTCAAGAGGTGTTTATCAAGGGTGTGAAGTCTCGACTTGCAGGACATTAAGGACTTTTCATTTTGTATTTGTATTTTGTTGATTTCTCTAGTGACTTTGCTAAAGCACTGCACATCAAAATAAATAACAGTACAATGAAATTGAAAATGCAATTGATTATGTTGTTACTTGTGCAAACAAGAAAAGATGAACAACAATTGAGTTTTAAGATATGTGCAACGAAGTGCATATGTGAGGAAGATTGAATGTAAAGAGGCAAAACATTCCAGTGCTTTAGAGCGAGTAGTGAAAAGGAGTGAAAGTGAGATTGATCGCCAGATGGTTTCGTAACTGCAAGAATTAATTGAGGTTTGGAATGTAAAGTTCGAGAGTGGATTAAAATACAATCTTAGGGAGATCTGGAGCAGCCAAGCCATGAATACATTTGAAAACAACGCAGAGAAAATGAAAACGGAGATGCGCTATGAAAGGATGCCAGGAAAGAGAAGGAAGTGAAGAAGAAAGAGCTGTCTGGGGAAGCAACATGAGTACAGATGGCCACATTAAAAATCAGGCAAAGAGGAGCCAGCTGATGTGCAAGTAGACCAATTAACAAGACAGAACAATAGTCTAAGCGAGGGAGGGCAAGCGCGGAAATTAGTAATTTAGTGGCGTTAAAGGAGAGAAAAGATCAGGCTTTATGCATATTGAAAAGCTGATGGTGACCTGAACTTGAGATGATGGCAGTGTGAAGAGAACGGGAAGTGAGTGCGCTGCAAGGGTCTTGGAGTAAGAGACGGACACAAAGGCGGCATGTTGATAGGCAAAAACGTTTATTAATACCAAAACAGGGTAGGGTTGAAAGACATCCTACCTAACCCTACCTCTAAGGGGGGGGGGGGTTCCCTGCCTCAACAAAACTAGCTAATGAAACTGGTGGGTTCAGAATGTCCAAAGTAAAGTTTGCTGTCCTGTGGCCAAATCTTAACCTGTCCCTCACATGCTAAACATAACAAAAGGTGAAAAAGGAAATGTCTATTGGCTGTCGTGCAATCCAGCTTTGCCTCATAGTTCACAAAACAAAAGTTCTGAAAAGGTGTATTAAAGCAAAGTTCCACAACTGCAGTGGTTGAGTTCCTTTCCCTACTGTCTTCAACCTCCTCCAACTCCTTCTGTATCTCCAATAGTCAATAAAGATCCCTTTCATTACTCAGTGAGCTTGTCTTTCAGGCCTGCTAATAAGGAACGGCCTGGATCTTTTCCCCTAAGGGATGTTATGGTTTCCTGACCCTTTCAGGGCAGAGCTGGTTTCTAGGTACTGCAGCGCAATGAAAAGCCTGGTTCTTTCTCCCAAGCTGATGTTCCCCGACCCTTTCTGAGCAGACCCGGCTCCCAGATATTGTCAAGGAAGAATTTCACTGATTATCTCTCGTAGGCTGTATCGAGTGTTCCCAACCCTTTTTGAGCAGGCCTGGTTCCCAGATACTGTGATGAGGGAAATTACTCTGGTCCTCTTCCCCAAGCTTGGGTTCTGGTCTTCCACTCAATTTCTGTAGGTCCTAGACCCTCTTCATAGGACTCTATTACTCACACTTCTGCAAAGTAGAATACACCACATTTTCATTTACACTGTTCTTTCTCTCTGTCTTCACATTCACCCACAGCCATGGTTTACTCTCCTGCCTGAGTGTGCCTTACGTAGGGTAATGTTGTAGTCCTTTTTTTTGTTCTTCGGGTGTCTTCCCTAGGTGGGTTCCAGGCCCCCTCGCCTTGATTGAACACAATGTTCTTTTATCCAACTTCCCTTTGTCCCACAGCCTTAGTTACTCTCCTGCCAAGGTCTATGAGAATCGCTGGCAAAAGCAAAGGTCCTATTTCTCCTTGTTGTGATTAGGGGTCACAGACCCCCCCCCTTGACTTCGTCACTTTTATAGTTCTCTTTCTCTTGTTTCTCTTTGCACAACAGGCTTGGCTCACTTTACTGCCAAGGTCTGTGGATACCACTTATGCATATAGAGTGTGTATCCCTTCTTAATTCTATTTGTGATATGTCTTTGCGGGGCAGGTCACAGAACCCCTTCACTTGGTATATCTTCCCCATTAAGTGTTCTTGCTGTACTTTGTTTGTTTATTTATAACGTGCGCCAGAACCGGGGGTATTAGGGCGCAGAAAGCATAACAAGGGTTGTTCAGCTTAGGTTACATTGCTGTAAAAAGTATCTGTAATTTAAATTAAATTACAAAACATTAAATTACATTGCTGTAAAGTATCATATAGTTTATACATATTATGGCCAGAAACATCAAGGAACAGATATATACAATAAGTACAGGCAGGGGGCAAGTGGTGTGAGCAGAATGTAGTAAGGAGTCAGATGTCGTGTTCCGTAATCCAATGGATGAGGTTGGATCTAAAGCGTGGGTAGGGTAAGTCTTCCCTTAAGGTAGGTGGGAGTGAGTTCCAGTTTTGGGCGGCTTTAACCGGGAAGCTACTTCCACCCGTCTTCATGCGTTTAAATCTGGACACTAGTAGAAGGTTAGTGGTAGCTGTTCTCGAGGGGCGATTAGAGGATTTTCTCGAGAATCTGGTAGTGAGCTATTGTGGGGCGGCATGGTGTAGGCATTTGTTTGTCAGGGAGGCTGTTTTGAGGAAAATGTCTTTTATGGTGAGCCAGTTGTTGGATCTTCTAAGGTCAGATATGTGGGCTTTCTTGGGAATATTTAGGGCTGCTCTCAGAGCATTGTTTTGTAGGATCTGGATCTTAATAATGATGTATTTGTTACTCCCTACATATAAGTCATTACAATAATCCAATTTGGATAAGACAAAGGCTCTTGCTAGGGTGATGCAGTGATTAGGTGAAGGGAAAGGCTTAGCTGCTCCGATTAGTTTGCAAGTATAGGCAGTAGCTGAAGCCATGGAGTTTACTTGTTTTTTGAAGGTAAGAGTAGAGTCTAAATATAATCCAAGGGTTTTGACTTCCTTGACTACTGTGATGTTATTATTGTCTATTTTTTTTTTTATTGTTTAATCAAAAATAAGATTTTTACAATATAAATGGAGATGTAAATGGCTCTTCAAATATCTCGAGACTTGTCCAAAAGAGAAGGCTAGTTTAGGTTTGTTCATGTCGGTTGGGCTTGGTGACTGTTGTGGTTAAGTGACAGCATTTACGTCGGAGCACTGCTTGACTTTAGTAAATTTAACGCAATGTATTCCAGTATCTTTACTGTGGCTATTTGCCAAGTGGTTCTGTCGCCACCTATAAGCCTGCACCACCACGTTTCTTGTTCCATCAGTGAATCAGCTCTTGCTGCATGGGGGATGTACCGTTGTTTTATTGTGCGTGTCTCTTCACATACCATTAGGAGGTGACGAATTGTTTCTTGCGGTGGCGGCAAGGTGATTCGACAGAAACGACAGTTGGGTTTTGGAGATAAACCTCTAATGTACAGGATTTCATTAGTTGGTAAAAGGTTTAGGCGTGCTCTTAGTAACAAGTTGCGTGCTTGTTTATTTGGAAGTTTCTGTATATAGTTTTGCAGCTTGTTTGTTTGTGTTGACAGGCAGATGAGCGGTGAGTTTTTGTTTTGCCGCAGATTCGGTCGTCTTAGCCCAATCTTCTACATCCGAGGCGATGTGATCCAAAAGCAAGGTGTTTTCCTTTTGCCAGTTTACTAACATCTCAGATTTCCCTGCATCAATCTCATGCCCGATCGTTTTGAAAATTACACTGCCGTCAACCATTTTGCATTTCCTGTAGAGCATTAGTGAGTTACAATTCACTGTGCATCCCATGGACTGGAGGCTCAGCTCACGTCTTATTGCCGCTCCTGAGGTGGAATTTGGGAGCTTAAGCACTGATTTCCAGAATAAGGTCTATTATGAAGTTCGAGTAGAGATGGCCTAGTTTGTTGAGGTTAGCTGTGGTACCGACAGTGAGGAGTTCCGTTTTGTCATCATTCAGGCATAGACCATGAGATGCCATCCATGCCTGGATGATGAGGTACACTCTATTCACAAAGTCCAGACTCGCCCTCTGGGTCTTCTCCACCATGGGATTGGCCACCTGAGTACCTGCTGGTTCTGGGCCGTCACCCTCTGGTTGTTGGTGGGTCTCCCAGGAGATGCTGCTCACTTGTGCCTACCTCATCTACTCTGTGGTTCAGCAGCTTCTCAGGCTCACCAGAGCCTCCTCCGGTCCTGTGCACGTCTCCTCTGCCATTCAGCGACTTTCCTGGCTCACCAGGGTCTGGCCACTCGCTCGGCAGCTGATGCCGTGCCCAAAATAAAAACACCTCCTCCTTCTATTCCCTCTATGTTCGATCGATAGCTGACCAATGACATCACTTGAATTACTAGAGCGTTTGAGATTGTTCTGGTCAGCAATGCTCCATAATTGTGGCCTCATCTGTCCCATTGGTTTTCACTTGGGATATGTTACAGAAATACATGGGGGTATAAGGGAATGGGGATTTTGAGGGAAGGTGGGAGGGTTAGAGGGATACTGTTTTCCCAAGATGGTCACTACTCTCCATGGGGTCCTCCCTCCCCATGAGATCCTGCCGCTGAGCACCACCCCCAGGGGGACTATCGGGTAGTGGCCTCACCTCCCTGACCTCCTGGGATGGGGTTCCCCCATCTAAAGCAGTGACCACTTTTGTCACATCACTAAGATAACTTCTAGATTACTTGCAGAAAGCGAAAAAGGGAAGAAAGTAGAGGGGAAAGAAAAGAGCAGAAGGTGGAAGCGGTTGAGGGCTACTTCGTGCAGGAAAGAGAACCTCAGTTTCAGAGGCATTGATATGCAAAAATGTAAGTTCATCCAGAATCTGATGGATAGAACGTCAGAAAGAGTAGAATGAGCTAAAACCATAACAACAAAAACATACAGCAAATGTACAATTCGAAGGGATTGTGTCCTCCGACGTATTCCTTATCTTAGATATAAATCCTTCAGCTTTGCTGGCCTCGGAAAATTTTTTCGCCAGAGGGCGCTGCGCGTCGATGATCGCCGAGTCGATGACCCTCGACGGCCTCCGTGCCGACGTCGACGTCATCCTGCCTATAAAAGCCGCGCGCAGCGTCCGTTGCTCAGTTCCGTTTTTCCGCGCTTCGTTGTGCCTCGGAACACCGTTGCTCAGTTCTCGTCAAGATAACGTATATAATAACTACTATTTACCTCGATATCGATGGCATCCTCCTCCGACCCGACGACCCCTCGGTCCGGTTTCAAAAAGTGCCGAGACTGCGGGAAGAAAATGTCGTTGACGGACCCTCACAGGGTCTGTTTGTGGTGTCTGGGAATCACGCACCAGAGTTCGGAGTGTGAGGAATGCCTTTCCATGACGGCGAAAGCCTTGAAGGAGCGTAGGGGGAAGCTCGAGAGAGGTAGGTCAACTTTAACTTCCTCGAAAGCTTCTTCGGTAGAGTCGAGACGTTCGTCTCCTCACCATAAAAAACACTCTCGATCTAGATCACGAAGTGGCTCCCACCACTCGTCGACATCGAGACACTCGAAGAAGAGACGTAGGAGATCCCCTTCGTCATCTTCGTCGAGTTCTCCTGAGAGAGTTCATTGCCCCACAAAACGCAGCTCGCAAGCTGAGTGGGAGGAATTCAGGAAAAAGATGCTAAGCGTCTTCGAGAAAGCGGCCTCGTCCCCCTCGAAGACAGCTGAGGGTGATACCCCGGGTAAAAAACCCAAAAAATCTAAACGCCGCGAGTCGCAGTACCCGGCGGAAAAGTCAACCCGAAAGCGCCTCGAGCCATCGGGAGATAAAGCATCATCGACGCCATCGTCGAAAACTCCTTCGAAACAGAGGTCGGCGCCATCGACGCCGTTGTCGAAGGATTCATCGGCGCATCAGTCGATCGAGTCGACGCCGACGTCGACGCCGATATCGACGCCGGTGAAGGAAAGAACCACGGCTACTCCACAGCCAACGGTTAGACAAAAGACCTCCGACTCGACGCCGAGAACGTCGACGTCGTTCTCGAGCAGGACTCCGATCCTTTCGAGTTCTTCGAGGCCTAGTACACATTTCTCGACGCTTTTCACGGCGCCTTCGAGTACTTTCACGTCGGTGTCGACGACATCGACGTTTTCAAGGCCTGTGATGATGGCTCCTTCTGCATTGGAAATGGGGTTTATACCATTCCAAAAACCAATGTATCCCCCTTTAACCTCGATTTTTGAGGAAAGGGAGGATTCAGACCAAGATATTGATTTACAGAGGACCACATCACCAGAGCCAGAGACTTTCGCCTCTGAGGAAGGAAGATTAAAAAATCTTCAGGATGCACTTCAGGAAGCTAGTGGCTTGGACACTTCTCCTGAAGCAGAATTTATCAAACCAGACCCAGGAGAACATGCGGAGACTCCATATAGAGCTCTGATGTCTAGAATCATAGAATTTATGGGTTGGTCTGCACCTTCTCCTGCCTTTCAGCAGGATGACCTCACTGACATACTGGACAAGGGCCCACAGGAGGATCCTGTGGTTCCATTTCACTCTGCTCTACAGAGAAGGATTTTGACAAACTGGGAAACGCCAGAAATTATCCCGGCAGTAAATAAAAAACTGTCAACAAAATACAGGGTGGCTAGTTCTGACCCTGAATATTTGTCAAAACACCCTACTCCTGAGAGCTTGGTTGTACAGGCTGCAACCTCATCAGGCAGCACATCTGCATACCCCACTGCTCCGCAGGATAGGGATGACAAAAAGTATGATGCCATGGCTAAGAAGGTTTTTTCTGCCTGTAGCATGGCGTTAAAGTCTATTAACGCGACCTGTACGCTCGCTAGGTTCAGCCACACCCTTTGGGAGTGCGCTTCATCAGCGGCTGACTGCCTCCAAGAAGGAGAGGAAAGGGACGCATTTTTAAACATCATCAGGGATGGTAAAGATGCGATGTGCGAGACCCTACAAACTGGCCTAGATTCTGCTGACAGTATCAGCAGGGCCATGGCGGCAAGTACCACAATCCGCAGGCATGCGTGGTTGAGGAAGTCTGGTTTTGCCTCTGACGTGCAGACCAGGCTTTTGAATATGCCCTTTGACGGTTCTACCCTCTTTGGAAAGAAGGCGGATGACAGTTTGGAGAAACTGCAAACGTCCAAGGCAGCAGCCAAGTCATTGGGAGCTGCTATCCGTCAGAATACCTTTCGTCCTTCGGGATCATCGTGGAGAGGACGGTCCTTTCGTTACTATTCCTCATATGGAAGGGGCAGGGGACGACCGGCTCAAAGAGGCCAAGGAAGATTTACCCGTGGTGGACGGGGTAGGGGAAAGAAAGCCGCACCCGCAGGAGCAGGAGCCACTTTACCTTCGGCAACTGCATCAGCCGCTTCAAAACCACTCTGAGGTCTCCCCTCACAGAACACCAGTAGGGGGCAGGTTAACTCACCATCTGACGGAATGGCAGGCTATTACGTCAGATGCTTGGGCTCTGGAGACAGTGGCCCAAGGTTACTGCCTGCCCTTCCTACATATCCCTCAGAGTCATCCACCGGGGAACAACCCTTTGAAGCTTCCAGATCCGCTCCTCTTGCAGGAGGTTTTAGACCTGCTAGAGAAAGGTGCCATAGAACTGGTACCTGTAGCGGAAAGGAACAAGGGTTGGTACTCCCCCTACTTCATAATACCGAAGAAGGACGGAGGACTGAGACCCATCTTAGACTTACGGGAATTGAACAAATTCCTCCGAAAGGACAAGTTCAAGATGGTGACTCTCTCTCAGATCCTTCAGGCCCTCCAGCTTCAGGACTGGTTGGTATCTCTAGACCTCCAGGACGCTTATTTCCATGTGCCGATCCATCCCAGGCACAGGAGATACCTGAGGTTCGCAATTGGCAGCTCTCATTATCAATTTCGAGTTCTGCCATTTGGGCTAACCTCCGCCCCGAGGGTCTTTACCAAGCTAATGTCGGTTGTGGCTGCAAGTCTAAGGAGGGAAGGGATTCATGTCTACCCTTACCTAGACGATTGGTTGATCAGAGCTGTATCTTCGGAACAGGCTCAGAGACAACTAGATTATGTTTGCCACTTCCTTCACAAGCTGGGCTTCTCCCTCAATTTAAAGAAGTCACAGATGATACCATCACAGAGACTCCAATTCATTGGAGCAGTCCTGGACACTTCCCTGGGAAAAGCCTTGCCACCAGAGGTGAGGGCTCGAGATATTCTGCAGATGGTCATCAGATTTCAGAATGCCCAATATCTCCCAGCCTACGACTTTCTGAGGTTGCTAGGCCTCATGGCATCCTGCATATTCCTCGTGCCGGAGGCTCGCCTGAGAATGAGATCCCTCCAGTGGGCACTGAGAACTCAGTGGTCACAGTTCTCAGGAAGGATGACAGATCTCCTTCGGATCCCGGTCAAAGTAGCCCGAGACCTTCAGTGGTGGGCCTGTCGGGAGAACATCCTGAAAGGAGAAATGTTTTGGCAACCATGGCCGGAGATAACAGTAGTCACGGATGCCTCACTCACGGGGTGGGGAGCTCACGCCAACGACTTGACCATCAGCGGTCGTTGGTCTCCATCGGAGTCCAGACTACATATCAACCTGTTGGAGCTGAGAGCCATCAGACTAGCGCTGAAGGCTTTTCTGCCGTCTGTACGGGGAAGAAACGTCCTAATAATGACGGACAATACAGTGGCCATGCACTACCTCAACAAAAGAGGAGGCGTAGGCTCACTACCACTGTGCAGAGAGGCGATGCAGCTCTGGTTTTGGGCAATTCAGGAAGGAATCTCTCTATCGGCAATTCACCTAGCCGGAGAGAAGAACTTGACAGCGGACGCTCTGAGCAGGCAGAGCACAGTCTCTCACGAGTGGGAGATAGCTCAGGAAGTCCTTCAAGAGATCTTCGCCCTTTGGGGAACCCCTCAAGTGGATCTGTTCGCCACCAGTATCAACAGGAAGTGCGACAGATTTTGCTCAAGGGAATTTCCCCCGAGAGGAGCTCTAGGAGATGCGTTCGTAGTGGACTGGGAGTTCCCACTTCTGTACGCGTTCCCTCCGGTCCCTGTCATTCCTCAAATGATCAGGAGGTTGAGAAGGTTTCGGAAGACCATGATCCTAATTGCCCCGGATTGGGCCAGGAGAACGTGGTACCCGGACCTTCTAGACATGTCCATCTGCCCTCCAATTCGACTGCCATACAGAGAGGATCTTCTCTCGCAGAAGGAAGGTCAGGTTCTCCATCCAGCCATCAAGACCCTCAACCTTCACGCTTGGTGTCTGAAAGGTTGAGGTACAAGGATTGGGACCTTCCGGATGATGTTATGGAGGTGTTGCTTTCGGCCAGAAGGCCGGCAACTAAAACTCTATACCGCTGCCGTTGGAACAAATTTTGCAGCTGGTGCAGAGAAAAGAATATTGAACCCTTTTCTTGTGGTACACCTATGGTGTTGTCATTCTTACTTTACCTGGCTAATTCAGGCCTACAGGTTGGCACAATTAAGGGCTATCTCGCAGCGCTATCAATCTTTAAGCGCACTGCAGAGGAGCCTTCATACTTCAAAATTCCATTGGTAATACAATACCTAAAAGGATTAACTAATGTTTATCCCCCGAAACCTTTTCAAGTTCCCTTATGGGATTTAAACCTAATTTTAAACTTCCTAAAGGGTGCCCCTTTTGAACCACTACACTCTTGTTCATTGAAGCTTCTCACCCTCAAAACTGTTTTGCTAATAGCATTGACATCTGCTAGAAGGGTTAGCGAGTTGCAAGCCTTATCGTGTAAACCTCCACATACAATCTTTTACAAGGACAAAGTTGTTCTTCAGGTGAAGCCTAACTTCCTCCCGAAGGTAGTCTCGGAGTTTCACATCACTCAGAAGATTATATTACCTTCTTTCTACCCTCCTCCTCATCCGGGGAAGGAGGAAGAGAGACTGCACAGGCTGGACCCTAAGCGAGCCTTGAGCTTCTATATCAGCAGATTGGCTAAGATCAGACAAGCAGACCAACTCTTTGTAGGTTATGCAGGACATAAGTTGGGCCTTCCAATAACAAAACAAACCATCTCCAGATGGATTATTTTAGCCATTCTGGAGTGCTACAAATTGGCAGGAAAGGAGCCTCCTCAAAATCTAAGGGCTCATTCTACCAGGGGTATCGCAACATCCTCAGCCCTTCAAAGAGGGGTGCCAATTCGAGATATATGTGCGGCTGCCACATGGTCGTCCGCACATACATTTACCAAATTCTATAGCCTGGATTCCTCCTCTAGTCAAGAAACTAGATTCGGCAAGGCTGTGTTACACTCTGTCCATTCTGGAAGGGTAACATAACTTTTATTACTCCCGCCTCCAGTCACAATACCACTGCTATGGGAGTCTATCTAAGATAAGGAATACGTCGGAGGACACAATCCCTTCGAAGAACTAGTTACTCTTACCTTGTAACGTTCTTTCGATGGGATGTTCCTCCGACGTATTCCTTATCGACCCTCCCATCCATCCCCGCAGTATGACTTCCTGTGGGTTTGCAGCCTATGCTCCTTCAAGGTGATTAGTCTAATCCAAAAACATTACTGGGGACTACAAAACGGAACTGAGCAACGGACGCTGCGCGCGGCTTTTATAGGCAGGATGACGTCGACGTCGGCACGGAGGCCGTCGAGGGTCATCGACTCGGCGATCATCGACGCGCAGCGCCCTCTGGCGAAAAAATTTTCCGAGGCCAGCAAAGCTGAAGGATTTATATCTAAGATAAGGAATACGTCGGAGGAACATCCCATCGAAAGAACGTTACAAGGTAAGAGTAACTAGTTCTTCGAGTGGTATTGCTTGATTTCGTTTTTTTAAAATGCCAATTTGCCCCAAAGCATGCATAATTTCCACACATCTTTGAGGGTAGTGTATACCTTGACACAGCAGACATCCTGAGTGTCTTGCCAAAGTGCAGCAAAACCCCCACTTCACTTTTTAAGGAATGAATAGTTGTCTCTGCACTACAGGGCATTTCCAAATTGTAAAGTGATGATAATGAAAATAGCACTGTAACACACATTCTGTTTTCCATTTCAGCATGCTTACGTTGAAAGTCGCCAAGCAAACAGATGGCACAAGATAAGCCTCTTAAATATTGGCGATGTGCAAGAATCCTACAGCTGCTGTGAAACATAAAACCACCTAAGTAGAAAAACCTTGACAAATGTGTGCACAGAAAGGTCATTTATGGAAGTCCACTGTACAGTAACGTGTATTAATGATGCACACTTCAATCTGCAGTCAATTATATCTAATGTTAATGTGGTCTTGTATAGGGCCCTTCTGCCATGTTTGTTGGCCTCACTGTATGTAGTTCTGCAAGAAAAGGAGAACAGAAGGGTGTTGGTGGCATAGCAGGAGGGCCGGATAGGAAACCTGTTTGGTTGCTTGTTTCAGATCAGATGCATTAAGGTCCAGTGTGCTTTGGGTAAGCGTATCCATTAGTCTAAATTCATAAGCACATATTGGGAATGCTTGTTGGGCCATCCTTTTATCCTTTTATCTATCCCCTGACTGACAGATGTAAAACACTCGTTCAAGCAAGCCCTCACGCCATTATTCCGTGCTCAAACAGTCACGTGCCATCAGAAATTCCTTGAATCAACATTCACCCAGATGCACGCAGAGAGCATGCCAAGAAAACAATCACATGCAGGAAAGAATCAAGACCCAAGCGGGTATTTTCCAACCTAGCCATGGGAAGAAATGTATTAGGAAGAACAGTGAGATTGTTTTAATAAGCGTGGTAGCTTGACTACATGAATTGTATAGGAATTGAGTTAAGTCGAGTGTGTCGGGTTTTGGAATCTCGCAATTTCAACAGCCTCTGTGCGGACCCCACTGTCATTTCTATTCAAGTTATGGAAAGAATCCTATTTCATGTCTTCACTATGAATGTTGTATGCTTTATTGCACATTGTAACTGAACATCTCGTGAAATGTTGGTATTGTAATAGAGACGTTTTTGTTAACTGCACATTACCCTTCTCAGACTAAAGATCACTGCAATGTGACTGTATTATTTGTAGAACATGCAAATATGAAGGTGATACATTGATGAACAGTTGGGTGTAACGGGGCTTGGTGGTGTTACATGAGTCTTCACCCATCGCATATTTGCACTTTCTACAAACTTGGGGATATTCCTGTGAGGTTGTTCAGAGGCGTGTAAGTAATCACATAGACTCCCTGTGAGTGATTACTTCGACAGTGTTGTGTTCTAAAGTATTATTTGCAAAACTGAAAATCCTGACTAACAAAGCGCAATGTTATACTTCACTGTTCATCCTCTGTACAATATTCCAAACATTCTAACTTATGTTTTTTGTTTTTTCAATTATGTTTTAGATTGCAGCATCTTATGGAAATACTGTTTGCATTTTTGAGCCATTCAGCATAAATTCGCACAAACGAAACTCTGTAAGTACCAGTAGTCAATGAGATTAGAAGCAACCGTTTATAAGTATTGTATACAAGGCAGTAATGCATAAAAGGAATCAAAAACACATATTTAATGGTGGTGTACATTTTGGAAAACCTAGGCTTTTCGATTTATTTGTGGCATTAAAGGGAGTTTCAGCTGGGAATTGGCTAGCATTTCACATCATTACTCAAACACTACTCTACACAATCATCTTAACCTGAACATGATTTCATACAGAACCACATTCTGAAAAATCCACTCACAAAACTACCCTTTGAGAACACCACTTGACTACAAATGTAATAACTAAAAACAGTATTGCACTTTTGTATTGTGTTCTCCCACGTATTCCTCTGCTTTGAAATCTCCACTGGCCAGCTTCAGCTGTTTTGGAATGTTTTTTTGGCAGAGGGCACTGTGCGTCGATGCAGTCGACTTGATGTCCCTCGAGGGCCTCCGTCTCGAGGATGACGTCATCACAGGCCTGTATAGCATGCGCAGCACCCGTTGGCTTCAGTTCCGTTTTTCAGAGTAAACTTACGCCTTACGCTTCAATAACTAATGCACGCTTCAGTAATTTCCTCAAGATATCTGAAAATGTCTTCGTCATCGACACCGACTACCCCAAAGACCGGATTAAAAAAGTTTCAAGACTGCGATGCCAAGATGTCGCTGACTTATCTGCATTGAGTATGCTTGTAGTGTCTCGGTGAGGATCACAAGACCATGGCCTGTGCAAAATGTCAATCAATGACTGGAAAAGCTCTGAAGGAGTGTAAGGGGAAATTGGCGGTATGTTGATTTCCTAAGAAATTCCCGTCGACTACTCCTTCGAAGAAACCTTCTTCTCCTTAAGCGAGAGGCGACTCTCTTTGAAGAAAGAAGGCAAAAAGGTCCAGATCACTTAGTAGTTCCCACCAATCATCATTGTCAAGGAAGTCGAAGAAGAGGCATCATAAATCGCCTACTTCAATGTCCTCGTCCGACTCCTCTCCTTAGAGGGCTGCATCCTGTCCCACTAAGGCCTCCACTCCAGCCGAATGGGAAGCATTCAGGCAAGAAATGCTTAAGATATTTGAGAGCCATAAACCCTCGAAACAGGCAGGCCATGCTTCTACCACACGTTCTGAAGCCGATAAGGAAAGGGCTTGAGCCAAATCCGGAAAACACATGCCCTCGAGCCCAGAACAAATGCCAGATCCCCATCGAGAGCCGTCGATGCCTCGACACGATGAGAAATCATTGAGGTATCCTTTGAGTCATAAGACGAAAGACGGGTCAAGGTCGTTGACACCAGCGGCTCCATCGATGCCAGTGGCGCCATCGAAGCCTCCGTTGCCATCAACTTCGAACACGTCTTCATTGAAGACATCGACCACTCCTCGAGCATCGGGCTCAAAATATTCAAACCCTTCGACGCCTTTACCCGAGATACAGAAAACCTTCACTCCTTTACCAAGAAAGGATTTCTTTAAATCTCTGACCTCCTATTTATGAGGATAATGAGCCATCTGATAATAATGCGCCCTTTGGTTTGCAGTATGGCACACCAAATGTCGCTGATAGTTTCATATCGGAGGAATCCGGACTGAAAGACCTATATGAACATTTGCAGACAGTCCGCGGAATTGGAATTTGGAAATCCTGAGTCAGAAGAGCATGCAGATGCTTCTTACAGGAAGTTGATGACCAAGGTAGTGGATTACCTGACATGGAGCAGACCTGTTCTCCCTTTTGAGCAGGATGACCATACATATATCCTAGATAAGGGTCCTCAAAAGGATACCATCTTACCTTTTCATATTGCCCTTCGGAAGAGAGTAAGTGCCAATTGGGAAGCACAGGAGTCAAGTCCGGCAGTAAATAAGAACCAGACACGGAAGCGCCGCCCATCAAGTAGTGACCCCAGCTACTTATCGAAACACCCTACCCCCAGAAAGTCTGGTGGTGCAGGCAGCAACCTCTACATCGAAACAGGCAGCTTATCCGACCATCCCACCGGATAGCAATGATAAAAGCGTCGATGCCTGGTCAAGAAAAGTATTTTCTGCTGGTAGCATGGCTCTTAAATCAGCCAGCTCCCCATGTGCCTTGGCAAGGTTTTCATACACTCTGAGACTGCATTTCTATGGCGGCTGAGCGTATTCCCAAAGGGGAGGAAAGAGACTGTTTCGAATGGATTGTGTCCTCCAACGTATTCCTCATCTTTGATGTATTCCATCCAGCTTTAGCTGCTTCGGAAATTTGTTCTCGGCAGAGGGCGCTGTGCGTCGATGTCGTTGTGTCGAAGTCCCTTGACGGCCTCAGTCGAGGCTGACATCGGGTATTCAAGTAGCACGCGTGGCGCCCATTGTCCCGAGTTCCGTTTTTCCGAAGTACGTGTTGCTTCGGAGACTCGGCGTGCCTCGCGTAGTTCTGTGACGCAGTTATTGTGAAGCAATATTTGAGAATGTCCTCGTCGTCGACCCCCGTCTACCCTGCGTTCGGGGTTCAAACAGTGTAAATCCTGCAGTTCGAAAATGTCCATCACGGATCTGCACCGAGGATGTCTGTGGTGCCTTGGTGAAGGCCACGACATGGAGGCCTGTACGAAGTGTCGGGCAATGATGGGGAAGGCCTTGCGAGAGAGGAATGGAAACTGCAGATAGGTCAAAAACCTGACCGAAAAGCCTCTAGCGTCGAGTCGAGGTCCCGTGAGGTGAAATCTCCTCGACGTGAAAGGCAAAAGCATCGGTCTAGGTCCCAAAGTGGTTAACACCACTCTTCGACGAAAAAGTCTGAAAAAAGACGCCACCGGTCCCCTTCCATCTTGTCCTCGGACTAATCCCCCCAAAAAATGAAATGCCCCACAAAACATTCTTCCTCCAAAGAATGGGAAGCATTTAGAATTAAAATGATGGAGGTGTTTGAAAAGGCTAAGCCTCGGTCCGCGCCTTCCTCGGAAGCTGGCCAGGAGCGTTACTGTTCTGACACTCGTGCGCCCTTGAGCCCGGGTGATCGAAGGAGAAAAGATCGCCAACCCTCCAGGACCCAGAGTGAAAAAGATCAGTCGAGTCGACCGTTCGACGTCACCGATGGTGCCTGGAACCCGACACAGCTCAAATGGCGAGGCTTCGAAGAGCGCCTCAACGCCCTCAAAGCCAGCTCCGTCGACAATCACTATTTCGTCGGTGCCATCGATGCCATTGTCGATGTCGACCCCAAAGCCCTCTGCGCCAAATGATTCAAAGGCTGCAATTCAGCCAGAAGCTGTCAAAATAGCAGCAAAAGAAAAATCTGCAAAGGCTGTAAAGCCTTCAGTCTCTACTGCTACAACTCTCCCAGAACATTTTTAAACCCCTTCCAAGGAAAGAATATTTTAAATCCTTAACTTCAATTTTTTAAGAGCAAGAGAGGTCTGAGGAGGAGGATGTTCCTTTTGGCCTGGAAAATCGCACCCCAAATGTCCCAGAATGCCTTATTTCTGAGGAAAGCAGAATGAGAGATCTGGTGGAAAAATTGCCTAATGCAAGTCGAATTGACACTTCAACTGAAACAGATTTTGGCAGGCCAGAACCAGGGGAACATGCCAGTCTCTCATACAGGCAGCTAAAAGGTGGTTGAATATTTATGATGGACTAGACCACCAACTCAGTTCATCCAGGATGATCTGACCGATATATTGGGTCATGGTCCCACCGAAGATCCGATTTTACCCTTCCATGTAGCCTTACAAAATAGGGTGGCCAAAAACTGGGAGACCCCGGACTCTATTCCTCAGGTGAATAAGTCCCTCACTTCAAAATACCACCCTTCCAGTAGCGACCCCGACTATCTGTCCAAACACCCTTCTCCTGAGAGTCTGGTGGTCCAGGCAGCCACAGCTTCAAATAAGGTGGCTTACCCTTCATCCCTCCGGATAGGGACGACAAGCGTGTGGATGGTTGGGCGCGCAAGGTATTTTCAGCTGGGAGTATGGCGTTCAAATCGGCCAACTCCACATGTGCCTTGGCAACATTTTCGTACACACTATGTAATGGCGGCGCAGCACATACCAGAAGGGGAAGAAAGGGAAGGATTCTTAGCCATTGTTCGAGATAGAAAGGAGGCTATGCAGGAATCCCTTCAGCCTGGATTGGATACTGCAGATAGTGTGAGCAGGTCCATGGCCACTAGCACAGTAATGCACAGATTTGCGTGGTTGCGGAAGTCTGGTTTCGCACCAGACGTGCAAAACCGTCTTTTGAACATGCCCTTTGACAGATCTCACCTTTTTGGCAACAAGGCTGACGAGAGCTTGAGAGGTTGCAGACCTCAAAAGTGGCTGCCAAATCTTTAGGAGCTGCTATTAGGCAACCTCAGCCTTTTCGTGCATCAGGACAATCTTGGAGGGGATGATCCTATCGTTATTACTCCTCATATGGAAAGGTGAGAGGAATGGCCAGTCAAAGAGGCCAGAAAAAAGCCACTCGTGATGGACGAGGAAAACGTGCAAAGCCAGCCCCAGCTGCAGCCTCTTCACCATCATCAGCCGCAGCAACCACCACAAAACCACTTTGAGGACTTGCATCACAAGACACCTGTGGGAGGCCGGCTGTCGCAGCATCTGCAAGAATGGCGGACCATTACTTCTGATGTTTGGGCTCTAGAAATAATAGCCCAAGGTTACTGCCTTCCTTTTCTAAAGCAACCTCAAATCAATCCACCAGGGAAACACTCTTTTGAAGTTTCCAGACCCTTTAAGGTGCTATAGAACCAGTACCTGTAGCGGAAAGGAACAAGGGATTGTACTCCCCATATTTTTTTGATTCCCAAAAAGGACGGAGGACTGAGACCCATCTTGGACTTGAGGCTTGAACGAGTTCCTCAGGAAGGACAAGATCAAGATGGTCGCTCTTTCTCAGATCCTTCAGGCCCTTCAACTTCAGGATTGGTTGGTGTCATTGGACCTCCAGGATGCTTATTTTCATGTGCCGATTCATCTCAAGCACTGTCATGATGCCCGCTCCCGGGGAGCCGGTTCAAGCCCTGCGTCCCCGAAAGCGGACATCCAGTCCCCAAGGAAAGACCCAGCAACCCCATATAGGGGCCCTTTGGACAGTGTCCTGGCGCCTATGGCGCCAGGCTCATAAAAGACATCAGTCCTGGCGCCATAGGCGCCAGGCTCATTATGGGAGTGCTTGGGTGCACTTACCTGATGCAGACCATGCTGCAGGATCCCGGCCTCCTTGAGGCCTGAAAGGAACTACTTTACCTGTGGGACTAATTTACCATCCGGGCGTGGTCGGGGAAGGATACATACCTTATTGGAGGAAGGATACATACCTGGAACTTCTTCCAAGGCTATTTAAACCCCACCCGAACAGCCACACGTGCTTCGCGTTGTTCTGCATCTAGCAGCTGGACGCTCACCGTGTCTGCTCCTGCATCCTGACTTCTGCCACGCCTGCCAGCATCCTGGATCACCTGCAAAGGAAGAGAAGAAGAGAACAGAAGAAGGAAAAGTCCTTACCTGCTAAATCCGCATCCCGGAGACATCTCGCCGACAATCCTGAAAAGGAAGTCTTTTATTTAAAAGCTCATCGCGTCGATCGCTGCAGCGCCGCATTCCACTCACCTTTACAGGGCGCCTCCATGTTCAGCAGCGATCATCCGGATTCGCAGTCACGCCCCAGCGCCTAGGGAGAAAAAAGCAAGAACAAAAGGTGAGAGAGGGAAGGGAATAAGGAAAGCTAAATCTCCATGTTAAGACTTACACCTGCTGATTCATTCCCTCTTCATTTCGGGTCCGCGCCGCATCCTGGCATTTCCGGACCCCGGCCCCTAAGGGGAAAAAGAGACAGCGTTAATGAGCGAATGAAAAGACATTACCAAAAAACGCTCATTAAAGACTTACCTGATTTCTACAAGGATTTCACCTCTCATCTCGGGTCGGTGCCTGTTCCCCCGCATTCCGTACCCCGGCCCCTATGGGGAAAAAGACACTAGCATCAGTACATTAATGCATGGACACAAGGGGAACCTCTTATCAAAAAACTTACCTGGAAGCCAAGCAAGTTTGGTTCTCACCAATCCGAAAATCCAGTGAAGTAACTGGATACCAACGCGCCCCTGCATCAGAAGCAGGATGGAGAGCTCGTCCTTCCAGACCCTAAGGTGAGACGCTACGGGCAATCACAGAAGGGTTTCGAGGAGGGTGAGAGGGGAAAGTGGGAGGCCGATTACATTACCCTGCAGACAGTTAATCCCCTATTTTCGCCTACAGAAGGATACTTCTGTGAGCCAGACAAGCCAGATTTGGGGGTCCAGTCCGTCTTCCGAACCCTGCGCATCACCTTAGAAGAGGTCACAGCAGCGCAAACCAGGCCAGCGCCTCCGTGGGAGTCAGGTGAGCATTACAAGCACAGAAAATACCTGAGGTTTGTAGTTGGTGACTCACACTATCAGTTTCGAGTCCTGGCATTCGGATTGACCTCCGCCCAAGGGTCTTCACCAAACTGATGGTAGTAGTGGCAGCGCACCTCAGGAGAGGGGGGGATTCACGTCTACCCCTACCTAGCAAATAGGATGATCAGAGCACGTTCTGCCGAACAGGCACTGGATCACCTGAAAGTCACCTGCCACTTCCTCCACAGACTGGGCTTCTCCCTCAATTTCAAGAAGTCAGATATGACACCTTCCCAACAGCTCCAGTACATAGGGGCTGTATTAGACACATCCTTGGGAAAGAGCTCACCTCCCAAGTCGAGAGCTCAAGACATTCTTCAGATGGTTTCCAAATTCAAAAATGCCCAAAATATCTAGGCCTATGAATTCTCGAGGTTGCTCACCTCATGGCATCTGCATTTTCCTAGTGCCAGAAGCACGCCTGAGGATGAGATCCCTTCAATGGGCTCTAAACACTCAATGGTCCCAATTTTCAGGTCAAATGACGGATCTTCTTCAAATTCCGAAAAAGGTTTGCTAGGATCTTCTGTGGTGGACTTTCACAGAGAACATCCTAAAAGGAGAACATTTTTGGCAACCATGGCCGGAGATTACAGTAGTGACGGACACCTCACTCATGGGGTGGGGAGCTCATGCCAACAATCTGACAGTCAGCGGTCGTTGGTCTCCATCGGAATCCAAACGGCACGGCAACCTTTTAGAGCTGAGAGCAATTAGACTAGCGCTGAAGGCTTTTCTGCCATCTGTCAGAGGAAAACATTTCCTGATCATGACGGACAGCACAGTGGCCATGCATTACCTAAACAAAAGAGGAGGTGTAGGGTCACTACCTCTGTGCAGATAAGCAATGCGGCTCTGGTATTGGGCAATTGAAGAAGAAATCTCCTTAACGGCAGTTCATCTAGCCAGAGAGGAGAATATGACGGCGGACGCTCTGAGCAGGCAGAGTACAGTGTCCCACGAGTGGGAACTGGCTCAGGAAGTCCTTCAGCAGATCTTCACCCTTTGGGGAACCCCTCCGGTAGACTTGTTTTCGACCGGAATCAACCAGAAGTGCGATAAGTATTGCTCAAGGGAATTTCCCCCGAGAGGAGCAATAGGGGACGCATTTGTGGTGGAGTGGAACTTCCCACTGCTATACGTGTTCCCTCCGATTCCCGTCATTCCCCAAGTCATCAGGAGATTGAGACCGTTCGGAAACCGCATGATCCTAATTGCCCCGGATTGGGCCAGGAGAACGTGGTATCCGGACCTTCTAGACATGTCCATCTGCCCTCTGTTACGTCTTCCACAGAGAGAGGACCTTCTCTCACAAAAGGAGGGCCAGGTTCTCCATCCAGAGGTCAGGACTCTCAACCTTCATGCTTAGTATTTGAAAGGCTGAGATTCAAGGATTGGGACCTTCCAGCTGACGTCATGGAGGTGTTGCTTTCGGCAAAAAGGCCAGCAACAAAATCTCTATACCGTTGCTGTTGGAAGAAGTTTTGCAACTGGTGCAGGGAAAAGAATGTTGATCCTTTTCTGTGTTCTATCCCGGAAGTGTTGTCCTTCCTCTTGCCCCTGGCACATAGAAGCCTCAATGTTGGGACCATTAAAGGTTATCTTGCAGTGCTTTCCATTTTCAAGCGCTCTTCGGAAGAATGTTCCTACTTTACAATTCCTTTGATAATACAATTCTTAAAGGGACTCACCAATGTGTTCCCTCCTTCTCCTGTCCAAGTCCCAGTTTGGGACCTTAATCTGGTTCTAAAGGTTTTAATGTGTGCCCCTTTGGAACTCTTGCACACTTCTCCATTAAGATTAATAACGTTGAAAACTGCTTTCCTGGTTGCTTTAACATCTGCACGAAGAGTGAGCGAATTGCACGCACTGTCTTCTGGGCCACCCTATACTGTGTTCCACAGGGACAGAGTGGTATTGAGGGTTAAACCCTCTTTTTTTAACCTAAAGGTGTGCCTGATTTACATTTAAATCAGAACATTATTCTGTCCGCGTTCTATCCTCCACCTCCTCCCAGTAAGGAGAAGGAAAGATTTCACAGGCTGGACCCGAGAAGAACTTTAAGCTTTTACATTTCTAGGCTTTCCAAGCTTAGAGTGGATAATCAACTTTTCATTGGCTACACCGGAAGGAAATTGGCTCAATCGGTGTCAAAACAAACCATATCAAGTTGGATTGTGCTTTGCATTTCAGAATGCTACAGATTGGCAGGCAAAGATCCACCAGAAGGCTTAAGGGCCCATTCTACCAGAGGCATAGCTTCTTCGACAGCCCTTCTAAGAGGTGTTCCCATAAAATCTATTTGTGAAGATGCAACTTGGTCATCGCTGCACACTTTTTCTAAATTCTATAGTCTGGATGCTTCCCAGTCTAAAGAGCTTGCTTTTGGTAAAGCAGTGCTATATTTGGCTAGATAATATTAAAAATCTACTCCCTCCTCCAGAGAGTTTTCTACATTGCTTTGGTAGTCTATCTAAGATGAGGAATACGTTGGAGCACACAGTCCATTCGAAGAACAAGTTACTTACCAACTGTTAACGTTCTTTCGACTGGATGTTCCTCCAACGTATTCCTCATCGCCTTCCCATCCTACCCCTCTGTAGATTTTCCGGGTTATTGCCACTTAAACTCTCGCAAGGCTGACACCTAGCTACCTACACTATCTGTACAACCGAGCAAGAGGGGGAAAAACAGAACTGAGATCAATGGGTGCCATGCGTGCTACTTGTATACCCGATGACGTCGCCCTCGACGGAAGCCTTCAAGGGACTTCGATTCGACGACATCGACGCAAAGCGCCCTCTGCCGAGAAAACATTTCTGTAGCAGCTAAAGCTGGATGGAATACATCTAAGATGAGGAATACGTTGGAAGAACATCCAGTCGAAAGTACGTTATCAGTTGGTAAGTAACTTGTTCTTCTTCCATTGTTAAAGGAATGGTTCGGTAAAAAAATTGTATTGCCCCTACGGGTCGGCCATGTGTTTTTAAGCCTAAGTCGCTCGATTTTAGAAAAATTTCCTATGGACCTTACCCGAGTTTTCATCCATTAAACGCACGCGAAAACAGGCATCAGGGAGCTGCCATTTTGTGATAATCCTATCACTTGCCGCATCGCCATGGCTGACCTGCTTTTGCGGCACTAAATCATATCCCCAGCCCCTGAGCCTGACATTATCAAAACATTCATATTCCCCGCCTCTCTCCATGACGTTTCTGTGCTGCGTAGGCAAACGCGCCCAGTCGTCTTTTACGCGACTTCACATAGAACCCGGAAACCAACACAGATCAACTCACACACAGCGCGCCACAATTCGGAATATGAAACTGTACTTTAAAATCAAACAGCAACACGGTGCATTTGGTAAAGTACATTTATTTGACATTAAATGTTTATAGAATATTCAGCAATTGCCATATTAACTCGGAATGCCATTGATTTTCTTTTATCTCTATCTGCAAAAACTGTTCCGTTTTATCGTGAGTCACGCGCTATTCCTTTATGGTACAAAGGGTGTTGGTTTTCGTTAAAAGAAGCACTTTGGTCGCACGGTGAACCGCAAGGCTGTTCCATCAAGTAGGCATTAGGCCAGCGTAAAGGTTGATATGTTGCTTCTTGCCGCGAGTACCGCGTAAGGGCATATGGGCCCTTGGCGATCGTCCCATAAGATTGTAAAAGTGGTGCAGTTGTTGACAAGAAGCTGCAGCTGGCGGTTGAAGAAGCCGTCAGATGGGGTCTGAAACTGGTGGCAGTCGCAGTAGGGAACGACATACCTGTTTTGAAAACATAAAAATTATAATTATTCTCGCCAGCCGATCTTTATTAATATTATTCATTTTATTTATTACGGCCGAGCTGAAACTATTTGCTTTCAAGGATAGTGCAATGGAGTATGTTCGTCTCTAAAATCAATGTGAAAAGTAACTAAATAAATCGAGGTTAGCACACAATGAGAAACGAATGTTTGTCTACATGCGTGTGGAATGTGGACCTGCATGCCCATGTGCCCGCTACAAGAACGATCCCACAAACGTTTTCCTAGCTCTTCATTCATTCATTTATGCATCCATTCATTAATTCTACATTCCGGTATAAAAGCGTCTAAAGAGTTACTTACATTATATTTGCAATTTCCATTGTGTCTCTGCGTAATGCAGTCTGTAAATCCCACTGTGCTCTTGACAACGATTTTTCGTATACTGAACTAACATGAAACTCGATCTAGTTTCAGAAATTTCTGCCTTATCGTCTCTTACGTTATTGCACCCCCCCCCCCTTACAAATTAAGTTCTTTCGGCATGGTCCCTGTCTCTCAAGGTCAAAAAAACAAAAATCAAAGCCGCTGACTGAGCATACATTCTTTCTTTGCAACATCCCGTAGTAAAGCCATCTGTGAGAACTTGAAGCTTCGGATCATCTATGTACTGCGCCTCAATGTGCAAATTGCGAACTGGCTTCTCTCCCATCTACAACAGCTCGCTTGGCGCATTCTAAGGCCCCCAATTTTGTCCTCGTTGTCTGCGAGCTTTGCAGCCCCAAAGAACCATAAGTATTCAGACTTTTAATTTTTTGGGGAAGGTCAGGGAAAGTATAAAGTACCCGAGGAGTTGAGTTGAAAGTGAGATTTATTGTTTGTTTCGTAAGCCTCCCCTCGGTTAACAGTGCGCAGCATTTACATGAGATTGCGAAAATTAGTTGCATCAACAAAAATATATACATACACATATAGACAAGGTCAGAAATATGAGGTGAATATAGAGAGAATTCAAAGATGACACCCAGGTTGTTCGCCACCCAGGATGGTGAAGGGAGGGGTTAAGGTTAGCATACTTTGTATATACACTGTACAATAACATTTATGTACAAAAAGACAATCGTATTACAATTATTTAAACCGGGATTTGTACTTCACAACCAGCTCTCCTTTGGGTGGACATGGCACAGTGGCAATGTTTGGTGGCAATGGATCAGTGCTCTGCACAGAAATGTTCAAAATTCCATATCTGTGCTTCTCTAATACAGCAACAATAAAGCTTTTGACAAAGTCGAACTCCATTTCCTCATAGACTGGTTTGATCACCCATTGCTTTCTTCTTTTTGAAAAGGCCTTAGTGTAGCGAGGCATCCTTACATTACCCGTAGTCCTAGATTGTTCACGGCCGAGATTCTCGTTATGGGCCAAGACGGCAAGTAGAGTTCTATGTCTCATGCCCTGTATGCTGAAATGCAAGCGCTTTGGCCTGTACTTTAGGCACATATTGTGCAACACCTCCAAACCTCCTGTGTAACAGAATTCTGTCAGTCCCCTCAAATCTCTTGATAGAGTTTTATCGAAAAAACAATCTTCTCAATGGCTTTGTGTGTCGGTGAAGATGGAACCAGCGGTGCACGTTGGTACAGTGGTGCATCAGTGACCACCATTTTTCAAGTAGTTTTTCCACTGACCCTTCACAAGTTTTGGAGCTCCACCAAAGATGGTTGCTGATAGACTGGGACCACTCTGAAATACTTTCCAAACCTTTTTTTTTCCCCTGCAGCCGAGATTTTCTTATTGATTGATTGATTTAGCAAGATGCCATACGTCAAATTGATGTTTAATATGTGGGAACTGCTCTCTCATTGTCTTGGCAATTGAAACGTGTCTGTCCGTGGCTATGATGTCGATGTGCATTCCCCTCGATTGTAAATATTCCACTGATTTTATAAATCCTAGTTTCTCCATGGCCACTGAGGATGTACATTGTGTTAACTGCACGACCACCGAACTCACAATTTTCTTACTATCCATGTCCTGAAAGTGGTAGGTGCAGTACTTGGCAGAAAATCCAGGGATGTCGCACTGTCCATCGCCGGCTAGCCTGAATCGTTTGTCTTCGAATGTACTTGCTAGAGACAATTGTTCAATTTTCCAAGCATCACTAATGGCCGGAAACAGATAATCATGTTGGTATTTGTAGTACTGCGTTTTTTAAATGAAATGGAGTCCCACAAACTGAAAGAAAGGCTCTAATTTTCTAAAACTGGACCCACTAAAAAGTGATGCAGCTGCACGCAGTAAATTGCCTGCTGGCAGTTTCCCCAGCATCGGTTGTGCAGACCATGAGAACGTATGATTTAATCTACAGGCGGCATTTATTTTGACGTTACTGCCTTTTTTTTGACGAGTGACATGAATCAATGGCTTCCCACATACTTTCCCTCTAACGGAATGCCCACATTTCAGCATACTTATAATATTCATCAAACAACTGTCGAATACTATGTATTTGCCCTCTTTCATTAGACTGTCATCCGGCGTCAAAGTTGTTTCGGCCTGTGACGTTGAGGACATATCGCCATATTTGAAAGAAATATCGCTGCTATCAAGTTCTGATGCGTCGGTGAATGCTGCTGCTGGTTCATTCTCTGTCATTTCAACATCTGCTACTTCACATTGATGGGAGAACACAACAATGTCGACAGCTTTTTTGGTGGCAATTTCTTGGCGGGTGTAGATTGTGTGAATTGATCTGCCACTACTTCAGCGCTATCTTCAATACATCCAGTATCATGTTGTTGTGGTGGTGCGGTCGCACTGTAGCAATGGTCCAATACAACTTTGCTGGATTCTCCAGACACATTCATTTCATGTTCTGGCCATTGGACATGAGCATCTCTAATCTCAACACGTGGCGTCTGAATTAATAGTTCCTCCATAGTGTAAATGGTCTGGCAAGCAACATCTCACATTCGCTTCACTCTCTGTGTATGTATAGTTCGGACACCCACGGGTAATTAGAGGATAGATTGGAAAAGGGATGTTCAGTTTAAACACAAGATAAAGTATAGTGCAATTGACTGGAAAAAAAACATAAAATAGTCCCCAGCACAAAAAATGTCTAAAGTTATGAACTGTTTGTAACTAACCTTATTTTTGTTTCTTTTCTTTGCAACTTTTTTGACTCGAACTTCAACATCTGCACGCTGTTGCTCCGATTCGTATCCGCATGTCTCCCCTTCCTCTTGCGCTGCAACGACTGTATTTTCTGTATCCGCATAGACAGCACGGAATGAGGCTCCATCGACTCCCTGAAACATAGTATTTTCATTACTGTGTATCAAAATATTGTTAGCATAAAACACACGTGAGGACGAACACACAGGTACATCTCAATAGCCAAACACGATTTAAACATTGTGTGGAACAATCAAACGACAAGTATTCGAGCCCTGATGACCTAGTTCGATGGAGCTGTCAGTATCCATACCGCTGGCTCTGCATGGACTGCCACGAATGATTGTATTGAAGAGGAGGCATCAGCAACTCCCTGAAACACAGTACTTGCGTTAGTATGGTTTTCAATATTGTAAACATAACACACACTTGGGGTCGACGGCACAGGTACATATAAAGGGATAACCACAAATGTTGCATTGTCTAAAAGAATCAAGGAATATTTAAATATGATCAGATTTAATCGACTTATTTCTCCGATTTCTTTACATCTGCATCATCTAAATGGGATCTTGTGATTGTAGTTGAAGCTCCATCGTCTCCCTGAAACACAGTACTTGCGTTAATAGGGAAGAAAGTATAGCAAATGGAATCACGTTATATGATCACGCTCGATGGAGCTGTCAGTAGCCATACCTCGTGCTGCTGAAGAATATCTATGGATGTTGTAAATGTGGTGCGCCCTTCCGAAAGCTGTTGCGCCGATTCGTATCCGCATGGTCCCGCTTCCCCTGGAATTACTTGAATGTTAGGCTCCACATCAAGTGCCTGGGTTGACGCTTCAACAACTGCCTGAGACATAGTATTTGCATTAGTAAGGATTACAATATTGAAAACACAACACACACTTGGGGTCGACCGCACAGGTACAATCAATGGCTAACCACGAATGAAACATGGTGTAGAACAATCAAACGACAAGTGTTCCAGTCCTGATGATTACGGTCGATGGAGCTGTCAGTATCCATACCTCGTGCTGCTGAAGAACATCTAGGGCTGTTTTCAATGTGGTGGACGCTTCAGCATCTCCCTGAAAGACAGTACTTGCATTAGTATGGATAACACTAATTATAACTGAAAACAAACACCAGGGGACGACAACTAAGGTGTATATCAATTGGAAAGCACTAACCAAACAATTGGTAAAATAATCACACGATTCATAAAAACCATTACTTGACATGCATAAAACAAGTCTGTAGCGGAATAGCCAAGTATGATTACCTGATACGCGCTAGAAGTGGTTGATAACTGCAGGCACATCACGGATGTAGAATGTTCTTGCTTCAGATTCAGTGGATAGTCAAGCAGTTGTAAAGGTAAATTATTGTTTGATGAAGAAATGCAAATATTAAAAAATTGCCATGTAAACTGACAGAATACTTGAGAATAATGCTATTAAAAATGCGCAATATAGTACAGTTCCATGTGCCCATAAATATATTTCCTTTGGGGGTTATAAAATCGAAAAATAATTTATTGATAAATGTCATTATTCAAAAAGCTATACAATCATATCAATATCGAAAGTATTACAAGGGAGTATTACAAGGGACACAACACCTAAAATATCAATTAATCCATTCGGGTACCTACACACTACCGCAAGGCCTAAAGCTAAATCCGGACACTTGACTCACCAGTGGCGGAATGTGGACGAATAGTGTTGGAATAGCGTTTGCGAGCAATTTTCGTGTCGTTCGCCGTTTATTCTTCTTTGTTACCCAAGATGTGGCGTACATGTTCGAGGAAAAGTGCCGGCTGCAGATGCGGTATCGATCACATCTCTTGTCCTCTAAGACTTTTTCGACTCTACTTTCCAGCTCATCCAGTGGATATCTGCAATGTCTGACCCATTCTCTTATTCGATCAACAGTTTTCTTATTCGATCAACATGCATTGTAGTGCCTTCAGATTTAGCATGGGTCTTCGAAGGGCAACCGCTAATCGAACAGGCAGGCATTGTTGAAAATTCTGAAAAGTGAATATCAAGATTATAAAACCTTGATGAATAAAAATGTCATAAAAAAGTAAATGAACCATACCATGCTCAATGCAAGGTTTGTTTTGGTCGCCGGAACTATACCAGTTCATCATGTGCGGCTTAGTATTTGCATAAATTACAGATATTTTTTTAATTATGTGACTAAACTCTGAACATGTGACTCGTCCCTTGGATGTTCTGTCTTGCACGAAAAGGAAACATGCTTACATTATAGACTGGACCCCTGAAGGATGCAATTCGATGACAATTGACACAGATGAAAATAAATAGATCTATTGATAGCATAACAATTGAAACTCAAGTCAATCGCAATGAGACCAATGCCCATAGCTCTATTGGATACTGTAATTGCAAATAGATAGAAATGTAAAAATGACCGAAATATGACTAGGATACATGGCCTTACCTTGACCAACAAACAGTTGGATTCAGCAGGCCGAGCAGTATGTTGCAGGAGAACAGGTAGATGGCCACAGGTTGCACACTGACGAGTTTGCTCGAAGAGGTCACAGATAGCACGACGACGAGCAGATTAGCATAGATCTCAGTGCTTCTCGGGTAGAAGGTTCAGGAGTTGACTTGCAAAGCACAAAGATGTTCTCATGAGACATATCAAGTGGTTTATAAAGTATGAGAAACAGGGGTGTGTTTGTGAATGAATGACGTGTGTATGTCGTGGTATTATGTGGTTTGCAGGGGGGCGGCCTGCCTGGAGACACAGGGTTTGTGGAGGCCATGTGAGCGATGGCCCCTGGGAGTGGGATACCTTTTGAAGTGTACATGTTGTTTGGCACCTTGGCCGTTTGCGCATGAGACAGCCCCCCGTGCCAGCGCTCATCCCCGGGTGCGAACCGCCTTTGATAGAGGGGGGTGGGATGGCTGGGCCGGTGGGCATGCAGGCACGTGTGTGGGAGCGAGGGGCCATCAGGCCCCTCTCATCCTTTACTTCTCAGGAGAAACTCTGACCAAGTGCCTCCAGTAGTGGGTTTGCCCCTTGCCCTTATGTGATGTTAACTTTGGTTGACATTTGCGTAGCTGGGACCACTGAGCAGGACACGGGGCATCCATTTTTGTACCCCCTTTCATCTCCACAAACGTGTCCTCAATACCTGCATGCATTGTTGAGAATATATTATGTTAGCTTAGATAGTGACCACCCAGCTTCACAGCGACCTGACCTTCACCCATTCGGAGCACAGATGTCTGACGTCCGTCCTTGAATGGAGACACACTTGATTCATTTAAAAAATCGAAACAACCGTTGTTAAAATATATGTGGTGTTTTATTTTGTGTCTTATTTTGATGACACAAAAATACAAGACTTTACACATTGTACAGGTCAGGTTGCAGCACAGTGAGAGAAAATCCCCTGTACTGACCGCTGTCACTCGGGAACGTTTCTCTTATGGCACGAACGGCAAAGGCGGGTATTACTCTTCGAACGCGGTGTCCAAGCCTCCCGTGAAGCCATCATGTAAAGGAACGATAGGCCACCAGCCTGTACCACCTGTGTAAAGGAATGAAACAAACTGTTTTTAAATGACCAAGATAAGTTTAATTAACATTTATTGTCTATGACAATTCTTGTAACTAATGGCATTCTGCTCGGACAAAAGCTATCTAGCCACTGCACACTATTGAACGACTTTCATGCGTTACAATGATATGCATATGTAATTTTGGATATAGTAGAAGACCATGAAATGGGAGTGGCATGACAAGCAGAGTATACTTACTCGTTACTCGGATTACGATGATGAACAGTTGTGTGAAGTTCGTGCATAAGCACCATCATTATCCTCAACACGGACCGTGTGAGGCAGGCTGCCCTGAAGTCTGGCAGCTTGGTGATGCATTGCAGTCGTGGCTCGCCTTCCGAAATGTAGGCCACGCATCCTGAGTTTTCACAGCAGCAGCAGTTCTCATCCTCGGTTGGCATTAGCTCGCACCGATTGCATGTGCACCAGGTGGCAACACCGTCCATGCGACTAGTTCCAGGCTCTTCAGCTGTTGAATCGTCCTCCCAACTGCCGTCCGAAGACGCATCTTTTTCGTGTGTTTCCCTTTCCAGTAGTTCCTCCTCGGTATACTCTGGCTCGTACATGTAGGGCATTATTGTAGCCATTGTGTGTTAAACAAACTAAAATAATTTATAGCGGTGGTACTGGTACCTGTTCACACGGGCAACAAGCAACGAAGGTAGCTGACCAGAACACAAACGAGTCACAGAATATTCAAAGTAACACAGAGAGAGGAATGGAATCGAAAATCTGCTGCTGTGTGTTGTGAAACGGTCTGTTTATACTTATTGAGGAAAGAGGCGTCCTGCCATTTCCATGGCGACACGTCATTAGCTGAAGCGCAGCGAATGTTGACACGAGACATGCTTTGGCGTTGTGAAATGGGCGGTACGCATCTGCTGATGACAGGCTCAGGGGCGAGGGATATGATTTAGTGCCGCAAAAGCAGGTCAGCCAGGACGATGGGGGAAATGATAGGATGATCACAAAATGGCAGCTCCCTGATGCCTGTTTTCGCGTGCGTTTAATAAACGAAAACTCGGGTAAGGTCCATAGGAAAGTTTTCTAAAATCGAGCGACTTAGGCTTAAAAACACATGACCGACCCGTAGGGGCAATAATGTTACCGAACCATTCCTTTAAGGATGGCAAGGAAGCCATCTGTGAGCCTCTTCAGTCTGGTTTGGATTCTGCTGACTGCATCAGCTGAGCCATGGCAGCAAGCACCGTAATTCACAGATTTGCACGGTTAAGGAAATCTGGATTTTCACCTGATGTGCAGTCTAGACTCCTTAACAGGCCTTTTGACGGGTCTCATCTTTTTGGCAGCAAGGCTGACAAAATCCTTGAGAAGGTGCAGACCTCGAAAGACCACACTCAAGTCTTAGGGTGCTGTTATTAGGCAGCCTCAGCCTTTTCACCCTTGTGGAAAGTCTTGGAGGGGTAGATCCTTTCACTACAACTCCTTGGTTGGAAGAGGGAGAGGAATGGCTGGTCTAAGAGGCCAAAGAAGATTCCCTCATGGTGGACGAGGGAGAGGTGAAAAGTCAGCTCAAGCAGTGGCATCTTTACCAACCGCCACTGCTTCAGCCGCCTCAAACTCTCTGAGGTCTTGAGTCATGACACCCCTGTGGGAGGCAGACTGCCTATGCATCTGAAAGAATGGCGAGGCATTACTTCAGATGCTTAGGCGTTAGAAACCATAGCCCACGGTTACTGCCTCCTCTTCATTCAGAGACCTTGTAACCATCCATCAGGGAGCCATTCTTTGAAGGTTCCAGATCCGTTACTTGTGCAGGAAATTTTGGCCCTGCTAGAGAAAGGTGCTATAGAGCTGGTACCTGTAGCAGAGAAGAACAAAGGATGGTATTCTCCATATTTCCTAATCCCCCAAAAAGGATGGAGAACTGAGACCCATCTTGAACAAGTTCCTCCGGAAGGACAAGGTCTAGATGGTGACACTTTCTCCGATACTTCAGGCTCCAACTCCAGGATTGGATGGTGTCATTAGACCTTCAGCATGCTTATTTTCATGTGCCAAACCATCTCAAGCACAGAAGGTACCTGAGGTTCGCTGTTGGTGGTCCTCATGGTCAGTTTTGAATTCTGCCATTCGGGCTGACATCCACCCAAGGGTTTTCACCAAACTGATGGCGATGGTGGCAGCAAGTCTCGGGAGAGGGGGATTCACGTCTACCCCTACCTGGACGATTGGCTGATCATGGCGCGTTCTCCTGAACAAGTCCTGTATCATCTCAACGTCACCTCCCACTCTCTTCACAGACAGACTGGGCGTCTCCCTCAATTACAAGAAGTCCCATATGACACCATCTCAAAAGCTACAGTTCATCAGGGCTGTACTGAATGCATCCTTGGGAAATAGCTCGCCCCCCGAGGTGAGGGCTCAAGACATTCTGAAGATGGTGTAGAGGAGGAGCCAAGTACCCCTACTCCAACTGCCCCGTCTACATTACCTGAAAGTATGAACCAAAGTATGTGACGTATACTGAACAGTTCAACCAGCAAAGAGAAGAGCGTGTACTTTGTGGAGTACCGATATGTCATGACCCTTAACCCTGGCCCCCACTGGCAAGTCAGCCTTCCAGTTAGGGCCAGGTCAAAGGCCTTAAAACCTTATCCGAGACACTCTTGGAGTCAGTCCTGGCGCCTTTGGCGCCAGGCTCATAACCATCATGAAGACCAACATTAGAATGGGACTATTCACTTGGGACTATTTAACTTGGGGGGGTTCAGACAACATGGAGGCACACACATAGCTCAGTTACAAGGAACTGAGCCATGCGGTCTAATCTTTTGGATGTGGCAGGCCTGGGAATATTTTACCTGGACTACTTTACCTGAGACTATTTAAACCACACCCAAACAGCAGAACACGCTTCGTGTTATTCTACTGTTGGCAGCGTAACGCTCACCGTGTCCAGTTCTTTGATGCCAGCTTACCTGAAACCAAGGACCTGCAGAGACAGAAGGAACACTACGAAACTTACCTGGAATAGTATCCTGTCTTCAATCCATCACCGACTTCAGTTCCACTCACCTGAAGGTACGAACTCTATCATCTGGCACCGCATGCATCCTGGAATACCATAACCTGGAAAGAGGAGGAAGAAAGACAGCATTAATAAGCGTCTACTCACGTTTCTCCCGAACGAAGAAAGCCACACAATTCTTACCTGGGTAGTCCTCTCCTGGTCAGTATCATTGCTGGAACATCACGGTGCTCAGCGAGGAACATCGCGACCTGCAAGGAGAGAAAAGACACAGGTTAGCAATATAAAAAGTGAAACAGCGCAGCGCATCGCGCATTACTCACCGGACAGCATCGCGCACACCGCGCTTTCGCCTACCGGCCCATGCTCATCTTCAAACTGCATGACAACACCAAAATACCTTTCCATACCTAAAAGGAAAGAAGCAAGACATAATTATTCAAACTACGAGGAACATAAGAACTGCATATATAGACTGTAAAGCAGCAAACCTACGGAGTCGCAGCAGGCCTGGATTCCCACAGGGGGCTTGCACCAGTGTAACATGGTCGCTGCGCCCCTGCCACGAGGAGCAGGACGGAGAATCCACCTTTTACAATATTAAGGTGAGGAGAAGGCCCAAGGGGTAAGAAGGAGTTGAGGCCAAGGGAGGTGGGAAAACATAAAGACAATCTGGTATTGAATCCAGCTCTCCTATATTGCAACCCGTCTTTAACCAGAGGCCTTACCAAGGGATCGGGAGAGGGTTCGAGTGTGTAAATCATCCAACCAGGGCTGGGTGGCGTCCCCGTGGATACCAGGTGAGCATAGCTCGTACCTAAGAAAATGTGGGAGGTAAAGTACCCATTGAGGAAAGCATACTTGCATTCAAGACAATATGATGGCCATTTGAACGAGATTCCTGAAGAAGCAGAGAAACTAAAAGGCTAAAATGAATGGTGACATCATACAAAATCGGATTGAAACCCATAGAAGAGATACACAGACCAAAAGATGCAGACGATTTATAAACCATCAAGAAGGCATCAAGGATAAGTGACATCTTGGGATCAAGGTGAAGAAACTTATGCCACAGATCTGATGAAGATACTTAGTTTAAACGTGTACAGGTGCAATGAAATGTAAGCAGCAAAGCAATCATGAAGCTAGCAACATGCTTTTGAATAGTTAGACCGCGGCAAGCGTATGTATGTATGTATATATGTGTGTGTGTGTGTGTGTGTGTGTGTGTGTATATATATATATATATATATATATTTTATGTATTTTTTTTATTTAGTTTGTTACAAACCTTTAAAAGGAGATATTTCCTCCATTTCTTTCAGACTAAAAAAAAAAGTGTTTCAATCTTCTGTCTCGTTGCTCCCTTCTTAAGTTGAATCCAAGCATACTTCACTTAGTCCTTTTCTGTTGGATGAAGTTTTTTGTCCATTTCATTCAGAAAGGAGATTAACGCGAAAGTTATTTTGTTATTGGAGCCATCAAAGAAGGCACTCCACCATTCTTCATGATGCCATGTTGTTGTTCTTTTTGCACTCTCAAACCCCAGGATTTTCAGCCTCCAGACCAGGGCAGAACAGTACAAGGTGCTTAAGCGTTTCGACCTGTTTGCATAGCCTGCAAATGATGTCACTCTGTGTTGTTTTATTTGTTATGTTCAAAATGTCCTTTGTTTGAAATTGGTTCAGCCTGAACTGTAAGAAGACTTTCTGTGAAAGTCTGCATGGGAATTTTTGCAAATATTTTGGTAATTTTTGTAGGCTTTGGCCTCCGGAGGCACTATTTGCATAGATCTAGACCTTTGTTGTTCAGTTTCCCACCAATTCCTTTGCCAAAGTTTTTTCTTGACTTCGTTGGGGTTTGCCCACAGTGTCTCCTTTGTAGTATTTAAAGCCTGCAGAATTATTTCACAATTGTCTTCCCACGTCTCTTGGATTGAATCACTTCTTGAAGCTGTGTCTTTTTTCAGTACTTGAAATTGAGGCAAGTAGACAGATACGTTACTGTATAGCGTCAGCGTGTTCCATATGCTGTTTGCAGTTATGGAAATGAGGCTCAATTCATATCTTATACAAGCCAATTGGGTTCAATTTGGCAACTGCAATATCTTCTTCCAGAAGAGATATTCACATGAGTCCCATATTCTATATGAGCATCCAAAAGAGGCTTCACTTCCATATGTTATCGCTGGCACAACTTGTATGTTGTAAAAGTCCCAGACAGGCTTTAAGCTGAATTTCCCGTATTTTTTGTTAATCATGGCACCTTGTGCTGTTAGTTGTTTACTTTTCCGTCTTACTACTCTTATGTTTGGGTCGTCATTGATGTTCGAGTTTATGATCACACCCAGATATCTAGTCTGGGTTACACTTCTTAGTGGTTCGTTGGCAATGTTCCAGTGGAATTTTTTCTTGGACAACATCCCACTCCCTTGCAAATTCTTAAGTTCAAGAATCTCTGTCTTTGTAATGTTTATTTCGAGACCATTCTGAGTAATGTAGGTTTCCAGTGCATTCAGTTTACGCTGAAGGCCAATGGGCGTGAAGTCCAGAAGCACCATATCGTCGGCGTTAGAGTATCCAAACAATCGCATTTCCATTGATTTTAGGTGGGAACGCTCGTGTCTCGATCAAGTGTCTGCCAATGTCATTGATGAAAAAGTTGAATATAACTGCACCTAATGGCCAACCCTGTTTTACACCTTGTTCGGTTTTAATTGCATTCGAGAGGGTCCCTTTTTTATGAAGCCAGATTTTGATAGATGTACCGGAATAGAGTTCTTTTATTGCTCTTACAAGTCCTTCTGGGCAATTCTGTGCCTTCATTTTTCTCCACAACAAGTTTCGATCCACTGCGTCGAATGCATGAGCCAAGTCAATGAAGGCCAGATAGATTTTCCTTTTCTTTTTAATTGCCTCCATTTTTATTAGATAAAGTAAGACTAAGTTGAGGTTACACCCGACACCTTTTACAAAGCCTGTTTAACGGCAATCAAACAAACCTGATTGCATTATCCATACTCTTAATTGGATTTGCAATTGTGTTGCAAAGATCTTTCCAACAACATCTAATAGGGACTATTTTATAGCGCTTTTCCAAGACGGTGGAATGGTTTGTTCTCGTATTATGTTTTTGAATAAGATGTAGCAAAATTCAGTCCATTCCTTAGGATTCTCTATTAATATAAAGTTTGTCAGTCCGTCCGGGCCAGGTGCTCTCGATGCACTAAGCCTTTTGATGTTTTCTACTAGGTCTTCTTTTAACATTCTGATGTTCCAGGCCTCATGTTTATCGTTGTTTTCTTGTGCAGACACAGCCTGGGATTTAAATAGTGTTGTGTAATGTTCAATCCACTGCGCCTCACTTACCATATTGGTAGTGAGCGCTGTTAAGTCTGACTCTGTTTTATTCAGAATTGCCCAGAATTCTCTTGTTGTTTTTGTTGTGCAGGGTTTGCATCATTTCTTCAGCGTCTTTTTGTTGCATTAAGGCCCTATGGGCCTTTATCCAGTTATTATATTTCGTTTTCAATTTTGTTTTTTTCTCGTCTACCTGCTTTTGGACATTCCCTTGTTTAGTGCACAAATATTTCTTCGTAATTCGCGCTTCTTCGCTGCCACCATTTGATCAGAACTATGGCAGTGGTGAAATTGACTTTTCCTGTTGTTTTTGGCCAGCTCCTTGTATTGATCCAGCAGGGGGACGTAGTCTAACTCCGAGTTTTTTTCAATGCTGATCATCATGTTTTTTTTTTTACTATCTAGCCTTAGTCTATTTCTATATGATGTACATATGATACATGATCTAGATATAGATAGGTATGGACAAGTAAAGGATGGATGCTTCCACTACGCATATAAGCAGTACTGTACAAAGCAACATGGCTTCATTTCAGTGTCGCAGTTAAGAAAAACAATTGAATTAAACAGAATACAAGTTCAGCTAAGGAGTTGACTGAGCCAAGAAAGCCACGGTCTTATCAAACTGGAATTGGCTGACATTGGATACAATTAACGTGAAAGAACAGAGGGTCCTGTTCAGAGAGGTCAAGCAAAAACAAAAGATGTCCGAGGACTATTGGAGAATAAAATCAAATACACGAAAAGCTCATTTTGTTTTTTTATGGTGTCCAGTCACGTGGTAAAGGGAAGTTGGAAGGGCAAGATGGTCACACCTATGCACGGCTGGTGCCCACACTCCCTAAAAATAATCAGAACACAGTACAGACTCAAGGCCAAACTTCAAACACTAATTGACACTGCACCATTGGGGTGATTATGGATGATATGCTAATTGGTGGGAAGCTGGTGCTAAGACGAGCTCACTTGCACCTGGTTGTTCAGTTTGCATGCTGCTAAGACGTAGGTGGAAAAGTATTATTGGGGGGGGATAGGAGCTAACCAATTGTAGGGGACCACGTCATTGGGGGTCCTATAGCTTGTGTAGCCAATGGGACGTTGTACATTTAGTGATGTTCATAGTAGCCATTTTAAGGGGAGGGCTTAGTTGCCCCACCTGATGTTAATTATCCTACCACCTTCTTTCGTTACTCCATACAGATATAGCGCTTATACTTAGAACTTTACTTAGACCCAGTCACACACTCCGTTAGGCTTTTGTAGTTTGCCACGTAGGATGACGTTGGTAATGACGCAGGTCAAAATGTCAATGATGACAATTGTGGATACAAAAGCCCAGTTTTTTACGAAATAAGTAGTCAGAGGATCGAGTGATTGCTGATGTTCATTGTACTCCCTGTATTGACATTAAAACAGACAAACTTTGCCAAGCTATTTGTGTCGTCTTGATTATTGATGTATGAATAAAATCTGCATCCCCATCCATCTCCAGGGTATCGCTACTTATCTTAAAGGGCTGTCTGAGAGAACGCCCAGCTCAATGGTCTCTAAGTTTCAGAGTGCCCAGCGTCTCCTGGCCTTCAACTTTTTGAGGTTGCTCAGCCTCATGGCATCCTGCATTTTTTTGGTGCCAGCGGCTCGTCTGAAAATGATCCCTTCAATGGGCTCTCAGGACACAATGGTCTCAATTCTCGGGCAACATGTCGGACCTGACCTACTTCAAGTTCCAAGCAGGATGGCACAGGATCTCCTGTGGTGGACCTGTGAGAACAACAACCTTTTTGGCAACCATAATCAGGGATTACAGTAGTGACGGACGCCTCACCATGGGGTGGGGAGCCCATGCCAACAATCTGACAATCAGTGGTCATTGGTCTCCATCGGAGTCCAAACTACACATCAAACTTTTGGAGCTGAGAGCACTCAGACTTGTGCTGAAGGCTTTTCTGCCCTCTGTTCGGGGAACAATGTCCTTGTTCGGGGAACAATGTCCTGATAATGACGGACAGCACAGTGGCCATGTACTACCTCACCAAGAGAGGAGGTGTAGGGTCACTACCACTGGGTAGAGAGGCAATGCAGCTCTGGGTCTGGGCAATTGAAGAAGGAATCCTTCCGTCAGCGTTTCACCTAGCCGGAGAAAAGAACACGGTGGTGGATGCTCTGAGCATGCATAGCACAGTCTCCCACGAGTGGGAACTAGCTCAGGAAGTCCTTCAAGAGATATTCACACTTTGGGGAACCCATCAAATGGATCTGTTCCCGATCAGTGTCAACAGGAAGTGCAAACTGTACTGCTCCAGGGAATTTCCCCCAAGAAAGCTCTAGGAGACTCATTCGTGGTGGACTGGGAGTTTCCACTTCTGTATGAGTTTCCTCCAGTCCCAGTCATTCCTCAAGTGATCAGGAGGTTGAGAAAGTTCGAGAAACCCATGATCCTAATTGCACCGGATTGGGCCAGGAGTATGTGGTACCCAGACCTTCTGGACATGTCCATCTGCCCTCAAATACGGCTTCCACAAAGAGAGGACCTTCTCTCGCGAGATGAGGGTCGGGTCCTCCATCCAGAGGTCAATACACTCAGCCTTCACGCAAGGTTTCTGAGAGGCTGCGATACAGAGATTGGGACCTCCCTGTGATGTAATGGAGATTTTGCTTTCAGCCAGAAGGCCAGCAATAAAGTCTTTGTACCATTGCCGGTGGAACAAATTCTGCAGTTGGTGCAGGGACAAGAATGTGGACCCTTTGCTTGGCAAAACACAGGAGATAATCTCCTTTCTGCTGTACTTGGCCAATCTGGGACTCCGGGTTGGGATCATAAAAGATTATTTGGTAGCGATTTCCATCTTCAAGCGCTCATCTGAGGAAACCTCTTACTTTAAGATACCTTTGTTGATACATTTCTGAAGGGACTCGCTACTGTGTTCCCTCTTTCTCCCTTTGAGGTTCCCGTTTGGGACCTTAATCTGTTGTTAATATGTCTTATATGTGCACCATTTGAACCTCTCCATTCTTGTCCTTTAAGGTTACTAATGGTCAAGACCATCTTTTTGATGACTCTAACTTCAGCCCGTAGAGCGAGCAAGTGAGTTGCAGGCACTATGCTCTAAACCATCGTTTATAGTATTCCATGAGGACAAGGTCATCCTGAGGGTCAAGCCTTTATTTCTACCGAAGGTCATTTCAGACTTTCATTTAGGACAAAAGATTATGTTCCCGACTTTCTATCATCCACCTCATCCTGACAAGGAGGAGGAGAGGTGGCACAGGCTCAATCCACAAAGGGCTTTGAGCTTCTACATTTCAAGGTTGTCAAAACTCTGTCTGGATGACCAACTATTCATAGGTTATACGGGTCATAGACTGCTACAGGCTTTAACAAAGCAGACCTTATCCAGATGCATTATTCTAGCTATTTCCGAATGCTACAGGCTGGTGGGCAAGGCTCCTCCAGAAGGTTTGAAGGCCCATTTCACTAGGGACATGGCTACTTCTTCTGCTCTGCACAGAGGTGTTCCTATTAAAAACATTTGATGCAGCTACGTGGTCTAGGATACACACTTTCACTAAGCATTACTGCCTTGATTCTAACCTAAGTCAGGATGGAAGCTTTGGAATAGCTGTCCTCTATTCTACATGGAAACCATTGATGGCAAAAGTCTTACTCCCTCCACCAAAACAAACACTGCTTTGGGAGTCTATCAAAAATGAGGAATACGTGGGAGGACAATCCATTTGAAGAACAAGTTACTTACCCCTGCTAACGTTCTTTCGACTGGTTTCTCCTCCCACGTATTCCTCGTTGTCCTCCCAGCTTACCCCTCAGTAAAATTTCCCATGCTATTACAGCTTTTGCTCCTTCAGAGCATGGTACGGTCAAACCCGCGTTGATGTAGGTAGTTATACTTGAGAATGACACGAAAAAACAGAACTGAAGCCAACAGGCACTGTGAGTGCTATAAATGCCTGTGGCGACATCTTCGAGATGGAGGCCCTCGAGGGACATCGAGTCGACGGCATCGACGCACAGCGCCCTCTGCGGCAAAAAAAATTACAAAGCATCTGAAGCTGGATATTAGAAATATCAACGATGAGGAATACGTAGGAGGAACATCCACTCCAAAGAACATTACCAGGGGTAAGTAACTTGTTCTACTATCCACTCCCAGCCATTCATTATTTCTTACCCAGAGCAACACCCAAAGCTACTCGTTTCGTTTCTCAAGCAAAACAGTGTTACCACAAAATATCAGTTATTCGACTTGACTTATGTGGCGGTTCAGAAAAAGGACACAGATTCTTATTATAAGACCGTTCAAGTATATTTGAATTATTGAAAAGGATAATGCCTATCTCTCCCTTTTTCTATGGGGTGTTCTCTACCTAACAAAACTAGCTAAACTGCTCATCAGTCATCCATGAATGTCTTAAATGAATCTGTCCACAATCCGAACTAACCCTAACTGATCCTACCACTAATTTAACAACCAGAAACAGGAGAAGGACTCGCTTCTTCTGGGTAATGCGTCTCGCAAACTTCTGTACAATAGTTGATTTTCAAATAAAGCTCTTGTGACTTCTTTGATCAGTTCTTTCGGTACTGTATTGTGCTTTTGCTTTTTCTCCTCAAAATCAGGTTCTTTTGACCTTTATTCTGATTTATTTTGCGCTTATTAAAGGTTTCCATTTGTTTTTCTCACCTCTTTACTTTTACTACAAATAGTTATTCTTCTCTTTTCCCAGGGTAAGGTTACCCAACATTTATAACTCAATCATGAAATTCTGTTTCTTTCTACCTAGCTCACAAGCTATGTTCTTTATTGTGCCTGTCTTTTGCCATTTATATCAGTTTGTCCTTCTGCTGAGGCCTTTCTCATATAGCTTTGCTGTATTTCTTAGACTTTCTTTAACTTGACTGAGTCGAGTACTCCCATAAAGATTCTCATTCACTTCTTGTGCTTTGAATCTTATACTTTCATTATCTTGACTGGAATGAATAGGAGTAGTCCCATAAATCTTGTCTCCCTCCTGGGGTTCCTGTTTTCCCCGTTACCGGTCACTCTCTGGGATAATGCCACTGGGATTTCATTTCTTTCAGGACAGTTTCTATTCTTCTCCAGTCCGGTTTCCTTTATTCAATGTATTGTACTCTTCGTTTAGGATCGCCATCCGGTGTTTCAGATACAAAGACGTTGCGCAGTTCCAACCGTGCAGTGGTTTTAGCGTAGTTTCTGGAACCACTGGTGCACCATGGGATCCCCGTGGTCACGCCACCACTCTGTCTCTCCAATTTACAGGACATCGTGCTTCCAGCTCTCGAGTTTCGGAATGTGAGCAGTTTTGCAACTCACTGGCTTTCTCAGCTTCACACTCTCCTTCTCTCTCATGTACTACATAGCCGTGGGCTTTCTCGGTGGTACCTCCTGTGTCTCTCTGTCTCTCTCTCTCTGATGGGGCGGCCTCTCTTCACACTGCTCCATTGTTAGGAAAGATTCCCATTGATGTGTAATTTTCCCTCCAGTTGTGAATCCCTCCAACTTTTTGCTTTTGTCTGACCATCCTAGCCTGACTTTTACCAATGGAGTCCATATTTCTGCTGTACTCTGGGCTTTTGCTCATCTTATGGGGAAACTGACATGCCCTTCAGACTGTCAGTACTGGGAGACTTTGTTTGCTTTAGTCTTTTGCTTTGTTGCCGTTTCTTGGCAACATTTTATCAGTGCACAATATACTTTCCTGTACAGTGCGCTGCATTCTCTTTTTCATTTTTAAGGCCCTAGACACCCTCGAATAATTGTTGGTGAATGTACAAGTGTGTCCAGGACAGAGCATTTTTGACTCTTTTCAATGGTCCAAACCATGTTTCCCACTTTTGGCCCAGGACAGTGGCCAGTGCCTAAAATGGTCATGCCCCAAGATCCTTTTGTCCCTTTGTCTTCTCCAGGTCCAGCAGACCTGGGAAGTTCCTTATTTGGTCATGCCAGACCCCCACTCAAACTGAAGGTTTCGCTAGTTTCTGCATGCCTTGTGTGTGTGTGTGTGTGTGCACCCAGGATGGCTGGTGTGCTTGGATGGCTGGGATCACAGTGGTCCGTGATTGGTCCACGTATGGAATGGTTGGATGTCAGCAGATTGATTGGTTTCTCTTAGTTTTGGCACAAAAGTGATTTCAGTAAAGAGAAGGCGCTCTAGACCTATTCCAGGTCGATCTTCCGAGTTCACACCAAACTTAGTAAAGGAGCCAAGTATCGTGAACCGAAGAAGCAGATTTTATTTGTGATGTTGAAGCTGTGGAAGGCCCAACGCGTTTCGAGTGATTCAACACTCTTCATCGGGGGCAGAATAAATTTCTAGAAAAGAATATATGTACAATATTTACATAAAATATTTATCGAAACCAATTTTTTACATACAAACTTCATAGATTGAAAGTATTGAAAAAAAGGTGGCAATTTTTTCTTCCAACAGGTAATGTAAAGCCTAACCACATTATTTGAGTCAAGTTGTCCACGGGTTTTGGTGTTTAATTCATGCAGACTACTCTAATAAAGTAATGCTGTGCTTGAGGTTAAGATAAGAAATGACCTCCATCTTGAAAACCACATTGTTAATAACCAATAGAATTAAGTTTAATGCGCAAGCTAAGTATCAAAGAATAGTCAATATAAAGATCTAACCTTGTTATATTTTCAAAAAAGTTTCTTCAAAAGGAGAATGTCCTCCGGACTCGAGGACCCGAACATGTGGGAAAACAATTTGCAAAGCTTGAGGGATATACCCTATCTGAAAGAAGAGGGTGGACATGAGTGTCGTATATTATAGATTGATTTTAGTCCAAAAAATAGCAAAGGTAAACTTACAAATGTGTGCAAAGTCGTAACAGGGCAGTTCCATCAAGAAGAAAATTGCAGAAGGATATTCCTAACCGCGAAATCCCATCTAGACAGTGTCCAGGGCTTGACAGCTGTTTGTGCAGAAAACAGGCTCTAAAAGACGCCAATATAGAAGAAGGAAGCGACAAAGTGCTTCAGAATAAGAGTACTAGTAAATGTCAAAGCCTTCAGAGTACTAGCTGGAAAAAAGAGTTGAAATGATCTCACCTGTAGCCGACAGCGATGCAAAATGGAGACAGGAAAACCAAAGCGCCGTCTGACTCCATTTGCAATGCTGTCGGAGTATATATGACGCATGACTGCCTGACGTCATCATGCGCGTGCAGCGTTAATGCAGCCATCCGGAGGAAGAATGCAACAATAAAGAACCTTCAAATGTTGTAACCCTTTCAATATGGCAAAAAGTGAGTATTATCTATATAGGATTAGACTCGTAGGGTATTTCTTGTGGTAAATAAAACGTGCCCGTGTCTGTTTACATCATGACGTCCTCACGCCTGCACGTGAGTGATGTCACATGTAAACAGACCAGCGTTCATTTTGTAGAAAATAACCGGAGTTTAGGGATGGTCCTTATTGGAGTGATTGAGCAACCAGGTGTGGATGGCATTATGGAGATGACAAATGGTATGGAAATTTAGTAAAAATAAAGCTAGAAGGTCGGAAAGGACTGAAGGGACTCCGTAAGGAAAAGAAAGTAGCATTAATACGTAAATGCTCATACAACCAATGTAGAGCCAATTGACGGGCCTTGGTAAAAAAATGTCTATAGAAATGGACTCAGAATAATGTTAAGGTTGTGATGGATCCTGCGCGACCGAGTCTGTTTAGCTAATGACTTCCTCACGCTTGCGTGTGAATGATGTCATGTGCAAACAGACGGGTATTCATATTTGTGACAGTCACAGGGACCCGAGGTGGTCCGTAATAATAAACAAAACCTACCAGAAGTAGGGATGACCAATGATTCATAAAACTAAAGCCTGAAGGCTGAAGGAACCGAGGGGTCTCTGCTAAAGGAGACAAATCGAGTGAATGCACTAAATGCTCGTCACCAAAGTGTAAAATCCCATTATTAGGTCTCAGATCAAGAGTACGATGGGCAAGATGGAATGATAGTAAAAATAGTGAAGGCCACAGAGAGTGGGAGACATGGAACGGGTAAGGCTCTATACAGGGAACTGGCTGTAGTTCGAGACTGTAAAAGAGTAATCCATCATTGGTCATCCCTACTTCTGGTATATTTTGTTTATTATTACGGACCACCTCGGGTCCCTGTGACTCTGTCATAAATATGAATACCGGTCTGTTTGCACATGACGTCATTCACGCGTAAGCATGAGGAAGTCATTAGCTAAACAGACTTGATTGCACAGGATCCATCACAACCTTAACATTATTCTGAGTCCATTTCAATAGACCATTTTTTACCGAGGCCTGTCAATTGGCTCTACATTGGTTGTATGAGCATTTACATATTAATGCTACTTTCTTTTCCTTACGGAGTCCTTTCAGTCCTTTCCGACCTTATAGCTTTATTTTTACTAAATTTCCATACCATTTGTCATCTCCATGATGTCATCCAAACCTGGTTGGTCAATCACTCCAATAAGGACCATCCCTAAACTCCGGTTATTTTCTACAAAATGAACGCTGGTCTGTTTACATGTGACGTCACTCGTGTGCAGGCGTGAGGACGTCATGATGTAAACAGACACGGGCACGTATTACCACAAAAAATACCCTACGAGTCTAACCCTATATAGATAATACTCACCTTTTGCCATATTTAAATGGTTACAACATTTGAAGGTTCTTTTGACATGAACTACAGAACACGCCCCTTTTGGACTTCCTGGTCCTTGTCTCAACGGGGCTTACACTCCCTTGTACTCCCAACATGGCCGTCCACTGTGAAACACCTTCCTCGCTCTACTCCTTGGACGTAGTGTGTTCTATTAATAGACCACGCCTCCCGCGGCTCCGCGCATCTCAATGCTATTGCGAAGTAGCGACCAGACGTGTGCTCCGTAGCTCGCGGTATTGTTTTCCTTGCTTCTTTCCAGCCAACCCCATTCCTAGTCCCTTTCCTTCCTTTCTTGATTCCTGGACTCGTGTGCTAGTAGCGCACTCTGTACATTTCCCGGATTCCTGGATCTTTGCATCCCGGAACTTTGAACGCACGCTGGAGTCGGAAGAGACTCGTGCAGCCTTATTCAAGACTCGATCCGTCCGCAAGAAGGCATCGATCAAGAAATCCAGCAAAGATCGAACTCAGGTGAGAAGGGGGGGAACTCCTTGACATCTTTATTGTTGCATCCTTCCTCCGGATGGCTGCATTAACGTCGCACGCGCATGCGCGTGATGACGTCATGCAGTCATGCGTCATATATACTCTGACGGCATTGCAAATGGAGTTGGACGGCCCTTTTGTTTTCCTGTCTCCATTTTGCATCGCTGTCGGCTACAGGTAAGATCATTTCAACTCTTTTTTTTTTCCAGCCAGTACTCTGAAGGCTTTGACATTTACTAGTACTCTTTTTTTTTTTTTTTTTTTTTTTTTTTTTTTTTAATTTTTTTATTTATTCTGAAGCACTTTTTCGCTTCCTTCTTCTATATTGGCGTCTTTTAGAGCCTGTTTTCTGCACAAACAGCTGTCATGCCCTGGACACCGTCTAGATGGGATTTCGCGGTTAGGAATATCCTTCTGCAATTTTCTTGATGGAACTGTCCTGTTATGACTTTGCACACATTTGTAACTTTACCTTTGCTATTTTCTGGACTAAAATCAATCTATAGTAGACGACACCCCTCTTCTTTCAGATAGGATAGATCCCTCAAGCTTTGCAAATTGTTTTCCCACATGTTCGGGTCCTCGAGTCCGGAGGACATTCTCCTCTTGAAGAACTTTTTTGAAAATATCACAAGTTTAGTTCTTTAGATTGACTATTCTTTGATACTTAGTTCGCGCATTACACTTTTATTGGTTATTAACAAGGTGGTTTTCAAGATGGAGGTCATATTTCTTATCTTGACCTCAAGCAGAGTATTACTTTAATTCATGCAGACTACTCTAGTAAACACCAAAACCCGTAGACAACTTGACTAAAATAATGTGGTTAGGCTTTACATTACCTGTTGGAAGAAGAAATTGCCTCTTTTTTTCAATACTTTTCAATCTATGAAGTTTGTATGTTAAAAAAAAAAATGATTTTGATAAATATTTTATGTAAATATTGTACATATATTCTTCTCTAGAAATATTTGTTCTGCCCCTGATGAGTGTTGAATCACTCAAAACGCGTTGGGCCTTCCACAGCTTTAACATCACAAATAAAATGAAGATTGGTTCTTGTGACCTCAATTGATTGAATGTCTATTTATTTAACACTTCTGTTTCTCTAATTTAAACAATATAAATACCCTTTTGAAAATCTACTTGAAATACTGTTTAATACAAGTATTAATTGTTGGTCTGGTTTTCCAGATAAAAGATAGTGTGCAGGTGACGTGAGTTCCCAAATCGGGGACTTTTTTGTTGTTTATAATTTTGTGCAACCTAGGTGTCAAGGCTTCTTTTCTCTCCTCTGCACCTCAAATCTACTCTTTGACTCCCTTAACATTTTTCTTAATATCCCCAGAGACTTATCTATATCTTTTCTACTAGGGTGTGCCATAACTGTCCACCTCTCTCCTTCCTTGTCCACAAGGTTACTGTTACGCTCACCTGGCTCCCACAGGGGCGTCGGTCGGACCTGGACTGCTGCGGCCTCAACCCACGTGATGCGTAGTGCAGCGATGACTGACTGGATCTGCCCTCCTAATCTTGTCTGCTTTGCCCGTAGAATTCTCCTACAAGTGGAGAGATAGATTTAGCAACTTGTGGATTCAAGTGATAGCACCCCCACTGTCCTCCCCACGAATCACCTCTGAAGCGCCCTCAGCAATCTCACCTTATATTCTTGAAGGATGAGCTCTCCATCCTGCGAAGCACGCAGGGGCGCGTTGATGACCAGTTACTTAACTGGCCTGAAGATATTGGAAGAGTTGTAGATGAATCCTGACTCCAAAATGTCCTGGCGAAGAGCCGTAAGTATATAGTTCGTTAGAGTTCAAAATGTCTGGAATTCACTCCCGTCCAATTCCTCTTTTATCTTGCAGCTTTGACCCAGTAAGAAGATTGACAGCTGAAAGCGCTCCGGTAAAAGTCTGTGTTACCCAAAACTGTCCGGTAAACAATGCCAAGGGTTAAACTTGCTGCTTTCTCCTAATCTTACAGGTGCGGCATTAGACGATGTGGCGTGCTGATGAATTATACCTCCGGCGGTAAAATCAGGTAAGCATATGGCGGCTAAAGAGATGGTCTGTCCTCTCTGCTCACCTTGTTGTTTCTTGTCCCCCTTAGGTGCCGGGATTTGGCGATGTAAAGATGGAGACAGCGCCGGATCGAAGAGATGCTGCGTGGAACGGTGAGTATGGCGCGGCGCTGCTGCTGGCGATGCGATGCATTTAAAACAAAGTATTTCCTCTGGTTTGAAGATGCGATGAATCCGGAATCAGGTAAGAAATCAGGTAATACTCTTGTTCTAACCTTTGCTTCATTCCTTCTTTCTAGGTGCTCCAGGTTCGAGGCGGGCGTGGCAGAAGGCTGGATGCTGCTGCTGTCACGGTGAGCATTACGCTGCTGGATGCAGAATAACACGAAGCGTGTGCTGCTCTTCGGGCGTGGTTTAAATAGCTTCCAAAGTAGTCCCAGGTAGGTATTCCTCCCAGACCACACCCGAGTAACAAATAGTCCCTAAGGTAAAGTAGTCCCTTCCAGGCCTCACATGGGCTTGGATCTTCTTGCAGCATGGTCTGCATCAGGTAAGTGTGCACCTATGAGCCTGGCGCCTATGGCGCCAGGACTGATGTCCCAAATGAGCCTGGCGCCATAGGCGCCAGGACTGAACGCAGACAGCCCTTAGCAGGGGTTGCTGGGTTTTCTAAAGGCGACATGATGCCTGCTCCCGGGGCTGATGGACGTGGTCTGGATGCCCGGGGGTATGCATTGTGACAGCACTCCCCCCCCCCCCCCCTCCCTCTCCCCCTCAAGGCCCCTCCTAAAGTCGTTCCTCCCCCTGGTCCTGGTTTGTCTGGGAAGTCCCGATGGAATCTCTTCACTAATCGTGGCGCATGAACATGGTCACTAGGCTCCCATGACCTTTCCTGTGGCCCGTAACCTTTCCAATCGATTAAGTAAAAACGTTTTGATTTAACCACCTTGGAGTCCAGGATGTTTTTCACCTCGAATTCAGGTTCTCCATCTATCAAGATAGGATCTGGTGGTTTGGTTAATCTTGTTCCTGGTTGAATTGGTTTTAAAAGTGAAACATGAAAGACAGGATGAATTTGCATATTGGAGGGTAATTCCAGTTTGACGGCCACCGGGTTGATAATGCCCTTAATGGTTTAAGGTCCCAAATATCTAGGATTAAAAGTCCAAGTTCCTTTCAGAGGCATGTGTTTTGTAGCTAGCCAAACCTGATCTCCAATTTGGTACTGTGGAGTTTTACTTCTATGTAGATCAGCATTTTTCTTGTATTTCTCTTTTGCTTGCTTCAAATGTTCTGTCGCTTCTTTGAAGGCTTGTGTAATAGTAGAATGTAAATGACTAACTGCAGGCATTAGTGCTGAGGTGAATTGAGTTCTGAGGTTCGAGGGTGGTGTCCATATATGGTATAAAAGGGGCTTTGTCCGGTTCCTGAATGTACAGAGTTATTGTATGCATATTCGGAAATCCATAAAATATCTTTCCAATTACTTTCGGTCTGGTGAAGCATGCAGTGAAGGTTCTGTTCAAGGGTCTGGTTGGTCCTCTCTGTCTGACCATCGGTCTGGGGATGGTGACTGGTTGATAACCTTACATCGATTTGTGCCAATTGACAACATTTCTTCCAAAAATGTGAAATGAATTGACTACCTCGGTCAGAGACAAATACAGAAGGAAACCCATGTATTCGAACAATGTTTTCGAGGAACTCCTTGGCCAGGACTGAAGCAGAAGGTAATCCCTTCAAAGGAATAAAGTGGGCCATCTTGGAAAAAAGATCCACGATAACTAGAATGGTGTTAAATCCATTACATGGAGGTAGATCAGTAATAAAGTCTAAGGATAAGGTGTGCCATGGTGTAGGTGGAATATCCAAAGGTTGTAAAACGCCAGCTGGTTTTTTCTTCTGACTCTTGTTTTGGGCGCAAATGCCGCAAGACATCACAAATGACTTTATATCTTTTCGCCAGGTGGGCCACCAGAATTGTTTGTTAATTTTGGCTTTGGTTTTTGCGATACCTGGGTGACCTTCCATTAGGGAATCATGATAATTGGAGATGACAAGTTCCTGTAATTCCTTGTGTGGTAGAAATAGTCGTCCTTGATAGTAGGGTAGGTCATTGATGACTGAGTAATCTGGGCCTTTCTTTACCCAGTCCTGCAGAGCTGCTGGATTGAAGAGGAGTTGGATTTTTAAATGAATTTCTTCTAGTGTTTGTAAAGTAGTTATGCCAAGAATTCTTTGTTCAGAAATTATAGGCACCGGCTCCGGGTTCGCATATGCTTCTTCCATTCCTATTCGGGATAAGGCATCTGCCTTGCCATTTTTACAGCCTGGTCGATAAGTGATCACAAAATCGAATTTGGCAAAGAATAATGCCCAACGAAGTTGGCGCGATGATTGGGCTTTGGCTGTTTTTAGATACTGCAAGTTCCGGTGATCGGTGATTACAGTAATGGTATGCCTGGCACCGAGAAGATAGTGTCGCCAAGCCTTAAAGGCGGATTTGATGGCTAATAACTCTTTATCAGTAACCGCATAGTTTAACTCGGGTGCCGAGAACTTTCTGGACCAAAATGCCACTGGGTGAAGTTGACCAGTTTCAGGATCCTTCTGGGACAGGACAGCTCCCATGGCTAAACTGGATGCATCAGTTTCCACTATGTATGCAAGCTCTGGGCGTGGATGCTTTAAGACAGGCGCAGACGTGAATTTCAGTTTCAGCTCTTGAAAGGCCTTTTCAGCCTCTTCGGTCCACAAGAAACGTTTGTTCTTTCGCAAAAGGGCTGTGATGGGATGTACAACATGTGAGAAGTCCGGAATGAATCTGCGGTAGAAATTGGCAAATCCGAGCATTCTTTGCACCCCTTTAACTGAACTAGGTGATGGCCACTTGAGAATTGCGTCCACCTTTCGTGAGTCCATTCGGACTCCTTTTGGAGTCAAGATAAATCCAAGGAATTCAACTTCCGTAACATGAAAAACACAGTTTTCCAATTTTGCATATAACTTGTGCTGGCGTAGTTTCTCAAGGACTGCACGTACGTGCTTAACATGGTCTGATTCTGAGGAGTACACAAGGATATCATCTATGTATACGACAACACAGACGTCAATGAGTTCACGAAAGACATCGTTCATAAAATACTGGAAGGCTGCTGGTGCATTGCACAACCCGAAGGACATCACCTGATACTCGAATAAACCGTAATTGGTGCGAAAGGCCATCTTCCATTCGTCGCCTTTCTTTACACGTACCAGATGATATGCCCCTTGGAGATCTAACTTAGTGTAGATACAAGCATCCTTTACTTGGTCTAGTAATTAGGGGATCAGAGGCAATGGGTACCGGTTTTTTTACCGTAATCTGATTTAGTGCGCGGTAGTCTATGCACGTTCTAAGGTCTCCTTCCTTTTTTGGCACGAAGAACAAAGCTGAGGATACAGGAGACTTGGAAGGGCCATTGGCAAGGTACTGGTCTAAGTATTGTCGTAGGTGAAGGTTCTCAGGTTCCGTAAGGGCATAGATCCTGCTACAAGGGGGTTGTGCACCGGGTATGAGATCGATTTGACAATCGTACGATCTGTGAGGAGGTAAGGTGTTTGCCTGTTCCTTTTGGAAGACATCCTGGAATTCTTGGTATTCTGGAGGTAGTTGCATGACTGCTGTGGTTACTGTGGCATGGCCTGCGTTCTGATTTCTCTTTGTGTAACAGGTTTGTGCACAATCCAGGAAGGTTATTCTCTTCTCTCGCCAATCAATACAAGGATTATGTGTTTCCAACCAAGGTATCCCCAGTATTATTTGGAACTGTGGGGCTTTGATTAGATCAAACACAATAGTCTCTCGATGCCCATCCTGACCCAATAGTGTCATCTCTACGGTGGAATGAGTTACAGGCCCAGAGGCTATTTCAGTTCCATCGACTGTGGTGATGACATCTGAGGTGGTTTTTCGGCAGAGAGGTAGATTCATCCTGGAAGCCAATTCGTGATCCATATAGTTCCTTACGGCCCCGCTATCAATGTATGCCCTTACTGCGTGCATACGTGAGGGTTGTCTAGGATCAGTTAGGACCATTGGTATGATCAGATGAGAGGTCTGAGTGTCCTTCTTTAAGCTCGGCAAGCAGACCTCTACGCTTGTCGGGCGGGGTCGTTTTCCGAATAAGGCTCTTTTGGACTTTTATCAGCAACTCCTACCACCTTCTTGGGTGGTTTTATAGGGCAATCCCGTAGAAAATGTCCTGAGGTTCCACAGTACAGACACAATTGCATCTGTCTTCTTCTTTCCCTTTCCTTTTGAGTTAAGGGTACTTTGACCCCCCCCCCCCCCGATTTGCATAGGTTCCAATGCATCTGTTCCTTTGGGGGCAACGTTGGATTTAACCAATACCCGATTTTCGAATTTAGCTTGATCATCCTTTCTATTCTGGAGTCGATGATCCAGCTGGACCACTAAATCTATAAACTCTGCACAATCCTGAGGTGGGTTCACAACGTGAGCCAAGACGTCTAAGTTCTCCCTGAAGTCCATGATGAAACAATGTAATTTGTTTTTCCTCAGGCCAACCGGTTTCCACTATTCATCTATTGAAGGTTGCGATATAGATTAGCAGATCCTGGTTACCCTGTCGTAGGGACAGAAGTTCGTTATCCAGGGCCTGTCCTTGGGAGTGCCGGGCAAATAGTCTTTCCATGCTCGTTTGAAAGCCCTGAAAATCCCGAAGAATTGGGTCATCCTGAGTAACTAGTGGAATTGACCAATCAGCTGCACTGCCGCTGAGATATGATAATACAAAGGCTACCTTAGCTTGATCGTTTGGGAAGGCTCCTGGTCTGCATAAAAAGTGCAAGCGGCATTGGTTCATAAACACAGCGAACCTTTTGGGATCTCCGGCAAAGCGTTTGGGTGGAGCTAATGGAATATTTCCTGGTAGGTTTATTTGCACAGGGTTACTCGATAACACAGGAGCTGGGTTTCCCCGGAACCAGGTAGGGGTGCTTGTCCAGCTTGAGTTTGCAGCAGTTGTCTAGCGAGATCATCTCTGCGCTCCTTCGATACAATTAGTTCTCTTCTGAGGGAATTAGTATCTTGGCGAGCGGAGTGCACTTCCGCCCTAAGTTCCCCCATTAGTTGTGCCAGTTGGTCGGTTTCTGAGGTTTCCATAACGCCCGGGTGGGGATTTGTAGATAGGCTTCGCGTTCTGTTACGCTCACCTGGCTCCCACAGGGGCATCGGTCGGACCCGGACTGCTGCGGCCTCCACCCACATGATGCGTAGTGCAGCGATGACGGACTGGATCTGCCATCCTAATCTTGTCTGCTTTGTCCGTAGAAATATTCTCCTACCAGTGGAGAGATGGATTTAGCCACTTGTGGATTCAAGTGATAGCACCCCCACTGTCCTCCCCACTGATCACCTCTGAAGCGCCCTCAGCAATCTCACCTTATATTCTTGAAGGATGAGCCCTCCATCCTGTGAAGCACACAGGGGCGCATTGATGACCAGTTACTTCACTGGCCTGAAGATATTGGAAGAGTTGTAGACGAATCCTGACTCCAAAAGGTCCTGGCGAAGAGCCGTAAGTATATAGTTCGTAAGAGTTCAAAATGTTGGAATTCACTCCTGTCCAATTCCTCTTTTATCTTGCAGTTTTGACCCAATAAGATTGACAGCTGAAAGCGCTCCGGTAAAAGTCTGTGTTACACAAAACTGTCCGGTAAACAATGCCAAGGGTTAAACTTGCTGCTTTCTCCTAATCTTACAGGTGCGGCATTAGAAGATGTGGCGTGCTGATGAATTATACCTCCGGCGGTAAAATCAGGTAAGCATATGGCGGCTAAAGAGAATGTCTGTCTGTTCTCGCTGCTCACCTTGTTGTTTCTTGTCCCCCTTAGGTGCAGGGATTCGGCAATGTAAAGATGGAGACCGCGCCTGATCGAAGAGAAGCTGCGTGGAACATTGAGTATGGTGCGGCGCTGCTGCTGGCAATGCGATGCGTTTAAAACAAAGTCTTTCCTCTGGTTTGAAGATGCGATGAATCCGGAATCATGTAAGAAATCAAGTAATACTCTTGTTCTAACCTTTGCTTCTTTCCTTCTTTCTAGGTGCTCCAGGTTCAAGGCGGGCGTGGCAGAAGGCTGGATGCTGCTGCTGGCACGGTGAGCGTTACGCTGCTGGATGCAGAATAACGCGAAGCGTGTGCTGCTCTGTGGGCGTGGTTTATATAGCCTCCAAAGTAGTCCCAGGTAGGTATTCCTCCCAGACCACACCTGAGTAACAAATAGTCCTTAAGGTAAAGTAGTCCCTTCCATGCCTCACATGGGCTTGGATCTTCTTGCAGCATAGTCTGCATCAGGTAAGTGTGCACCTATGAGCCTGGCGCCTATGGTGCCAGGACTGATGTCCCATATGAGCCTGGCGCCGTAGGCGCCCGCCATAGGTGCCAGGACTGATCCCAGACAGCCCCTAGAAGGGGTTGCTGGGTTTTCTCACTGAGCCATGATGCCTGGTCACGGGGCTGATGGACGTGGTCTGGATGCCCGGCGGTATGCCTCATGACAGTTACCATGTTCCAAGAAACTAGGCTGGCCTTCTGAACCTCTGCCCACCAGGTCAGAGTTCAGAAATCCATTTTAACAAATTGGTGTACATCGGTGGGATAGGATTGAAGGTACCCAGTGTTGCACACTGGTAAAGGTACCCAGATTACACTTAGCCGGGACAAATGGTGACCGTAGTAGAAAACTTGACTCTAAACCTAACAATCTATCTAAGAACATGGAAGCAATAACTAGCATAACTTTGAATACTTCCAAATCGGAGACACTGAGAATGTTGTGTACTGAGAGAGGCTTATCTGCTCAAGGTACCAAGGTTGAAATGATCCAAAGGATCGTGGTTTAGCAAAAGGATCAACTCCATGCCATTACCTCAGATGACAGTTCAGAAGGGGGTGGGGCTGCTTTCCATGACAGCTCTAGCAGAGCTGTCGCTGCCATCATCCATGGAGTCCTTGAAGAAAGGGATGACAAAGAGTCCCAAATTTTGTCTGTTGGCTCTGATGCTGAAGTCGTGCTTGAATTCAAGAAACAAGAACTGCTGTTTAAGCAGGAGGATCTTGAGTTCAACATGGCAAATCTGAGAGTGGAGCAAGCAAAAAAACAAAAGGACAGGGATCACCAGTTGCAACTGGCCAGGATGCAGGCAACAACTGGTTCCTCTAAGGGATCTGGAAATGGGTCTGGGTGGTCCTCTCATTCAAGGTTTCCTAAAGATCTGCTCAGTATGTATGATGAAAAGAATGACATCATTGGCTGGTTAACTGCATTTGAGAATGCATGTGAAGTACAAGAGGTTGTGGATGCTGACAAGATTGCATGGTTGCTCAGTCATCTACCCCATTCTGGCTGCAGTGCCATATGGAAATTTCAAAGGCTGACAGAAAAGACTTTGTAAGATTGAAGCACACTCTCATCTTAAAGTTTGGGAAGACTGCTCAATACTTGAAGAGATTTAGAGAGTACAAAAAGAAAGAAGGCAATGCTTAGATGTCCTGTTACCGATTCCTTGAAAAGCTTGATTGTCTGGGTTAGGTCACCACCTTGAGGGTATATGTTTGGTCATGCTTGAACATATTTTTGCATCTTGTTCCCCTGAGCTTAAGCAGCACTTGGCTGATTCTAAGGAGATAGATCCTAAGAAGCTAGCCAGTGCTGAAGATTGGTGGGTGTCACACAGAGTGTCCCATAGGGACAAGACTACTCCTGGTAAGCAGGAGGAGGGGAAAAAGAAAAAAGATAAGGAGGATGGAGGATCTGATAAATCTTCCTCCCAATAGGGCCACAAAAAGAAACACAAGGATAAGTCCCAAGAGAATGTTCAGGATAGTGGGAGTTATCATCCCACACAGAACTCTGGTTACAGTAAGCCTCCCTATGTCCCAAGACCCAGTGGATCTTGTGTGGCTTGTGCAGCAAGTGACCATGTGAAGGGGGGGCCCAGATTTAAGGGCAAAACACTGGAGGTCCACTCTGTGAGTCTGGACTTCCCCCCTCCTATGAGGATGAAGAGATCACAGGGGCATCTTTCTCCTCAACTCCTCAAAATCTGAAGTAGTCCTAGTTTCCCTGGGTTCCTGGCAGCCTAAAGTCTCAGAGGCTTATGCTAGCATTCCAGTTAACACTAAGCTCTACTTTAAAGACAGTGTGCTAACCAATGGAGTAGATACTCCTACCCTTAGGGATAGTGGGGCCAGCAGAACTGTGGTAGATTCCACTTTGGTAAACCCAGAGGAGTTTACCACAGCTCCCCTGATGCCCACCAATTTCGCTGATGGCCCTCCTTTCAAGTTCCCAGTAATACCTGTAGATCTTACTATCAATGGTACAATAGTCAGGATTCCAGTGAGCACACACAGGCAAGTTCCAGGAAAGGTCCTGCTGGGGAATTATATCAGAGTCTTGGGTCTTGTGGGTGACACAGCAGAGATACCATGCACAAGGTCACAAATAAGGGCTGCCTTAGCCAAGACCAAGGCAAAGCCCAAGCCAAAGGGGGAATGAAAAGATTCCCCCTAACTCACCTACCACTGAGGTGGAGGTACACCTGAACCTGACGAGGAAGAGGTGTTGCCTGAAATTCCCAACCCACATGACCATCCTGAACTCCAAAGTTTGTTGGTTGAAGGTGGTACTGATGGGGCTTAGTTTAGTAAGGGCCAACATGAGTGCCCGTCTTTGGAAGGCCTAAGGAGATAGACCTGCTCCCAGCTTGAGGGTGGCCATCCTGGGAAGCCTAGGATCTATGGGGAAGGTGGGCTCCTGTACAGTGAGCCAGAGTCTACAGAAGGAAAACATAGGAGGTTGGTGGTTCCCCTTCGTGTAAGATCCTTCCTCTTGCATCTGGCACATGAAGTCCCCCTTGCTGGTCATCTTGGCATCAAGAGAACCAAGCAAAGGTTAGCCATGCACTTCTACTGGCCCAAGATGGGGGTCCAGGTAGAAAGACACTGCAAGAGTTGCGCCACATGCCAGTTATCTGGGAAGAGTGGCACAACAATCCAGGCTCTATTGGTACCACTCCCAGTTGTGGGGGTACCAGTTGAGAGGGTAGGGATTGACATTGTTGGTCCACTTGACCCTCAGACATCCTCAGGCAATAGGTTTATCTTTGTACTGGTCGACCATGGCACCAGATATCCTGAGGCCATCCCATTAAAGACAGTAACTGCCAAGTCAGTTGCTAAAGCTTTGCTTGGCATATTCTTTAGGGATGCCAACCATAGTGAAGTTGTGTCTGATGGGGGCAGCAACTTTATGTCCAAGTACATGCAAGCCATATGGAAGGAGTGTGGGGTCACTTATACGTTTTCCTCAGCATACCATTATCAAGCCAATGGCCCTCATTACAAGTCAGGCGCTGAGGGTTTAACGGCGCCGTCGGCGCCGTTAACCCTTAACGCCTGATTCACACTTTAACGCCTGCTTTTTGCAGGCGTTAAAGTCCAAGGCGCTAAGCGACCTTGGTGCTAATTACGGCACCGTAATTTACGGTGCCGTAATTGGCGCCTTCCCCATCCCCATTATGCCCTATGGGGCAAAAATGGGAATGTGGAAGGGCAAATGGTGAATGGGGAATTACCGCCCCACTCATCTTGGAATGGGGCGGTAATTCCGCCATCCACCATGGCGGAATCCGGCATGGACCATGGTGCTAATACCACCATGGTCCACCGCCGGACTTGTAATGAGGGCCAATGGCTTAGTTGAGAGGTTCAATAGAACCCTCAAAAGCATGATTGGGGCACTGGAAGAGCCCCAGAGGAAAAAATGGGATCTCATTCTTTCATGCTTAATTTGTGCCTTCAGAGAGGTACCTCAAGAGGGCTTCTGCCCCTTTGAGCTTCTTTTTGGTCACCCTGTTAGGGGACCCTAGGGTTTAGTCAAGGTGGTGGACTGTGTGCTAGGACTAAGGAAGAGAATGGTCCTCTTGATGGCTCAGGCCAGTGATAAGTTGAAGGCTGGGCAAGCTGCTTTCCTTGTCAACTTTACACCAGGTCAGCAAGTCCTGATCATGAACCCAATAAGGCCTAGAGCTTTACAGGATACGTGGCCAGGCCCTTACTCAATAGTGGAGCCACTGGGTGAGGTAAATTATTGAATGGTCCTTAGAAGGGCTGGACAGGCTCCAAAGGTGTTCCATGTGAATAGACCGAAGGCTTTCATCCCTAGGGTTGAAATTGCGGCACTGCTCTTGGCATCAGATATAGAAGAGGACAAATCGGAACCTCTTCCTGACCTGTTCCAAGGCAGTCCTTCAGGCAGCTCCATTGAGGGTGTCAAAGTGGCCCCTCACCGGAGTTCTGTTCAACAACATGAGGTGAGAACTTTGCTGAGGCAGTTGTCCCCCTTGTTTTCCCTAGCTCCTGGTTTGACACGTTGTGCAAACATGACATTGACACAGGAGATGGTGTACCTACCAAAAGTTGGGGTATACAGAATGTCAGATAAGGTGAGATCATTCATCAAGACAGAGGTCCACACGATGTTGGCACTTGGGGTGATTGAGCCTTCCAGTAGTTCTTGGTCCAGTCCTGTGGTTCTGGTACCAAATGCAGGTACCTCTTAGCTGAGGTTCTGTGTGGACTACAGGGCTCTGAATGCTGTCGCCAAGACAGCTGCTCATCCCCTCTATAGAACTGCTGAGCTGGTGGATACCTTGGGTGCCTCCAAGTACCTCAGCACATTTGACCTCACTGCAGGGTATTGGCAAATAGCCCTAGCAGAGCATGTCAGGGGGAAGACTGCATTCTCAACTCCAGAAGGCCTTTACCAGCTCAGGGTAATGCCATTTGGATTAAAGAATGCACCTGCCACTTTTCAGTGGTTTGATGTCCTTAATGGGTTGGATGAATTATGCCTTGCTTATCTGGATGATGTAGCAGTTTTCAGTGCTGGGAGGATCATGTGAAGCACCTCAGAATTGTGGTGCAGGCTCTTCAGAAGGCCCACATGACCATAAAGGCCAGCAAGTGCCAGATTGGTCAACCTTGGGCATGGAGTAGGTGGAGGGAGGATTCAGCCTCTACCCAGTAAAGTACAAGCAGTAAAGGCTGGCCGACCCCCACCACTCAAACTGAAGTGTGAGCCTTTTTTGGTCTCAATGGGTATTACAGAATCTTTAAGGCAGACTATGGCACCATAGCTGCCCCTCTGACTGCTCTCACAACTGCAAAGAAACCCATGAAGGTCTCTTGGTTTGAGGATTGTGGGAAGGCCTTCAGTGGCTTAAACAACTTCCTATGCCAGGCCCCTGTTCTCAGGGCCCCTGACTACAAAATTCCTTTTTATTGTGCAGACAGATGCCTCTGACACTGGGATAGGTGCTGTGCTATCACTGGTAGGTGAGAAAGGCAAGAAACATCCTATTGGATTCATCAGTCGCCAGCTTAAGGACAGAGAACTCAGATGGTCTATAGTAGAGAAAGAATGTTTCTCTGTTGTGTGGGCCATAAGGAAGCTGAGGCCCTACCTCTATGGGACCCACTTCACTGTGCAAACTGACCATAAACCCTTAAAGTGGCTCATGAACATGAAGGGAGAGAATCCAAAGTTGCTCAGTTGGTCCCTATGCCAGCAAGGGTTTGACTTCACCATTGAGCACAGGCTAGGTGTCCAACATAGCAGTGCTGATGGGTTTTCCAGAATGTTTAACCGACCTTAACAAGAAGCTCATCCAGTGGTGGATTAGTTCCCTCTGACTTTGGTCTGGGAGGGGCGAGTGTTAGGAAAGGTTGCCATTGATGTGTAATTTTCCCCTCCAGTTGTGAACTCCCCAACTTTTTGCTTGTGTCTGACCATCCTAGCCTGACTTTTACCAGTGGAGGCCAGCATTCTGCTGTACTCCGCTGGGCTTTTGCTCATCTTGTTATGGGGAAACTGACATGATCTTCAGACTGTCTTTACTCAGAGACTTTGTTTCCCTTAGTCTTTTGCTTTGTTGCCGTTTCTTGGCAATATTTTATCAGTGCACAATGTACCTTCCAGTACAGTGCGCTGTAGTCTCCTTTTCATTTTTAAGGCCCAAGACACCCACCTTGAATAATTTGTGGTGAATGTACAAGTGTGCCCAGGACAGATCCGGTGGAAGCAGTTACTTTTAAAGCATTTTTGACTCTCTTCAATGGTCCAAAGCGCGTTTACTGACTGTGTTTGGCCCAGGACAGTGGCGAGTGCTTAAAATGGCCATGCTTCAAGGTCCTTTTTGTTCTGTCCTTTGGCCATTTTGTCCCTTTGCCTTCCCCAGATCGAGCAGACCCTGGGAAGTTCTTTATTTGGTCAAGCAGACCCCGCGCAAACCAAAACTTTTGCTGGCTTCTGCATGCCTTTTGTGTGTGCGCCCAGGAAGTGGGCTGGAGCCGTCTAGTCCCAATACACATCCTGGGTGCCAGGATGTCTGGTGTGCTGTGGTGATTGGGACCACCGTGGTCTCTGATTGGTCCATGCCTGGAATGGTTGAATGTGAGCAGATCTAGGAGATTTCGGACAAGAGAAGGCTCTCTAGGCCTATTCCAGGGCGATCTTCTGAGTTTAGATTGAACTTAGTAAAGGAGGCAAGTATCCTGAACTGAAGAAGCAGATCAGTGGAACCACTGGTGACCCGCTGGAAGGTGGCACCCTGACCCTGCTGTTGTCCCGTCGGAGCCCCTGTTTCTCATCGATCACAGAAGGCCTGCAAGTGCGTTTTGACATGTTGGAGTAATGGGACTAGCTATTCTCGGCACCTGCTGCTTAACCTGCTAATGAACCTCTTCAGAAATGTTCCTGGAGTGCCCAGTGAACTGACAAGCTTGTACGGGACCTTTGCCTTGGATTCGTCTTGAGTTTCGACCAGAGACTTTGGGAAGGGCTTCACTCTTGGTAGAAGGCACTCTCCCCCCAAGTTTCATACACCTAGCCTTCCTTGGTCTGGAATTGGGAGACGAGCTGTGGTGACAAGCTTCGATGGTGCCTTGCTGCTGTGCCATAAAATGAGCTGCAGTGGAACTGGCCCGATCCCTTCCTCAGAAGCAGAGACATCGTCACTGTCCTGCCACGGACCTAGGTCCCGGAACACAGTCCTTGAAAGCAGGAGGGACACGCAACTGCTGGACTCGTACCTGCACGCGAACTGGACTTGACTGGTGATGTTTGGTCCGGACTGCGTTGAGGGTTGGTGAGCACTTGCAACACTTGCCAGTGGCCACCGGTGCATCATAGACTTTTACGCACGATTGTCCCCCAAGGGCCATTTACCCTTGCAAGGATAGTCTCAACTACCATCCTATTCCCAATTCCTGGAAATAGCTCTGCTCTCTTGTGGAGACCCTCCAAGAATAATGGTACTTTATTTTTCATCACCTCACCCACCTTACTGAGCCACTACAACCCCTCAAGAGACCCATTTTGTACTTGACAGCACGATCGAGTGCTGCCGCGCTGAACTTACTTTTGAGCTCAATGCTCCACACTTCGTAGGGATTGTACTGCCTGTTAGTTAGCGTTTAGGTTGCTGAAGAACTGCCTAACGTATATTTGCACTGTCTGAACTCCTTCTGTTTCACATTGCATATCTCTACTTGTTTAATATTACTTTAGGCCAGTAGTTACTGTATATGTTTCCTAGTATAGTGTTGTGTTAGTATTGTTAATATTGCTGTGGTTTCATCTTGTTTATGACTTAAAAGGCCTTTAATAAATGTATGTGTTTTTGATATATTCACCCGACTAAGAGTAATTTGTGGTGTTGTTTACTGTGTGCGCTCATTGTGGACTTTCGATCACCCTCACTGCTCGTGAATCCTAGTCATGACTGCCGCCAATGCTACCTTGATTGGTCTGACTTGTCTAGAAGGTTACCCTGTTCCAAGAAACTAGGCTGGCCTTCTGAACCTCTGCCCACCAGGTCAGAGTTCAGAAATCCATCGTAACATCCATCCTCCTCAACTCAGTGGGATAGTGCATTTAACGTGACACTGACAGTTTCTTGTTGACAACAGCACATAATTATTCTTGCTCCATGTAAGTTCTTGCAGGTCATGTCTAATGAGGTATGGTTGGGATGTTTTTTCAAATGGAGTTGCTCGCAGCAATGGTAGTCCTTGTCCCCACAGGAGGAAGTCTATCCCGGTGAGGTTCCACTTGCCTCGACCCCTAGGGAGGGTGTTGCGGAGCAGGCTAATCTCCCCAGCCTCACAGGGGCGGGGCTCCCCCTGGGGGGGGAGAAAGGATGCATTCCTGTGCTTCGTCGCACTTAGTAACAGCATTTTACTACAATACTCGAACGCACCATTTAGGCAAATGCAGCACTCCTGCGACTCAACAATGCCAACCGTAACCCCACACCACTTGTTCATAGCCACTGTCAAGACTGTGCAACCAGAGCTACTAGGCATTGCTGACCTTTGATTCATTCCCTCATAACAACCACTTGTATCACCTGTGCATATGGCCTAAACCAATCTCACAGGGGCACAAGCATCACAACTCATCCAGAGTTACCATGAACATCACTCACCTATGGCCAGTTGAAATACCACCCATAACTCCCTGCTGTTCTAATCTGCACTCACTCGCAACCACATAAACCTTTTATATACAGTAATTCAAGTATTTCCTGTCAGGTACACACAACTCTTTCATCAAGCAATAGGAATCATTCAAAATAACATAACATAACAAAATAAATGTTTTCTCATCACTGCTGTCTAATATACAGGTGTTCATGAGTATTTAATCTCCCATGAGTACAGGGAATTCGAAGGGATTGTGTCCTCCGACGTATTCCTCATCTTAGATATATCCTTCCAGCTCTGCTGGCCTCGGAAATTTTTTTTCTCCAGAGGGCGCTGCGCGTCGACGTCCCTCGAGTCGATGACCCTAGACAGCCGCCGTATCGACGCTCGACGTCATCCTGCCTATAAAGGCCGCGCGCAGCGTCCGTTGCTCAGTTCCGTTTTTCCGCGCTACTCGGTGCCTCGGAATACCGTTGCTCAGTTCTTAGTAATATTTACTTCAAGTTATTCGAATCGTACTCGATGGCTTCCTCGTCGGAACCGACAACCCCTCGATCCGGCTTCAAAAAATGTCGAGATTGTGGGAAAAAGATGTCGTTGACCGATCCTCACAGAAATTGTCTGTGGTGCTTGGGAGCCGAACACCATTGTTCGGAGTGCGAGGACTGTATGTCCATGACAGCTAAGGCCCTGAAGGAGCGTAGGGGGAAGCTGGAGAAAGGTAAGACTTTTAAAGCTTCTTCTTCTTCGACGAAGTCGAGACATTCATCTCCTCGTCACCATTCACGCTCCAGGTCTCGGAGTGGGTCTCATCACTCCTCGAGATCGAAACACTCGAAGAGGAGACGTCGAAGATCCCCTTCTCCGTCTTCCTCTTCCTCTGTTTCGCCAAAAAGAATCCCTTGCCCCACGAAACATAGTTCCCGGGCTGAATGGGAGGAATTCAGAAAAAACATGATGAGCGTCTTCGAGAAAGCGGCCTCGACCCCCTCGAAGACTGCCGAGAGCGATGCTCTGGTCGAAAGACCCGAAGGTCAAAAACGCCGCGAGTCGCAGTACCCGGCGAAAGAAACCTCTCGAGCGCGTCTCGAACCCTCGAGTAGGACCATGACCTCCAAACCTTCCTCGAAGGTTCCGTCGACGCCGTCGACGAAGGTTCCGTCGAGGTCTTCGACGCCGTTGTCGAAGGGACCTTCGACACACAGGTCTGTCGACTCGACGCCGGCCTCGACACCGGCGTCGACGCCGAGAAAAGTCACGATGACCACACATCCAGTGACGATTCCCAGGCCCTCGACTCGATGGCGTCGATATTGTCGAGTAAAATTCCAATTCTGTCGAGGTCCTCGAGGCCTCCACCTCTGTTTTCGACGCCACGCTCGAAGCCTTCGACGTCAGCGTCGACGACATCGACGTTTTCGAGGCCAATAATGACAAGTTCAGCACCCTCTGCCTTGGAAATGGGATTTACTCCCTTTATTAATTCAGAACAATTGAGAACTATATCCTCAATTTTAGAAGAGGGTGATTTGTCAGAACAAGATGAGTTACAGGGACCTGTAACCCCAGTTAGAGAGGATTTTTCCTCTGAAGATCGCAGATTAAAGGATCTTCATGATTCTTTACATGAGGCAAGTGGTTTAGACACTTCCCCTGAGGTGGATTTTGCTAAACCAGACCCGGGGGAGCATGCTGAAACCCCCTACAGAGCCTTAATGGCCAGAATTACAGAGTTCATGGGGTGGTCTACACCTTCACAATCTTTCCAGCAAGATGACCTCACGGATATTCTTGACAAAGGCCCACAAGAGGATCCAGTGGTGCCCTTTCATAAAGCTCTTCAGAGAAAGATCATGACAAACTGGGAAACCCCAGATGTAATACCAGCAGTAAATAAAAAACTGTCTGCAAAGTACAGAGTATCTTCCACAGACCCAGAGTTCTTGTCTAAACATCCATCCCCAGAAAGTCTGGTGGTACAAGCAGCATCCTCTACCGACGTCAAGACGGCTTATCCTACTGTCCCACAGGACAGGGACGATAAAAAATATGATGCTATGGCTAAGAAAGTCTTTTCAGCATGTAGCATGGCGTTAAAGTCTGTTAATGCTACTTGCACCCTTGCTAGGTTCAGCCATACACTTTGGGAGTGTGCTTCTACAGCGGCTGACTGCATCCCGGAGGGAGAAGAAAGGGATGCGTTCCTGAATATTATACAGGACGGTAAAGACGCTATGTGCGAATCCCTCCAGACGGGCATTGATTCGGCTGACAGTATCAGCAGAGCAATGGCGGCAAGTACATCAACCAGGCGGTTCGCTTGGTTGAGAAAGTCAGGTTTTGCCCCAGATGTGCAAGCCAGGCTCTTGAACATGCCATTTGATGGCTCTTCTTTGTTCGGGAAAAAGGCGGATGACAGTTTAGAGAAACTGCAAACTTCAAAAGCAGCAGCAAAATCCCTAGGAGCTGCAATCCGTCAGACTCCTTTTCGTCCCACAGGAACCTCTGCGAGGGGCAAGTCCTTTCGCTTCTACTCCTCATTCGGAAGAGGTAGAGGACGACCGGCTCAAAGGGGTCAAAGAAGAACTACCCGAGGTGGACGGGGTAGATATTCTAAAGCCGCAGCAACAGCAGGTGCCTCTTTACCATCGGCATCTGCATCAGCCGCCCCAAAACCACTCTGAGGACTTTCCTCACAGGACACCTGTAGGAGGCAGGTTGACTCAACATCTGGCGGAATGGCAGGCTATCACGTCAGATGCTTGGGCATTGGAAACAGTTGCCCAAGGTTACTGCCTACCTTTCCTACGTATACCTCAGAGTCATCCACCGGGGATCAGCTCTCAGAAAGCTCCAGATCCGCTCCTCTTGCAGGAAATTATAGACCTGCTAGAGAAAGGTGCCATAGAACCGGTACCTGTAGCGGAGAGGAACAAGGGCTGGTACTCCCCTTACTTTCTCGTTCCAAAGAAAGACGGAGGACTGAGACCCATCTTGGACTTGCGAGAATTGAACAAATTCCTCAGGAAAGACAAATTCAAGATGGTCACTCTTTCTCAGATCCTCCAGGCCCTTCAGTTTCAGGACTGGTTGGTATCTCTGGACCTTCAGGACGCTTATTTCCATGTGCCTATCCATCTCAAACACAGGAAATACCTGAGGTTCGCAATTGGCAACTCTCACTATCAATTTCGAGTACTGCCTTTTGGGCTGACCTCCGCCCCGAGGGTCTTCACCAAGTTAATGTCGGTAGTGGCGGCAAGTCTAAGGAGGGAAGGGATTCACGTCTACCCCTACCTGGACGATTGGCTGATCAGGGCTGTTTCTCCGGAGCAAGCTCAGATCCAGCTAAATCACGTATGCTACTCCCTTCACAAGCTGGGCTTCTCCCTCAATTTAAAGAAGTCTCAAATGATACCATCGCAGAGACTCCAGTTCATAGGAGCGATCCTGGATACTTCCCTGGGAAAAGCCTCGCCACCAGAGGTGAGGGCTCAAGATATTCTACAGATGGTTACCAAGTTCCAACTTGCCCAACGTCTCCCAGCTTTCGACTTTTTGAGGTTGCTAGGCCTCATGGCATCCTGCATTTTCCTTGTGCCAGAGGCTCGCCTGAGAATGAGATCCCTCCAGTGGGCACTGAGGACTCAGTGGTCACAATTCTCAGGGAGAATGACAGATCTTCTTCAGGTTCCCGGCAGGGTGGCTCGAGACCTTCAGTGGTGGGCCTGTCAGGAGAACATTCTGAAAGGAGAACAGTTTTGGCAACCCTGGCCGGAGATAACAGTAGTCACGGATGCCTCACTCACGGGGTGGGGAGCCCACGCCAACGACTTGACCATAAGCGGTCGTTGGTCTCCATCGGAGTCCAGACTACACATCAACCTGTTAGAGCTGAGAGCCATCAAACTTGCGTTGAAGGCTTTCCTGCCAGTTGTACAAGGGAAGAACGTCCTGATAATGACGGACAACACGGTGGCCATGCATTACCTCAACAAAAGAGGAGGCGTAGGATCAGTACCCCTGTGCAGAGAGGCGATGCAGCTCTGGTTTTGGGCAATCCAAGAAGGAATCTCTCTATCGGCAGTTCACCTAGCCGGAGAGAAGAACTTGACAGCGGACGCTCTGAGCAGGCAGAACACAGTCTCTCACGAGTGGGAGCTAGCTCAGGAAGTCCTTCAAGAGATCTTCGCCCTTTGGGGAACCCCTCAGGTAGATCTGTTCGCCACCAGCCTAAACAGGAAATGCGACCTGTTCTGCTCAAGGGAATTTCCTCCGAGAGGAGCTCTGGGAGACGCGTTCATAGTGGACTGGGAGTTTCCGCTTCTGTACGCGTTCCCACCGGTCCCTGTCATTCCTCAAATGATCAGGAGGTTGAGAAGATTCCGGCGAACCATGATCCTAATTGCCCCGGATTGGGCCAGGAGAACGTGGTACCCAGACCTTCTAGACTTGTCCATCTGCCCTCCATTTTGACTTCCTCTCAGAGAGAACCTACTCTCACAGAAGGGAGGTCAGGTTCTCCATCCAGACATCAAAACCCTCAACCTTCACGCTTGGCTTCTGAACGGCTGAGGTACAAGGATTGGGACCTCCCTGATGATGTTATGGAGGTGTTGCTTTCGGCAAGGAGGCCAGCAACAAAGTCTTTATACCGCTGCCGTTGGAACAGATTTTGCAGCTGGTGTAGAGAACAGAATATCGACCCATTTTCATGTGGTACACCAATGGTTTTGTCCTTCCTACTATATTTGGCAAATTCAGGCCTTCAAGTTGGCACCATTAAGGGCTATCTCGCAGCGCTATCTATCTTTAAGCGTACTGCGGAGGAACCATCCTATTTCAAATTACCCTTGGTAATACAGTTTCTAAAGGGGTTAACCAATGTTTATCCCCCAAGACCATTCCAAGTTCCCCTATGGGATTTAAACTTAGTATTAACTTTCCTGATGGGGACACCTTTCGAACCTCTCCATTCTTGTTCGTTAAGATTCCTTACCCTTAAGACTGTTTTATTAATAGCACTTACATCTGCTAGAAGGGTGAGCGAATTACAAGCTCTTTCTTGTAAACCCCCTCATACAATCTTTCACAAAGACAAAGTTGTCCTGCAAGTGAAGCCTAATTTCCTCCCAAAAGTAGTCTCTGAATTCCATATCTCTCAGAAGATTATCCTACCATCTTTCTATCCTCCTCCTCACCCGGGGAAAGAGGAAGAGAGGTTACACAGACTAGACCCTAGGAGGGTTTTAAGTTTTTACATTAGTAGACTAGCCAGGATAAGACAGGCAGACCAGCTGTTTGTAGGCTACGCAGGTCACAAGCTGGGGTTACCAATAACTAAGCAGACCATTTCCAGATGGATCATTCTAGCCATTCTGGAATGTTATAAACTGGCAGGAAAAGAGCCCCCTCAAAACCTTAGGGCTCATTCGACCAGAGGTATTGCAGCTTCATCGGCCCTCAAAAGAGGCGTGCCGATTAAAGACATATGTGCGGCCGCTACATGGTCGTCTGTCCATACCTTTACACGTTTTTACAATCTGGATTCCTCCTCTAGTCAAGAGACTAGGTTTGGAAGGGCTGTACTGCATTCTATTCACCAATAGAAGACAGCGTGAAGTCAGTACTCCCTCCTCCGAATATAGAATACTGCTATGGGAGCCTATCTAAGATGAGGAATACGTCGGAGGACACAATCCCTTCGAAGAACAAGTTACTTCTTACCTTGTAACGTTCTTTCGACGGGATGTTCCTCCGACGTATTCCTCATCGACCCTCCCATCCATCCCCGCAGTTTTACTTCCCTTGTTGTTGCAGCTTACGCTCCTTCAGGGTGATTAGTCTAGTCCAAACAGTAATACTGTGGGCTACAAAACGGAACTGAGCAACGGACGCTGCGCGCGGCCTTTATAGGCAGGATGACATCGAGCGTCGATACGGCGGCTGTCTAGGGTCATTGACTCGAGGGACGTCGACGCGCAGCGCCCTCTGGAGAAAAAAAATTTCCGAGGCCAGCAGAGCTGGAAGGATATATCTAAGATGAGGAATACGTCGGAGGAACATCCCGTCGAAAGAACGTTACAAGGTAAGAAGTAACTTGTTCTTCTGGTCCTTGTAGTTGCATAGTTGCAAGGTGCTGAGAACAGACACACCCCCCCGCCCCACCCCTCAATTACTCTAGTAGCAGAACTTCAGTGTGGGTCGGGGGAGGGGAGGGAAGCTGACTGCAGCCTTCCAAAGTGGGGTGGCGTGGCAACTCAGGTGGTGTTCTTCAAGCGCTTTTGAGTCATGGTTCGAACACCACTTGAGTTGCCAGGTATACTGAGAACTGTAGTGCACCCTTCATCTTGTGGTTCATTTGATGTTGGGAGGCCCAGACTACAGAAGGGCAGCACTGGGGCCACTCCACCCCAATTCGGAATCCTTTACTCTCTTTACCCCCTCCACTAAGGTTTTGCTACTATGGTAATGGGGGAATGTCTGTACTGGGCACCTTGCAACTACAAGGACCAGAATTCCATGCACTGATGGCCGATTAAATAATCATGAACACCTGGGAATGCCTACCTGAAGAGGACATGAGGCTCGAAAGAGCTTGAAGGAGAACACCACCTGCGTTGCCAGATATACTGAAAACTGGAGTGCACCCTTCATCTTGTGATACATGTACATATATGTATATAGAATGCATATCTGTGAGAAATATTTAGAATAGAGATTAAAAGTCGCAATAATTATGCATTCTACTTTATCTCCAGGTTGGCCACTTAGAACTTCTAGATCAGTGAGACTCCATGATCTGGGTGATCAGGCTGGGTTTATAGTAAACAAACAAAAATAAAATCCACGCCTGGACGGCTTGGCAAGAAGTGTAGGCCGGCTACCCAAAAACAGTTTCGCTTTTGTAAAGGCATGCCAAAAGTACATGTTGAAGGTTTGTTAACAGTTTTGTAGATTTCATGTCTGCTTTGGACAGGGAAGAGTCGGCTCTCCTCTCGATAGAATTGACATGTGGAGATTCTAGCCCAGGCAGGCTCTGGCAATTTTGAATAGTCTGCGTTTAAAAACCTAAGCCAAAGTAAGGCTAAGGTGACCTTTTTACTGCACTTTGTTTATATGATCTAGCAATACCCTCCACCATTGTATTATCCTTGTGCTGTTCATATTAGAACTAAAAACGTCTGATCTTCCTACAGGCATAGAAGAGGCAGATCATTCTCAGCTAGGGTAAACGACTAAAACCCATCTGCTTTTTTATATGAGGAACATTCGATTATCTGGAACCTAAACCCAGTATGGTTATAATACAAGCAGAAATCCCTAGAAAGCTACACTTAGAGAAATATTCCATATTGATCCAAACAAAGTTTTAACATTGGGAGTAATCCTTGTTTGGAAATGGTAGAAAGTTGATCTTGGGGTGGTTCCCAAATAGAAGTACTTTCAATTTCGGTTTACTTATACAGTAAATGACATATTATGGTGTCTTTGTGAAAGCAGAATCAGTGGTGTATGACTTTCTACTAAACCCATGGTAATACATTTCAGGTTGCGTTGTATTTGTACATGTGGTTGTTGATCCTTGGAGTGCAAATATTCAAAGCTTTGTTCTTGTGGAAATTCGTGCTGCTATACAGAGCGTCCCCCAGCCCAGTTGGGTTGCTGCATATAGAATGGCTCCATGTGGATGAATTGTTTACAAGACGTGGGTTTTTCGCAATGAAATTGTGGCAGGCTGTTTATCTCATGATATGGAGCACATTCTATATGTTAATGTTAACGGTATTTATATAGCGCACCGTCACCAACAGAGTTGGTCTCCAGGCGCTCAGGCGGATCTGTAAACAAAAAGGTGGGGGGGGGGTTAGTGGATGAAGAGGTCATAGGAAAGTGAGAGGTGGTGTAATGTTGACAGCTTCAGTTCGGTTTTCACTGTGCGCTGAGCTTGGGTGTGCATATAGGATCGAAGCAAGTACTTGCATGCTGTTGTTGTGATACATGTGTTGATTGTTTGTAGTTACAGTGTGGTGGAGTCCGTGCGGTTTGCCATGAGAGAGGTGGTTATGTGGGTTTTTGTGTGAATTAAGTATGCAGAAATTTCAGTCTTTGGTTAGTGGGTTGAATGTCTCATAATCCTTGTAGTTTTGTTTATGTATAAGGTTGTCAGACTGGGTAGGTATATTCTTTCTCTTGGTTTACTGGCTGTTTAGTTTCTGGGGCGATACCATGGCTGGTTTCTAGAAAATGTATTGGCCCCAGTTGGGCGTGCATTATCCCCTAGTTCAATAGTGGTGTTATATTCTCATTCACCAGCTCCTTTCTATCTATTTACTGTTGGTAGTCCGTTGGTTAGTTATATTCTTCTCTTCTGTTTCCTGACTGTCTAATTTCAGGGGCGATGGTGAGGCTGCCCTCCAGCTAAGTTATTGAACTTAGTACACCCAGGAGGGGCGAGCATTATCCCTGCTTAGGTAGTGGTGTTATATTATCATTCCTCGCTCCTTCCTATCTATTTACTGTCGGTCCATTGCTGCCTGTGTTTACGAGGTGGGCCAGGTGTTCTTGCTGGCTCATACCTTGCTCTCTTTCCGATTGATGTGTGGGTGTGTTTGGTATGATTCGATGTGGTTTGCTTTTAATTCAAAAGTGGATATGTTGCAGATCTGTATATCCTTACTTTAGAAGGGTTGATGACTTTGGGAATCAGGATAGGTTCTTTTCTCAGCCTAGTTCTGCTGTGTATATCCTTATGGGCATTCTTTCTGGTTATGGGATGAAGAGCCAAGATTTGAGGAGTTTCCTGAATTGTAGGAGATATCTTGTGTTCTGTATGTTCTTTGGTAGTTCGTTCCTGGTTTTTGGGGCGAGGTGAGAAAGAGGATCCTCCGAGTTTTCTCTTGTTGTATGATTTGTATGATTTTTGGGTTCCAAATTGATGTTTGGTCCAGGGTCGTCCATTGGAGGGATGGAGCTCTGAGGTCCCTGGTGTGAAGAACAAGAATGATGATGCAATAGAACACAGCAGCAGTGATGATGAAGGCCAGGAACAAGCAGCTCAACGAACATCAGGGGGAGGAGAAGGCGTAGCATGTTCAAGTTATGGGCTCAAGCGTTGACTGTGGCAAACGGTAAATCGCACATCAGGTGCGCAATGGCAGCGATCGCGATCATGAAGGAGAGAAAATGGCAGCGACTGGAGGGAAACTATGGCTGGGAATTGCAAGATTAGTTGCGGATTGGCCCAGCGAAAGTAGAAATCGGACGACAAGGGAACAGATGCTGTGCTTCAGCCAAGAAGGGAATGATGGTGAATTGCTTCCCTTTTCACCAGATGGCTGGGGGCTGTTAGGACTGACGGGGACAACTCTAGGAAACTGTAGCCAAACCAGTTTTGGTAGCAGTGACAGGCGGTCTAAGCTACGTTCTTCAGATGTGGTGAGCTTGTAAAGGGTCCACAATGAGATCACACAAAGGTAATCACAAATTGCACGTAGACGGGATGTATAATAGTTATTTAATTATGGCCAAAACACACTATAAGAAAATGAATATAAGCAGGTAGACTTATCACACAATAGTATCGAACTAAACAAATAGATACATTCACTGGGGTGTAAAGCATAATACAAATCAAATACTCCTGCAAAGGAATGGATAGAGATGATAGGATATGATATTTTATTGATATCGCGCTCGTAAACAAGCGTTTCAGAGCGCGACCAAGCAAAGGGAGGGGAACAAGGTAGAACAAAAACGATCTTACTAGGCCCAGTAACATTAAGAATGCACAAGTGCATGGAAAAGGGAATATGGTGAAAGTGTGTGGAAGGGGGAGAAGCGGAAAGTGCAGAACAGAGGAGAGAAAAAATAAATAATAAGTAAAATAAATAAATACAAGCAATGAAAAAGTGGCAGTGCAGCCAGCAAGTGCATGATTAGTCAGATAGGGTATATGTACTAAGTGCAGAAGAAAAGAGGGGGACTTGTTGCCCAGAGCCAGTGCAGGAGGGAGGCAGGGTGAGCAGGTACCTGGGCCAGAAGGACAGAGGGTGGCCAGGTGCACGGTGCCAAGAGACAAAACAGATCAGCAGGGGAGAAGAGGGGCAAAGGCAGAAGTGAAGAGGAAGGTCTTGAGGTGCTTCCGGAACCGGAGATGGTTCTCCTCAAGTTTCAAGGTGGCCAGGAGGCTGTTCCAAAGGGAGGCCGCCAGCTCGTTTCTTTGAAAAATGACCCTAAAAGGGTTTGAGAGGGGAGATATTTACGCAGGGATAGTTGAAGGTATTTTGGACCCAGGCCCCAGAAAGCCTTGTGAACAATGCAGAGGGTTTTAAATTTAATCATTGTATCCACTGGGAGCCAATGAAGGGATTTCAGAGCTGGAGAGATGAGATCCCAGGGCTTGAGGCCAAGGACAAGTCTCGCAGTCCTGTTCTGGATTAGTTGCAGAGGGTGGAGAGTAGAGGCAGGTAGATTTAGAAAGATGCTGTTACGGTAGTCCAACCTAGAGAGAACCAGAGCTAGAGAGACTGTGAGCTTCTGAGGGAAGGAGAGGAAAGGCAGAGTACCTCTAAGGAGGTGCAGTAAGAAATTTGACTTTTTAGAGACGTCAGAGATGTGTGCGGGAAAGGAAAGTGTGGAGTCAAAGATGACCCCGAGATTCTTAGCCTCGCAGGTAGTGTAGGACAGCCAAGGGAGGCCGGCCAGAGAGTGAGGGGAAAGGATGGTGAAGGTGTACCAATGAGGAGGATCTCAGTCTTGTTGACATTTAAACAAAGATTGTTGGCGGCACACCAATTTTGAATAGCAATTAGGCAATCGGTGATGAGGGAAGGAGCGGAGGTGTCTGAGGGAAGACAAAGAGTTGGGTGGCATCAGCATAGCACTGGAAGTTTGAGCAGAAAATGGAAATGCAATAGGCGAGATTTGCCAGGTATTGGTTGAAAAGCCAGGGCGCGAGGTTAGACCCCTGGGGAACACCACAAGTAGAGAGGGAGATGGAGGATAGGAAGGACCCAAATTGTACCTGGGAGGGTAGATCAGAAAGGAATGAGGTCAGCCAGGCCAGAGCCTGAACGGTAATACCCAATGCAAAAACAAACTATGCAGCACCCGAAGGCGGTTTCCGTGCTGGGCATCAAGCAGACATCGGGAATGGCTGGTCCCTCTACTCCAAGGGTCATAGCACCTTCACAGGCCTACTGAAGATCACAAGCAAGACCGGGCTGCAGCAGAAGTTGGTTGCCAGGCCTCCTTCAGTCAGGTTTCAGGTTTCTTCGCGGGTCTCGCTGCTGGACAGGATACTTGGCTCCTTCAGGTTTCTGCAGGATTTCTGAAGAATGGATGCAGGGGTCCCCTTCTTATCCTAAAAGCCAGGTAGGAGCTGAAACTCCCAATAGCAGGACTAGCCACCACACGCCCCCCCCCGCCACAGTGGTCCAATCAGGACCATTGGCGGGAACTCATGATGCATACCACTCAGACACACAGAAACCAGTATGTGGATTGAAGTCAGACTGACCCAGCCCACATCCTGCCTGCAAACACACATAGCGCTCCAGTAGCTGCTGCTTTCCCGGGCACTGGAAGTCCTTATAAGGATCTGGTCAGGAAGCAGGCTAAACAACAAGATGGGAAAAAAGAGCAGGCGAAAAATTTCTTGTCACGGCCATGTTTGACCAGTAGCCAAACGCGGTAAATGCGGTAAAGCGAAAAACGAAATTCCCCAAAAAGTGGGGAAAAGTCACTGCTGTCACCAGCCCATCTTTTAAGCACATCTAGAGTAACCAAAAATCCTCTGAGTGTTGGTCTAGGGCAAAACAAAAATGTACCCCATTGCACTGCAGCGCAAGCTGCTTTGTGCAATGATAAAAAGTGACCACAAGTAGCAACATAGTAACACGACTAAGGGAAACACTTAAGGGTATATCAGTTTTCCCATAACATGTGAGCAAAGGCCAGTGCAGTGAAGCTTAAGGCTTCACTGTACTGCAAAAAGTACAGGTCAGATGCAAAAAGTTTGGGGGTTCCATAAAGATGGAAGGAAAGGTACAGTAAAGAGAATCTTTCCTAACGGGTGCCAGATGAAAAATATCTACGGTACTGTTTATTTTTTCCGGAGTTATAGTTTCCAAGGTACTATCCCTACCAGTATGCTCGGTATTTCATGAATCCTGGATGAGATGCTCAGTCTGCTGTGGGCTATGAGCTGCCAATAATGTAATTTAGAGTATGATCTGAAGTATGTAGTGTGATGGCATGGGTATATGTGAGATAGAGTGGAGCATGGCCAATTATAGTATTGGGTCAAGGATTTAGGATAACGGACTTGAAGAATTGCAGGATAAAGCCTTTCAGGCTATAGAGTCTAGAATGCGAAGATTGAAGGTATAGAAGTATATGAAGTGTATGCATGCAGTTTGGGTTATGTGCGGTGTTGGGCATAGCTAGATTTTGAAGATTTGCAGCGTTAGGTTGCGAGAATGCAACATGTACTTTTAGGACTTTAATTAGTTAGTGGTTATGCTGTGTTGAGCGATGTTTTATGTAATGCGTGATGTTACATATAAAAAAGCTTTGAGGATTTGCAGCATTAGGTTGCGATAACGCAACAAGGACTAGTAGCGTAACAGAGATGTTAAGCTGTTTGAAGTTTCCAACAATTCTAGGGTGATGAAAATGTCACTGAAAGAGTGGTGAGGGACTCAACCTTGGTACGTAGATGGGAGGTCATGCCTCCCACCAGTAGTGGAAGGTCATGCCTTTCACAAGAGATAAGAGGATGTGAAACTACCATAGACGCAGATTGGGGTGGTCATGCCTTCCGCAAGTGGTAAGGGGGTGGGGGGGTCATGCCTGCCAACAGTGTTGAGAAGTTGGGATTGGTAGTTCCCATAGAAGCATATAGGGATGGTTATGATCATCCGCCTCTGTTGTTCAAAGGTTGGGATTGTTACTTTCTCCAAAGTGATTAAGGGGGGACAGGGGTCATGCCTTACACAGTTGTTATTACAGAGTAGCACATCACTTTAAAGGTGCACTGTTGTGTTCAGTGTGTGTATGTGGTGTCTTTGGTAGAAAGGGAGATGTGTTGTTGTCTTTGGTAGAAAGGGAGATGTCTTGTGAAGTGCTTGTCAGTGTGTGCAAGAGCTTGTGATGTAATGTGGAATGTTGTCCTGTGGATGAGAACATGTTTGTGTGAGGGTCCCAGGCCCAGGCAGTTGGAGAGCCACTGTCTGGGTGATGGGTGCCAGTGTCTGTTCTGTCTGACCCATGTAACTGTTCCTGAGAAGTCGAGCTAATTTAACTAAAGAAGATGCTAATAAAGCTTAAAGGAACATACCATGAAGACTAAGGAGGTCACTTTGTTTCAATATTCTATTAGGATTTATACTGTGATTGATCAATTTCTGTCATAGTATCTTGTGACGATATCCACTGTCTGAGCTTTGGGAAGATTGGGGGGGGGGGGTACTATGGGGTGTTAGGTGCACCAAACTGCTCAGTGATGCAGGGCCCTGGGTTAATTTTGGGAGGTCACATGGTCACTCGCTCAAAACCCGGCTCAGAAGGCTTTGCATTAGCATCACAGTAACATTTGGCTCTTTAAGCCTCACAAGCCCTTTCAGACTGACCCTGTGGTTGAGGAATACTTTGCATCATGCTAGTGGAAATTATACTAAAAATAGAGCAACATGAAAATGGAGAACTATCTGTGAGGTGACTGCTAACAGATCTGGAATGGCTCTGCTTGCGCGGTCAGAGCTCCCACTCTTGCTTGCAAGACTTGCAGTGAAGGGTGGACTGGCCTCATATAGTTCTGGTCCACTAAACACAGGAGTGCTGTGTTGCTAAAATAGAAAAACCTGATGCAGAATGTCTATTAGGTAACATCCAATCCTGCACTAGCAGGAGAAATCATTTACATTGTAGACCCTAAAGGGGAGGTTGGACCAAAAGGAGGAGGCATGGGCATATAAAAGAAAGGCCATAGAGTTCTTGATTGTGGATGTTTGGAGAAAGTGATAGTGTAAGTGTACAGGCTGAAAAAAGCAACAGCTGGAGGCAGAGAGAAGGCTGGAGATGACAGGAGGTGAAAAGCTTGTGATGAAAAACTAGCATTCCGGGAGGAGGTAGGGCGATTGACGTTGAAAGGAGAAAAAAAGGAGGTGGTGGAAAGAAAAAGACCTGAGGAGAAGATGGTGATTACAGCAGAGGAGAAGGAGGTGGTGAAGTGGAGCATGGGAGGACGTAGTGAAGAGATGATCATGGGAGGTGGTAAAGAAAAGCGACGGCGGAGTGATGTTAGGAGCCGTAGAAGAGTTAATGGAAAGAATAAGAGCAGAGTAGGTGGAGATAATAAGACCACCAAAGGAGGATGTAGAAGACGGGCTGAGTAACCAAGGGAACTATGTGAAGGACTACAAGAGGAGCAAAAAAACAGACGGTGAGTACCCCACACCATGGGTGTATGTGAGTGAGGTTGAACAAGCACATGGCAAAGCATTGGGGAGGCTGGACAAGAGTTTGTGGACAAGGATGGCAGACGGCAGAGGGCAGATGGGGGCGTGCGGCGCAACCCATAGAAAGGAACTATAATCAAGGACAGAAGTGAGCCTGGGCTGCTCTGCTGTAGGATCAAGAATGCAAGTTGTCCTCACCTTTCATGGACATTGCGGACCCTTTTAGCTGCAGGAACGAGAGCTGGCATGTGTACCATTGCCAAAGCACTGAACTGCATCAAGAGAACAGAAGTAAATATGCCTACAAGTCGATGGGCTAGCAGAAAGAGTACTTTTGATTTTATAAGAAACTAAGTGATGCTAGAAAGAGGCCTGTATAGACTTTTGGGAGAAATTTACTTTTGACCCAAACGACCTCGACTACCCCACCAGGTTGCCATTCTGATCTGCTAGAGTACTAGGTTGCCCAGTTTGTGTGAGAGTCCCAAGTAAGGCATTACCTTGGCTCTCACCTTGCATTTTATCCTTAATAGAGACCACTCAACAGCATACAGTTTTGTACAATGATTTATTGGGCCAATATTTTTCTTTTCTGATTCTATTGCTCAGTTTCTTGAAATGTGCATGGCTTTGCTTAACACACTTAACCTAAATTGGGCAATTGCACAAGATTTTAATAGTTTCCTCTACTCATCTCAGAAATGCTGGAGCCTGCAAGACTCGTCTGTGTGACTGCTGTTTGACCTATATTAAATGGCCCTGAGCTATCCATTAGAATTGGTGGTGGTATTATAGGATCCTGTAGTAATGTCAGATTGTTTGGAGCAACTCTTGGGTCCTCCGTGCCAAAAGTTGTGTGACAAAGGCGAGCCATACTCTTCATCACTGTGTTTGGGGTGATCCCTACAGCCAGGGTAGCCACTATCTAGGATTACAATGCCAGGTTATAATATTCCTGGAGGGGATTTTACATGGTAGATGCAGTAGAGTGCCTCCAAAGGGTTCATGCCATGATCTAAACAATACCTTGTCAGAGGAGCCAGTGATTCCTTTGCTGGCAGAATGCTATGTAAGTGTCTGTATGCAGTTTAATGAAATTCGGAATAGAAAAGCCAACTCTACATGCTTACCCTGTCCAGAAGAAACCTCGTACTACAATCAGGCATGCAGTGAACAATGCAAACCGAGGCTGCAAGACACAGAGAGCAAACCCTCTTGACAGGAAAGAATACTGAGGGAGAATTGTGATCAGATGGCAGCATCCACAAACCCTGCCCACCCCACAGACAAGACCAGTGGACTACAGAGGCAGAGGGCTCTGGCAAAGGATTACAGCGTAGTGGAGGCACCTGTCTAAACATCGGAAGGCAGTGTGAAGTCAATGCCTGACCTGCAGACAGGAGGCAGAAGAGGGGCATGAACACCTGGATGATACTCATGTCTTGAAGACCTTGGGGAACTAACTCTGGGCGCACAAGGCAAGCAAAAGAGGAACCATCCAGGAGTGCAACCAATGCAGAGACTCCTCACACAGGGCTCAACCGATGAGCCAATCATTAGAGAGTAGAGAAACTGGGCTTGAAAGCAGGGCATACATCAATGAATCGGAGAAGAGGCAAGAGAAGGATGGCCGGTGAGGATCAGGAACACTGATGCAGGGAGCCAGGAATCTGAGAGAAATGTCTTTTTAGCAAAATATTGTTCATTTGGAGAGACACATTTGAAACTTTTGAGGATTCTTTAAATAGAAACCATGATGATATAAGTGCATACAAAGCATGGTAAATTACAAAGATAACAATGGCTTGGCACGACCATGTAAAAATCACACAACTTAAATAGTTGTTTAATACATATTATCCATCAACCACAAAATAATCCCCTCCGGTTTAAGATGTATTTTACAAAACACATCTAATTACTAAGGATTTAATCCAAACAACATTCGGAAAGTATAAAAATCGATTTAATTCATACTAATTACAACATTGTTGGGTGGTCTTATTATCCGCTGTCTTCAAGCAGTCCGCCACTTTCAATTTAAAAGTTGATGGTTGAATACAAAACATTTATTTAATATTCTACATATTTGCCCCCAAAGAATGTCCCCAATGAGAGAGTGAAGAAACATGTTGGGGTAGAGTGACTGTGACTAGCAATATATTCACAGCATTTCATTGGAATTGTAATGTTTTTATGTCGTTTTTTTCACTTTTATCACTAGATCTGGTGTCGGTTTTAGAAGTTGGTGACTTTAAAAATTGAGGTGTTTTGTATATTGATTGTGGCGTTGCTGAAAATGAATTGGTGAACACATTGTTTCTCTGTTCTGGTGTTTTATAATTGTTTTATTTTTTGTTATTGAGATGAATAAAACTATTTTTGATACTTTAACAATGTTGTTTGGATTAAACGCTTAGTAATTAGGTGTGTTTTGTAAAATACTTCTTAAGCCAGAGGGGATTCTTTTGTGTTTGATGTTTATAGCCAGTAAATCTTCCAGTCAACCAGGTCCCTCTGGTATGTTTAAGAGTAATACATATTGGCACCAGGGGGTTGGCCCTGTCCCATTTGGGCTGTACAATTCATATTCATTACCCGATTGCACATGCCTAATTTCCAAGGGAGTTGATTGGCTGCTTCGACCTTGGGCTATCCTGCTTCAGTCTTCTGCCAAATGCCACCTCTCCTTGCAACTCATCTTTTCCATAGTCAATTACAACTCTTAGCTGCCTCCAACCTCCCCTACTTCCGACTTCCAGACTGCCAAAGAAATGGAAGATGGGCTCTCCAGGGCAACTGTCTGTAATTCTCATAGATGTATCCTTTTTGCTATTTTGTCTAAAAACACTGATTGTGTACTCTGCTTACTTACTAATTTTCTACAGAAAAGCTGCTTTTTGCAGACTGGATGTTGTGGAAGGCTATTAAGTCGCAATGAGTTTGGTGTGCATACAGGGTCGTAAGTGCCAGCCTTTCTTATTCAGTCTGTGCTGTGCTCATGCCTATGAGACTCCTTCGCGTCCAGATAGTACATCGGGTTGCTGACTTGTAGTTGTCTAACTAGCTCCCCACTGGCATTTCATCCACATTAAGAAACTTGGTACACGTAATTAAACAACTAAAGTGGAGTGTGCACTTTAGTACATGTGAGGCAAACTAAAGCGTGGGTTTAGATTGTTATGGTATTCAGTGATGGATTGAATGTCTTTTTGCAAATGAACATGTGACTATAAAACATGGTGCCAAGTCATTGTGTCCGTACTAAGTCATTGTTATGTCTTTATATTGGAAAGAAACACCATTATGAAAGTCTTTTTTTCTCTATGAAAAAATGAAATGGGAATGGAGTAATAAACAAGTGCAAGAAAAGGGGATTACAGGGATTCCACCTAACAAATTAAGGAAACATTAAATTAAATGTTCTTTTCTGCTGGTAAATAGACTGCTAGAAGATACAGTAATGTAATATTGATATGGATCTGCAGAATTGTAAGTAAGCACACACATCTAATGTTCTCAAAGTAATTCTCACCGTAGACACTTGAATTTACATTCTATATATACCTATGCATTCATTCTTCAGGCTGTCCATTAGAAACCACTATTGTTTGTTGGAGTAAATGTATATTATTGCATGTAACGTGTGTTTCTATGTTTATATACTACAGCATCTGAAGTACCAATGGCTGAGAACGGGACAGTTCTTTCTAAGTTCTATGACTTACATCCTAGCGTGGGATCCAACAGGTAATTATCATTAAAAAAACAATGTGTTCCTAATTTGTAATTGCACTACAAACCAAACATACTAAGAACCATAACCATGATTTATTTTCCATTTCGTTGGGCCTCATTACGACCCAGGCGGTAAGGGGTTTACGGCAGTGTAAACAGCGCCGACCCTTACCGCCTCATTACGAGGTCCCTTGGCGCCATGGAGGTTTTAACACCTGCTTTTAGCAGGTGTTAAAATCCATGGCGCTAAGGGACCTTGGTGTTAATTACGCCACCGTAATTTACGGTGGTGTAATTAACGCCTTCCCCACTCCCATTATGCCCTATGGGGCAAAAATGGGAATGGGGAAGGGTAAATGGGGATTGGGGACTTACCGCCCCGCCAACCTCGGAATGGGGCGTTAAGTCCGCCAACCACCATGGCGTAAACGTAGTTTACGCCATGGTGGTAAAGTCACGGCCCAGGCGGTAACTTACCGCCTGGGTCGTAATGAGGCCCATTGTATTTTTGATCAGACAATTTACTGATTTTATACTGAGCAGTAACAAAGCCTCACATTCAAAAATTAAATGGTTCTTTCAACGCTTCTTATTCCCTTCCTCATTCTTCCACACCAGTCCGCACACCGTCTCATGTTGTCAGTTGTTCATTCTTCTTAATATTGTACATAAAATTACAAGATGCCCATTGACCTATAAAAGAAAGCATACATAAAGAAATGGGGTGCAGGGGGTAGAACATCGGGAAAGGGTCATGTTTTGACCGAGTTTGTGTGATTCACGATCAGCTCGTCGCCAATATAACCGAGAACTTCCAAGCGCATCAGTTTATCTTCCAGCCTCCTTAGTAATCCAACTTAAATATATTCAAGGTCTTAAGTGGTGTGGGGGCACAGGGCATGCTTGTAGTCCTCGGATATCTTATCAGCATTTACCACTTCTCCCCCGGAATCTGTCAGGCTCATCCTCTACACCTGCAGGCACTGATTCCTTGGAGAGTATGTGCCATATTTTGTGCCACCAAGCATTTATGTATCGGGGTTGGCCTGAACAACCTCCCTCCAATACACCTGAATTGTAGAGCATTCCAACCAGATGTGCAATAGTGTGCCTGTTTTTCCACAGCCCCTCCAGTAATTTCTTGGGCATTACTTGTGTATTTAGCCTTTCTTTGGTGGATGTTGTAGTTTCTGTTTAGTAATTTATTTAGTAATTTATAAATGTTTTCGCTGAACTGTAGGCAGGTCGTTGAGATCCCAGTTCCTTTTCAAATAATTCCACAATGGTGCAACATGATTGCTTTTATGGTTGATCTCCCATTTCCTAATACTGTCCCAATTAAGGGAACCCATAGCTGAGGTGAGGATTTTATATGTATATTGGAGATCATCCCCTTTGGGGTACTGTGGTGGTCATATTTTTTCAAAGGGCAATATCTTTCTTGTTATCTGTTTTATCTCTGGTTGCAGCATCCAGTGGCGTAACTATGCATATTGAACTCCATCGTCCCTGTTAATTTAACATTTTTACAATCTTGGAAGGATGTAAATTTGCCCTGGTTGAAACATATTGCTGATGCAACAACCTTTTTCTGTGTCTACCTACTAAATGAGCCCTTACCCTAGGCAGGTAAGAAGTAGAAGTCTGTATTCTCATGGATGGGTTTAGGAGCGGAGGGAAAGGTGGTTAAAGCACTCTTTTCCTGTTATTCCAGCCCACAGTCACAGCTCAGCTTAGTGTATTGTAAAGAGAAAGATGGGTAGATGCTTTTTTGGTTGCAACAATGCTCTCCCTCATTTTATTCCACCCACTGCAGTAGTACAAGAGGATGCCTTTCATCAGCAATTAAGCTTGACAGGGGGGAACGCCCCATGCTCCCAGAAGTCCCTCCTAGCGGAAGTCCCGCTCCGGAAGTGACATCATGCGGGCGACCCTGAAATCCCACCCTAGCGGAAAGCCTGTTCCGGAAGTGATGGTGGTGGTTAACTGGATCTAGGCCCTAGCGGCTGTATTAACCTTGATTTGACATCATGGGTTCTACCTAGGATGCCCCCCACAAAGCCTTTAGTCCCTTGGGTGACCCCTGTTGGTCCCCGGGAAGTCGAAACATGTTGGGTGACCTATTCCAGAAGTGTCTAGTGTGTTTCACATGAAAGACTCATCTCTTTTAGTTAATGGCAATGTGCGTTGCCCATTCTGCCCCGGATGTTTCCCCCATAGACCCAGAAGCATATCGCAGTTTTTGATAGTGCACTGGGGCGCTTGGGGATGATGTCTGTGCGAGGGTCATCTATAGGGGTGGGGCATGAAGGGGGTATGTATACATCTGGTGTTTTGGAGGGAGGTACACACTGCACCTGAAGCCCTGGAATAACCAGCTTGCGCAGCGCCTGCGATTTCCGGAATTATGAAGCCCTACTGCTACTATTCTAAGAATAATCCAGGGCCGATGATTTGATCACCATTCAAATTACTACAGCCCTTAATCTCTGCCAGCAACAACGCCAACCGCTGATGGGGAGCCTGATTGCAGCCCTATGCATAAGCTGTGTGAACGCCTTGATGTGATGACTTTTGATAACCTGTAACAGACTGTTTCCCCTATCAAGGCTTCTGATGAATGCGGAAATGGTGTAGATGCAGTTATAATGGACGCCGACTACACAGATGCAGACTACGTAGAATGAATGAGTCTATTTAGTCTCTTTAAAGTGCCCATGTATGAGACATGGGTGTTTTTAGATGAGCTATTCAGGGCTGCCATGACGCCTGAGTTAGAAACCATCTTCCGATGAAGACAATTGTTTATGGACATCACGATTGCCTGTGAAATATAGAGAGAGAGAGAGAGAGAGGAGAGAGAGAGAGAGAGAGAGAGAGAGAGAGAGAGAGAGAGAGAGAGAGAGAGAGAGAGAGAGAGAGAGAGAGAGAGAGAGAGAGAGAGAGAGAGAGAGAGAGAGAGAGAGAGAGAGAGAGAGAGAGAGAGAGAGAGAGAGAGAGAGAGAGAGAGAGAGAGAGAGAGAGAGAGAGAGAGAGAGAGAGAGGGAGAGAGAGAGAGAGAGAGAGAGAGAGAGAGAGAGAGAGAGAGAGAGAGAGAGAGAGAGAGAGAGAGAGAGAGAGAGAGAGAGAGAGAGAGAGAGAGAGAGAGAGAGAGAGAGAGAGAGAGAGAGAGAGAGAGAGAGAGAGAGAGAGAGAGAGAGAGAGAGAGAGAGAGAGAGAGAGAGAGAGAGAGAGAGAGAGAGAGAGAGAGAGAGAGAGAGAGAGAGAGAGAGAGAGAGAGAGAGAGAGAGAGAGAGAGAGAGAAGAAAAAAAAAAAAAAAACGAACGAGAACGGTAAAAACACATGTTCAAGACTTAAACTTCTTTCTTCTTGGAATTGCAGAAAACGCCAGATAAACTGACTGAGCTGAGAGTCAGAGCTCTTCATTCAATTTTTACTGTATGTGCTGTAAAAAATGATCGAAAGTACAGCAACCCAAGGTCATAAACGCCTTGAGTTCTGATGATGTGATGAACCTATGACCCTTTTGGAGTCTTTAACCGTTCAGGCTTTTGCGGCGTGTGTTGTGAAAATATGTTGGTTGCGTGACTATTACCAGTGGTGTTACAGGCATAAATGCGAAGACCCGCAGCAGGATGTTCATGATTGCTTACTCCCTCATTATCATGCTGGAGCATACGCCGGATATGTTTTATGTTGAATTCATATAACGTTTTTCAATTGCTTAAAGGTGTTTATAAAGCCATGAGGATGCGTGTACATGATAGTGTGGGGGGCCTACTATCAAAAACATTCCTAGAAATATACACATGTCGCAATCCGAACAAAATAATCTTTACAGTTGGCCGGGCCTGTGGATTTTAGAAACCGAGTAGCCCGTTTTAATGCACAACACTTTTCTAACCTATACAGTTTCGGGATGATCCATAAGGAGTGTCCGGTATGCCGAAAGCTTTTTAAAGATAAAAATACAATAAGCATGCTCCTTTACATGTGTACCTTTGTTTAAAGGGTAGCGTTTCTGGAGGACAAGCCATTCGTGTGGAGCATGACCTGAAGCCTGGACGTATGTGTGTGGAAAAACTGTTACATGCTATGCTGAAAGAGACAATATTTGTAAACGCCCCACACACGTTGACATTTCTACTGTTCTACTGTACCTACACTCTGTCACGAGAGGATTTGTAAAAGTGCAATCTGTATAGGGGACATCTGTACCACCAGCAAGATGCCGGCTGGGGATGAATAGGGTTATGTATTCCAATATGATTTGGTATCTTTATAACAATGCCCTGGAACTGTATTGCAGCAGCATGTGGATGAGCGTTATGCCAGTTTCTTCTGCATTAAAGGTATTGTTTACAGGCCTTGGAACTATCTGAACTTGAAAATTCTATGAGTATCTGGTGTCTGCAGAGATATAGACGTCGCGCCCGGGAGGTCATGTATAGTGTGATTTATAACACTAGAGAAAAAATATCACGGATGGTAACACTGCGTCACACCCTACATGTAGAATAGCCGTTATAAAATAATTGTCTTCCACCAGTCTGGTCTCTGGTTATGTTTTGTAGTGCTTCAATGGATAACAACACGCCTTCAAGATTGCTTAAAAGCTATTATAAACGCGGTATTGGGGAGTTATGGTTGTTGTTGATGCTCTTTATCGAAAATTACAACGTGATAAACACCCCGTCACACGTGCAGCTGTTAAGGCCTGGCCATCTGGTCAGGAGACATTTACCCTTCATTAAAATGCTAGAAAACATTTTAAAAGAAGAATGACCGTGGTGTCTGACAGACAAACTTTGGCAGGCTTATTTAGTGGATATAAGTCCTTTTGAAAAGCATAACAATGGTGCATGATACATCTTGACTGTGATGGATGTTTTATCAACCTACGTTTTTGCCGAGGTCTTGAGGGATAAGACTTGGGTTCAAGAGTGACAGCGGCTTTCAAGCATATCTTCAGCAAGGGACGAGTACCTGTAAAATTACAAACGGATGCTGCAAATAGTTTTTAAATAGACCCCTTCAAAACCTTCTAAAGCAACACAGCATGCATCACTTTATAAAGCACAACAAGGTTAAACCTGCCATTGTTGAACGTTTTAATAGAACCTTGAAATCTAAACTTTGGCGATATTTTACAACATATCAACACAACGCTATGTGGACATATTACAGTCTTTTATAGATGTGTATAATGCCAGCTATCACAGGTCTATTAAAAATGGTTCCAAAGTTTGTAACTTATGAACTCATTAGCAGCGTGGCGAAACCTGTATGCTGAAAGGTTTATCAGAGAAGATCAAGAAAACACTTTACGTGTGGGGGACCATGTCAGAGTATCCAAGTTAAAGGTGTCTACAAAAGGGTACCATCAACCCTTTACTGATAAAATATTTATAGTGGCAAAAGCCTCTGTGAAGGAGGGTGTATACATATACCATTTGGCTGATTATGCTGGGGAAGTTGTAAGCCGTAATTTCTACACTGAGGATTTACAAAAGGTGACTGATGATCCCCAACGTCTTTATAGGGTTTAAACAATTATTCAGAGTAAAGGTAAGGGGCCTAAGAAACAACACCTGGTAAAATGGAGGGGGTGACCCGAGAAATGTAACAGTTGGGTCAACGTGGCATCTCTAGAGGATCTAAAAAGCAGAGGAGCTCCCTTAGAAGATGGAAAACATTGGATTTTATCACCTTGCCCAGTAACGCCTCTTTAGATACATTCCCCAACAACGAAATATCTACTTATTCTGTCAAAGTTGGCGAAGTCTGTTAATTTACAAGGATTGTAGGAAGGGGGTTTGATGGAGATTCAGTATCCCCATACGTGTGACACTGTTAGGAAGAATTTTCATAAAGGTGCTAATTCCTCTCTGCCTTAGAGACCCCCAGCTCTTTTGTTGACCTTTGGGACTTTTAACTTTTAATTCGAGGGGATTGGGTCCTCCGACGTATTCCATAACTATGACAGGTAATGTCCACAGCTGTGCTGCTTTGGAAAATCTTTGGCGTCTGCGTCCTGCATCGATGACGTCGATGCGCCATCCCCGAGTACCTCCTCCGACGGCCGTCACCCGATGTGATAAGTAGGACGCACGACGCCTATAGCCCAGTTCCGTTTTTTCCGCGAACGTGTTCGCTTCGTGTATCTCGGTACGCCTCGACTCGTTGGAGTTGCTGTTTTCTTTCTTGGTACGTTGAACCTGTTCGATTTGTTTGTGGCGATGTCTTGTTCATCTTCGACCCCGCGTCCGGGCTTCAAGAACTGCGGGGACTGTGGGTCCAAGATGTCGGTCACGGACTGGCACGACACCTGCCTCTGGTGCCTCGGGGAGGCCCACGATACGGACGACTGTGTCGACAGCCAGTCGCTCATTGCGAAGGCCTTGCGAGAACGCAAGAAGAAACTGTCGGTAGGTCGGGTGTCTAAGCCCCGGAAGTCGAGGTCTGCAGGGCTTTCAACCGATCACTCGAGGAGTGACTCTCCGCGTCGTCGTCGGAAGTCCGGTGGGTCTCTTTCCAGGAGTCGGTCTCGCCACTCTTCCGCCTCTTCTAGGCATTCCAGGAAGCGCTGGCATAGGTCGCCTTCCCCGTCCTCTTCCGAGGACTCCGCCCATCGGCGGGTCGCTTATCCCTCCATGCAAGCGACACCGGAGGAATGGGCTTCCTTCGGGAAGCAGATGCTAGCAATTCTGGAATCGCAGGGCACCGGTCCGTCTGCACCTCCGAGTGGGGTCGGTCGGCACCGGTTGAGAGACACCGCCTGTACGCCTTCGGGCTCGGGTGGTCGGCAAAGCTCGCGGGAGAGGTCCCGCTTGGACAAGGGTAGCCGTTCTCGCCATGCCCGTTCCAGGTCTCGGTCCTCGACGCGCTTGAGACCGCATGATCCTGTGCCGTCTTCGAAGAAGACGTCGACGCCTGTGGCGCCAAGGTCGTCGACGATTACTCTTGAGGTTCCGTCTTCGAGGGGGTCGTCGACGCCGTCGGCACCCTGGCTGTCGAGAGACACGCTCGGAGCTCCGGCTTCGAGGACTGTGTCGACGCCGCCGATGCTGGAGGCGTTGCAGCTGACGTTGACGCCGATTCGTTCAACGTCAACGCCTTTTCTGTCGACGCCGACTCGCTCAGCGCCCTCAACGCCATTTCTGTCGACGCCGGCGCCAACTCGCTCGGCGCCCTCGACGCCTTTCGGGGTGGTGGTGTTGGAGGGGCCCCGTGGCACGGGGTTTGCCCCTAAAAAGGCTATGGCTAAGGTCCGGCACTGCTTTGGTCCGCAGAGGTCTTCCTCTCCCCGCCTGGAGTACATTTCAGAGGGTGATGAAGGCTCTGATGGCGGTCTGGTTCCGGTTACGGTTCCGGATGAACTTCTCTCGGGCCATAGTCAGTTTGATGACCTGAGGCAGTCACTGCATGATGCCGGTGGATTGGACACCTCTCCGGAGGTGGAGTTTTGTCGGCCGGAGCCTGGCACTCATGCCGATTCGTCATATCGGCGCCTTATGTCTCGGGTTACCGAGTACTTGGGTTGGTCGGCTCACCCAGGGGAGTTTGTTCAGGATGATCTCACGGGCATCCTTGATCTCGGTCCACCCACTGACCCGGTTTTGCCTTTTCATATGGCTTTGCAGAGAAGGGTGGCGGCGGCTTGGACTGTTCTGGAGAGTCTCCCGGCAGTGGGCAAGTCTTTGTCGCGAAAATACCGTCCAGCCAGTAGCGACCCCTGCTACTTGTCTAGGCACCCCACCCTGGAGAGTTTGGTGGTGCAGGCGGCTACGGCCCCGGCAAAGCAGGCGTTGTATCCTACCATCCCTCCGGATAGGGACGACAAATGTTTTGACGGCTGGGCGAAGAAAGTGTTTTCTTCTGGGGGTATGGCGCTTCAGGCGGCCAACTCCATATGTGCCTTGTCTCGTTTCACGCACACTCTGTGGAACTGTGTTGCATTAGCGGCTGATCATATTCCCGAAGGGGACGAACGGGATGGTTTCCTTGCTATGGTTCAGGATGGCAAGGATGCCATGTGTGAGGCCGTTCAGTCGGGTTTGGACTTGGCGGATTGTGTCAGCCGGTCCATGGCAGCGAGCACCGTAATGCGCAGGTTTGCGTGGTTGAGGAAGTCTGGGTTCGCTCCTGATGTGCAGTCCCGGCTCCTCAACATGCCCTTTGACGGTGAACACCTTTTTGGCAGCAAGGCTGACGAGAGCCTTGAGAGGTTGCAGACCTCCAAAGCTGCAGCAAAGTCGTTGGGCGCTGCAGTTCGACAACCTCCGCCTTTTCGTCCTAGGGGACAGCAATGGAGGGGAGGTTCCTTTCGCTGTTACTCGTCCTTCAGTAAAGCGAGAGGAGCTAGCAGTCAAAGAGTCCATCGTAAGAGTGCCAGAGGTGGAAACAAAGGTACTCGAGGTGCCAAGGCCGCTCGGGCAGTTGCCTCTTTCCCCTCAGGCAACGCCGCAGCCGCTACCACTCAGTCATGAGGCCAGGTCCCATGGTTCGCCGGTTGGGGGAAGGGTGGCGCAGCATCTTGTAGAGTGGCGAGCCATTACTTCAGATGTGTGGGTTCTGGAGATCATAACCCACGGCTACTGTCTTCCTTTTCGGCAGAGGCCTCAGGACAATCCACCTGGGAACTTCTCTTTGAAGAGTCCGGATCCGCTCCTTGCGCAGGAAATTCAAGCCCTGCTGGAGAAAGGCGCCATACAACTGGTGCCTGTAGCGGAGAGGAACAAGGGATGGTATTCCCCTCTTTTTTTGATTTCAAAGAAAGACGGGGGATTGAGACCCATCATGGACTTGCGCGGTTTGAACAAACTCCTCAGGAAGGACAAGTTCAAGATGGTGACTCTTTCTCAAGTCCTCCAGGCCCTTCAACTTCAGGACTGGTTGGTGTCTCTCGACCTCCAGGATGCTTACTTCCATGTGCCGATCCATCCCAAGCACAAGAAGTACCTGAGGTTCGCGGTTGGCGACTCGCACTTTCAGTTTCGGGTCCTGCCGTTAGGATTGACCTCCGCCACGAGGGTTTTCACCAAGCTCATGGTGGTGGTGGCAGCACATCTCAGGAAAGGGGGGATTCACGTCTACCCCTACCTGGACGATTGGTTGATCAGGGGGTGCTCTCCCAAGCAAGTCCTGGATCATCTGTCCGTCACCTGCCACTCCCTTCACAGGCTGGGCTTCTCCCTCAATTTAAAGAAGTCCCATTTGACACCAAGGCAGCGGCTCCAGTACATCGGAGCACTGCTCGACATGTCCCTGGGGCAGTGTTTTCCTCCTCAGGTGAGGGCTCTTCACATTCAGCAGATGGTGAACAAATTCCAGTTTGCCCAGACTCTCCCAGCGTCCGAGTTCTTGAGACTGCTCTGCCTCATGGCGTCCTGCTCTGCCTCATGGCGTCCTGCATTCTTCTGGTGCCAGAGGCTCGTCTGCGGATGAGATCTTTGCAGTGGGCGCTCAAGCTCCAGTGGTCTCAGTCCTCCGGCAGGCTGTCGGACCCTGTTCATGTGCCGCCCTCGGTAGCCCGGGACCTTCTTTGGTGGGCCGTCGAGGGCAATCTGATGAAGGGTGCCCCCTTTTGGCTGCCCTGGCCGGAGGTGACGATCGTGACGGACGCATCCCTCACAGGATGGGGAGCTCATGCCAACGAGCTGACAGTCAGAGGTTGTTGGTCTCCGTCGGAGTCCAGACTCCATATCAATCTGTTGGAGCTGAGGGCCGTCAGGCTAGCCATGAAGGCTTTTCTGCCGACTGTGCGCGGGAAGAGTGGCCTGATTCTGACAGACAACACGGTGGCCATGCACTACCTCAACAAAAAGGGGGGGGGGGGGGGCAGGGTCACTTCCGCTGTGCAGGGAGGCGATGCAGCTCGAGTTCTGGGCCATCCAGCAGGAAGTTTCGATCTCGGCAGTTCATCTGGCCGGAGACGACAACGAGACGGCGGATGCTCTGAGCAGGCAGCGCACGATCTCTCACGAGTGGGAGCTGGCTCAGGAGATTCTCCTGGAGATCTTCGCCCTTTGGGGGACCCCTCAAGTGGATCTCTTCGCCTCCAGTGTCAACCAGAAGTGCGAAAGGTTTTGCTCGCGGGAATTTCCTCCAAAAGGAGCCTTGGGAGATGCGTTCGTGGTGGAGTGGTCATTCCCACTGCTGTATGCGTTTCCTCCAGTCCCCGTCATCCCGCAAGTGCTGCGGAGGTTACAGAGGTTCGGTTCCCGGATGATCCTCATTGCTCCGGCGTGGGCCCAGAGGACGTGGTACCCGGACCTTCTAGACTTGTCCATCTGCCCTCCACGTCGTCTTCCCTACCGAGACGATCTGCTCTCACGGGAGGGGGGTCAGGTTCTCCATCCAGAGGTCAGATCCCTCAATCTTCACGCTTGGCTTCTGAAAGGTTGAGGTATAAGGATTGGGACCTCCCTGAAGACGTGATGGAGGTGTTGCTCTGGGCCATGCGGCCGGCAACTAAGTCTCTGTACCGTTGCCGTTGGAGAAAGTTCTGCGACTGGTGCAGAGTTCAGAATGTGGATCCGTTTGAATGCGACATTCCCATGGTTTTCTCTTTTTTGCTTTCTTTGGCCCACAGGGGCTTGCAAGTGGGGACCATTAAAGGTTACCTGGAGGCGCTGTCCATATTTAAGCGCTCGTCTGACGAGTGTTCCTATTTTAAGATTCCTTTAATTTCGCAGTTTTTGAAAGGGCTCACTAATGTGTTCCCTCCGTCACCTTTTTTGGTGCCAGGTTGGGATTTGAACCTTGTTCTTAAGTTTCTTATGGGTGCTCCGTTTGAGCCTTTACATTCTTGCCCTTTGAGGCTGTTAACTCTGAAAACTGTGTTTTTAGTTGCGGTTACTTCCGCTCGCAGAGTGAGTGAGTTACAGGCACTTTCAGTTAAGCCACCCTTCACTGTATTTCACAAGGACAGGGTTGTCCTTAGAGTTCGTCCTTCTTTTCTTCCGAAGGTGGTTTCGGAATTTCATTTGAGCCAGAAGGTTGTTCTTCCGGCGTTCTATCCTCCTCCACATCCTGGTAAGGAAGAGGAGAGGCTCCATAGGCTTGATCCTAGGAGAGCGTTGAGCTTTTATATCTCGCGCATGTCCCGGGTCAGAGTGGACGATCAACTTTTCATTGGCTACGCTGGAAAGCGTTTGGGACAAGCTGTGACGAAACAGACTTTGTCTCGTTCGATTATTTTAGCTATCTCTGAGTGTTACCGCTTGGCGGGTAAGGACCCTCCGGCTGGCTTGCGGGCCCATTCTACCAGAGGAGTGGCTGCGTCTACTGCCCTGCAGAGGGGAGTTCCTATTCGCTGCATCTGTGATGCAGCCACCTGGGCTTCAGTACATACTTTTGTACGTCACTATTCCCTCGATTCCATCAGGGGCAAGATCTGGCCTTTGGCAAGGCAGTTCTCTATTCCGCAATTTGATTGGGCATGCTAAATTTGTATTCTATATTCTTTCCCACCTCCTTGCTTGGTACTGCTTTGGGAGTCTGTCATAGATATGGAATACGTCGGAGGACCCAATCCCCTCGAAGAACAAGTTACTTTCTTACCTGGTAACGTTCTTTCGATGGGATGGTCCGACGACGTATTCCACATCGCTCCCTCCCTGCCTTCTCCGCTGCAGAATTTCTTTTGCGATTGCAGCTTGCGTTCCGCAAGGCCTTGTGTGTCTGACTGGCAGAAACCTGGTGGCACACGTTCTGGGAAAAAACTATAACTGAGGCTATGGGCGTTGTGCGTCCTACTTATCACATCGGGTGACGTCGGCCGTCGGAGGAGGTCCTCGGGGACGGCGCATCGACGTCATCGATGCAGGACGCAGATGCCAAAGATTTTCCGAAGCAGCACAGCTGTGGACATTACCTGTCATAGATATGGAATACGTCGTCGGACCATCCCATCGAAAGAACGTTACCAGGTAAGAAAGTAACTTGTTCTTCTGTTGTTCTTCTGTTGTTCTTCTGTTGTTGTTCTGTTTATTTTCTTTGGATATGGAGTCTGACAACTCCATAGGCATCATCTTTTCTTGTGTGTCACACAGCACCCTCAGTGCAGTGGCACATGGATGTTTTTCAGACTTCCCAAGGTTTAAATACCTTCTCTGGGACTGACTACTGTCTCCCAGAGAATGTAAAGTTAAATTGACTTTACTATTATTTTTAAATTGCTAGACCCAGCACACACTGCCTTACAGTAGAGTGCTGGAGGGAATACCTAGTATTCCCTATGCCTAGAAAACTCATGTAGCGCTCAAATGCTACCCTTTCCTCTTAAAAGGCTGGTGGCAGTGGTATTACCATGATTATCCCGACCGCGACCCGTTTAAACGCTCCGGTAGCTAAAATCCACCAGAGCCATGTTTTTCAAGGTGGCGTCTGAGCCCCCTCTGTAAAAACAGGTTTGATCGACTTTTTTTGCAATTTCTTTTTAGAAAGGTCCTTCTAGTGTTTGTCTCTGCGTGCCAAACCAGATTTGGTCCCTTTGATTGTGTGCCTTTGGCGGTCTTCAGTGCTGAAGCCCCCCCTCTGACACCTAAGTATCTGGGGTGGACAGGATGTGAGAGAGATGCCCGAAACTCCCTGTGCTTAGTCTCCTAGGAGACCTGAATGTACTCTGGCGTGATTGGCTGGCTGACTGTCCAGCAAGGACAGCCACCCTGCTGGGTGAGTGACAGCTAGGCTGGAATGAATTGGAGAAAAATTTTAAAAGCAGTTCTCTGGGACTTGGAAGGCTGAGTCGACCACTGGAACAAAGGAACCGAAGACGAGCTGAAGGAAGACGACTGCTGCAACTCCTGGACCCTTGGTTTGCCCGGTGAAGCCCTGCTGCAGGTCTGAATATCCTGAAACTCCCTCGACAGAGAAGCCCCTTCAAGGATGACTTCTTCCCTTGAGCTGGTGGGAACAACCAACTCACAAGCCACCTGGAAACCATCTCCATACTGGTCGAATTTTCTTCAGAGTGCTTTTGAAAACCGGATAGCCTGTGAGAAGGATACCAGTTTGTGGACTTTATAAACCAACGTTTCGCCAAGCTTGTGCATCCTTCCCCGTGCAGTGCAGGAACCTCTGGATGTCCTCCCTCTTGACCCCACAACTGAGGCCCAGGAACAGCGAGATCTGCAGGAACATTTTCCTCAGCAACAGCTTTTTTTCATACAAAGGTACTGTGCAAATGTGGTTGAGAAATCCTCTGCCGCTGTGACAGTTTGTGAAACTTTCCCAACTTTGGAGTCTTGTTTGCTCCTATTCCGACATAGAACTCTTTTTCGTGCAAACTAATTCCAATAACATTGGCAAAGACTTAACCTTTTACTACCAGAACTGTGCTATCCTATCGAAGACACTGATCCATTGACTTTGGCCCAGGCCTATTGAATTAAACTATTTGCCCTGCCGGAGAAAGTATTTGTGTTTAATTCTTATAACCTTTGTCTTTCTACCCCTTATGAAAGTTACTTAAGTGCCATTTTGCTCCCATTTCAGGGGAGCCTAACTTGTTCAGAAACGTATTGGTTTGGTAGTGGAGTGTATTATCGTGTGATATTGAGCTGCTTATTACTAGTGGAATGTTTTCTAACTGAATGCGTAAATAAATTAATATCGTTTTACCAAGAAACTTTGAGTAAGTGTTTGTTTGAACCACTGTGATTGCAAGTTCTTTGTGTAACACTCTGTACTGCTCACATCCCTCGCTTGTAGTCTTAATTGTGTGTAGTATTCCCAAAGGATACTGCATGTAATTCTGCCGAACAGACACAGTGGACAAAAGAGAGGCCAGGTATACCATCAATCATGGAGAACCTGCTGAACTGTTAAACGTGGGTTTTCCTAATGGCTTTTACCCCACCATACAAATGCTGTTGGATACCATCAGCAAATCGATTGCACGCATCGAACGCTATTCAGGTATACAACTGTTTCTGGATTACGTGCAGCAGAAAGTATTTTACCACAGAGTTTATTTGTAGCGGAAAACTTTTTAGGGTGCTGGGAAACGTTCAATATGTAAAAAGTAATAAATCTCTAGACATAACATGTGCTGATGTTGAAGGTGGATTTTACAGTCTCATGATCTACAGCGATATAGTAGAATATCAAAGGGTTGGTGACTCATATGCCCCCCTGATGAGAACCGCCCAAGTCAAGGGAGACATGTTCGAATATCCGTGTCTTCACGGGTTCTGATTGTTCAGCCTGTCCATCTGACATTTGTCAACCAGATACATCTTCTGACTGTACTCCATTAACCACCCCCTAGAAGCCTGGTGATCAGAGGCAATGAAAAACCTATTAGAGATCCTATGAAAAAACTGGATTGTTTTAAAAGTGTTCTTTTAGCTTTTAGGGATGCCCTCTTGTTAACCAACTTCTTGAGGATGCGCTTTTTAATTTTTGATGCTCCTAACTGGCAGCTGGATAGTGGAATGTTCCTCTTTATGGTGTTGAAGGCAATCTCCGCTATAGCTGATATTAAACCATCAGAAGCTGAGCACAGAATTGCCTTGCATTTTTGTGGTGGTGCTGGTACTAGCATTTTAAGGACAGCATAGTTCCTACGTATACGCGCCGTCATGATGGCCTGACAGGGGTGCTAATGAGGAAAGCTTTTCTCTTCATCAGGGTTTTCTAGAGGCCTTTTGTATGTAAACAGCCGGTAAATCAGGATAGAAAAGACCTGTGCACAGTCTGTAGTCCTCGAAGGTGTTTCTTTAAATCAACCAAGAAGTAACCATAATGTTTCCAGGTATCGTCTTCAAAAGCCTCCATGAAAAAGCAGCTGTTTCCCGCATACATTTGTCTCACTAGAACAAAGAGTTGTTTAAGTCTGGGGTTCTTAAACAGAACGATATAGCTGGCGTTTAATGTTATTTTATTTAACGGTTGCCCTTGGCCTTGTAGAATAAATTCTGAACAATGTAGCAGATACTAAGGTTACAACGGTGCAAATACGTTCAGAGCTATACCCACCCTCCATCATCCGATCACCTACGATGATCATATGAACAAGGTTTAGCGTTAGCATGCGGTTGTCATTCAGATAATCTGGTAAATCCTCCACAGATTTCAGGTGAGGTATTTTAGCGGTCCGCTCATTATACAAGGGTTGCTAGCAAGAGTAAAACCAGATGATATTATCTGGCGTGGCTGTCATGACTGTGGGGCATTTTCAAGAAGTTGTTTAATAAAATAGCTTTTGCTGCAGCTGGAAGGACCCACTCACACACATAAAGGGTGTTGAAATTGCATGGCCATCGTAAGCGATGCGTCCTTTTCAATAGCCATAGGGTAATGTTCTGTAGTATTTTGTGAGCACACGTTAATAAATACTACCCTAAAAGTTTTCTGCAGCATCTGGGTACTAATATACCAGCGTTTATTCTCACGCACTATGGATGGTTGCTGTACCACAATAGTTTTGGTAGTATTTTTTTTAAAGAGTACTCCCGCACAAACTCCTTCAGACTGTCAGAATTGATTATCATGCTGTTGCTGACTAATAGGTTTTGGGACCTGCAGAAACAAATTCTATAATGTGCTCACCTGGAGCTAATTCGCTTGTTAAATTACCCAGATAATCACCCAGTGCGGGGTTCCCCTGCCCAGTTACACTAACAAAAATGACTGAATCAGCGTCGTGGGACAAACACCGCTCTTGGAGAGCTTCCGTTACTGTATACAGTTTCAAATGGGCATGAGCGGTTGTGAAACAAGCAATAATATGTTTATATAGTTGGAACACATTGGGTACTCTTCGTCATACTTCCAGCAAAGGCACACCGTTTCCTCGTCTATAAACTGCAGACTTGAAATGTCATAACCAGCGTCAAAAAGATAGGCTGTTAGCTCATCAGGGTTCGTTATAACGGCACTGTTCGGTAAATTGGTTCTGAGCAAACTTACCCCATAAGGAATTTAAACATAGCTTTGCTAATTACCCTCTGGAGGGGTTATTCTCAATGAATTCTCATCTTAAACGGATACCCTGATGCATGTAATACTCATTTATGTACTTCTGAATGGAGGTGGGGGTCCTCAAAACCCTCAGGGTAGCCTGATGCTTCCTGTTTATCTCAAGGAACAGACGAATGTGGTCACAGAAGAGCTCTACTGTAATGTTATCAAAGTACTATATTTCATTAATCTTTCCCAGACGATACCCTTTCTGTAATGCTGCTTCTAACTCAACGGTACACCAGGTACCCATAATCGAGCGTTCCTCATCACCATGTGTGCATTTTGCAGTTTGTTTTGATTCTGCACATGTCATACATAAAGGGAACATTAACTTTCCAGAAACCCTCCAGGGGAGCACTGGAAAATAAAGCTTCTTAGGCAGGCACACCTGGCATTTCATCAGACCAAAATACTTCTTAATATCCCCAAAATGTTCATAGATGATACGGGGTGCCCTAACGGGAAGGGTTTTGAACTGTTGACAAAGGGGTAAAGGCTGTTAAAGTCATAGTAGTGCATCTTCTCACCTGGAGCTGTCTTGTGATAGAGATTTACCGCAGTAGTCCTGCCTCCAAAAAAAGCGTCGCACGGTTCTAGGGGTTCTGGTAAATTCTTCTGTTTTAAGAAAAATCTTTAACAAAAGTATTGTTTTTCAACATTTCTGACCATTCATGCTCCCAAAAGTAATAATGCGCAGACACCGGGTCTCAAGAACATTCTTTTTTTACAAGCATTCTTCTATATAGGTGGCCATAAGTACACCCCGTGAAGGTCTTAGTCATTTTTCTTATAGCAGTGGGGGCACCCCTGAAAGAAACACTGGTTAAACTCATAGGCCTGTTGTTCCCCATTTAAAGAAGCATAACCGTCTAGAAAATAGGGGCCAGTCTTTTTCTCACCTCCCCGCAGGGCATGGTGTATAGGTATCTTGACCTGCTCAGACACATACATTAACCACTGGATGGAGAGTGTGGCGAAACGTTTGTTTACCGTGGTACATGTCTGGGGGTACGAGGGCTATTGTTTCAGACTTTAGAAACATCTGTTTGTATATATTCATACTCGTGCTAGCCAGTGTGATAAATGTAAAGGGATCATACAGGTGACCCGTTTTATCCTCTCAGGGGTGTCGGGATGCAGAACATGCACCTTTCGGGTCAGTTCGATGATACCGTTTCGAAAAATGTTAGACTGTTCTCAAAATATTTACATCTTCCCAACAGTAGGTTTTTAGCTCTCTCTTAAAATCAAAAACATGCTTGCTGGGCTTGGTTTACAATTTATCGGCAGGCATCATGAATTCTGAACCATAACGCTCAATAGGGGGAATTGGTCCCACATAATTTTGATTTTGTTCGAGGTTAAAGAAATGTGAGAAATAACCTTTGGACCTTGGGAAACCAAAAGCTTTAGGCAGTTTGCTTAATTTCATGGGTAGAAAATTCAAGCTGTCGATAAAGCAAATTTTAAGGTCTGGTACCTGGCGGAGCTTCAGCTTTGCACCCTGAGTTATCAGCTTCACAGCGATTCTCTTTAATCAGCTGCTATATTAAGAGAACCCATCATATCCCTGACTGTTGTGATTTCTTAGCCACAAAGGTTGTGATAAATCGACTGCCGCATTCTGGGCCTCTGAATTCCCAATTATTTTCACTAGTCAGATGTTTGGCATAAATATAGTTGGGGATGTGTATACCTGTCTCTTGCATGCACTCCATTTCAAAGACTATGTATTTCTCGGTCTTGGGTACATCTTTTGGGGGTGTCATATAACGCATGTGTTTATCCATTGAGACAACTTCCACCTCACATCGGGGACAGATTCTACTCTTACAATTATGGTTGACCTTTATAAAGCGGCCGCAGGACCCACAGTCTGTTTTAAGATAACATTCTGCTAAACCGTGAGATGATTTCTCGGTGTGTTTTTGAAGACATCTTCAGACCTGGCAAATGTTTCACATTTGGGACATTTAAAGCCTGTTTCACTGATCACGATGCAACCGTCTCTCTGACACATTTTGCAGTGGAATTGGCATCAGTGAGCCTCCTTATTGCTGTATATGTGACAACAATGAGGGCATACATTTCTGGCTCCTAGGGAGCCCTGAAGTTTTAAGATCCAGTAACTGTGTTGATCGTGGTATAAAATATATACAGTGTTCTTATTTGCGGTGTCATCTGCCGGGAAGTATTTCCAAAGCCTGTTCTCATTATGCAGAATTTTTATTGGTTCTCTGAAGTAGTCTTCAAATGAACGCAGCTCATTAAAACCAACCATGATATCAGGGGGTATACACAGAACTCTGTGAACCTCCACAGCCTTGATATGTATGTAACAGTGAGTAACAGTTCTAGCCTCCAGGGGCCCTATAATGCTCGCAGCTATACATATTTTCAAGGAACCATAGTTAAATCCAAGAGCCAGTGTTTCTTCTTGGCCACAACCATACTGTAAAGTGTTTTTTTTTTTCAGGGGCCTGTACACGCCTACCCTCTTTAAATCTGACCAATGACACTAGTCTCAACGGTTCTGTTACGGCTAGCTCCGCCTTACTTTGTAACGGTGTTCTTATGTATTTCTAGAAACTCCAAAACATCAAAGGTCTGATGAAATGCACGCCTGGTGAAATGAGGACGGTTTAAAGCCGTACTGTCTAAACAGATCTGGATGAAAACTTTAAGCCCTACCATTTCAAGGATTTGTAAGATGAGCCTTTCAGCCGCCTCTGTTATCATTAATAAACCTTGTTTGGTACATCTTAATTGATCTAAATTTACAAAGCGGAAAACTTCATAGTATGCAACGTGTCTAAATTTTGGTAGATCTCTCTAGTATGTTCCCATACTCTGTTTAAAAAAAAAAAAAAAAAAAAAAGAAAGTGTCCGTTTGGGACGGCGGGGTGTGCTTTGTCGTTGTGACGCACAATCTTTCAGCGCACACTGACTGATCATTATCTTTGCTTTTCTCAAATGTTTCAAAAACATTTTTCGGTGCCTTCGGGTTCGCAACCATTTTAAACGCCAAGTCAGTAAATCTTTTACAGGTAAGCGTCGCTTTTTGACAGGGTTTGATGGTGTGATTGTATCCTTCAGCACTAGCATTGTTGTCTTAGGCTCGGCGCTTAAGTCTCTGTCGTCTGTGCACAGCCAGGCGTCGTCCCCGCTTCTTAAAGATGTTGTGGGGCCTGGAAAATCAGGCCTAGTCTGTATGCGATCTTCTTTTTTTTTTAACAATCTTTTCTTTTTTTTGAGTGTGTTTTTTAGAGTCTCGGGTCTTTTCATTTTTCATGTTTTTTTTTTAGGTAGGGTATTCACCCTGTTTTTAGATTCCTTGGTGAACAGGATGTGTTTTGCCTTAGAAACACGCTTACTAATAGCTGCTAAATATTTTTTAACAAGGTTGTGTCACAATCTACAGGCCTAGCGTCATAATCTAGTGTTAATAAATGTTTTCCTTTTTGACTTTTTAAAGCTGGCAACCGAAGTAATTGTTTAACAATACTAACCCTTTTAGAGTCTCAAGTTTTTACATAGACGTTTGGTGTATTAAGATGTTTAGACTTCGGGGACTTTAAGGTCTGTTTATTATGATCTGTACAATAAATTACAGTTGTACAGCGCTGATTGTTTACACCATTGGGCCCTCTGTAAGAAAGATCAAGGGGTTTCGGACATAGCCTGGTCCACAGATAACGGAGGCATATACAGACTCTTGAGGCTATATTTATAAGGGTGAGTCTGAAATAACTATTACCGGCTCTTTTATGGGTGAATCTGTAATTATTAGAATAGGCTCAGAATATAGGGCGGCATTGGTACTCGGAATATTCAGGTGCTCTAGATCTTCAGAATTAGTAACATGCAGCTCAATGCTGGGGGTCGTTGGTGAGAACACATGTGGTGGGGTGATCTCTCCACAGCCAGGGGCTACCAGAGGCTCTGACTAAAAGGGTTTTGGTGCTTAAAATTTGTAACACGGGGCTCTGTATAATGCCACCCACGATCTGTGCCTCATAGTTAGGGCTAGTGCTATGCAAAGGCATACAGGGTTCAACAGGCTGTGTTGTATGTGTGTTGTGGGCTTTAACAGCTTGTTGATTAGCAGTAATTAAAACATTTTCAACCCTTTGAGGCCCCCGCCCCTTGAAAAGAGACCACCTTCTTTTTTAAGTACATAATGTAATCCCCCGGCTTCCACATAACTGTCGCTGTTTGCTGTGTAGAAGGGTTCTGTATGCGCCTGACCTGCAGTCTTTGGAATGTCCGATTGTAGGACCACAGAGGTTGATTGTGCTAGAACTTCTTCCTCCTGCGCAACACAAGACCCTACAATTCAACAAAAGAAAAACAGCTTTAACGAGGTATTACAGAAAAAAAAGTAGACCAAATAACATTCTACAATGAAACGGAAGATGTCTAAGGCGTCGCAACACCATATTCAAATATTAACAGGTGTAGCTGAGGAAACAAATTAGCCCAAACAATACTCTATAATGAAATGAGGGTATACCAAGGGCGGTACAAAACCACCTTTAAATCTTGACAGGTGCAGCTGTGGAAAAAGGCTTTGGTCGTTAGTAGGCATACAAACGTACAATGAGTATCCCCTGCAGGTTGTTTCCGCTTTAGTGTTGAGACCAACGGCGAGGCTCCTTCAGTGTGTGAATATGAAAAAAATAAGTTTACTCCTATAGCTTCCAAACATGGCTACATCCTATGACGACCAAAGTTTGAAAAAACCTGCCTACAGAAAAAAACATTCAGGTTTTAAACCATTGACCGTTAACTAGCATATCCCAAGTGACAAATATCATTACCTATTAAGATGGCCAGTGCCTCTCTCAAAACCTTAGAAAGCCCTGCATCTGGACGCCTTGCTTTGAGGTTGGCGTAATTGTGGTCACCCAGCTCGGAAAAAAAAAACATACATTACATCAAGAAAACAACAATTACTTAAATGTAACTAGTTATCTAACCAAACAATATTTAGCTGCTTAAGAACACTTAACTAGCTAATGAAAACATCCCTAGAAAAGAAAAAAAAACTTAAAATGTACAATCATAACCTCCTATAAACATGGGGTGTTTGCACTCAAAAATACAGAATTATTATAATATACACCATAAGTCTGTCTGTTCTGAACTCCATTCTCGTCCAGTTTCAAGCAGTTATTCCGACCCAGTACAGCATTCACTCAGCCCTGCATCCAATGCTGTGTGAACATCAACTGTGGTACGTAAAAACAGAAGATAAGGACATCATAAACACAACCCATCCAAGGACAATCGCATTTTATAGCACCGGTTTTTGTATAAGGAATTTCCAAAAAAAGAAGAAAAAAAAGTCATACGATGAACATACTTTTAAATATGACATCACAGCGGTGGGCTCCTAACCAGCTGAGCTATCCTGGCAGCTTTTGGCTGTAGAGCGCGTCTATGGATCCTTTAATGTACTATCAGTGCCATGCATTGCCAAAATATTTTGGGTGCACCCCTGTCATGTGCGTGATTTTTTGATTTACACCCCATGAGACCGAAATACCCCCACTTCACCCCTGAATAGAAGCCTATAAACCACAACACATCCCCAGGTCAAACACATTTTATAGCACCATTTTTTTTCCTGTATAAGGACTTGCAACAAAAAAAAAATACACACTTAACCGATTTTTAATATATAACAACTCAGCTGGCAGCTTTCGGCTGTAGAGCGTGTCTATGGATCCCTTAATATACTAAAAAGCACTGCATTACCAAAAGTATTTAGGGTGGTCCCCTGCCATATGCGTTATCTTTTAATTTACACACCTTGAGGCAGAATCACACCCACTTCCACCCTGAATATATGCCTATAAACCACAACACATCCCCAGGTCAAACACATTTTATAACTCCTTTTTTCTTTTTTCCCTTTATAAGGAATTGCAACAACAACAAAAACTACACAATTAATAACCGGTTTTTTAATATATATAACAACTCAGCCGCAGGCTCCCAACCTGCTGAGCTACCCTGCCAGTTTCTGCTGTAGAGCGTGTCTATGGATCCCTTAATATACAAAAGCACTGCATTACCAAATGTATTTTGGGTGCACCATGGCCATGTGCTTGATTTAAAGCGGAGTTTATGTACGGTGTGTAGTTTGGAAACGGTGCATGAAAGAAAATGCATCAAAATATTATTTCTTTTGAAACGCATGCGGCACAACCCACATCTGCTGACTCTTGCATCCCCATTTTTAAAACAAAAACAATTTCCAACCTTTATTTTTTATTTTTTTCTTGGTTTTAAAAAAGCACAGCTGGATAACTGAAAATACATTCCCAGCTCCCCAGGCACTGGAGCCCTGAAGACATGCAGATCTATTAACTGAATACAAGTAGAGATCTGGGGAAGCTGCATGTATTTCGGCGACCTCTCCCTCTCCCTCTCTCGCTTTCGTAAATAGGTACGCATGCCTGAAGGGCTCTGCTGGTTGGGGATCCTATGTCGCAGTTCCCTAGCCAGCAGACCACACATGGCAATCGGCGCCGTTAGCAACATACACATAGATTTAGTGTGGGGCTTCATATCACATACTGTGACAGATGCTTTGAAAATGTATTTTTATTTTAATGCTTCCCTTAAAAAAAAAATATCAAAGCCCATAACTCTAGATATGTGAAGAAGCCTCTGCACCTGGGCAGATTGTCATTTTGCAATTGCTACAGGCTATACATCTAATTAGCTCTGGACCCTGACACAGGATCTAACGAGATGCACAGCTGATAGCACATGCAAAATGTTAATCAGCTCTGCTGCAGTGTTTATCCTTACATACTACAACAGGGAATGGCTCTAAATTGGTGCACATTTCATCGCGCTGTGCACAAAAAGACGGTTACATTTAAAAATAATACATAGTGTTTTTGTGTGCAGAGTTCGGAAGGATTTGCACCGGGGGACTGTCTTCTGCGACAGCATTGTTTAATTACTATCAACAAGGGCAGTAATGGGAACCAACAGCCCTTGTTGATAGTAATTAAAAAATGTCGGAGCAGAAGACCTGCCCCTGGTGCAAAGCCTTCCGAACTCTGCGCAATAAAAACAAAGACGGGATGTTGCATGCAAGTAAAGGCATATGCTCCTTGTACTATGCTGTTGAGGCCATCATACCATAACTCCCCTCTATACAGCATAGCACCAGGTGTAAATGTTTTAAATATAAACATGTCCAGCTCTTAAAAGCAGTTAAAAAACATTACAAAAAGGCATACCTGGGATGTTTACAGGTGAGAAATCTACCGGGTCATAAAAGGTAGGTGTTGGATAAACCTATGAAATAAGAAATAATCACTACGAATTTTAACATTTTATCTGTTGCACCTTTTCAAAAAGGGTCTGCAAAAAACTTACTTCATGTTATGGATTATCCTGCATTTGAATGGATTCTGTCCTCCAACGTATTCCTCATCTTAGATGTATTCATCCAGCTTTGGCTGCTTCGGAAATTTTTTCTCAGCACAGGGCGCCGTGCGTCAATGTCGTTGAGTCGTGGTCCCTCGAAGGCCTCCGTCGAGGGTGACGTCATCTGGTATACAAGTGGCACGTGCGGCGCCCAATGGCCTCAGTTCTGTTTTTCTGCAGTACGTGTTGCCTTCGGAGACTTGGAGCACCTCGATAGTTCTGTGACGCAGTTATTGTGAAGATATTTGAGATGTCCTCATCGTCTACCCCGACTGCCCCGCGTTAGGGGTTCAAGAAATGTAAAACTCACGGATCCGCACCAAGAATGTCTGTGGTGCCGCGGGGAAAACCGTGACATGGAGGCCTGTGCAAAGTGTCAGGCTTTGACAGGCAAGGCCTTGCGAGAGGTGAAGGGAAAGCTACAGGTAGGTTAAACCCAACCGAAAAGCCTCAAGCGTCGAGTCAAGAACCCATGAGGAGAAATCTTCTCGACGCGAAAGGCAAAGACATAGGTCTAGGTCCTGAAGTGGTTCTAAAGTCTAAAAAGAGACACCACTGATCCCCTTCCACCTCGTCTTCTGATGAATCCCCCAAGAAAATGAAATGCCCCACAAAACATTCTTCCTCCGAAGAATGTAAGCATTTAGACTTAAAATGATGGAGGTTTTTTTTGAAAAGGCTAAGCCTTGGTTCACGCCTTCCTCGGAAGCCGGCCGAGAGCGTTACCGTTCCGACACTCGCACGCCCTCGAGCCCAGGTGATCGAAGGAGAAAAGATCGGGAACCCTCCAGGACCCCGAGTGATGAAGATCGCTCGAGTGGAGTGAACCGCTCGAGGTCATCGGCGCCGCCCGGAACCCGACACACCTCGACGGACAAGCCTTCGAAGAGTGTCTCGACGCCTTCAAAGCCAGCTCAGTCGACGGCTGTTATTTCGTCGACGCCTTTGTCGACGTCGACCCCCGAAGCCTTCGGGGTCCATAGATTCAAAGGCTCCAGTTCAGTCAGAAACTGAAAAAATAGCAACAAAAGAAAAAGCTACAAAGCCTGCAGCCTCCACTGTAAAAGCCACTCCAGAAAACATTTATAAACCTCTGCCAAGGAAAGAATTTTTGTAATCCTTGTCTTTAATTTATGAAGAACAAGAAAGGTCTGAGGAGGAGGATGTTCCTTTTGGCCTAGAGTATGGCACCCCTAATGTCCCAGAATGTCTCATTTCTGAGGAAAGCAGAATGAGGGATTTAGTGGAAACCTTGCATAACGCAAATCGAGTTGACGCATCACCTGAGACAGAATTTGGCAGACCAGAACCAGGGGAACATGCCAATCCCTCATATAGACAAATGATGGCAAAGGTGGTGGATTATTTAGGATGAGCTAGACCACCAACTCAGTTCATCCAGGATGACCTCACTGACATACTAGATCATGGTCCCACCAAAGATCCGATTTTACCTTTCCATGTAGCCTTACAAAATAGGGTGGCCAAAAATTGGGAGACCCTGGCTCAATTCCTCCTGTGAATAAGTCCCTCACGTCAAAATACTGCCCTTTCAGTAGCGACCCTGGCTATCTGTCCAAACACCCCACTCCCGAGAGTCTGGTGGTCCAGGCAGCCACAGCTACATCAAATAAGGTGGCGTACCCTACAATCCCTCCGGATAGGGACGACAAGCTTGTGGATGGTTGGGCACACAAGATATTTTCAGCTGGGAGTATGGCATTAAAAACGGGCAACTGCACATGTCCCTTGGCAAAATGTTCGTACACTCTGTGGGAGTGCATTGCATTGGTGGCGGAGCATATATGAGAAGGGGAAGAAAGGAAAGGATTCCTAGCCATCGTTAGAGATGGAAAGGAGGCCATGCAGGAATCCCTTCAGTGTGGATTGGACACTGCAGATAGTGTGAGCAGGTCCATGGCCACTAGCACAGTTATGCGCAGATTTGCGTGGTTGTGAATGTCTGGTTTTGCACCAGATGTGCAAAACCGTCTTTTGAACATGCCTTTTGAAGGGTCTCACCTTTTTGGCAACCAGGCTGACGAGAGCCTTGAGAGGTTGCAGACCTCGAAAGTGGCTGCCAACTCTTTAGGAGCTGCTATTGGGCAACCTCAGCCTTTTCGTGCATCAGGACAATCTTGGAGGGGACGATCCTATCGTTATTACTCCTCATATGGAAAGGCGAGGGGAATGGCCAGTCAAAGAGGCTAGATAAAAAACACTTGTGGTGGACGAGTTAAACGTGGTAAGCCAGCTCCAGCTGCAGCTTCCTTACCATCAGCAGCCGCAGCATCCTCCACAAAACCACTTTGAGGACTTGCATCACAAGACACCTGTGGGAGGCAGACTGTCGCAGCATCTGCAAGAATGGCGAGCCATTACTTCAGATGTTTGGGCTCTAGAAATAATAGCCCAAGGTTACTGCCTTCCTTATCTAACGCAGCCTCAAAGCAATCCACCAGGGAGACTCAGTTTCCAGACCCGCTCCTACAGCAGGAAGTCTTAACCCTGCTAGAGAAAAGTGATATAGAACCAGTACCTGTGGCGTAGAGGAACAATGGATGGTACTCCCCATATTTTTTTGATTCCCAAAAAGGATGGAGGAATGAGACCCATCTTGGACTTGAGGCTTGAACAAGTTCCTCAGGAAGGACAAGTTCAAGATGATCACTCTTTTTCAGATCCTTCAGGCCCTTCAACTTCAGGATTGGTTAGTGTCATTGGACCTTCAGGATGCTCATTTTCATGTGCCAATCCATCTCGAGCACAGAAAATACCTGAGGTTCGCGGTTGGCGAATCACACTATCCGTTTCGAGTCCTGCCATTCGGATTGACCTCTGCCCCGAGGGTGTTCACCAAGTTGATGGTAGTGGTGGCAGCGCACCTCAGGAGAGGGGGGATTCACGTCTACCCCTACCTGGACGATTGGTTGATCAGGGCGCGTTCTGCTGAGCAAGCCTCGAATCATCTGAAAGTCACCTGCTACTTCCTCCACAGACTGGGCTTCTCCCTCAATTTCAAGAAGTCACAAATGACACCTTTCCAACAGCTCCAGTACATCGGGGCTGTATTAGACACATCCTTGGGAAAGAGCTTGCCTCCCAAGTCGAGGGCTCAAGACATTCTTCAGATGGTTTCCAAATTTCAAAATGCCCAAAATCTCCAAGCCTACGACTTCTTGAGGTTGCTTGGCCTCATGGGATCCTGCATTATCTGGTGCCAGAAGCACGTCTGAGAATGAGATCCCTTCAATGGGCTCTAAAGACTCAATGGTCCCGACGGATGCCTCCCTGGAAGGTTGGGGAGCTCACACCGGGAGCCTCCACGCGAGAGGCCTTTGGTGATCGGAGGAGAAGACGCTCCAAATCAACATCTTGGAGCTCCGCGCAGTGTTCTAGGCCCTCAGGTCCTTCCTTCCGTCCCTCAAGGGCAAGGTGGTGAGGATCTTCACCGACAACACCACCACGATGTTTTACATTCGGAAGCATGGCGGAACCAGATCCCCTGCCCTGTCCAAGGAAGCCCAGGATCTGTGGCATTGGGCCATCGCACAAGGGATGTTTCTGGTACCCTTTCATCTGGCAGGGATAAACACCATCGCCGACTCACTCAGCAGGGAGCTGCGCTCGTGCCACGAGTGGGAACTGCGCCAGGATCAAGTGGACCGACGATGGGGCGAACCCCAGATCGATCTCTTCGCGACGGCGGCGAACTCCAAGTGCCGGAGGTTTGCCAGCAGGTTTCCCCAGCTGAGGAGCATGGGCGATGCTTTCTCGTTCCCCTGGGACGGCCTGTTCCTTTATGCATTCCCGCCGTTGCCGTTGCTACTCCGGCTCGTCAACCAGCTCAAGAGGTCCCGGTGCAGGATGATCCTCGTCGCACCGGCGTGGCCGAGGCAGATCTGGTTCCCGGACCTTCTGGATTTGTCAGCGTCCACACCAGTCAAGCTACCGAGGGACGCGGATCTTCTCTCCAGAGAAGGAGGCGCCATTCTTCACCACGAACCAGAGTCGCTGAACTTGCAGACCTGGCTCCTGCAGCGCTAGAGTTTGGAGGATACGACATCCCGGCCGATTGCAGAGAGGTTCTTGCAGAGGCCAGGGCTTCCTCAACTCTCACGTGCTACGGACACACATGGAAGAGGTTCTCTATCTGGTGCCGGGCACAGAAGATTAACCCTCTGCGGATTACGGCCCCTCAAGGTATTGCCGTACCTACTGTCCTTGGCCAAGGCGGGCCTATCTCACGCTTCTATCAAGGTACATCTTTGCTACCGTCTCACGTTACACCAGAACTACAGGACTGGCGTCCTTGTGGTCTCATCGTCTGGTGAAGGAATTTATGAAAGGACTGTTCCGATCATTCCCGCCGGTGAAGGCCCCTGCCCCGGCGTAGGAGCTCAAGGTGGTACTAACTAGGCTCATGGGGGCCCCATTCGAACCTATGCATTCAGTGCCGTTGAAGTTTCTGTCGTGGAAGACATCATTCCTCGTGGCCATCACCTCTGCACGACGAGTGGGAGAGATCCAGGCCCTGTCTTGCAAGCCTCCATACTTGACTTTTCACGACACGAGGGTGGTGCTTAGGACTCACCCCTCCTTCATGCCCAAGGTTCCGTCGGACTTCCACCTCAACGAGCCCTTGGTGTTGCCAGTTTTCTTCCCATCGCCTTCGTCGCCGGCTGAGAGGACTCTGCACTCGCTAGACGTAGCTAGAGCGCTGAAGTTCTACGTGGACCGCACGAAGAGTTTCCGGAAGACATCACAGCTGTTTGTGAACTTTGGCCCTGTGAATCAAGGGAAGGCTCTCTCAAAGTTTTCCATTTCCAGATGGCTCTCCAGCTGCATCATGCACTGTCACCGGTTGGCAAACCGACCGCTGCCCGGCCGTCCGAGAGCCCATTCGACCAGAGCGATCGCTGCTACTACGGCGTTCCTGTCTGGTGTGCCCCTGCTCGACATCTGCAGGGCTGCTACGTGGAGGTTGACGCACACCTTCACGAGATTCTACTGCGTCGACCGGGATTCCAGGGAGGAGTCCAGAGTCGGCCAGGCAGTGCTGCGCAACCTGTTCGCCTAAGGTGAGCCTGGTGAGGAGGTAAGAGTTGCTTAATGTTGAGTTGTTGTATTGCTTGATATTGAGCCTTGTGCCACCTCCCGTGGTTGTGCATGTGTATACTGCTATGTATTCTTATATTCATGAGCATGTGAATCCATGCCAGACCCCATGCTGGAGAAGGAACAAGTTACTTACCTGTAACTGTTGTTCTCCAGCATGGATTCACATGCGAACCCTCCCGTCTACCCCTCTGCGGCTCTTCACTTGGTCATACTGCCACTTCACATGCTACCAAATCTGTGGATGGCTGCCAGGGGCGGGGCTTAGGGAGAGGGCAGTCATTGGCTGGGGGCAGTATGACCCAGAGACCAGTGATTGGTTACTACTGAGAAAGACAGATCAGAAACTAAACTGATACTGATTTTTTCTATACCGAGGATTCCCAGCCTGACGACGGGGAATATTCATGAGCATGTGAATCCATGCCAGACCCATGCTGGAGAATAACAGTTACAGGTAAGTAACTTGTTCCAAAACAAGACAAGCAGCTGGAAGATACAAAAATAATAAATAACAAATCACCACACACTGTGGAATTGCATCGCACCCTTCTCATCCTATCATTACGAGAGGTTTCCCTGCCTCAACGAAACTAATGGATGTCGGTGTCCAAAAGTACAGAGTTCTCCGTCCTATGTCCAAAATCTCAACCATACTCATACAAGCTAAACTCAAAATAAAGTGCAAAGGGATATAGTCTTTTAACTTGCTAGCTGTAGCTTTTTCGAAGTTCCAGCGCAAAGTTCCAAAAGGTGCATACATTAAGCAAATAATCACATTTCTACAATCCTCAGGAGAGGGTGGGGGTCCCCATCCCCTGAGTTTCTCAAGCTATTTATAGCTCGCACTCCCAATTTACAGGCAGTGTTTCTCTTCCACTGAGTTCTATGGACACTTTATAGTTTACAAACGCAATAGTTCAATGGATATGGTTCATTCCTTGGTTTCTTTTCCACAGTACCCCATTTCCCAGTCCAGGGGGTAACATTCCCCTTTTCCCCTGGATTTCACACATTCAAGAAGCTGTTTACAGTACTTTATATATTTGGGTGCAGGTCCCAGGCTCTCAATCAATTCACCTGCAGTATTCTCCTGCCAGGACTTTCTTACTGCTTCACTTTGCTTTTCCACAATATGCACATTTCCAACCCAGGGGGTATGGTTCCCTTCCCCTGGATTTCACACACTCAATGGGGTTCTCTTTCTCTCCTTGATTTTTCAGAATTTCCCAATCATACTTCTTTTTCCCAGATTATGCAATTTTCCACTCCGGGGGCATGGCTCCCTTCTGCTGGATTTCACAGGTTATCTTGACTCTCACCGTTTATACGCAATTGGGCAATTGGGTGTGGGTCCCAGACTCGCAACAGGTTGCCTGGTATACTCTCCCACCAGGACTTCCTCCACATGTAACAGTCTGACTCCTTCAGCGGCTGTGTCTTCGACACCCTTTCTTTTGTTTCATTCCAAATGCACTCTGCGTCCCAGCTCCCTTGTTCACTGTGACAATATCACTGTCTCTCCTCGGCATGCAGTATATGCTGCGAATAGCCCCGGTGTCCCAATTCCCCTCTCTGGGCTCACTGGTCTCTTGTGGTGGCTTCAGCATTCTCTGCACTCTTTGGTTTCTCCAACGCGGCACCTCCTCCTTTTGTTGGTGTCCCATCCGCTCTCCGGTACTCGCTATGCCTTGGCCTCTTCTCCACAGTTTCTCCTTTATCATGCATCTGTGTGTCGTACGTTCGACCTATGAGCTTCTTGTGATAGCACTAGTTGGAGCTCTCCTGCTCCCTGCTACAGCTGGCTTTTTCCTGGCTTCACACTCTGCTTTGGATGTAATGGTTCTCCATCTTCCATGTGGAACTAGTTTTTTTTAAATGTTCGAGCACCTATTGGATCCATCCAACCACTAGAGTGTGTCTCTAGTTCTGCAGCTTCAATGCTCTGCATTGCTCTCATGCTCTTCCTTGTCTCAGTCCTTTTACAAAACGTATAGGAAAGAGACCTACTGCCAGGGCAAAGTGGATGGACTGGATCTTTATCACAATAAACCACACAGGTTTGGGAGTTAAAGGAGTTGGTGTCATACCCTGGGTGAAAAGGGGATACCATGTTCTTGCCAGTGAGTTTCCTTCCCTCCCATGAGGGTTTTCTCCCCCAATATGGTCCTCCCTCTGAAAGCCAACCCCAGGGTCCGGATCAGGTAGCGGTTGCCCTTCCCTGGCCATATGGGAAGAGTTTCCCTGGAGAGGGAGTGATGACATTGTTCAATTCATCACACCCCCTTTCATCTTCCTCTGCTTCTTCTTTCGCCTCAATAAATAATTGACCTTTAGCTTGTTTTCACATGAGACTTGGTATCCCACTTTCTTTTTAGGGATACTGGAATGTTGTGATCAACCCCTTCAAAACCCTGCAAAAGCTGCTGACAAAACTCATGAAAATGTTCACCTTTTTGAAACAACATGTACTGAGACGAGGAAGAGGACTGCAATGAGCAAGAATGTGAACCATAATGCGATGGCTAGTGTTTGGAGGAATGTAATTGGTCCAGGACATCTTCAGCCTGGATGCAGGAGTTTAAATCAGCTGCTGAAAGAATATGGAGAGACCTTCCTGTTCCAAGTATTGGCTTGGAAACTGGCGAGAGACCCGGCGTGCAGTACAGAGCAGACTGTGTCCTAACCTGAAGGCGAACCCAGAAGACAGGCGAGTGCAGGTGGCGAGAGAAGGAGCCGTCCCCAGCACTCTACACCGGCCGGGCATACCAAGAAGCAGGCAGATCCGGGAGCTGTGGCTGCAGAGCGCTGCCAGCGGAAGAAGTGAAGAGGTGAACTGCTGACCGGCTGCATAGTGTAACGGTGGTTAACCGGAGAAGTTCCTGAAAAAGGAAGTTGCGAGCCGCGGTGGGAACTGGATGCCAGGACGGGCTTCGTTCCAATGCAAGAAGAACGATCTGTGGCGCTAACAGGGGAAAGCTGCTTGAGACTAGCAGACACTGAGGGGAGTACTGAACAAATGCAAGTTGTTTGAGAGAACACAGAAGTTGTCAGTGAGCCCAGAGGGTTGAAGGGGACGCTGAAGCTGAGGCAAAGAGACCCTGAAAGAATGAATTGGTTGCCAAGTTTAGGGGGATCAAGTAATCCTCATTGGAATCAGTGTCCTCTTTAGTTACAGTACTTTGCCTTAAAGCAACTCGGAGAACACCCATGCCCCCCTGTGCTGAATGCAAAAGAGAGATTGTGTTATAAAGTCTTGGCAGGAGAGTGTAGTAGGTGAAGAGCAGATCTGGGATTAGCACTCATAAAGAATTGTGAATGAGAACCTGGCAAGGGAGTATACCTGGTGTTTTGCAAGTCTGGAGCTCACACCCAAGTTGTTATCTTTAAAGGAGAATCCTAAGGAAGACTCATCCCCTTAAGAATTGAATTGTATTGAATGTGGAATCCTGGGTAAGGGAGTCCTTTCCCCTGGAGTGAGTTGCAACACGAGTTGGGAGTTATCCTCTTGAGCTAAAAATAACTTGGGCTATTTCTTTGAACTCTTTATTTTGACAAGGTAAATCCTGGGGCAGGGAGTCATCTCGTTTGGAATTGTGAACATCTGAGTATTGAAACCTTCCTGTTGGAGTTATAGAACTTGAACATTTGAGCACATTTTTTAACAAATTATAATGCGTCTTGTGAGAGGTAAGAAATGTGAGGCAGACAACTTTGTGTAGGCTTTTCAAAAGATGCCATTATATTAACTTTTATTAAGATTGGATACTCATCACTATCCCTACCCTTGTGAGGATTTCCAACCCTAAAATAAACCAAAGGAAAAACTCTAACAAAAGGACTCTGTCCCTCAAACTTAAATAAACACCAACTTAACAAGGCAATGTATGGCAGCTCAACAGCAACAAATATAACAGTTAAATTCCCATCATAACAACTGTTTAACTGTCTAATCTGGGTGAATTCCCCTCCCCCAGATTCAAGCAGGATTTTGTTAGCAGTTCCAAAAATGTTAAAGAAATCCTGTCTCATAACAAAATTCCACTTCAGTCCTCTGTTTGGTTTCAACAAAGTTTCAACTTGTATTCAACCAACAGTTCATAAGTGGTTAACGATGATTTATGCACCTGTTCACAAAACGACTTCTTTGACAATATTAAATACTTCTGCAGCAGTTCACACAACACTTAATTCATTTATATTAATTTGTCTGGATGATTCTCCAATAATCCACAAAAACACTTTAGTAGTTCTTCAACTTCATGTTTATTAACGTCACCACAGTTTTTCAATGGCTTCCAGCTAGTCCACTCACCTGCCAGGCCCATTAGGACAAATGTTCTCTACTCTGGTGTACTCTTGCCAGAACAGATCAAAATACCACAAGATTCTCTGACCTGGTGTATTCTCCTGCCACGCCAGAATAAACTACTACTTGCTAGTACTTCTGTGGTAAAGGTTAAACTCAAACAGGCTAGCAATGTCTTCTGCTCCACAACATCAAATATAAGATACACTTCAAGGGAAACAAGAACCACACTGATGCTGTTTGTTATTGCGACACTCTCTGCAGGTTATGCTCCACTCCCTCTGAATGTCTTCCTCCAGAAGGGCAGCCTGCCTCCCACTCTTGTTTCTCCCCCTTTTGAATAACCAACTGCCGATAAGGATTCTGTTTCAATCTCACACTTGTTTGGCTTTGGCAATGTAGATTTAAGCCCTTCTTTCTTCGGACCTCCTATTCACATGGCAAATAGTTTTTATCAACACAAAAAACATCAGCTGACTTCTTTTGGCTTTGGCAATTCTGGTTCTTTCTGTGTCTGGATATGTTTGTCTTTGTCAATGATGGTTTATCTTTTATCTTATTGGCATTGCCCCTTCTTTTTGCTGGCTCTTTTTATGCCCCACAATGTCACAATCACACTCTTCGGGTCTGATAATCAGGTTCTTATTCTGCCATCCTTTTAAATCAGCTTGTTTCACAACAGAAAATCTAACCTTCTTTATATTGGTTTGGTATTCAAAAAGTGTCTTCTTCTTCTTCAGTTTGACTAAGTTAATCACGTTTCTGTGGGTAAGGCCCCTGGACCTGGCCACTGGGTGGTTACGGAGCGCTCCGAGGTCACAATCTAACAGTGAACTCTCCGGGTCTGGCATGCGCTCCTTTCACCTCGCTGCCTCCAGGTCTTCTGCTTCACTTTCCCCACGCGGTCTGGGAATCTCTCCTTCATGCCCTTCCACAACCCACATCTGTCACTTGCAGTGCTCTCCTAGCTTCCACAACTCTCCGGTGCTCCCCTGCCACCGGTGCTTGTCAGAAAAGGAGGAAAACTATTAAAAGGTGCCCTTTACGCTGCACCACCTCTGCAGCTGCAATCCTCCGGGGGAGAGTCAGCACTCCCAACGCTTCTCGCTGCGCCAGCTCTGTAATCATGGTCTTGAGCGCAAAAGACCCTCTCCAGACCAGCATCCAATTCACACATCTCTGTCGTCCCGGCTTCTCTGCACACAGCTGACCTCTGCTTCTGCCGCCACATGGAGGTAATAAAACTACTCCACCTTCTACTACTGCTCCTCCTTCTGGCCTGCACCTGAGGGGACTTTTTATGCCTCTGTCCTCCTCAGGTGTGGGTCATTATTCCTAAATGACTGCAATTTCCAGTTCTGTTCTTCTGTAGTCCTCTTCTTCGTCCCAGTACTTTGTGAACTGTGGAACTTGAAGTCCACAATACCAACATTGTTTTCTCTAATAGTATTGCCTTTACGATAAGCTATTAGAAGGTTGGTGTCTTGGGTGAAGTTATATAAGGTGTTTCCCATTCTTCCTGACCTGCTACCCCACCCCCATTTGATCCTCCCGGCCAACACCACCCCCAGGATTAGGATCAGGAAGCGTCTGCCTTTCCCTGGCCACATGATAAGGATCCCAGGTCAGGTTTCTTGGGTGATTCATCACACCCTTTACACCTTAGAGTTTGTTTTAGAATGTGAGGGCTAGGCTAGGAATTTGGACACAGGACATTTTTGCTTTGGACATCATGGCACTCGACAGACCATTAGTTTTGGTTGAGGTAGGCAAATATCTCCTAGATTAGGGACAGTGAGGCATTTAACAACCCCTTTATTGTTTCAATAAAAGTCTGTAACAACCACTATGAGCTCTCTGTGTCCGGGTCTCATTCCTGGCTCATCACAGCCGGGTATTGTGAAAGGACCTGTGCATCCATTCTCAACTTTGCCTTTATATTACAATACCCATCATTTTAGACCATGATTGGGTGATGCATTGGATCTGGAGAGACAGATATAGAAAAAATCATTGTAATAGCTCCAGGGTTTCTTTCAAAGAGTTTTGTTTGGTTGTACAATATTTCATGTTAATTGCTCTTTAATTTCCCTCTGGGATTCCTTTGATGTGGATCTTAACACTACATGCCTGATTTGTCAACTAGTTTTGAAGTTTAATGATCTCGTTAGCAGGGGTATCTATCTACTTGTCAATTTATATAGGACTTGAACCAGATTTGTGTTACAGTTCAACAACTTTATCTCCAAATTTCTATTTCTTTTATTTAATTACTGTCTAGTGGATTCATCTCCCCATCCCCGAGATAGTTGTATCATGTCTTTCTATCACTATTTGTATCTATTAAAATATATTGTGGATGTTTATTGATTAGACCCTTTGTTAATACAGTGTCCTTTTCCTTTTGAGTCCCTGTTTAGGTTCCATTTCATTTCATCGACGGGAATTACTTTGGTAATTTACTACCAATTAATTTCTTCAAAATGTTACATCAATTTTTTATTTTTTTTATTTGGGGGTCCCCTCTATTTCCTCACTTCCCCTTCATTAATACCCCTACCCAAAACAATCCCCACCCCTTTTTGCCTCCTTAAGACTTAAATCCCATATTATTTGATGTAATTATGAATGAATTACTTTGTAGTAAATTACCACAAAGTAATTCCTGACAATGAATTAACGGGATACGGTCGTTAGAATGTTTTTATGCTAGATTTTGCATAGGTTCGATTTCTCCTTTCTGACATGATTTTTTTTTTCATATTTGGTGTAATCCCCTTCTCCCCATATCGCGAGTAGCACCAGCTTGGGGTCTTGTGGAACTGGGGACCGCAGGACCCCACTAATCCGGTTAATGCATTAATTCCAGAAGCCCTGAATGATATCACAGTCCCAGATCATTTGGTAAAAAATGCCTACGTCCCTTCTGCAGTGTGTAAACAATTCCCATCTTCCATCGTCCCCCATTTCATCATTGTGGCTCTGGAATAATAGGCCAGGTGCAGTATTTTGTGCTGTAGCAGGCGGAATTTAGTGTCTATGCCGATTTTCCGCAGGAACATCAATGCCTCAACCCACTCCTCCGATTCTAATGGGCCCACCAGCCTCTCCCATTTATCACAGAGCCTAGAGAGTTCTGTGGCCCCTAGCGCAGTTATCACCTGGTAGAGTGTGGATGTGACCTTGCCCTGTATTTTTGTCTGTAGCATGTTTGCTTCTAGGGGGGGAGCATTTGAGGATGTCCATTGGTGCTGGGAATTGCGCCCGGATGGCGTGCGTAAGTTGTATGTGCCTGTATTGCTCTCCGGCTGGTAGTGCAAATCTATTCTGTAGGTCGGTAAACCTCAGACTGGGTGTCCCTCCCGGAGTATGTCCGCGAGAAGCCGGATGCCCTGTTCTAACCAATTTGTGAAGTATCCCATTTTCAAGACCTCCGGGATGTGTGTGTTGTTCCATAGGGGTTGGTCCATTGTCAGCTTCCCTCCACATTCTGTGTGATAAGTGGCTTCAGCCCAGACTTTGCGGGTCTGTTTCGCCATTCTGGACATATCGGTCAGGTCCCTTCCCTTCCCATATAACACTCGGAGGGGTGTGATTGGCCCAATGTATCTGATCTCTTCTCTTATGTGTGGGAGCTCTGTGTCCCCATGGAGCCAGTAATTGACCACCCCCAGTTGTGCAGCCCAGTAGTAGGCCCGGAGACATGGTAGACTTATCCCTCCCTCCCAGGCGGAGCTTTGTAGGGTTTTTAATGCTATAGAGGGTTGTTTCCCACCCCAGAGTAGTCTCCTAAGAGTGGTTTCTATAGAGTCGAAAGTTGCATGAGTGATGTGGAGGGGGGCATTCTGAAGAACGTATAGGAACCTTGGAACAGCTAACATTTTAATAAGGGCCGCCCTACCCATGAGCGTCAGTGGGAGGGATTGCCAGTGGGTGACGTCTGCTTCAAATCTATCCACCAACGGCTGAAAGTTGAGGTGAACAAAATCCTCAGATTTTGGGCAAGCTTTGATTCCCAGGTATGTGAAGCTCTGTATGGAGATGGAATAAGGGCATTTACGTGGAATTGCCTCCCTCCCACCTTGTGGTGGAAAGAGCACAGTTTTCTGTTTAACTTTTAAGCCGCAGAAATCCTGGTATTCGGTGAGATGTTTGTTGTCTTCCCCTCCCCATGGCCATTTGAAGCCTGACCATTCCATCGCGGTCCTGAGTCTAATTGCTAGTGGCTCTATGGCGAGTATAAAAAAGTAGCGGGGGGGAAAAGGGCAGCCTTGCCTGGTTCCTCGTCCACGCTGGAAGGCCCTGGGTTGGTCCCATTTATCCTTGCTACTGCTTCGGGGGAGTCAGAGTACCTTGACCCATGACATATATTTGGGCCCAAATCCCATGCACTCCATAATGTCCCAGAGGGCTGCCCACCCCACCGAGTCAAAGGCTTTTTCCAAATGTCCACCACCAGTAATGCGAGTGGGTCTTTTATCTCAGCTGCTTGATCAGTAGCGGACTGGCCCCTACGCAGTTTCATGTGGGTGTATCTAGACGGCATAAAACCGCATTGGTCCGTATTTATCCGAGAGTGAATGGCCCCCAGTAACCTATCCACTGAGACTCGGGCGAGGATCTTGGCCTCCCCGTTAATAAGTGACACTGGCCTATAGGGTTTACCGGGTTTAGGGATCACAACGATAGCTGCTTGTCTGAGATCTCGCGGGAGCCTCCCCTCTTCTCTGGCACGCCTCGGCATGCGATGCATGTGGCCCGTGACCTTGTTCCCCAGCCCCTCCCATGTTTCCACTGGGAACCCATTGGGGCCTGGGGATTTCCCAGATTGGAGTTTGGATAGGGCCGTGGCAATCTCCTGTTACGTGATGTCTGCTTCTAATTTACCTATCTGTTTCTCCGATAGCTTGGGGATTGCGATAGATTCCAGGAATTTAGAGCATTCTGACCTGTCGGTGCTCAGCGTTGGGAGTACAGGGGGGGGTGGCGGAGTGCGGGGGGGTGCTCTTGAGCAGCCATCAAGATGGCCGCCTGAACAAGGAGCTTCAGCCTTGCATAAATCCGGATCTCAGAAATATCTATTTGTGCCCAACTTGTCGGAAAACTTGTGACCGAACAACAGGCATCTAAAGATCCGACTTCACCGCCATCAGCACTGCGCACCATGAGGGGAAGTGTTGGCATGCTGCTACCGGCGCGACCATCCCCCACCCAGACTCTGAGGATACACGCTGTTGTGCTGAATACCAGCCCAACAGACATTGGAGGTGTCCTGGCGATAGACACAGCCAATCGACTGCTATTGGCCAACATTCGGACCCTTACTGCGTGGCTAATACAGATGGGCTGACGCGGTGGACTGCGGCGGCATGGTTCACAAAACCACTGGAAGCTGGGGAGGCTGTGTGGGGACACCCCTGGCTCATGAGGCTCCATTAAGTAACGTTCAACCTGATGCACACCACCCCTGCATCCAGGACATAGCACCAATTTGGGCTTATTTGCCATTGTACCACCTGGGCACTCTGTATGACACCTGAGTCGGCTGACACCTAGGGATCCATGCTGTAATTGTTTACCCTCTGGGTGGCAATACTTGGTTGACGTGGGTCCCCGGTGAACAGTCTGGGTGCCTGCTGTTCCCCATGCCTCCTGAGTTGGTCTGCTGATGCGTTTAGGGTGGCCTCTTACTGATATCCACTGTCTGGCCTTCTGCTGGTGGGTTGAAGTCAGTGCGCTGTGGGGTGAATCTATACAACACCACAGGGGGCTACAGGTGACCACCCCTCTAACTTTGAACACAAGGCGGAATCACATCTGCTTGCAGCATGACGAAGGGAGCTAGATTTAAAAAAAGGTCCCAATGGACACATATACGAGCCCCTAAGAGCCCAGACCCAATTGCGGCGACACCTGATGAGGAGGGCCCCTCGGCATCCCAATCCACCAGGGACGGCCATCTCCTCACTGCTATGCAAAATGGTTTTCTTGCTGTAAATGTAAAGCTTGATGACAGTCTCAACTATTGGTTCGTTGAAATCCAACCTTGAAAATGAGGGGGCTCGCATCACGGAAGTGGAGGCAAGAGTAAGCGAGACAGAGGGCAACACATTGAAACATGACCGTGACATTGCACACCTGCAGCAGGAATTCAGCAGAATCTGCAGCAAATGTGACAACCTAGAATCAAGGTCTCTGAGGAACAACATCTGAATTGTCGGAATACCGGAGGCCTCTTGCAAGAGCCCAGTGGAGCAATTTGTGGAAAGTTTGTTGAAGTCTGTTTGATCCCACCAGATTCTCTCAACACTTCCTGGTTGAGAGAGCGCTCCGGGACCTGGCCCCTGTTCACAAGCTAGCATCCCACCCCACGCACTACGCCGGCCAAATTATTAAACTATCGCAATAGAGACCTTATCCTGCGCATGGCAAGAGAATTTTGAATCTGCAGACATTCACCTATATCCGGATTTTGCCACGAATGTGCTAACTAAACGCAAATCATTTGATCCAGTCAAACTGCTACGCATCTGTCAAGTCCAATATGCCTTGATATACCCAGCAAAACTATGTATAAACATGGCGGTAGGGCGCACTTCTTCAAGGACTCTGACGAAGCTACGGCATATATTGAATCCAAAATGTCTATCCCGCTGCCTGGGAGAGACCAGGAGGGTGGTTGCAGATCCCCCAGAAACAATGGTCCAGACAACATCGAGAATGACTGACCCCCGCTGTGGGGTGGGCCCCATCCCGCAATCTGATTGGGCACAGGTAACGTCTACCGCTGGGCTGGTGGTACACTGGTGGCCACTAGCCTTGCAGACTGCACACAGTGCACCCCCAGAGTGTTCTACAATGTTACTATGGATATTGGGTTTCATCGTCCAGTTGGAGGCGATGATGCGGGTGTGGGGGCGGGGAAAGTTTGGAACTTATTATTGAATGTTTGTTTCGTATGGACTTAGTTTGGGACCTGAATGGTTAACTTGAAAAGCAGTGCAAACTACTCCTCGATAACAGAACACAGACATAACTTGGGTATTGCCCGACAGTCGCTGGGGCAGACGTATGTTTATTGCAGACATGCTGGGCACTAACATCACGCTTATGTCATGGAACATCCGCTGCCTCAATCACCCTATTAAGGCACGTAAGGTAGTTGCTTACATAAACTGGCAGGCCCCCAGAGTAGTGATGCTGCAGGAGACTCGCGCTCAAGGGCCCATTAACGACTCATTCGCTAAAGCATGGGGCCCACAACGCTGCTACACTAATTATTCATCCCAGTCTCGAGGAGAGCTAACCCTGATCTATCGCTCTGTACCATTTCAGGAAACCAAACGGTGTATAGACACACAGGGCAGGTATGTCATCCTCTGGGGCGTCTTGGCAGGTGTAGCCACGACTCTGGTGAACAGCTATGGTCCTAATATCGACGACCCGCAGTTCTATGGCCAGATTCTTTATATCTTGCACGGGAACTCGCACTCACACATAATATGGGGTGGGAACTTCAATCTGATTCTGGACTGTCACGGACAGATCCAGGTCCACACAAAGGGACCTGTCCGCCACGGCACGGATGCTGTTAAATGTGGCAGCACATTTGGGTTTAACGGACGCATGGATGGCTCGCAACCCTACCACTCGAGAATACACATTTTACTCGACAGTCCACGATGCGCATTCTAGGATAGATTTATGGTTGATTCCCTCCCCGCTCATGGTGCGCGTGGTTGAGACTAAAATTCTCCCCCGCACTCTTTCTGACCACTTACCTGACGTCCTGACCCTAGAATATAGCCCACGCTCCACATTGCGGCCGCATTGGCGCATGCCCCCCGCATGTTTGGCAGATGCAGCTTTTCTTGAAGTGCTATGTAATGGATCTGTAGAATTCTTCCTCAGGAATGAGGGGTCTGTGCAACACCACAGCACGGTATGGGAGGCTTATAAATTATGGATTAGAGGAGAGATTATCTCCATGGCGTCTGGCACACTTGGAGCAATAAGGCGGAAACTGGGCAGGGTGGAGGTTGACCTAAAAAAATTGGAAGACAGCAATACTCGTGGCTGTGCCCTACTGGGATGTATTAAAGGGAACCTACAGAAGTTCAGGGAGCTGGCCGATGGAGAGGTATGACTGCACCGGCAAGAAGATATGGGGAGGCAGAAAGACCGGTATGCCAACTTGCGAACACGGTCAGGAGCGAGGCCAGGATACAACATATCACTTGTATTACTGGCGCAGCTGGCACAACACTGCATACCCCGGTAGAGGTGAATTCCGAATTCCATGGGTTTTACAAATCCCAATACACAAACTCTGATAATTGCACGACAACCAAACTTGAATCTTATCTTGACGAGATACCTCTTCCGGTGATCTCGGATGAGGCCTGTATGGCCATTAATCAGCCACTGACTACTGTTGAGATCATTGAAGCTATCAAATCCCTTCCCTCTGGCAAGTCACCAGGATCCGATGATCTAGGGACAAAGCTCTACAAAGAATTGAGCCCCACCCTTGCTCCCCAGTTGCTCCATATATGGAAGGAGTCCCTCCTAACTGGAAAACTTCCTCCATCACTGTCTGAAGCAGTGATCACAGTCCTGTTGACACCCAACAGACCGGCCTCAAATAGGAGATCGTACAGGCCATTGTCCCTAATCAACTCGGACACAAAGTTTTTTGCAAAACTATTAGCCACTAGGCTGCTGCCTCATTTGGTGACCCTGGTGCACCCTGATCAATCAGGATTTATTCCCGGGCGGACAACGGCATTTAACCTACCCAGACTCTTTGGCATCATATCGCAACTTAACCCAGAGGCACAATCGGTGGCTGCTTCCTTGGATGTCGAGAAAGCTTTCGACTTCGTCTCCAGGCAGTTCCTGTTTTCGGTACTGCGCTGCATGGGTCTGGGCGAATTTTACATCCAATGTGTCCGCTTACTATATGCCTCCCCGGCAGACAGGGTTCTAACTGGGTCCATGCTGACCCCAATGTTTTTGCTAGAGCGAGGCACAAGACAAGGTTGCCCACTGTCCTTGCTGTTGTTTGCCCTTACTATAGAGCCTCTGGCCTGTATCATGCGCCTTAGACACATACATCGAGGCTTACAAATGACAGGCCCGACACACATTGTCTCATTATATGCAGACGACTCTCTGCTATGTATCAGAAACCCTGCCATGAACTTAGCTCCGATTCTGGATGAGGTCCGTAAATTTGCTAACTACTCAGGATACTGCATCAACAAGGCCAAATCGGAACTATTCCCCTTAAACGAGGCCACAACCCCTCCCCCTAATGTACAAGGATTCCGATGGGCCCAGAGTAAAATGAAATATCTGGATATAATAATCACACGTCGGCATCACTGACTCTTATATGAGAATCACGGGCAATACATGTGCTTACTCAAGGACAAGCTGAACTTAAGGGTTAGGCTTCCAATGTCACTGTACGGTAGACTTTCTCTACTAAAGATGATCATAGTCCCGAAATTATTGTACTATTTCACCAATGTCCTGACATTGCCAGGCCGCAAATTCTTCGATAAATTCAGATCCCTTGCGGTGGGTTTCGCATGGGGTATTGTTGCACCACGGATGAGATGGGAGGACATGACCAGACCATATGATATGGGGGGGGACTCCAAGTGCCAGACTTTGAGCTATATTTTGAAGTGGCACAGGCACATTTTGCCTGACACTGGTACCCCTCACACGATCGACCACTACATACAGGCCTAGAGGTGTACACCACATCCCCTTCTGACCTGCGCACTATAATCCTGGGCAGCCAACACACTGACACCTGCACCTTCGACCCAGTTCGTAAGACCGTCAATGCCTGGACCAGGATATTTAAGCGGTTGAACGGAATGATGCCCCCCCTTTGGAACTGCCCGGGGCTGCCCCCAACATACGAAAAAACCATTCAGTGCATGTGGGATCCAGATGACACATTGATGCTACATGACCGCTTCCTGGAGGGCTCATTTGTTACATACACAGACTTTGCAGAGAAGCTGGGCACTAGCTCCATTAAAAATAGCTACTATACCGTAGAATCAAAGGGCCGCCAAGGCGCACTGGCCGTCATTCCCAGTAGAATCGGAGGAATGTAAAGTGTTGAATATGGTAGTGGCAGGTGGGAACCCCAGGGGATTGGTATCCAGATTATATAAAAAATGCCAAGACACAGATGCAACCCCTGAAATTTAGAGAGAAATGGGAGGCAGACTTGAGTAACACGATAGATGATACACAGTGGACCTGTTGGTGCCGTCTGACTAAGGAGGTGTCCCTCAATTCCAGACACACACTTATGCAGTTTAAGGTTCTCAATAGACTACACTACACTCCTGCAAAAATTGCCAGATTTGCATCAACTACGCCTAGTGTGTGTGTGTGTGTGTGTGTGTCAAATGTAGTGCAGATGTGGCTGATGCATATCATATGTACTGGGGTTGCCTTAAGGTAGCCACATTTTGGCAGGAGGTCGCCACCATTCTGCATGAATGTACAGGCGTCCCCCCGCATCTGACACTCCCTAAATATTTGTTTGGTGACATAGGGAAGAAATCAATTAAATTGAAACAACTATTTAATTTGGGCTGCTTGCTGGCCAAAAAATGCATATACGAAGATGGAAGGCTAGAATAGCCCTAAATGTTACAATGTGGGTCCAAGAAATGGCTTATGCCAATGAATGCAAAGAAGCCTATGTGTCACTTGTTACACCATGCTGCAGACCTAGGGATATTTGGGAGCCATTTCGAGAATACTTACCTGCACTCAACTGAATGTACATATAACCAATTATATGATTTGTATGACACTTATGTATATTTACGAGATCAATTGGCTAACGTGTATCTTGCAAGTCAAGACTATTATGGAGGATGTATGTTTTTCACTGCACTTCAAAATAAACTAAAAAAAAAAAAAAGAAAATGGTAGGAAGTCCATTCATCGACTTGCTATTTTTCAATGTGGTTTTGCCAATTTTTTTTATCGAAAAAACCCATTGAAAATAGGGGGCTGTCGGAAAGGGTATAAGGGCTGGGGAAGTCAGTAGTGTTAGATTAAATGGGGGGGTGTGTGGGTGTGGACCCCCAAATAGAAAAACAATGTCAGCAAAAAACCCATTGCAAAAATGCATGTTGATAAAGGAACATAGAACCCTTGAAAATCACTTCCACCATCATCCCAAATAGGTCCTCAAGCCTGTTGATATCTAAAATATCCATATCCCCCCCCCCTGTATAATCAGTGATTTGACTGCTTACATGATGTTGTGGTAAACACCTTTTGGGAATGTTGCAAGGCATGACCTCAGACAGGGACTTAGGAATCTTCTGCAGTGATCGAAATGATGATGGTCCCGATATTTCAATTTGGCTTAGGACATCTGACTCCTGCTTCTTCTGATAGACCACAATACCTGTACCATGCAAAGTTCCTTTACCATACAGAGTATCCTCGAGGAAGTCAATGTTGTCAGCAGCACAATAAACAAATCTGTTTATGACCTAACAAACTCTGAGGGAACGTAATATCCTCCACAATCATCCATGCGTTTTATTACCTCTGTGGCTATCTGTGTCTCAAACCGAAGGACTCTGGTGTAATGTATGGAAGCTCCCATGCTATGCTATGCAGAAATTGAATGGTGTTTGAATTTGCGAGTAGCTGTGTACGTTGTGAGCCCAACTGCCACTTGTGAGGGCATTTCGCAGGTATGCTGTGTGGTAGAAGTGCTCACGTAGGAAACTTGTTGTGGTGATAGCTTTTCAGATATAAACATCTATGACAATTATGAGCCCTGTTCATTACAGTGGTTTCCCGCTTTTCTGAATTACTTTTCATATCCACCTGTCCTTGACAGCACCACTTGTCAAAAAAAGAACAACTTCCTTTGGAACAACATCTGATAAATCCACTTCTTCAAAGCATCCAGTGAATATCAATTCTTCACAAGTTATTTCAGCTCTCCTTAAAATTGTAGCTGCTTCAAGAAGGGTTCTCCTATTTTTTCACAATATCCTCAAATTCTTTTTGTGCATGTCACTTTCATTGAAACTCGAGGTTCATTTACCCTTTGGGATTACTAAAAATAATGCCAATACATTCAAGCTCTTCTATGAAACTTTTGAATTGTTTTCATCTGTCCTTCTAAACCATTGCTACCTGCAATTAGCCTGCAAAGCTTTTCATTGTCCCCCATTGTTGTTACATTGCTTTCAAAAAGAAAATCACTGATTGAAGGTACAAATTCAACATTTGTTGCGTCTTAATAAAGTGAATTTGGCTGCATTTTTTCCCTTAGTGTAGGCTTGCATGAGGGTCCCCAGGATCTGTACAATTTCTAAGATGAATCTTCAATTTGTCATTGTTGGACAGTTCTGCTGCTCTCTTCAAACGGATGCCTGCTAAATTGGTTGCTGTCAAATATAGTTGATTTCTTCTGTTTCCTTCTTTATTGCAAAAGAAACCTTTATTACTGTTGTATATAGGTATTTTCGATCAGGTAGTGTAGCTTTGTTCAACTTCTTCCTCTTTTTCATGGCTGTAGATACAACTTAAAGGATAGTTCCGGGACTTTTTTTTTATTGTCCCTATGGTTCGGCCATGTGTTTTTAAGCATAAATCGGTAGATCGTAGAAAACTTTCCTATGGACCTTACCCGACTTTTCGTCCATTAACGCACTCGAAATCAGCCGCCATTTTGTGATAATCCTATCATTTCTCCCCATCTACCTGGCTCACCTGCCTTTGCGGCACTAAATCATATCCCCCGCCCCTGAAACAGACTTTATCAAAACATTCATATTCCCCGCCTCTATCCGTGACGTGACTGTGCTGCGTAGGCAAACGTGCCCAGGCGTCTTCTACGCGACTCCACACAGAACCTGGAAACCAACACAGATCAGCTCACAACACAGCGTGCCACAATTCGGAATATGAAACTGTACTTTTAAATCAAACCGCAAGATTGTAAATTTGGTAAAGTACATTAATTGGACATCAAATGTTTAGAGAATATTCAGCGATTTGCATTTTTCTTTGCTCTCGCTCCAAAATAGTTCGTCTTGAGGCAAGCGATGTTCGTGTGCAGTACACAGGGTGTTGGTTTACGATAAAATAAGCTCTTCGGTCGCACTGATAATCGCATGGCTGTTCCAACAACGAGGCACTAGGCCACCACAACGGTATGTATGTTGCATCTAGCCGTTAGTACCGCGTAAGGGCATACTTGTACTTGGCGATCGTCCCATAGAATGGTCAGGGTGGTAACGTTGTTCACGCGGAGAAGCAACTGGCGGTTGTAGAAACCATCCGCCGGTGTCTGGTACTCGTGACACAGACAATAATGAAGGATGTACCTGTTTTAAAAACATAAAAAATGAAATTAGTCTCACCATCAGATCTTTATTAAAATTATTCATTTTATATATTAGGTCGGGAAATTATTTCATAGCTAGGACAGTGCAACTGGGTATTATGTCATTTCCAGTAACCCACCCCCTCTCCTCCGCCTTTTTCAGAGCCGCCTGAGCGCCAGTGGACCACTTCGTCACTGATATGATATAATATGGCATTTGCAACGCGCCTATACACAAGTGTTTCAAGGCGTGGCGAGGGGGGGGGAACAAGGAGAAGACAGACAACGATCCTACTAGGCCAGGTGTCATTCATATCGCGCAAGTGCAGGGGTTAGGGGGAAGGTAAAAGTGCAAGGGGAAGGGGAGGGGGGAAGTGGAGTACAAGGCAAGTAGCATAAAATAATAAATACATAGGGCCAGCTGGTGGCGAGTGCAAGGTAAGTGCAGAACAAGTGCTGGGAAGGGGGGGCTGTAGGATACTGAGACAGTCCCCCAGTGCAGGGGTTGACGGAGGCAGTGCAGGTGGAGAGTGGAAGGGCCCAGGACCGAGGTCGCAGACAGTGGACCAGTTGTAGCAGGGGAGAGGGAGAGAGAAAGCAGACGCAAAGAGGAAGGTTTTGAGGTGCTTCCGTAAAAGGAGATGGTTCTCCTCAAGATAGTGCGCGGTACAAAACAATATGCCACATAGAACGAACAAGTACAACTTAACCCGTCTTTAAAGCTACTGTATAGTAATTAAATTGCAGTATAAACTCATCTAAAGAGTTACTTACATTATATTTGCATTTTCCATTGTGTCTGTGCGTAGGGCAGCCCCGAAATACCACTCCTTCTATGCCGACGTTATTTCTTCTAATGAACGAACATCAAATGGCTATCGTTTCTGAAATTTTATTCATGATCGTTTCTTACGTTATTGCACCACACCCCCAAAAAGAAGTCTTTCGGGATGGTCCCGGCCTGTCAAGGTCAAATAACAATAGAACCTTATACTGAGTCGTGGGCCATTCCGGCACCCGAGCAAAAAATCAAAGCAGCTGACCTTCACTTTGAACGAGCACACATTCCTAGTTAGCTACATTCAGTGTAAGGCCATCTCACAGGACTTGAAATTTACACTCCATCTTTGAATTTTGTCTGCGTGCTTTGTAGCCCCAGAGAACCAAAAATACGGAGACATTCTATATTTTTTGGAAAAATGATTTATAATACTGTTTGGTTTAATTTAATGCGCAAATGAACAAGGTTGGATAGACACATTGCATGTACACTGAGCAATCACTTTTATTTACACAATACATAGCTACACATATTCAATGGGCCTGCAACATGAGGAGACTCGTGAGAACAGACAATCAAATTACAATCATTTAAACCGTCATGTGTATTTCTCAATGAGCTCTGCTTTAGGTGGACATGGAACAGAGGTAATGTTGGGTGGCAATGCAGTTGTCCCCTGCACAGGTTCGTTCACAACTCCATGTATGTGCCGGTCTAGGACATCAACTATAAGTCTCTCAATAAACTCATATTGCATATCCTCAAACACTGGTTTGATCACCCATTGTTTACTTCTTTTAGTGAAGGCCTTATTGTAGCGAAGCGTCCCTAAAGTTCCGGTCGTCCTACTTTGTTGACGGCCAACATTATGGTTATGTGCCAAGACCGCTAGAAGAGTCCGATTTATCATGCCCTCCATGCCAAAATGCAATCGTTTTGGCCTGTACTTTAGGCACATATTGTGGAACACCTCCAAATCTCCTGTGTGGCAGAATTCCGTGAGTCCCCTCAAATCTCTTGTTATAGTTTTATCAAATACAATCTTTTCAATGGATTTGTGAGTGGGTGATGAAGGAATCAACCACTTCTTCTTCCGTGCCTCCTCTGTGGACAAATGGCCATGTTCACAATTGTGGAAATGTTGGTTTGTGTTCCAGCGGTGAACGTTGCTACAGTGTAGCATTACTGACCGCTATTTTTCCAGTAGAATTTCCAACGACCCTTCACATGTTTTTGAGCTCCACCAAAGATGGTTGCTGATTGACTTGGACCACTGTGAAATACCTTGCATATCTTTTTTTTTTACCTGCAGCCGACATTTTTTTATTGATTGTTTTTGCAAGATGCCATACGTCAAATTGGTGATTTATATTTTTGTACTCTTCTCTCATTGTCTTGGCAATCGAAACGTGTCTGTCCGTGGCTATCAGGTCGATCACCATTCCCCGCGATTGTAGTTCTTGCAATGATGCTACAAAGCCAACTTTCTCCATGGCCACTGAGGATGTACTTTGTGACACCTGCACGACCACCGAACTCACAATTTTCTTACTTTCCATGTCCTGAAAGTGGTAGGTGCAGTACTTGGCTGAAAATCCTGGGCTGTCGCACTGTCCATCACCGGCTAGCCTGAATCGTTTGCCCGCGAATGTACTTTCAATAGACATTTTTTCCATTCTCCAAGCTTCGCTAATGGCTGGAAAAAGATAATCGGTTTGGTATTTGTAGAACTGAGTTTTCGCAATGAAATGGATTCCCACAAACTGAAAGAAATACTCTAACTTTTTAAAACTTGAACCACTAAAAAGTGCGGCCCCTGCACAAAGTAGATTGCCTGCTGGCAGTTGCCCCAGGATGGGTTGTGCAGACCATGAGAACGGATGATATTGTGTACAGGTGGCATGTATTTTAAGGTTAGTGCCTCGAATTGCACGAGTCACATTAATCAATGGCTCCCCACATACTTCCCCACCAACCGAATGCCCACATTTCACCATAATAATAATATCCATCAAACAACTATCGAATACAATGAATTTGGCCTCTTTCCTTATACTGTCACTCTGCATCCCAGCTGGTTCGGCCTGTAACGTTGAGCACATGTCACTCACATGAAAGGTACAATCTCTGATATCGTCTTCCGCTATGTTCAGTGATATTGATGGTGTTTCATTGTCGTCCATTTCATTCTCTTCCATTGCAACATCTGTTCCTTCTCCGGCGATGGGAGAATAAAACAATTTCTTCAACTTTCTCGCGGTCTTAGTTTTTGCGGGTGTGGATTCTGTGAATTGATCTCCGACTGCATCCGAACTACCAGGAGGACATTCACTATCAATGGCTGGTGGTGGTATAGCTCCGTTGTCAATCACTTCATATTCTTCCCATTGGCACGATGCATCTCCAGTCTCAAGTCCCTGCCAAAAGGTTTGACAAGCAACATCTCTCGTTCGCTTCACTGTCTGTGTAGATCTAGTTCGTACACCCACTCGCAACTAGAGGACAGATTGGAAAAGGGATGTTCAGTTTAAACACAACTTACAGTATTGAACTATTAACAGTGAAAAACAACATAATATAGTGACCAGGACACTAACCTTCTTTTGCTTTCTTTTCTTTGAAACTTTCTTGCCTCGAACTTCAACATCTGGACGCTGTTGCTCCGACTCGTGTGTGCATGTCTCCACTTCCTCTGCGCTGCAACGACTATATTTTCATGATAAGCACATCCATCACGCACTGACGCTCCATCGACTCCCTGAAACATAGAACTTTCATTAGTATGTATAATAATATTGAAAACACAAAATGTACTTGGGGACCAATACCCACGTACATCTCAATAGCAAAACACGAATGAACGCATTGTGTAGAACATTCAAACGACAATTATTCACGCATTGTTGATCTAGTTAGATGGAACTGTCAAGATCCATACCTCGGGCTCCGCATAGACTTCCATTGATGAGATTATTGAAGATGACGCTTCAGCAACTCCCTGAAACACAGTAATTGCATTAGTATGGTTTTCTATTTTGTTAAAAAGAACATAAACTTTGTGCAGGCGTCAACGGCTCATCTAAATAGACCTGCACAAATGATCAGTTGTCTAAAATAAATAATGGATATCTAAATATGATTCGATTTGCTCGATCGTTGGAAGTGTCACCACCCAGAGATCTGCATCAACTACTAGGGGTGATGTTCTTGTAGAAGAAGCTGCGTCATCTCCCTGAAACATAGAACTTGCGTTAATAAAGAAGGAAGTATAGCGGATGTAATCACGTCATATGATCTCGCTTGATCGAACTGTCAGTATCCATACCTCAAAATGCATAAGAACATCAAGGGACGCTGTAACTGCGGTGCACACTTCTGCAAGCTGTTGCGCCGACCCGTAACTGCATGCTCCCCCTTCTTCTTGGACTAATGCTCCATCGACTCCCTGAAACATAGGACTTTCATTAGTAATGAACACAATAATGAAAAAAGAAGACACATAGGAGGGCGACGACAGAAGGACATATCAATGGCTAAAAACGAAAGAAACATTGTGTGTAACAATCACGCTACAAGAATGCAAGATCTGATGATCTCCATCGATGGAACTGTCCGGAAACGTACCTCGAGCATCTGAGTGACATCAACGGTTGTCGTCAATGCGTTGGACTCCTCAGCATCTCCCTGAAAGACAGTACTTGCATTATTTTGGATAACAATAATTATAACTGAAAACAAAGACTAGAGGACGAGTACTAGGGTGTACCATTAGGTAAAATAATTACACGATAAATTAAAACTATTGATTTACATGCCTAAAACAAGTCAGTGGCAGAATAGCCAAGTAAGATTACCCGATAGGCGCTTGAAGTGGCTGATGACTGCAATAACGACACGGATGGAGAATCTTCCGCCTTCATATTGAGTGGATACATAAATGGGGAAATTATTGTTAGCTAATGCTACACACTACCGCAAGGCCGAGAGCTAAATCCGTAAACTTGACTCACCAGTGGAGGGATGTGGACGAATAGAGTGGGAATAGCGGTTGAGAGCAATTTTCGCGTCGCTCGCAGTGTTTTCTTCTTTATTAGCAATGATGTGGAGTACATGTCTGAGCTAAAGTGCCTGCTGCACATGCGGTATCGATCACCCCTCTTGTCCGCAAAGACTTCTAGGACTCTACTTTCAAGCTCAGACGGTGGATATCCGCAATATCGGACCCATTCTCTTATCTGATCTATTGTTTTAGGGAAAACATGCATTATAGTACCTTCAGGTTTATTATGGGTCTTCGAAGGGCAACCGCAAATGGAACAGGCAGGCATTGTGGAAAGTTCTGAAAAGTAAAGATCAACAATTCTCAATGAATACCAATGTGTTAAAAAATTAAATGACACATAAAAGGTCCAATACAAGGGTCGTTTTGGTTCTTGGAACTATACACGTTATTCACATGCGGATAAGTATTTGAATAACTTTAAAAAAATTGAAAAATAATTTGACTAAACTCATAACATGTGACTAGTTCCTTGCATGTACTGTCTTGAACGAAAAGAAAACATGGATGCAATTTGATGACTACTAGCAAATAGATATAAATTAAAAAATTGGACGCAAAATGATTATGGTACATGGCCTTACCTTGACGAACAAACAGTTAGATGCAGGGATCAGAGTAGTTTCTTGTCGTAGAACAGGGAGCAGTTCACAGGTTGCAAACTGACGAGTTTGCTCAAAGTGGTCACGGAAGTTCACAGAGACGAAGAGCAGATAACCAGCACCTTCACGGGTTGACTAGCAAAGCGCAAAGAAGTTCTCATTAGAAATATGAAGTGGGTTATAAAGAATTCGAAACAGGGGTGTGTTTGTGAATGAATGACGTGTATATGTCGTGGCATTATGTGGATTGCAGGGGGGCGTCCAGCGTGAGGGGGGATGCTTGGCAGGAGACACGGGGTCTGGAGGTAGACATGGGAACAACAACCCATGCTCTATAGACCACTTTGAAGTGTACATGGTCTTTGGCACCTCTTGGCCTTTATCGCTCCCTGACAGCTCCACTTGCCAGCGCAAGTACCCCGGTGCGAACTGCCTTTGATAGGGCGGGGGGTGGATTGGGGCGGTGGTCGTGCATACAAGACTCGTTTGCCGCAGGGCCTCACCAAGGAGAGGCCATCTAACTGCATGTAAGAGGCAGGCTGCAGGATCTAGTACATGGAAGGCAGGGGGGTGAGTTTATAAATACCTCACCCTCCCAGGAGAATATATGGGTGCAGTTCACCCTGGAGACCCTGGATGCCTAGGCAGTTAGCAGCAGGCAGGCCTGTGGAGGCAAGGCGGCACGGGCCAGAGGGGGTCATCTCTGTACCCGGTGCCCAAAAGGATGATTTATTATGATCAACCATATTGATTTACCTATAACCATGTTTTGTATCAATAAAATCCAACGGCCTTTTATTGCCAACGCTTGAACAAAGTGGTGTGGTAAGTATTTTTGCTGGCCGGAGACATGTGGTGTGACAAGACAAGGCACAGGAAGACTATTCAATGGAGACACACTAGATTCATTTAAAAAATCAAAACAACCATTGTTAAAATATATGTTGGGTTTTATTTTAGATCTTAATTTCAATTGAACATAAATAATAAACATTACACATTGTAAAGTTCCGGTTGCAGCACATCCAGGGAAAATCCGCGATATTGTCCACTGTCGCTGGGGAAATGTTGTCTAATGGCAAGCACCGCACAGGCAGGTATTACTCTCCGAACGCGGTGTCCGAGCCTCCCGTGAAGCCACCAAGTGAAGCAACGATAGGCCACCAGCCTGTACCACCTGTGAAAAAGAAAGATGCAAACTGTATTAAAATGACAAAACTTTCTTATCAATGTCGATTCAGGTAAAAAATGTCATTCTGCTTTGAAAAAAATTCTATCTAGAAAATGCACAATATGGAACCAATTTACATGCGTTCGAATGATATGTAGATGTAATTTTATATGTGGGAGACGACCATGAAATAATAGTGGCATCACTGACATCACAACCAGAGTATACTTACTCGTTACTCGGATTACGCGGACGAACAGTGCCGCGAAGTTCGTGCATAAGCACCATCATCATCCTCAACACGGTCCGTGAGAGGCAGGCTTCCCTGAACTCTGGCAGCTCGGTGATGCATTGCGGACTTGGCTCGCCTTCCGAAATGTAGGCCAAGCACCCGGAATTTTCACGGCAGCAGCAGTTCTCCTCCTCAGTTGGCATTAGCTCGCACCGATTGCAAGTGCACCAGGTGGAGACGCCGTCCATGCGACATGGTCCAGGCTCTTCATCCGTTGACTGGTCCTCCCAACTGCCGTCCGAATCCCCATCGTTTTCGCGTGCTTGCCTTTCCAGTAGTTCCTCCTCGGTGTACTCGGGCTCGTACATATACGGCATTATTGTAGCCATTGTGTGGTAAAGAAAGTAAAATAATTTACAGAGATGGTACAGGTGTTCACAAGGCCTAGAAGCGGCGAAGGTAGCTGACCAGAGCATAGAAACGAGTCACAGAATACTCAAAGTAACACAGAGAGAGGAATGGAATCGAAAATCTGCTGCTGTGTGTTGTGAAACGGTGTGTTTATACTTATTGAGGAAAGAGGCGTCCTGCCATTTCCATGGTGACACTTCATTAGCTGAGGCGCAGCGATTGTTGACACGAAACGTGCTTTGGCATTGGGAAATGGGCGGTACGCGTCTGCTGATGTCAGGCTCAGGGGCGGGGGATTTGATTTAGTGCCGCAAATGCAGGTGAGCCAGGTCGATGGGGGGAAATGATAGGATTATCACAAAATGGCGGCTGATTTTGAGTGCGTTAATGGACGAAAAGTCGAGTAAGGTCCATAGGAAAGTTTTCTACGATCTACCGATTTATGCTTAAAAACACATGGCCGAACCGTAGGGACAATAAAAAAAAAAGTCCCGGAACTATCCTTTAACTCACATAACTGCTCTCCATACAATCTTTTGCTTCAATCCATGTTTGCCTTTTGAGAACGTGCTTGTAGCATTCCGAATGCCATGAGGCTTTTTCATTTTTCAGTTTAGGTAAGTTGCATAACAGTAGACGTATGTTCAAGTATTCATTATTGTTCCACTCGGCTCTCTTCTTAATACACTCTAAAATCTTTTCATAACATTTTGGATTAACCAAAGGAGATGTCTTTCTTTGTTAACATAAGCTACACAAGGAAAAGTCGGTTATCCATTTTCTTTGGTTGATGGTGGGAGTTCTACTTTTAAACAACCTTCGATATATGTAGGTATTTCCATTTTGAAAAAATGCATTTTACTGGAAGATGGAATCAACTTTCACACTTGAACTGCTGTGAAATAATTTTCACATTTTCTTGCCAATTACCAGAACCTGTAACAAAATAGAAGGACAACAATTGTTAGAAATCATGAAAAACAAACTGAGAACAGAAACTTCTAAACAATAAGCAATATCAAATTCTTTAAAGCACCCACTTTATTCAGTTTTCATGGTGAACGAAAAAGCCCTTATCAAATATTTGATAGGGTCACTTTTAAAGGAGTTACTGATCAAATTCTGATTCATAAGTTGTAGCACTGGCCATCTTGTAATGACCCCATACATACCCTCTGCCACAAATTCAGACAAAATACCTGGTAATACATGATTATATGTTTCATTTGCAATACACCCGCGGTATTCATAATTTCTCTTCATTCAAAATCCGATGGAATTACATATGCCTCTCAGCTAGAATTGCAGGTAACCTAAGTACCTGAATGAGGAAGGGCCAATTGAATTGAAAATGTCTCAAAGGTTAGTACGAAGAAGTGAGTCAGACAATATTTGAGAAGCCAATATTGAAATGAATAACTACCTTGATAACGATACATAGAGGTATTATTAAGAACAGTAAGAGAGACACGATTTAAGGCTAAACGAAAAGGAGTACAGCTAGCAGAAGCATTTAAAGAACTGGGCATATTTACACATTTGCTTGAGAATGCTCTTTACTGGTATAAAGATGATCACAGTTCTCTGAAAATGGAATAGCACAGTAAATTTGATGAGGACCAAATAAACTTGCAGCAAGCACCTGCTTACGTCAAAACCGATGAAATATAATAATGTTGTGTATTCTGCCTGAAGTTTTCCCAAATTGATATGAAAGAGTAGGAACCAGTATATGTAACATGTGAAGTTGATGACAGATTGTTCGAAAAGAGAAGTAGTGAAAAAGTTGAAGCAGAAACAGAGGTGACAATCATATTTACCCACAAATGGAAGGCAGTGATTACCAAAATATAGCATTTCAGAAGCTAAGGACTAGGAGGACCAAATTGTCAACTCAATTTACTCTGGAGTAACCGAGAGTTAAAAAGTAGAAGCAAAAAACAAAGAGAAAAGAGTTTTTAAATGCAACTCCAAAACTTTCAAAGCACTACTACCATTTGCTGCAAGGTCCAACACTCTAACGGCACTATGTAGTGCCCAATAATGTGACCATTCTCAGCTTTTATAGGATTTGCTAATATATTTTGCATAAACGCATCTACCTTCCTTGCCTTATTATCAGGAGGGACTGAACACGCTGCAGATGGATTCACTCATTTTCTCTGCACTTGGATCAGCACCACCAGATCCGGTATTGTCTGTCTGTCTTAAGCCTGGGCGGAGGCATTTATTTTTTCTCAACCTTAAAATCACAGGCGGAGCAGAGAAGTGGGTTTCCATCATTAACTGTTTTTGATCATCTATGCGCCTCAATATTGGAATTGTTGAGCTGGTTTTCCTGGTCTTCTTCATAAGAAAATGGAGGAAGCAGGCTATTTGATCCATCATCGCATTCAAGCTAAAAAGTGCACATGCCCTATTCGTAATGGCTTGAAAGTCTTCAGTTCTGTTTAAAGGAAACTCCCTAGATATGTGGTCTTGTGTGCATCTTGAAAGCCATAATGTCTTGGCCATTCATCCTACTCAAGGATCTATGGTTATGGTATATCCAGTTTTCCCTCACTGTGTTCCTTTTCCTTTGTGCTGAATGATTCTTCATTCTTAGGACACATAGGACGTGGCAATGGTGGCCACGTATTCAAGGAAACTGTTCTTATGCATCAGGTTTCCTTCTGGGGTCACTGGGATTGGTTCAGTGGGCTTGTGAACTTTCTGTTATGACAGTCCTAGTTCCAGTTAGTGACGGGAGGACAAAATAATAGTCCAGTGTATATTTGTAATGCATAGATTTATAATCCGGTTTGAAGCAGAGGGCCAGATTTATCAATTTTCTAACAAGTGACTTACAAAACAGGTCAAGGTCATGTGTGGATTTCACAGTACTTCTCGAAGCTAGTTTCATGTTGTGTGTGCTAAAACAGTAGGATAAGAAGTGTATGTATTGATAATACACTTGCCAGTTGGGGTAATTCATTGATAGAATTTAATTTGTGTGCACTTTTAAAGTATGGTTTTAAGAAGTTAATATACATCTCCTAGGTCTCCTTGGAAGACATAGGTGCATGGTATGTGTTGTATGTACTGTTTACAAATATATTTTCGAGGGGATTGGGTCCTCCGACGTATTCCATATCTATGACATGTACTCACCACAGCTGTGCTGCTTTGGAAACTTTTTTCAGCGTCTGCGTCCTGCGTCGATGCGCCGTCGTCAAGGACCTCCTCCAACGTCATCCGATGTGATAAGTAGGACGCACGACGCCCGTAGCCTCAGTTCTGTTTTTTCCGCGAACGTGTTGCTTCGTGAATCTCGGTTAACGCCTCGACTCTTTGGAGTTCTGTTCTTCTCGGTTCTTCGAACCTGTTCGTTTTTGTGAAATCCTTCGTGTGAGGATGTCTTCTACTTCGTCTTCAACCCCGCGTCCGGGCTTCAAGAAGTGCGGGGAGTGTGGGTCCAAGATGTCGGTGACGGACTCGCTCGACGCCTGCCTCTGGTGCCTCGGGGAGGCCCACGACACGGATGACTGTATCGACTGCCAGTCGCTCACGTCCAAAGCCTTACGCGAACGTAAGAAGAAGTTGTCGGTAGGTCGGGTGTCCAAGCCCCGGAAGTCGAAGTCTGCGGGGCTTTCGACAGATGATTCGAGAGGTGACTCCGCGTCATCGTCGGAAGTCTCGTGGGTCTCCTTCTAGGAGTCGGTCTCGCCACTCCTCGGCCTCTTCGAGGCATTCTCGGAAGCACCGACACCGGTCGTCTTCCAGGTCCTCTTCGGAAGACTCTGCCCGGCACGTCGTTTACCCCACCAGCCGTGCGACGCCGGAGGAATGGGCTTCCTTCGGGAAGAAAATGCTGGCGATTCTCGAGTCGCAGGGTACTAAGCCGTCCGCGCCCCCGAGTGTGGTCGGTCGTGAGAGGTCGAGAGACACCGCTCGCAAGAGTGGTCGGCACGAGTCACGGGAGAGGTCCCGTTTGGACAAGGAGACTCGTTCTCAACGTACCCGTTCCAGGTCCCGGACCTCGCCGCGTTAGAGACCGTGTGCACCTGTGAGGTCTTCGAGGAAGACATCGACGTCTGAGGCGTCGAGGGCATCGACAGGCTTTCTCGAGGCTCCAGCTCCGAGGAAGTCGTCGAAGCCGTTGACGCTCAGGTCGTCGAAGGACACGCTCGAGGCTCCGGCCAGCATCGGCGGCGCTGCATCTGACGTCGACGCCGATGTACTCGACGCCGATCCTCTCGGCGCCGATGCCTGTTCTCTCGGCGCCGATTCGCTCGACGCCATCGACGCCTTTCGTGTCGGAGGTACCCCGTGGCACGGGGGAACCCCCTAGGAAGGCTCTGGTTAAGAGCAAGCACTCTCGGGTGCCTTCTTTTCACCACCTGGAATATATTTCAGAGGCGGATGAGGATTCTGATGGCCTGGTTCCTAGTCAGGTTCCAGATGAAATTGTCTCGGGCCATAGTCAGTTTGACGATTTGGGGCAGTCACTGCATGATGCCAGTGGACTGGACACCTCTCCGGAGGTGGCGTTTTGTAGGCCTGAGCCTGGCTCTCATGCCGATTCCTCGTACCGGCGCCTTATGGCTAGGGTTTCTGAGTACTTGGGATGGTCTGCTCCCCCAGGGGAGTTTGTGCAGGATGATCTCACGGACATCCTTGATGTTGGTCCCCAACTGACCCGGTACTGCCATTCCATATGGCTTTACAGAGAAGGGTGGCGGCGGCTTGGACTGCTCCGGAGAGTCTCCCGGCGGTGGGCAGGTCCTTGTCGCGAAAATACCATCCAGCCAGTAGCGACCCCTGCTACTTGACCAGGCACCCCACTCCGGAGAGTTTGGTGGTGCAGGTGGCCACGACCCCGGCAAAGCAGGCGTCGTACCGTACCATCCCTCCTGATAGGTACAACAAACGTTTTGATGGCTGGGCGAAGAAAGTGTTTTCTTCTGGTGGTATGGCGCTTCAGGCGGCCAACTCCATTTGTGCCTTGTCTCGTTTCACACACACTCTGTGGAACTGTGTTGCGTTAGCGGCTGAACATATTCCCGAAGGGGACGAACTGGATGGTTTCCTTGCTATGGTCCAGCATGGTAAGGATGCCATGTGTGAGTCCGTTCAGTCGGGTTTGGACTTAGCTGAATGCGTCAGTAGGTCCATGGCGGCGAGCACCGTGATACGCAGGTTTGCGTGGTTGCGGAAGTCGGGGGTTGCTCCTGATGTGCAGTCCCGGCTCCTCAACATGCCCTTTGACGGTGAACACCTTTTTGACAGCAAGGCTGACGAGAGCCTTGAGAGGTTGCAGACCTCAAAAGCTGCAGCGAAGTCGTTGGGCGCTGCAGTTCGCCAACCTCCGCCTTTTCATCCTAGGGGACAGCAGTGGAGGGGTGGTTCCTTTCGCTATTACTCGTCCTTCAGTAAAGCGAGAGGAGCTGGCAGTCAAAGAGGCCAACGCAGGGGTACCAGAGGTGGACGACAGGGTACCCGTGGTGCCAAGGCCGCTCTGGCAGTTGCCTCTTTGCCCTCAGGTAAAGGCCGCAGCCGTAAGGCCACAGCCGCTCCCACTCAGTCATGAGGCCATGTCCCATGGTTCGCCGGTTGGGGGAAGGCTGGCGCAGCATCTTGTAGAGTGGCAAGCCATTACTTCAGATGTGTGGGTTCTGGAGATCATAACCCATGGCTACTGTCTTCCCTTTCGGCACAGGCCTCGCGACAATCCACCGGGGAACCTCTCTTTGCAGAGTCCGGATCCGCTCCTTGCGCAGGAAGTTCAAGCCCTGCTGGAGAAAGGCGCCATAGAACTGGTATCTGTAGCGGAGAGGAACAAGGGATGGTATTCCCCTTATTTTTTGATTTCGAAGAAAGACGGAGGATTGAGACCCATCATGGACTTGTGCGGTTTGAACAAACTCCTCAGGAAGGACAAGTTCAAGATGGTTACTCTCTCTCAAGTCCTCCAGGCCCTTCAGCTTCAGGACTGGTTGGTGTCACTCGACCTCAAGGATGCTTACTTCCATGTGCCGATCCATCCCAAGCACAAGAAGTACCTGAGGTTCGCGGTTGGCGACTCGCACTTTCAGTTTCGGGTCCTGCCGTTCGGATTGACCTCCGCCCCAAGGGTTTTCACCAAGCTCATGGTGGTGGTGGCAGCGCATCTCAGGCAAAGGGGGATTCACGTCTACCCCTACCTGGACGATAGGTTGATCAGGGGGAGCTCTCCCGAGCAAGTCCTGGATCATCTGTCCGTCACCTGCCACTCCCTTCACAGGCTGGGCTTCTCCCTCAATTTAAAGAAGTCCCATTTGACGCCAACACAGCGGCTCCAGTACATCGGCGCAGTGCTCGACACTTCCCTGGGGCAGTGTTTTCCTCCCCAGGTGAGGGCTCTTCACATTCAGCAGATGGTGCACAAGTTTCAGCATGCCCAGACGCTCCCAGCGTTCGAGTTCTTGAGGTTGCTCGGCCTCATGGCATCCTGCATTCTTCTGGTGCCAGAGGCTCGCCTGCGGATGAGATCTTTGCAGTGGGCACTCAAGACGCAATGGTCGCAGCCCTCCGGCAGGATGTCGGACCCGGTTCAGGTGCCGCCCTCGGTCGCCCGGGACCTTCTGTGGTGGGCAGTCGAAGGCAACTTGATGAAGGGGGCTCCATTTTGGCTTCCCTGGCCGGAGGTGACGATCGTGACGGATGCATCCCTCACGGGATGGGGAGCTCATGCCAACGGGCTGACAGTCAGCGGTCGTTGGTCTCCGTTGGAGTCCAGACTCCATATCAATCTGTTGGAGCTGAGGGCCGTCAGGCTAGCCCTGAAGGCTTTTCTGCCGACTGTGCGAGGAAAGAGTGTCATGATCCTGACGGACAACACAGTGGCCATGCACTACCTCAACAAAAGGGGCGGGGGGGCAGGGTCACTTCCTCTGTGCAGGGAGGCGATGCAGCCCGAGTTCTGGGCCATCCAGCAGGAAGTTTCGATCTCGGCAGTTCATCTGGCCGGAGATGAAAACGTGACGGCGGACGTTCTGAGCAGGCAGAGCGCGATCTCTCACTAGTGGGAGTTGGCTCAGGAGATTCTCCTGGAGATCTTCGCCCTTTGGGGGACCCCTCAAGTGGATCTCTTCGCCTCCAGTGTCAACCGGAAGTGCGAAAGGTTTTGCTCGCGGAAATTTCCTCCAAAAGGAGCCTTAGGAGACGCGTTCGTGGTGGAGTGGTCATTCCCGCTGCTGTACGCGTTTCCTCCAGTCCCCGTCATCCCACAAGTGCTGCGGAGGTTACGGAAGTTCGGTTCCCGGATGATCCTCATTGCTCCGGCGTGGGCTCGGAGGACGTGGTACCCGGACCTTCTCGACTTGTCCATCTGCCCTCCACGTCGTCTTCCCTACCGAGACAATCTACTCTCATGGGAGGAGGGGTCAGGTTCTCCATCCAGAGGTCAGATCCTTCAACCTTCACGCTTGGCTTCTGAAAGGTTGAGGTATAAGGATTGGAACCTCCCTGCAGACGTGATGGAGGTGTTGCTTTCGGCCCGAAGGCCAGCAACAAAGTCTCTGTGCCGTTGCCGTAAATTCTGCGACTGGTGCAGAGTTCAGAATGTGGATCCTTTTGCATGTGACATCCCCATGGTTCTGTCCTTTTTACTTTCTTTGGCCCACAGGGGCTTGCAAGTGGGTACCATTAAAGGTTACCTGGCGGCGCTGTCCATCTTTAAGCGCTCGTCTGAAGAGTGTTCTTACTTTAAAATCCCTTTAATTTCACAGTTTCTGAAAGGGCTCACTAATGTGTTCCCTCCGTCACCTTTCCTGGTGCCCGGTTGGGATTTAAACCTTGTTCTTAAGTTTCTTATGGGTGCTCCGTTTGAGCCTTTACATTCTTGCCCTTTGAGGCTGTTAACTCTGAAAACTGTGTTTCTAGTTGCGGTTACTTCCGCTCGCAGAGTGAGTGAGTTACAGGCACTTTCAGTTAAGCCACCCTTCACGTTATTTCACAAGGACAGGGTTGTCCTTAGAGTTCGTCCTTCTTTTCTTCCGAAGGTAGTGACGGAATTTCATTTGGCCCAGAAGGTTGTTCTTCCGGCATTCTATCCTCCTCCGCATCCTGGTAAGGAAGAGGAGAGGCTCCATAGGCTTGATCCTAGGAGAGCTTTAAGCTTTTATGTTTCACGCATGTCCCGGGTCAGAGTGGACGATCAACTCTTTATTGGTTACGCTGGAAAGCGTTTGGGGCAAGCTGTGACGAAACAGACTTTGTCTCGCTGGATTATTTTGGCCATCTCGGAGTGTTACCTCTTGGCGGGTAAGGACCCACCGGATGGCTTGTGGGCCCATTCTACCAGGGGTATGGCTGCATCTACTGCCCTGCAGAGGGGTGTTCCTATTCGCAACATCTGTGATGCAGCCACCTGGGCTTCAGTACATACATTTGTACATCACTATTCCCTCGATTCCATCCGAGGACAGGATCTGGCCTTTGGCAAGGCGGTCCTTTGCTCTGCTATTTGATTGGCTATTCTAAATTTTGATTCTAAATTCTTTCCCTCCTCCTTGCTCTGGTACTGCTTTGGGAGTCTGTCATAGATATGGAATACGTCGGAGGACCCAATCCCCTCGAAGAACAAGTTACTTTCTTACCTGGTAACGTTCTTTCGATGGGATGGTCCGACGACGTATTCCATATTGCTCCCGCCCTGCCTTCCCCGCTGCAGAATTTCTTTTGCGATTGCAGCTTACGTTCCGCAAGGCTTTGGTCTGACTGACAGTTGACTAATGTCACACGTTCTGGGGGAAAAAACTACAACTGAGGCTACGGGCGTCGTGCGTCCTACTTATCACATCGGATGACGTCGGAGGTCCTCGACGACGGCGCATCGACGTCATCGACGCAGGACGCAGACGCCGAAAAAAGTTTCCGAAGCAGCACAGCTGTGGTGATTACCTGTCATAGATATGGAATACGTCGTCGGACCATCCCATCGAAAGAACGTTACCAGGTAAGAAAGTAACTTGTTCTTCAACTTGTGTGGAAAGATTTTCCTTTTTTTTTTGTGCTGTCGGTTTTGGAGTAGCAACATATGTTTCCTACAGTGATGGATTAATTTTATGCCGGACATTTTAGTTCGAGTGCAGTTTATTTTTATGCCCGATTTATCACTATAGTTCATGGGATTAGTATGCGTTTAATTAACGCATAACATTTTAGAAATGTAACCCTCCATTCCCCAATGTATACATTAACTGTGTATTAAATAACCTGTCTTGATGTGCTCATTGAATGCTTTTAGCCAGAATTTACTTTGGATATTTCTTAGTAATGATATCTTTCAAGATATGCCTGATTACATACAATTCAGTCTATGAAATCTTGTAAGTTGTTGTTCACCACCAGACTTCTCATGCAGCTGTCGAATTGTAATGAATTTTGTATCCATACAGGCAACCAACTATTGACAGCAACAGATTGTTTGCAACTCTGGGCACCTCCAGCAAGTGATATACCGGAAGAAGATGAGGAAACTGAGGAAGTCCGTGAAAATGGATTCCATCTAGTTTTGAATGACTGGAATTGTATCTGGCAATGCAAGTTAGTATATTTTGTATGGAACTTAAAACGGCACTGTTTTTTTATCTGCATTTTAGGTGCACCTGAAGGCAGATTGGTTTCTTTATTTTGGTCATTTAAATTGTCAAATCCATTGTATACTGAAGGTGCAACCAACAGTTGCTTGGCCTACCTTTACAGATGCATGAATAGAGATAGTCCTGCATCTATGGTATTCCTAATTATGAGATTATCTGGACACATGTAAAGAACATGGACATTTATCTTTTTTAAAATTCTTTTTAAAGAATTTTTAAATGTGGTATTCTTCCGGCTACCCTGAGAGGGATGAGTATTGCAGTTTACTGTCAATACCTTACCTTGTTTCTTAAACTAACAACGCACAGCAGTTTTCTGTGCTGTCAGTGTTTTTCCAAAGCTATGCCATTGCAACTTTTGCAGCCAACAGGAGAGGTGTGCAGAGCCATGGAATCTGCCCCATTAGTGGGAACTCCCCTCCCCTGTTTCCCCTAATGGTATAATTCCGGGATCCCATGGGATTGCCAGGCTGGTGATTGCCTTAATGTGGTCTGTCACCTCCCTCCAGTATACTTCTGCTTTTGGACACGACCACACTAGATGGAACAGAGAGCCCCTGGATGTACAGCCTCTCCAACAATTTGGGATTGGTTTTATTTAGTTGAGCTGATGTGACGTAGTATCAGTAACAGAGTTTATATCCTCCTTCCCTGTTTGAAATGCATTGTGTGCTCTTGTGTAGCCAGACCCAAATCTTTCCCCATTCCTCCACATCTATTGCTCAGCCTAGTTCCCTCTTCCAGTCCATGTACTTTTTCTTTTTTTGCAGGGTCCGTTCTGTCCAAGAGGCGATAAAGCATAGAGATTCTGCCCCTCTGAGCTGCTGAAAGTAAGGATAGTTCAAGTGCAGTCAGGTCTCTAGCCCCTCTCTCCCTGACCATTTTGTGGGAGACCCAGTGTCGGAGTTGGGCGTAGTGGAACAGCTCATTCTCACCTACACCGAATGTTCCCTTGCATCTTTCAAATGATATGGGTGAGCCTCCTTCTAGGAAGTCTGACAGTTTTTCCAGTCCTCCTTCCTTCCATGGTGCGAAGCTGTGTGGGGGATTGCGTGGGATAAATTCAGGTTGTTCCAGATAGGTGTGAGTGGTCCTCTGGAGCCCCTACAATCCCATTTCTGCGATGCTGTCTTCCAGCTGCGAACTGTCACATTTGTTGCTGTGAGAGGGCCCTGGTTTGCATGGGTTTTTATGGGTGGTAAGTGAAGGAGCTCTGAAGGGGGCACTGGGCACCAGGCTTCTTCAAGCTGCTTCCATAATGGCTGGTCGGCTGATTGAGCCCATGTATTTGCGTGGGAAAGCTGCGCTGCGAGCCACGTCCGGGACCCCCAGACCTCCCAAGGCTCCCGCTCAGAGCATAATGTTCTTTGCTATTCTGGGTTTCTCTCCCTCCTCCCCCCCTCCCCCCCTTCCAAATGAATTTTTGTATATTTCTCTGTAGGGTGAGCAGTTCGCTCGCTGGGATGTTTACCGGGATTGCTGCGCATTGGTATAGTAACCTAGGGATTAGATTCATTTTTACTGCACCTATTCGCCAGAACCAGGAGATTTCTTGCTTTCTCCCAATGCTTTAGATCTCGCCGGAGTGCATC